>NC_060209.1:115425000-116109583 GCF_021130785.1 Homalodisca vitripennis
CTTTTAAATTTAAAAAAAAAATTTGGGGCCTTTTTTGAAAAATTTTTTTTTTTTTTTTTAAAAGGGGTTTTTTTAAAAGGAAAAAAAAATTTTTTTTTTCCCCTTTTTAAAATTTTTTAAAAAATTTTTTTTAAAAAAATTTTTTTTTTAAAAAAAATTTTCCCCCCCAAAAAAAAAAAAAAAGGGGTTTTTTTTAAAAAAAAAGGGTTTTTTTACCCCAAGGAAAAAAAAAATTTTTTTGGGAAAACCTTAAATTTCCATTTTTTTGGGTTTTTTTTGGTTTTTTTTTTTAAAATTTTCTTTTTTCCGGTTTAAAAAATTTTTTTTTTTTTTTTTTTAAATTTTTGGGGAGGTTTTTTTTCCCCCTTCCCTTTTTTTAAAAAGGCCCTTTTTAAAAATTTTTTTAAAAAAAAAAGGGTTTTTTTTTTCCCGGGTTTTTAAAAAAATTTTTTTTTTTAAAAATTTTTTTTTTCCAAATTTTAAAAAAATTTTTTTTTAAATTTTTTTTTTTCCCCTTTTTTAAAAAAGGGGTTTTTCCCCCTTTTTTTTCCTTTTTCCTTTTTTAAAATTTTATTTAAATTTTTTTTCCTTTTTTTCCTAAAAAAAACCCCCAAAAAAAAAAAAAATTTTATTTAAAAATTTTTTAAAAAAAAAAAGGGGTTTTTTTCCGGGGGTTTAAATTTTTTTAATTCCCGAAAAATTTTTTTAAACAAAATTTTTAAAAAAAAAATTTAAAAACCCAAAAAAAAAAAACCCCGGCTTTAAAAAGGTTTTAAAAAACCCCAATTTAAAAAAAAAAATTGGGGGAAAAAAAAAAAGGGGGAAAAAAAAAACCCCAAAAAAAAATTTAAAACCCCAAAAAAAAAATTTTTGGGGAAAACCCCCCTTTTAAAAAAAAAAATTAAAAATTCCCCCAAAAAAAAAAAATTCCCCCCCAAAAAAAAAATTTTTTTAAAAAAAAAGGGGGGAAAAAAAAAAATTTCCCAAAAAAACCTTTCCCCAAAAATTTTAAAAAAAATTTTTTTTTCCCCCCCCCAAAAAATTTCCCCCCCTTTTTTTTAAAAAAACCAAAAACCCCAAAAAAATAAAAGGGAAAAAAACCCAAAAAAAAAACCCAATAAAAACCCCCCTTTTTTTTTTTTTAAAAAAAAAAATTTTTCCCCCAAAAAACCTTTTCCCCTTTTAAACCCCCCAACCAAATTTTTTCTGGGAAAAAAAAAAAAAATTTTTTTTTTTTTTAAAAAAATTTTTTTTTTTAAAAAAACCCGGGTTTTTTTAAATTTTTTAAAAAATTGGGGAAAAAAAAAACCTTAAAAAAAAAATTTTTTAAAAAACCAAAAGGTTTTTTAAAAAAAAAAAAAAGGGAAAAAAAGGGAAAAAAACCAAAACCAAAACCCAAAAAATTTTTTCAAAAAATTTTTTAAAATCCTTTTTTACTTTTTTTAAAAAAAAGGTTTCCCCTTTTTGGTTTTCCAAAATTTTTTCCCCGGAAAAAAAAACCCCCCAAAAAAAAAAGGGGCCAAAAAAAAAATTGGTTTAAAACCAAAAATTTTTTTAAAAAATGGGAAAAATTTAAAACCCAAAAAAAAACCCAAAAATTTAAAAAAACCCCCCCCTAAAAAATTTTTTTTAAAAAACTTCCGGGTTTTTTTTTTTCCCCCCCCCAACCCAAATTTTCCCCCCTTTTTTTAAATTTTTTTTTTTAAAAAAAAAAAAAAAAATTAAAAAAAAAATTTCAACCTTTTTGGGAAATTTGAAAAAAATTTTTAAAAGGAAAAAACTTTTTTGGGGGAAAAACCCAAATTCCCAAAAAAAAAAAAAAATTTTTTTTAAAAAAAGGGTTTTTTAAAAACCCCAAAAACTTTGGGAAAAAATTTTTCCCCCCAAAAACCAAATTTTCCCCCCCAAAAAAATTTTTTTAAACCCAAAAAAAAAAAAAAACCCCCCCTTTTTTTTTTAAAAAAAAAAAAAACCCCCCCATAAAGGGGCCCCCCCCAACCGGGAAAAAATTTTTTAAAAATTTTCAAATTTGGGTTTTAAAAAAAATTTTTGGGGGAAAAAAAAAACCCCCCATTTTTTAAAAAAAAAAATTTTTAAAAAAAAAATTTTTTTAAAAAAAAATTTTTAAATTTTAAAAAAAATTTAAAAAAAATTTTCCCTTTAAAATTTTTTAAAAAATTTTTTTTTTTTAAAAATTTTGGGGAAAAAAAAAAAAAATTTTTTTTTCCAAATTTTTGGGGGAAAAACAAAAATTTTTAAAAAAAAAGAATTTTTGGGTTTTAAATTTTTTCAAAGGTTAAAAATTTAAAAAACCCCAAAAAAGGGAAAAAAAATTTTTTTTTTTTTTTTAAAAAAAAAAAATTTTTTTTTTTTTTTTTTACAAAAAAAATTTTTTATTTTTTTAAAAAAAAAACCCTTTAAAAAGGGGGGAAAAAAAAAAATTTTTTTTTTTTTAAAAACCTTTTTTAAAAAAAAAAAAAAAAAAATTTTTTTTTTTTTTTTTAAAAAAATTTAAAAATTTTTTTAAAAAATTTTTTCCCCAAAAAACCCCCCCCTTTTTTTTTCCGGAAAAATTTTTTAAAAAATTTTTTTGTTTTTTAAAAAAAAAAAGGGGGGGTTTGGGGTTTTTTCCCCAAAACCTTAAATTTTTTTTTTTTAAAAAAAATTTTTTTAAAAAAAATTTTTTTTTTTTAAAAAAAAAAAAAATTTTAAAATTTTTTAATTTTTTAAAAATTTTTTTTTTTAATTAAAAGAAACCCCCAAGAATTTTTTTTTTTAAAAATTTTTTTTTTTTTTTAAAAAAAAAAAAAATTAAATTTTTAAATTAAAACCCAATTTTTTTAAAAAAAAAAAAAATTTTTTTTAAAAAAAACCTTTTTTTTTAAAATTTTTTTTTAAAAAAAAAAAATTTTTTTAAAAAAATTTTTTAAATTTTTAAAAAAAAAAATTTTTTTTGGGGAAAAATTTTTTTTCCCAAAAAAAAAAAAAAAAAAATTTTTTTTTTTTTTTTTTTTTTTTGGGGGTTTAAAAAAACCCAAAAAATTTTAAAAAAACCCCAAATTTTTAAAAAAAAAAAAAAATTTAATTTTTTAAAAAATTTTTTTTTTTTAATAGGGGGGAAAAATTTAAAATTTTTTTTAAATTTTTTTTTCCCAAAAAAAAAAATTTCCCGGGAAATTTTTTGTTTGGGGGGTTTTTTAAAAAAAAGGGGGAAAAAAAATTTTTTTTTTTTTTGGTTTAAAAAAAAAATTTTTTCCAAAAAAAATTTTTTTTTTTAAAAAAAAAAAACCCCCAAAAAATTTAACCCGGGTTTAAAATTTTTTTTTCCTTTTAATTAAAATTTTTTTTTTTTTTAAAAAATTTTTTTTAAAAGGGGGGTTTTTTTTTAAAAAAAAAAAAAATGTGGGCCCCCCATTTTTTTTTTTAAAATTTTTTTTTTTTCCATTGGAAATTTTTTTCCCTTTTAAAATTTTGGGGGGTTTAAAAAAATTTTTTTTTTTTTAAAAAATTTTTTCCAAAAAAAAATTTTTTTTTTTTTTAAAAAAAAAATTTTTTCCCCAAAAAAACCCCTTTTAAAAAAAAAAAAAATTTTTTAAATTTTTTTTTTTTAAAAAAAAAAAAAAATTTTGGGAAAAACCCAAATTTTTTTTTAAAAAAACCAAAGGGGGAAAAAAACAATTTTTAAAATTTTGAAAAATTTTTTTTTTTTTAAAAAAACCCCAAAAAACCCCCGGGGTTTTTTTAAAAAAATTTAAACCTTTATGGGAAAATTTTTTTTTTTTAAAAAATTTTTTTTAAAAAATTTTTTTTTTTTTAATTTAATTTTTAAAAAAGGGTTTTTTTTTAAAAAAAAATAAAGGGTTTTTTTTTTTAAAAAATTTTAAAAAAAAAAAAAAAAAAAAAAAAAAAATTTTTTAAAAATTTAAAAATTTTTCCCCAAAAAACCCTTTTTTTTTTTTTTTTTAAAAATTTGGGGGTTTTTTTTTTAAAAAAGGAAAATTTTTTAATTATTTTTAAAAAATTTTTTTTTTTTTTTTAAAAAATTTTTTTTTTTTTTTTCCCAAAAAAAAACCTTTTAAAAAAAAAAAATTTTAAAAATTTTTTTTTAAAAAAAAACAAAAAAAAAAAAATTAATTTTTTTAAAAAAAAAAATTTTTAAAAAAATTAAATTTTAAAAAAATTTTTTTTTTTAAAAAATTTTTTTTCCCAAAAAAAAGTTTAAAAGGAAAAAAACTTTTGGGAAAAAAAAATTAAAAAATTTTTTCCAAAACCCCAAAAAAAATTTTAAATTTTTTTAAAAAAATTTAAAAAAATTTTTTAAAATTTTTTGTTTTTCCCCCCCCCCAAAATTTTTTTTTTAAAAAAAATTTTAAAAAAAATTTTTCTTTAAAAATTTTTTTAAAGGGAAAATTTTTTAAAAAAAAAAAATTTTTAAAAAAAAACCTTTTTTTTTTAAAAATTTTTAAAAAACCAATTCCCTTTTTTAAATTTTTTTTTCCCCCCAAAAAAATTTTTTTTCCCTTTTTTTAAAAAAATTTTTTAAAAAAAATTTTTTTTTTTTAATTTTTAAAAAAAAATTTTAAAAAAAAAAAAGGTTTTAAAAAAACCCAAACCCAAAAAAATGGTTTTTTTAAAAAAAGGGAAAAAAGAAAAAAACCTTTTAAAAAATTTTTTTTTCCCAAAAAAAATTTTTTAAAAATTTTTTTTTTTTAAAAAACCTTTTAAAAAATTTTTTTTTTTAAAAAACCCGTTAAAATTTTTTTCCTTCCAAAATTTTAAAATTTTTTTTTAAAAAAACCAAAAAAAAAGGTTTTTGGGTTTTATTTGGTTTTCCGGGAAAAAAATTTTGTTTTTTTTACCCGGGGGGGGTTTTTTTTTAAAAAAAACCCCCCAAAAAAAAAAAAAAAACCCCAAAAAAAAACCCCAAACCCCCAAAAAAAAAAAGGGGGGGGGGTTAAAACCCCTTTTTTTAAAAAAAAAAATTTTTTTAAAAAAAATTTTTTAAAAAAATTAATTTTTGGGGTTTTAAAAAAAATTTAAAAAATTTTTTTTTTTTTTTAAAAGGAAAAAAATTTTTTTTTTAAAAAAAAATTTTTTTTAAAAAAATTTTTTTTTGGTTTTTTGGGGGGGGGGGGAAAAAAAAGGGGGGGGTTTTGGGGGGTTTTTTTTTTTTTTTTGGTTAAAAGGGGGGGGGTTTTTTTTTGGGGGGTTTTATTTTTGGGGGGTTTTTTGGGGGGGGAAAAAAAAAAAAATTTTTGGGTTTTTTTTTTTTGGGGGGGGGGGGGGGTTTTTTAAAAAAAATTTTTTTTTTTTTTTTTTTTTTTAAAATTTTTTAAATTTTTTTGGGGGGGGAAAAATTTTTTTTTTTTTAAAAATTTTTTTTTTTTTTTTTTTTTTTTTGGGGGGGGGGGGTTTTGGGGGGGGGGGAAAAGGGAAAAAAGGGGGGAAAAATTTTGGGGGGGGTTTTTTTTTTTTTTTTTGGGGAAAGGGGGGGGGTTTTTTTTTTTTTTTTTGGGGGGGGTTTTTTTTTTTTTTTAAAAAAAAATTTTTTTTTGGGGGGGGTTTTTTTTTTGGGGGTTTTTTTTTTTTTGGGAAAAAAATTTTTTTTTTTTTTTTTTTAAAAAAAAAAAATTTTTTTTTTTTGGTTTTTTAAAAAGGTTTTTTTTTTTAATTTTTTAAAAATTTTTTTGGGGGGGGGGTTTTTTTTTGGTTTTTTTTGGGGTTTTTTTTTTTTGGGGGGGGGTTTTTTTTTTTTTTTTTTTTGGGGGGGGGGGGGTTTTTTTTTTTGGTTTTTAAATTTTTTTTTAAAAAAAAAAAAATTTTTAAAATTTTTGGGGGGGTTTTTTTTTTTTTTTAAAAATTTTTTAAAAAAAAATTTTTTTAAAAATTTTTTTTTTTTTTTAAAAAATTTTTTCCCCCTTTTTTTTTGGGGGTTTTTAAAAAAAATTTTTTGGTTTTTTTTAAAAAGGGGGGTTTTTTTTAAAATTTTTTTTTTTTTTTAAAAAAATTATTTAAAAAAAAGGGGAAAATTTAAAAATTTTTTAAAAAAAATTTTTTTTTTAAAAAAAATTTTTTTTTTTTAAAAAGAAAAAAATTTTTTTTTTTTTAAAAAAAGGGTTTTTTTTTTAAAAAAATTTTTTTAATTTAAAAAAAGTTTTTTTTTTTTTTATTTAAATTTTATTTTTAAAAAAAAAAAAAATTTTTAAAAAAAAAAATTTTTTTTCCCCCCCCAAAAAAAAAAAAAATTTTAAAAAATTTTTTTTTTTTCCAAAAATTTTAAAATTTTTTCCCCGGTTTTTTTTTTTTTAAACCCCAAAAAAAATTTTTAAAAAAATTTTTTTTTTTTTTTTTTTTAAAAAAAACCAAAAAAAAATTTAAAAATTTTTAAAAAAAAATTTAAAAAAACATGTTTTTAAAAAAAAAATTAAAAAAAAAAAAAACCCTTTAAAAAAAGGGAAAATTTTTTTTTTAAAAAACCCCCCCGGGGGGGTTTTTTTGGAAAAAACTCCAAAAAAAATTTTTTTAAAAAAAAAAATTTTTTTTTAAAAAAATTTTTTTTTTTAAAAAAAATTTTTAAAAAAAATTTTTTTTTTTAAAAAAAAGGGGGAAAAGTTTTCCCCATTTTTTAAAAAATTTAAAAAAAATTTTTTTAAAAAAAAAAAAAAACCCTTTTTTTTTTTAAAAAAAAATTTTAAAAACCCCAAAAAAAAAAACCAAAAAATTTAAAAATTTTTAAAAAAAAAAAAAGGGGGGGAAAAAGGGGGGTTTAAAACCCCGAATTTAAAAAAACCCCAAAATTTTTAAAAAAAGGGGGGATTTTTTTTTTCCCCCCAAAAAATTTAAAAAAAAGGGGGGCCAAAGGGGGAAAAAAAAATTTTTTAATTTAAAAAAAAAACCAATTTTTTTTTTAAAAAAAAAAAAAATTTTTTAAAAAAAAATTTTTTAAAAAAAAAAAGGGAAAAAAAAAAAAAAAAATAAAAATTTTAAAAAAAGGGAAAAAATTTTTTTTTTTGGGGGTTTAAAAAAAAAAATAAATTTTTTTCCGGGGGAAAAAAAAAAAAATTTAAAAAAAAGGAAAAAAAAAATTTTTTGGGAAAAAAGGTTTTTTAAAAAAAAAAATTTTAAAAAAACCCCAAAAAAACCCCCTTTTTTTTTTTTCCAAAAAAATTGGGAAAAAAAAATTTTTTCCCTTTTTTAAAAAAAATTTTTTTTTTTTTTTTGGTTTTAAAAATTTTAAAAAAAAAATTAAAAATTAATTTTTTTTAAAACAATTTTAAAAAAAAAAAAAAAAAAAAAAAATTTTTTTTTTTAAAATTAAATTTTAAAAATTTTTTAAAAAATTTTTTTTTTAAAAAGGAAAAAATTTTAAAATTAAAAATTTAAAAAAAAACCCCCAAAAAAAAAAAAAATTTTAAAACCCAAAAAGGAAAACCCCCCCCAAAAAAAAAATTTTTTTTTTTTTTTTGGTTTTTAAAAAAACCCCCCTTTTCAAAATTTTAAAATTTTTTTTTAATTTTAATTTTTTTTTTTTTTAAAAAAAAAAAAAAAATTTTGGTTTTTTCAAAAAAAATTTTTTTTTTTTAAAAAAAATTTTTTTTTAAAAAAAAAAAATAAAAAAAAAAAAAATTTTTTTTAAAATTTTTTAAAAAAAAATTTTTTTTCAAAATTTTTAAATTAAAAAATTTTAAAATTTTAAAAAAAAAAAAAATTTTTTTTTAAAATTTTTTCCTTTAAAATTTTTTTTTTTTTAAAATTTTTTTAAAAAAATTTTTTTTTTTTTTTTTTCCCCCCAAAAAATTTAAATTTTTTTTTTTGAATTTTTTAAAAAAAATTAAAAATTTTTTTTTTTTTTTTTTAAAAAATTAAAATAAATTTTGGGTTTTTTTTTAAAAGGGAAAAAAAACCCCTTTTCCCCCCCCCCTTTTTTTTTTTTTTAAAAAATTTTTTTTGGGCAAAAAAAAAAATTTTAAAAATTTTTTTTTTGGAAAAAATTTTTAAAAAGAATTTGGGTTTTTAAAAAAGGTTTTTAATTTTTTTTTTTGAAAATTTTTTTTTAAAAATTTTTTTTTTAAAAAAAAAAAATTTTTAATTTTTCCTTTAAAAATAAAAAATTTTTTTAATTTTAAAAGGAAAAAATTTCCCCAAAAAAATTTAAATTTTTTTTAATTTTTTTTTTAAAAGGGTTTTTAAAAAAAAATTTAAAAAAATTTTTTTCCTTCCCCGGGGGGGGGGCCCCAAAAATTCCCAAAAAAAAAAATTTTTTTTTAAAAAATTTAAACCCCTTTTTTTAAAAATTTTTTTTAAAACCTTTTTTTTTAAAAATCCAAAAAAATTTTTTTTTAAAAATTTTTTTAAAAAAAATTTAATTTTTTTTTTAATTTTAAATTTTTTTTTTTAAAAAAAAAAAAAAATTTTATTAAATTTTTTTGGAAAAAGGGAAAAAAAATTAAATTTTTTTGGGGGGGGAAAATTTTTTTAAAATTTTTGGGTTTTTTTTTTTTGGGTTTAAAAAAAAAAATTTTTTGGGGGGGAAAAAAGGGGAAGGGGAAAAAAAAAAAATAAAAATTTCCCTTTTAAAAAAAAATTTTTTTTTTTAAAAAAACCCAAAATTTAAAATTTTTTTTTTTTTCCCCTTTTTTTTTCAAAAAAAAATTTTTTTAAAAAAAATTTTGGTTTTTTCCGGGGAACCCCTTTTTTGTTAATGGGTTTTTTTTTTTTTTTTTTAAAAAAAAAAACCCCTTTTCCCCGGGGCCCCCAAAAAAAAAAAAAAAAAAAGGGGGGGAAAAAAAAAATTTTTATTCCTTTTTCCCCCCCCCAAAATTTTTTAAAAATTTTTTCCCCCAAAAAAAAACCCCCCAAAAAAATTTTAAAAGGGAAAAAAAACCCCAAAAAAAACCCCCAAAAAAAATTTTTTTTTTTTTTAAAAAAAAAAAAAAATTAAAAGGGGGGAAAAAAAAAAAAAAAATTTTTAAAAAAAAAAACCCCCCCCCAAAAAAAAAATTTTTTTAAAAAAAATTTTTTAAAAAAATTTAAAAAATTTTTTTAAATTTTTTCCCCCTTTTTTAAAAATTTTTTTTTCCCCCCCGGGAATTTTGATTTTTTTAAAAATTTATTAAAAAAAAAAAATTTTTTACAAATTTTTAAAAAGGGGGGAAAAGGGGTTAAAAATTCCCCAAAAAAAAAAATTTGGTTTTTTTTTTTAAAAAAAAAAATTTTCCCCCTTTTTTTTTTAAAATTTAAAAAATTTTTTTTTTTTTTGCCCAAAAATTTTTTAAAAAAAAAAAAAAAACCCCCCCCAACCCATGTTATTTAGTATTAATTCATGTTTAATTGTACAGTAGTTGCATGCACAACAATGTTTAAAATAATGCTAACCCTCTTTCTGGTTATCTACCAGGTGAAGACCGACTTGTTTTAGTAACCAATAGCTATTCTTCTAGTAAACAAATACAATTAATGCTGTTTCTTTATAGCTTGTAACTCATCCTCTCTGCTATCAGCATCTTTATTGCAACAAGTCACAATACATGTAATTATTGATTTCTACAAACAGTTTACTGATAAACAAATATCCGACCCACGCTTAGCAGTCGTAGCAAATTTTAAATGTTCCTGAACTGATCCAGATTACCCGTAGATCCAACATACAGGGGTCGTATTTAACGAGGTTGCACTGTATTTATATATATTAACAAAAAACTACATGAAATCAACAACTTATTAATTTTTTTAAAGGCATGTAATAATTAAAGATCGCACTAAAAATGAGTTAGCACAGCAGGACTAATATTTAAAGGAAAGAATATAAAATGTAAAGTAACAATCAACCAAATGCACCACACAATGGCCACATGTTATCATGTATAATATAAACTTATCAATACCATTGAGGAATCATTGGAAACGTTTATATATGATATTTTTAGCTACAGTTTGGCCATTGAAATTGAACTCTATTTCTGTCACATTATGTTGGCGAGTTTTGAGTCTTTATCAGCAAGTATTTGTTTACAGAGTTTACAAAAACCTTTATTTCAAAAATTTTCACACATTTACAGAGTCAGGTGCTTGGAAGCACATGTGACTTATTTTACAATATAATGCAATACATTAAACAAAATATACATGCAGTTGGCAATTCAATTTTTTTTTTCTTATTTTTATGTTTTCTTCCACCATGGTGCACAAATACTATACTCTATTGTTTATTGTTGTTGTTTGTCTATTGTTCTTTTAGTGAATTTGTGAATTGTAACAAGGTAGAAGTACAACACTTGGCTTCACTCATGTTGCTTGCAAAATTTCAACTCTATTATTCTTGAGATACAGTAACCCTGTGAACAAATATCTATTTGTAGACAAACCGACAATAATACAAAAAATAAATTTTTGCACCATTCTGGCAGACAAAAGAGGAATTGTATTAGCCTGCTAAGTGGTAGGCATCAATAACACTCAGCCAAATTCCATAGTTAGACATGCACCATATTAGAATTCATTCTTGTCTATGTGAAAATTAAGTTTCATGCAAAATTAAAATATGAAATATTTCTCGAGATATCTTGTCACATGATACATTCATATTTTTATTCATTAACCCATTCGCACTAAAATACCAGTATATTCGTTGTCCAAACACAGAGCCCGAAATCTGAAATACGAGTTAACTCTTTATTTCACTAAGGTTTTAAATAATATGTTAAATCAATTAGGTTTTTGTAAAAAAATTAAATGTATTAAAACATAATAATACAATATGTTTATTTCATATTAATGCATAAAAATATAATTAGCAACTGACGCATTGCTTTTATCAGCTGTTTCTCAGCCAACATCTTGATGACTGTGGCTCCGGTTGTGTGCAGTTCGTGATTGTGACTATGCAGTTTGAACATGTCGAGCTGTTTTTGTTTGTGTTATTCTATTACAATGTTTTGTTTTCGTGGTTGCAATAAAGAAGGAATAACCTCATTACTGTTAGATGGAAACAGGATTTTTCCGGACATTGCCATCGTTCAGGGAAACAAGAAAACAGTAACACTATGTTTCGAGATCTGCAATCTGATCTCTTCTTCAGGTAAAGAACTAACCTAATACATAATTACAAACTAGGTTAAAATAAACAAATCATACCAAAGCGTTGTGGCATGCCTAAGTCAGGAATCACAGCCACCATGTTGTTTTTGTCAACTTCACTAACTCTAAAAACATGCACTTAATAAAAAACTATACACAACACCAATCACTAAAACTGAACTACAGAATACAGGTCACGATACGTCTGAATTCGTCTTCTAACCACCTACGACGTGTGGTCAGTGGTCAGATGTGTATTCGTGACCTGTTGTTTCATTGAACGATGGCAAATGTCCGGAAAAATCCTGTTTCCTTAACAATCCTTCCATCGTCAAAAATAACTTTCAAACAAAGTAAGTGAAGATGAGTGTAATGAAAGTGAAGAAAGTGACAAATTCAGACCAGTTATAGTTGACAGGCATGTCCAAGACACTGATTTAGAATGTGCTATGTATGTTATAAGATCAAATTGATAACAGTCAGGCAATAGAAAATGTAATAATAAGTTGTAGAAACATTATTATGATGTAACCATATGGGAGACATCTCATATGGTTCACTTGACCAAACATTGCCTGGATCCAGTTCAAGTAGTTTACCAATCCCATCTCAACTTAACCTCAACTCTCAGACTAAAGGTAGGTTTCAAAAACATAATGACATGTGAGTAAAAAAATCCAAATTAATGAATTTGTATTTTGGTTCATACAAAAATAAATTAGATTTGTATAAATATCTATGATTCAAATCTTATTAGAAATAATCTGCAAGGCATAGAATTTACTTGTAAAACTACAAATCTTGATTTTGTGAAATAAAATTTTAATTGACTTCGCAATCTTTAAAAATTGTCATATAATTTATTTTTAATCAGGCTAAAGATACAATGTAAATTGTAAATTTTACATTTTAACTTTACGACAATAACAAAACTTCCCGTCTTAAAATTCCAAAAGGATAAACCGAGATAAAAGTAGAGTTCAGGTGAAAGTTTCTTGGGTTTATTTTTTTAGTGTAGAGAATCGACCTTGTGCGCTGGCAGAATCATAGTCTCTTATTGAAAATTGGTGCAATGCACACCTCTGACTCACAATGCCAAACTGCAGACTGCCTCCCAGTAGTCCTATGTTGGTAATTGTTTGTTCTCTTTTTTTTAAATGGGATACATTTATTTTCCAAACAACTCAGAAATGAAAATATTAGATATACAATGTTATGATGTCGACACATTAAAAGACATAGAGGTATAAAGAAAGGAACTTAGATAATAGCGATGAATCGTGATTGAATCTTTCACATATATCCCTAGCGACAAAATTTGCTAGGCCACCGCAGCTTTGTGGCTTTTCCTGCAAATACAGTTGGTGATGAAAACCGTCACCTTGGCACTTGGTATAAAGTTTAAATACAGTATTACTGCAATACAGACACTAGTAAAGACATTGTTACAGTTATTGATATTTGATTTGAAATTGGACTAGAGAATTGTAAATTTCCACTTGGAAAAATGGTTTTGAGTGGCCACCCTGTAAAGCCTTCACTTAAGTGCCAAAAGAAAATATGTGAATACATTAATTGTAGTACAAATTATTAAAAGTTTTACAGCACACAATTGTTACTTTCTGGTTTTTGCATTGTGTACTACAGGTGTGGTAAACAGCTGTTTTAATACCAGGTGACGGTTGTGGAGCCAGAAAGACTGCTAATACTAAAGGAGCAGGAGCCACTGCTGGATAAGCCTTATGCAAGAACCAACACGTCAGGATGGTGCTGGCTGGGAGGACTTGTTGGCCAGCATGATGACTGTGCTGAGGCCTCTCGCATAGCCCTTCAAAAACTTTGTGGTGAGCGACTGCTTTTCGTTCTGTTTCATAATATGAAATGATTCTTATGAAATCAGTCGAATCTGTGAACAGTTTGTCAAATCCAAATGATAGCAAGTATTCTATATGATCGCATAGTAAAATATTGTATAAGATTAGTTGATATGGGTTTGTTTTGTAACGGTAACAGATACATTTTAGAATTGAATAAAAAATCAGTTCTAAGTAGATTCTTTACAGAACAATAATTTGGATCTTATTGTTTAATTTAGTATATGCTTACACCTGGATTTAAATTCAGGTTTTAATTTAATTTTCCAGAACATATAATTCATACTATACTGTTTAATCACAATATTGTATTGATTCCTAGAAAACAATTATTCCTTCCGGCTTATTCGCTAGAATAGTAGATTTAACGTGAGGCTGCAGTCTCAAAATGGCAAACAGAAGATGCATTATTAGTATAAATGTTTAATTCACACAACACTGATGAAACAATAACTCTCAAATTTTGGCATGGTAATAGAATCGCAACTCTTTCAAAAATTTAAATTCATTAATCTTGAAACCTTACTAGACAAAAATTGTTACAATCCTAAAATTTATTTGTAAAACATAGGCTTAATTTACTTTCAATTAATCCAACATTAATTTTTTAACCATATTATGGTTCAATTTTATACTTCTCTCATTTTTAACAGCCACCGTATTGAAACCTGAAAAGTTATCAATAAATAAGAAGTAATAAATGTTGCTTGGAAATTTTTAGAAAAGTATCAATTTTGATATATTTTGTGAAATACTCAGGATAAAAACTTTACCCAAATGTGAATGACTGCCATCTTGAAACATTTCATTAGTTCAGACTAGCTAATGAACTCATCCAAACTATATATAAACACTGTCACTGTATGATGTTTAGTCTGTATCTATTATAAGTTATCTTGTTCACAATTATTCACACAATGTTCTATACTTGTTAAATCTTTGTATGCCCACTATCTGGAAACCATACGTGATTTACAAAAAAATGTTGGAACATAATTGTAAATTATCTGAGAGTTCTAAAGCACTCTTTAGTTGTGCACTGTAATGCATAATAACTGATATATAACCAATCCTTTTCTAAATTTTATTTTGAATTGCAGACATTTTGAAACCTTAAGAGATATTGGAATAAGTGAAAAAATAAAAGTTGTTTATATTTATGTAATATGTGTACAATAATATACACTGGTTTGGGTCTATTTTTGGAATTAGTTGTGCTAATAATTTTGGCTTGAATATGAATAGCCATCCTGAAACTTTTTATTGGTTAAGACTGATTAACGAACTCATCAAAGCTGTGTGCAAGTACTACCTTTGTACCAAATTAAGTTTTGATATTTAAAAAATTACCACCTGTAATTTACACACCGCAAATTACAAGCTCCTACAAAAAACAGGACAAAATAGGTATTCAACACCACATACTACCATGGCCTACAATCTCTCAATAAGTTTTTCAAAGTAGGCTATAAAGTTTTACAAGCTTCTCCCAACACCAAATACCTCTTACAGTCCATTTAACATGTTCAGCCAACCAACCAACCTAAAAACAATACTCGTCTATCCCAAAGTTCTATATCCCAACACAACACTGTCCACCTCAGAATATGGCTCTTTATCCTAGTGAAAACAAGTGCAAGTATACTGATGTACTTGTGCCTACAAAACAGTGAATCAGATAAAAGGGCACCATACATGTGCCACTGAAAATTTTGTCTTCGAACTTGAGTGCAAACACTACCCTGCTCCGTACATAGGCCTAGCATCCAATAGCCTGTTTACTCTCATAAATGGCTTGTCATCCAATACTGAGCTACCCACAATATCACTTCCTTCAATAACTGTTTTACAACCAGAGTAATAAAAACCCTTCTTAATTAGACCAATCAATCCCAACTAAGGAGATGGGAGTTGGCCACCAGTGGGTAAAAAATCTAGGAAGCCACCTTACCTAAACATAAGATCATTTATATGTTTAACCCCTATTTCCCTTGGGGACTAACAGTCTGAGAACATGAAATTTATAGACTTTGCAGATAAAGTACTATGCTAACATAATATATTTTATAAAATAGACCCAGTGATCTCTTTGTTAACACAATTTCTTTGTCCCTGCAATTTGGCAACACTGGACACTTCAAATTGAATCTGTGTGGTTGACAGGACAGAGTGCTCCGTGGGCACGAAATATCAAATCTTTGTGTTCTTTTAATGTCTCTATTCTTTTAATCTAGTGAAAATATCATGTAAAATCCCTCATGTTAAAAACTGGCTTTTTGCCTTCCTGTAAAATAATTAATTTAAGTGGGGGTTTACTGTACATAACTTGTGAATTATCACACAAAATCACACTAGCACTTTACTCATAATATTAGACTCACATAGTATGGGGCGATGTGAAATTGACAAACTTAAAACAAAGAATCATTTCAGGTTTAACAGTTGTAAGATTGTAGTGTTACTATCAGTAACTAGTTTCACAAGTTTTGAATGAAATTTTAATTTTATATTAGTTTTATGAAATATAATTCTATTATTTTTTGTTCACAGCCTTATTAGAGAGTGAAAATTTGACGCCGTGTGATTTGGTACGCATTTGCATATTTGTGCGTGACATGAATGACTATGCAGCAATCAATGCTGCATATGTAAGCGTGTTGAGTCACGTCAACCCACCAGTGAGAGTGTGTGTGGAGGCTCCCCTTAGAGCTGATAGTCCAGTGGTACTGGAAGCCATAGCGTACAAGCAGCAAACTGAGGGTGACTGTCGCCGACATACCATGCATGTGCAGGGCATCAGTCATTGGGCCCCGGCCAACATTGGGCCTTACAGTCAGGCTATCAGGGTATGTCCATTTAACAGTATTTTATTTAGAATTTTAAACTGACATAAATTAATCAGATTTACATTAACTTGTCATTTTTAAGTAAATATTATTAAAGTATATTATTATATACATTAAAACTCCCAAGTATCATTAAAATGTCTAAAAAGCACAACCAAAGTAATGTATTTCAAGCAAATGGTCAAATTATTTGGATTTACTGTGCAGTACTAAGGCTGTATAAACTAGTAGGTTAGTGGGTTAACCAATTAATCCCAATAAACACATTTTTTACTAGCGGAAATGTACGTTACTAGAGAATTTTATATATAATTTTAACTGTAATACAAATATATTTGAAAGACTCTTTTATAACAAGCACTTGTATATTATAAAACTCGCCTTCGGCTCGCTGGGGGCTACGCCCCCAGGCCCCCAAAGTAAACGCTTGCAAATTCGGGGATAAGCGGAATTCGGTGACTGGTTAAGTTCGGACATTAAGTAAATGACAAGGGATTTAAAAATTGACCTTTTTCATAGATTTTTTTCCGGATTCGTAAAAACTTTTGACTTTGAGGGCATTTTGCGGTTAAACCGTTAGAGATACGACAAAAAGTGACTGGACCTTTCTTGTTGGAAATTTAATTTTGTCTTTCGATTGTGCCCTCAGATCTGATCTACGACCTATGGTTTAGCCAGAAATGAGCTCGGGAGAAAAGTCTGCACGGGTCAGCTATCTTGAATTGTTTAGTATAAACATAATAAAAAACCGACCTCAAGGCAGTATTTTAAGTCGAACAGGGGGTTTAATATCACCAGGAGACTATCTAGTCAAGGCGAGAAATTCCCTGGGTGGGTGATTAATGTTAAGGAGGTTAAGACAAGAGGGGGTTTAATTTCGTCAGGATATTGTCTGGTCATATGAACAAATTCCCAGGGGGGGGTTAACGTTACCGGGGGATAAGTCTCCAGGGGGTTATCTGGTCATACCAGGATCTTCCCAGGGGGGGGGTTAAGAGATTTGGTGACTGGTAAAATTCGGACATGAGGTCATGGCAGGAAATTCCCTGGGGGGGTTTAATGTTACCAGGGGGGTTAACACATCAGGGGGTTGAATGTACAGGAGGTTATCAGGTCATACCAGGAAATCCCCGGGGGGGGGGGTTAATATTACCGGGGGTTAATGACACACTTGGGCCTTTTTTAGAGGGTATTGTGTCTGTGAACATAATAAATATTCCTCTGTCCCTATCTACTATTGACGCTTAGCTAACGCTCAGCCAACTCCCGAAGTCACTGAACCTTTTCTGTAGATCACGTGATTTCCTAAATCCCGTTTAAAATTTGTTTTGAGTTACGACCAACCGTTTAGCCGCTATCAAGCCCGGAATGTAAATTTTTAGGCGAAAATGTCCAATATTTTCACTTAATCGCGTTTTGCGGTCAAACTAAGGGAAATATAGTAAAAAGTCACTGGACCTTTTTTGTAGGTCATCTTATTTCCTAAATAAAACGTTAGTCTTATTTTGACCTCCGACCAATGGTTTCGCCGCTATCGACCCCAAAAACAAAAGTTTCGCGTAAAAGTTACAACAAAATTGTACATAATCACGTTTTTTTTCGGCCAAACCAATCGAGATAGGGCAAAAGATTACTGGACCTTTTCTGTAGATCGCGCAATTTGCTAATTTGATGGGTCAATCAGATTTGAGCTACGACCAACGGTTCGGCCGCTATCGGGCTTGAAACATTATTTTTATCGAAAAAATCTCTGGAATTTCAAATGTTCGAGCGTTTTGTCGCTTAACCATGGAAGATAGAGCAAAAAGTCATTAGACCTTTTTTGTAGTTCACTTCATTCCTGACCATGAATTTTCCGTCAGATCCGAGCTAGCTCCAACGGTTCGCCCGCTATCGGGCTTACAAAAAATGCCTGCAGGGGTGAAGAATGCGCGATTTTTTGGGAATTTTTTTGAGGGGTTGAAAATGAAAAATTCTCACTTTTCGGGATTTTCCTGGTGGTTACACGTGGAAAGCTATCTGTGTACCAAATTTCAAGTCTCTAACTCATCTGGAAGTAGGTTAGAATTAGTATACGTGAGTGAGTGAGTGAGTCAGTCAGTCAGTTACACATGCGGTTGTATATATATTAGATTTTTGACTATCAAAATTAATATATATACACGGACAACTGTGCAATCATTGAATAAAGATATATTGAATTGTTATTAATTTATTGATATTCCAACAGGTTGGAGATGTAATCTATATAGCTGGTCAAATTGCCTTGATTCCTGGGTCCATGCAACTTGTAGAAGGAGGTAATCAACAGATTCAAACTACATTAATTGTTTTTATTTTCTTCATTAACCCTTTTAAGGCCAGCGGCCGCAATAGGCACCCGTGGTCAAAATCACGTTCAAGGCCCGCGGCCAGAATTGCACTGACGGCCGTAATAGGCACCCGTCCATTTTTCCCGTTTACTGGCTGGTTTCCTTTTCCAAATGCCACAAAACATGATATACTTGTGTAGAGGTATATATGGGCTTCGTAAATAACGGCAAACACTGCCACTTTTGTCAATGTTTATATTTTATATCTATGCATTTAGATGACGTAACAGACAGCTGGTTTGATGCCGGCACTCTGTGTTGTCGTAATTGTTTGGACGTCTAGTTTATGGTTATGTTTGTTGTTGTAGATGGAGCTTATATTGGTGTTGACTTAATTACATTAAAACATAAAACCAATATTTAATACTTTTGTGATGTGTCTGAAGAAGATAGCCTTGCTATCGAAAGGCCTCACAAAAAATAAAAGTATTAAATATTGGTTTTATGTTTTAATGTAATTAAGTTCTGTTTGTTGTTTATGGCTAAAAACTAAATATATTTTAATCAGTATTATATTATATTGTGAGTTTTAAAGTTAAGATGAGTAAAAAGCGCCGGGAGAGATCACTGATAAGTGAAAATGCTCTGATAAACAGCATAGCCAGTAGTGGTGTTTCTTTACTTTAGACCAAAATTAACATAGGTGAATTTTATTGTATATTCTACAACTTAATGTCACATCAAGGTAGGCACTTCAAAATTTGTAATTTTACTCATAATTAGCTGTAGTTTGAAAATATATATGTTTAAAAGGATTCTATAATAGTTGAATATTTTTAAAATCTCCTAAAACATAAAAAAATAAAAAATCCAAAATACTTTTTTTGTAAGTTTTAATTTTTTTTAATGTTTGGGGGTAAACGTATTTTTTTCTTAAAAGATGATTTCATTTTAACCCTTTTAGTACCAGACAAAAAATCAAAAGTTGGTCTGAGAAATGGCAGTGATTTTTCACATAATACTACTGAAGGATGCCAGGCCTATTTCATATTTTACTAAAAAAAAATTGTAAAAATTACAAATATTGAGATATTTTCCTAAATTTTCCATTTTTTTGCAGTGAAATAAATTCCCTCATAAAAACTATAAAGCAAATTATATTTCTAAATGTAATTAACTTAAAAAAATTTAAAAAAGTAGACATTTTACTTATAGTTTTTATATTTTTCCAGTTTCACATGAAAAATAGTACTTTAAAAAACATTATTTCACTATAACACATACTATCTATCACTTGAAAGAAGAATTAAAACTGAATATAAACATAAAAAGTTTTGATTAATATTTCAAAAACCAAAGAAATCATGTTAATTTTTTTAGAAAGTTACATTTTCACTTTTTTGTGTTATTTACACTATTTAGCTTCTTTATAAAGCTTATAATGTTTTCCATTATGAAACCATTAAAAACTGTCTAAAACTACTTTCTACTTAAAAGATAATAATGTACACTTTGTAAAATATCAACAACAAAATGTACACACTTTTGTACATAGGTATTATAGTTAGGCGGTAACACAAATATGGTGAGGCACCATCAAAGCACCATCACTCAAATCATCTGATTCTAATACGGCAAGAACTGTACTCTCGCTAAGTGGAGATCGCGAGCGTTTCATTTTATTGAAGTTTACTTTTTATGTTAGTAAAACATTGTTAGTAAACTATTTATCAACAAACAAACACTGTGGAAGCAGCAACACAAACAACCAAACACAGAGGTTAGACGTGAACTATCAGCTGACACAACTTTGTCTGATGCAACAACCACGGCTATTTCTATCATGGCTAAACACCTGACTAACCTTACGATATTACTATTATTATTTTTTTATGTAGATTGGTTCATTCTGATTGTTTGTATACCAACAAATTTATAACAAGTTAAAAAATGATTGCGGTATGACTTTTACTCCGAACGTCCGTATATACGGACGTCGGCATTCTTCAGTAGTTATTCAAACGTCCGTATATACGGACGTTGGCATTTCTCAGTAGTTTTTCAAATGTCCGTATATACGGACGTTGGCACTAAAGGGTTAAGTAAATATATAAAAAAAATATTGGTTTATGATAAAAAATAATGTTTCTATGGATATTTTTCTAAAACTATGATCCTTGGCTGTGAAATACCTTGGCCTTTGACCATGGGTGCCTATTACCGCCGCTGGCCTTAAAAGGGTCAATATAGTATACAAATAAACATTTCAGGTTTGCAACTTCATTTTAATCATTTGGTTGGTGTAATAACCTGTTAATGATTCTTCAGATTTAGAATCATAATATTTTGTTTATAGTAATTTTTGGCTTCACGATTATATAAAACAACCAAATAATATAATACAAGCATATACATAGAAATACAGGTATGGGCTCCTCAAGGATTATTTTTCGTAAAACCATCTTTTATGAATTGAGTTTATCAAAAATAATCCTATTTCAGGTATCCGTAGACATTGCAGGCTGGTATTGAGACATGTGGATAGACTCATCCGTGCTATGGATAGCAACACACAAATCAGGGACGTAGTCCAGGTATGAATCTATATAAACTAATAAGAACAAACGTCAACAGTTTAGAACATCCAAGGGTAAGTTATTGGGAATTTTACAGAATCCTCTCAACCAAAGGATTTTTACTCAATAACAACAATTTTTTATTAATTTATGACTATTTTTTTTAATTTAATCGACTGCGGATATCCCACCACCATATCATTATACCACAAATACCATGTACACAAATTGCCGATTGTTGAAACGTGTTTTAACTGTACTGTACATTTAAAAAATCATAAATAGATAATCTATTTGACAAATTAACATGCTTTTATAGATAATATTTTGCTTGCAATTAGGTATTTCCTACATGAAAATGTGATGTTCTTACTTTACACATGTATTTTTTATATATTGAAAATGGGTTGGATCTTTCTAATTAGTATGTATTATTTTAATAGTATAGAGTAGTTCCAGTTTGTGATTAAATTTGTTTGTATTGGGATTCTCTTATTGTAAAACTTGGGCTTGCTGCTTAGTTTTTAATTATGAAGCTAATGATGACTCCTACCCAAGTGCAAGGTTTTTTGTGGTTGGTATATTTTTCTCTTTAAGCTACTGTAATTTCCTCTGTATATTGTTGTATACTGTATTTAAATGTGTTGGAATGGGAAATAATTATTGCATTTTCATTCATTTATTTAATTTATGTTCATGCAACACTGTGAGTTGCTGTATACTTCCGTAATTGACATTTGATTGGCATAATGTAAATTACTGATCGCTAAAATGAGTTTTTTCTTCTTTTGGTACTGATAAAACGTACGACAAAACAATACCTAAGTAACAAATTATCATACTTTTTTACATAACTTTTTTCTTGCATTTCTTTTTCTTCCAAGAGGCGGACTATTACCATGTACTTAAGCTTCAAGGGCCTTTTGCACATGCTGGAAGTATACCATGAGGCCAACGAGTTAACGATTACAGCAGCTCTACAATCCGCCAAAAACAACTGATCAGGTCCTCCTGGATCATTGGAATATTCACCACCTATGTCCAGACTACCAAAGATGGTGTAGCGCAGGACCCATTGCTATTGCAGGACAATCAAAGAGCAGGTGTTCAGCAGTTTTCTCCTGCTCGTCACACATTCTACAGAGCAGATCCTCTACAGAGCAAGATCTTTAGAAGGTATAACAATCCTAAAGGGTTTATCAAAGGAAAATCTTTGAGTCATCTGATCAAAGATCATGTGCAGAGCATTTTCCAGAATCAGAATGCTAATTTTGCAGTGCCCCCCGTTGCAGCCCTAGGTTGTCAGAAGTCCCACCTGCTGAAGACAGTAGGTACTCCTCCTGGCCATATCTCGAATGAAAGGCTCCAGTGATAGTAAGGCAAGCTATCCTTTGGGTGCTAGCCAGACTATCTACCTGACCTTTTTGGCCACCAGACGACAGATAGCTCCAATCATTAATGCAGATCTAACAAAGGAGACATAAAGTCAATACAAAACCCTCTGTTTAAGTCTCCAAGACCCACCTACCACATGTCTGCATTGCATCAAAGACCATTTCCCTTTGATTTTTCTGGCCCGCGAAAAGCTAGCATACTGAACAAAATATTTTTATTCAATATTATATTTCCTTTTAAGCATTTTTACCATTAGCTCATTCTTATTCATACCAGTACTCATCTCTCACTTGCCACATCTTTTCTCAATAACTGTAAAACTAGATATAAACAAGTAGCGATCAACCATTGAGCGATAGATAGTAAGTGGTTAGCACAGACTGTACGTGTACAAGCAAAAAGCTTGACGCTGTTGTACTCTACCCTGACTGTACCTGAGGCATAACCAAAATAACCTCGTCTTGTCAGTTGCTTTCCAGCGTTAGTTACAATCACAACTAATGTGAGTCTAAGTTGATGTTTTACGAAGTGCATAGTGATCGTGGACAGTTCTTTTATATTTCTGTTTTATTGCTCATAACAATGGTTTCTTGAAAAAAAAAGAAAGTTGACCATGAGTGCCGTGCGTTAAATAAACAGTGGACTCATGGCTATTTTATGATCGATAGCAATAATAACTGTTATGTCTTATTTATAATGAAACTGTCTCTCAAATAATTTAATATCCTCAGGCATTATGAAAGAAAACACAAGAGCAAGTATTCCAATTTAACAGGTAAACTATGAGAGGACAAAATTGCTTCTTTAAAAAATTTGCTTTCAAATCAAAAACAAATTTTTACCAAGCAGTCTCAACAAAACGAGGCTGCTGTAAAAGCCAGATTCAAAATCAACCATATTCTGGCTAAAGCTGGTAAACCTTTTACCGACAGCCCATTGGTGAAAGATTGCATCTTTGTGAGTGTGGAAGAAATCTCTGATAAACGTTTTCTGTTCAATGCTATTAGTTTGTCAACGAACACAGTAGCGCACCGTGTGAAAGATCTTAGGAATAATAGTTGTTGATCAGCTGGAAGATGCATGCAAGGACTTTGAATGGTTCTCAATCGCTCTTGATGAATCAACTGATGTCATTGACTCAACACAAGTTCTTTTATTTGTTCATGGTATGAGCAGTGATTTTAAAATCACAGAAGAATTGGCTGGCGTTCACTCTATGAAGAGTAGTGTGACCAGAGTCAAAATCTTTGCAAAAATAAGTTCAACCATTTCAAATCTTTGGCTCAACTTCAAACGCAAGAGGGATGTTACCATTGATGGTGGGAAAAATATATCTGGAAAAAAACTTGATTATGTTGAAAACATTTGCAAACAAGCAAGTTTATACATAAACTTCTATAAAAACTTTTTCTTCTACACATATTTAACATTTTAGTAAAAAAATTAGTTCATCCAATGGAATCTAAACTGCCATAATTATATACAAAATAGTGCAATAAGAGAATTTTGCTGATTTTGTAGTTTTTATGGATATATCATTAAAAAGTACCAACAAATTTCTTTACTGAAATATTTTTTGATAATTTGTGGCTTGGATATATAACAAAACTTCTGTATATTTTGGATTTATTCAAATAAATTCACATTGGCTATGAGAGTGCTATACATTGGAGAAAAATTTATTCTTAACCACTTTTTTATTTTAGTAAAATTAAAATGATTCAATATAAAATTCTCTTTTTGTAAACTACAATTATTTCTAGAAACAGTGATTTTTTATGTCTATATCTTGAAAAATAGATGAGCAGTGATTAAAATTTAAAAAACCGTTACAAATTTGCAAATAGCTATTGCCATTTTGGGAAATAATTATAGCCAGTTCCCAGGTTAACATGGGCAGTAACAATTTTAACCACTGTCATGGAAAGCCCTGATACTTTACTCTTACAAATCCAGGATTCCTGTATCAGGGCCACGTTAAATTCTTCCACTAAAAAGCATCTGCAGAATACAGCTGATGCAGCTTTATTGTGCTACAGATTGACCTGAGGGACCTTGGTCGATATGATCAGCCGCCACACCTTGCATCCTCAGTTGGTCTACTCAACTTATATATCAACACCACCAACTGCTGAGTCTTCGTCTATAGTATTTGAGCGTGATGAAGAGGCAGAGACATTCAAAGCCAAATTGATGGATGCAACTGCCTACAGTAACCTTTCCAAATCAAGATCTGTTGGGTTTTATTTTGTATTTTGTGATTTGAGGATCCATAAAAGGATCCACGAGTACCGAGGAAATAACAGGTCTGTCTGGTCAAAGCCCTGTATAACCAGGTAAGGCTATTTAAGCTAGAGAGGTGTCCGATTCCCAAGGATTCCATTTGCGACGCACTACCCCTGTGCCATGGATCCCTTAAACACGAGTCGCTTTACACCATGGGATTGGAGCCCCTAGTCCATACAAATGTATGTGTGTGTTACGATTTGGAACAGAACAGTTGAGACTGGCCATGCCCGAACTGGTACCACTACTGCGAGGTGCTGAGGGCAACCACCGTCGCAGAGTACACAATCAGGGCACTATCATAGATCCTCGAATTCTGTTAATAGCAGGGCCACCTTGTGCCACACTTGACAAGCGTTCATCCGAGCCCAACCATTGGTTGTATTCGGATCCCCCAGTGGTCTTGAGTGGTACTAGAGACAGTGTCACCCCTGGGGAGGTACTTTCCCAGTCCATTAAGGATCACCCGAACTAAGGTCAGCTCATCCCCTGTTTTAGTTCTGGGCCTGCTTGGCGTAGTAGTAAATCAAGGCCTATGTATACAGAATAGGTTACAAATTGAGATGAGAAAGGCTTACATTTATATTTAGAATCAATTAAATGTTGTGCAAATGATTTGATTTTAAATTTTAAAATTATATACGCTGTTAAATATTTTTAAAGTTTAATATCAATCCTTACTTATTATAATTATTTTAGTAGTTAGAAACTTTGGTTATGACGTTATTTGTTTATATCTTTCAAACAAATACAGGGTTTCTGCATTTGTTACAGGGGGTCTGTTACGTGACAAATGCAGCTTATGTCGCTGAGGCCCGTCGGGAGTGGGAACGGAGGACTAACAACGCCATTACGGACTATGTTGTGGTTCCTGCACTGCCTCGGGGGGCTCTTCTAGAGTGGCAGGTCAGACAAATTTAATTATCGGTTATTGACTCATTTTTTAATCCATTTTAGTATATAAACGAGTTTGTGAGGTTGAAAGAATTTTTCAAGCAAGATTTAGTTGCCTTAGATAATTTTCTATGTTTTCTATAGTGGTCAGTCTCTTAAGTGGTTTAAAAAAAACATTTATTGACTATTGCATATACAAGTTACTATTGTAATCTCCCTTCTTTACAAAGGGACAGTATAATAAATACTGTTAAGAGATCAATTTATAATGAGGAAATATTATAAATGTTTGAGAACCTAGATTGGTAGTTTAATAAGTTTTATGGTTTTATGAAAACATGTAATAATGGAATTATAAAAATTTAATTTTTTAAGAAGTAGATCAATATATAAAATATAAATTACTGTTTAGGGCCATGAAAATGTACTATGGAAAATAATCACTACAATAACATTTATATAAACTTCCAATTTTTTGTATGACAATGAAAACAAAAGGTTTCATAATGAGCAAAATCTGTGTAGCCTAATACAAAATTTGATATTCCAAAACAAAAGAAATGTTATCTGTTATGTACTTTCAGTTGGTATTGGTACAACAAAAATCGTAAAGATTGTGTACATAGTATACAAAGTAACAGTAAAGAAAACAAATATAAATTCACAAAAAAATAAACACCAAATTTACTTTACCCTAAGAGCAACATCAACTAATAATACTAACAATATAATCAACAGCAGTTTTCTGAATTACCTATTCCTCTAAAAATAGAATATATGTATATGCATAAAAAGATAGACAGATATAAATAAATTTTTACACAATAAGTACATTAAGTAACATGTTACTGAATGCAGTGATATGTATTATGTATTACAGTCATATTGTAAAATAATGACAATTAGACGACACAAGTGGCAGGATATCAGAAGGTTGTAGACAGCAGTGTCATAAATCTTCCAGTGTTTGATGCCTTCTAAGTAAATAAACGTAAGCTCTCCAGTGCTCTCAACGTGCAAACTTGAATACTTACATTATATCTATAATTTCAATAACATGTGAATTTCTTTATGGCAGTTGTTATACAATGAATAAATATTTAAGTTTGAATAATATTTGTCCTTTCCTAATTTGATATTTGTCATTCCAGTACAACTGTATGACATTATCATTAATTATCTTATCATAAGATTGAAAACCAACTAATCAAAGTGTGTTGTTATCACACTAGGAAAAAATATATTTCAAAAATAAATATTCTTTAATTTATTATAGTCATTTATATCCATACACATTACTAATTATTAGAATCTCTTTTCATTGTTATTATACAGGGTAGTGCAGAGAAACGGGAAATTTTGAAATAATCTTAATAAACCAATGAATTGTACAAAAAACTTGTTTGTAATGACTCATTTCATACACCCATCTCACATTCATTTCAATACTTAGGCCTAATTTAATTTAGAAATTTATTAGTAATAATAATTAAGGAATAATTATTTATAAATTGTCTCAAATTTAACTACAAACAATAATAAATACGAAATCAAAATTAATCAAAATTCACCTTATTACATATAAAATTCAAAAGTTATAAAGTGAACTAAAGTCAGTGATACAGTGTGCAGGGATGATTTTTGAAAGGTGAAGAAGAGAGAGGGATCTGGAAGAAGTGAAGCAAGCAAGATATATATTTTAACCTTTTAGCCCCGGCGTCCGATATATCGGACAGAGGTGGTCTAGCTAAAATGCCCAACGTCCCGATATACCGGACGTCTCGAGAATTTAATGTAGCTGGCTAATAATATGTCCAAATGCATCAGTTTCGGTATAGTAGTCGTGAAGAAACGGGCTACATGCAAAAACAATAAACCTTCCAATTGGCATCGTATTTCGTCGTCATTGAGCGTAGTTTATTTGTCGATGTCAGTTGTCAGACGACTTCAGTTGCATTGTTGTTGTATGCTGACTTATAACCTCAATTAGTTTGCGTGATTGAAAGCGGTTGTTTTTCGTGTGATTTATTGTAATTATTAGTAAAAAAAACATAACATTAAACGTCGTAGAGAAAAGTTACCAGTGAGTGAAAACACTGATAAACACTGGTACTTTGGCATTATACCAACCACCACACCCATGCATGAATCGTTATTTGACATTTTGCTTCTACTAATTACTAGATTAGCGTAGAACAATATTTCGTCAATATAAAACAGGAATTGTCTTATCGCAAACCCCCTCCCCATCCTCAGACAGAGGTCAAAGTCGAGCGGTCCTAGTAGATAAGTGATTGCAGAGTCCCGCCGCGCGGCCCTGCCGTAATCGGGATTCTCGAGAAAGATAAGATAAACACCGACAAAAATACCGATCACAATACCTGGAAATGCTTGTTGATTAATGGAATGTTAGTTCTGTTACTCAACTACATCGTTTTTTTAACGTTATAAGTTCATTGAAAAAGGTTTAAGCGTTGGGGGCATATAACGGAATCTGACCCCATTCCCAAAGTACCATAAAATGTATATATTGTAAATATTATTTCTTTTACTTTTTTGAAAAATTAAACAAGTTTTAGTCTTACAAACCATTACAATTAGTTTGTGTTATTTTACAATTGTTATTATTTCAAAAGTGCAAAAACAAGTTAAACATATCTGCATACTTTCTACTGACGTGTATGTGGAAATATATGAAGAAGTGCTTTATGCAGCAATACAATTAATTGGATATATCTCCTGCATTTATCAAGGAAAGTTCTTAAAATTTTGTGTGTGTAGTAAGAAATATGTGTACAACAAAATTGCTTCATTTTTCACGGACTACAATTTTTTTTTCTACCGTTTATGTATGTCCAAACTATAAAAAATAAAAAAATTTTATGTATAAATACGCTAAAAAAAAACAAATCATTCTGTAAAAGTACTTTTTAACTATTACATCTAAGAGTACACTATTTGTGAACAATTTAAAAACAAAAACCTAAAAATTATCTTCAAAAATAAGAAAACTAGATGAATTTTCCCTCAATTCTGCACTACGGTCCCTTATCGCCATGGGCTTTCTGGCAAGTCCATGGAAAAATGGCTGGGGTTAAAAGGGTTAAATAAGAAACTGGTTACATTTATTCAGGCAGTATTTGAAAGGTTACTTTATTAAATTCTTATTATCACTGAAGTACAAAGAAGCAGAAGACAGACATTGGGTGAGAAAATTCCTTTTAAGTTTAATAGTGATTCATTGGAAGAACATAAAACCCAGGAACATTCGATTTGGCTAATAATTCAAAATTAATATAATTAAAATTTAACAACAATTATTTTTCAAAAATTACAATATCTTTTATAAAAAAAAAAAACCAATATTCCTATTTCATTAAGCCAGCACGACCACCCTGCCCTAAAATTTAAGAACTGTATTTAAAAATTTACCATTATTATTGTATCCTCCATCTTGATTCAAAATTCAAACTTGTATGTCAATTAATTTATCATCATTAAAGTTCACATTTATATCATACTGAAATTATTTGTTATTTTAGCTATAATCATCAGAATACAAATTAAGTTTAACCATTTATTTATAGTTTACAATAGTAATAGTATATTACAAAATTGGCGTCCAACGTAGTGGCTTAATGAAATATTAATAATTTATGATTTGAGACAATTTTCTAGATCGTAACAATAGCCTAGACATAAGTACTGTACGTAGTTAGTTGTCATTTATTCATATTGTCTGTCAATAGGCTATAGGTTATTTAATAACTCACTATATTAAACATTTAATTAACAAGACATTAGTCCTGTAATATTATTCATATCTTTTATCGCAATTAATGTCCCGTGATTTTTAATTTAAGATACCCTAAACGGTACCCATTCCCAACAGATAATATGGAAAATAACCAAGTGCTAAACGTAAACAAAGACGCCATTAATCCCGGTATCGAAGGCGAAAGCGGACAGAGAGAAGAAGCAGAACAAACTCCCACAATTCCTCGCGCTAACCAAGTCAACATTCTCACAGCGGGTCGACAACCAATCACGGATGAATGAAAACAGTGCTACCAACACCTACGCGGCAAATTTCCCTGATTCCCTGCAGAGACGTGAAGATGGAGCTACTGCGCCTCCCACACTAAACGTAGTATTGAACATTCTCATTATACTCAATCAGTTGATGCCATTGGCAGTGACAGGTCAAATAAACAAACCGCTGACGAATCCCAATCGACAGCTCTTCATGCTATCATGAACGGTTTAAAACAACTTAATGAAAATTTTATTAACTCTAAATCTGAGTTAAACGAAAAACCTAAACGCAATAAGGGATTGTATTTCTAAAACTAAAATCGAACTTAGCCATGAAATCAAAACTTGTAAGGAGACACTCGAGGGACAAATTAATGAACTGCGGGATAATCAAACTGAATTCCCGAAATGAATTGAACGCTATAAGGGACAATCAAGATCAATTCCGTGAAAAAATAGACCTGAAAATTAAAGAATCCACTGACAGCATTAGAGGAGAATTAAATCATAGTTTTGAAGAACATAAGACATTTGTAAACCAACAGATGAATAACCAACAATCCAAGATATTAGAATCGGTACAAAACAAAAATCAAACTCTAGAAAATAAAATTGCTTTTGAAATAAAAAATGCTATAGACCAAGTACGACATGAAAACGCGGAAACAAAATAAAATTACAAATCAAAACCATTATAAATGAAATTCAACCACAAATCCAAAACAATCTAGCCGAGTGTATTAATAAATATGAATGTGAATTAGAAAATATAAAATCTAAATCTCAAATTGAGACGAAACCATGTGAAACCATTGCAAGTCATTTGTACCAGAGGAGATTCTATAGACAGACAACAAGTGCCAAAATTCAACGGACGTTCTACCAGTCCAAATGGAATTTTTACAAAAAATTAGAAGGTATTACGAAAAAAATATAGGTTGTGTGCAACTCACACACACACATCTAACACTGAACATCCTCATTTGACATATTAGAAAGTAGTCTCGAAGGTCACGCGTCACGATGGTTCCAATTAATAAAACACGATATTAAAAGCTGGGAGGATTTTGCACAAGAATTTACTACGAAATATTGGAGTCGTGATGTACAACGCGGCATACGTGCAAAAATAGAATCAGAACATTACAAGAATAATGGAACATTGACTCGTGCTGAATACTTTCACCGAGCGTGTTATCACACTACAATCGATTACCCCACCAATAACCGAAGAAGAAATCGTCACCATTTTATCGGAACGGTTTGAAACAAAATTATTCAGGATAGCCGAAGCGTTCAAAACATTAACACCATTAAAGAGTTCGAACGATTACTTACAACGAGAAGACATCCGAGACGGCCCAAAACGGAACAAAATAATTTCATCCCAAAATCACAATTCATCTGGTTATAAGCCAATACACCAGAAACCTCACCAATCTCATCAATCCCCAGTCATACCACATAATAACATTGAACAAAGAGCATATCAGCCAAGGAATCAATATCACGGACAAAATCAACATTATAATGATCGAAACCAACATAACAAGAACTATTACCACCCATACAAACAGTCGTAATGATAATGAATTCAAAAGTAAGACACAACCATACAAAGACCACTACCAAAATCGACAGAATACCCACTACTACCCAGGAAACGATAGACATTACCCCACCACAGAACAGGCACAAGTATGCACTATCGTGCGGCAGGGAGAAAATGCTCGAAATCCACCTTCTAGTACCCGGCAACGACCACAGCGAAGACGTTCCAGCGGCGGGAAACGGCTGCGCGCTGTAGAACGGAACCGAGGAAACATCGCACCAGAAATAAAATACGAAACTACAGCGCTAGAAAATAACGACCTCGGATATTTAAATCAGAATTATTATTCAAACTATAACCCTAGTAGTGAATTTCAAGTTAACAACATAATATATGTGATAAAGATTTCCTTTTTGAGGAAAAAATAGAACATCCACTAATAACTAATCCTATACAAATAAGAATGTCCAGAAATTAAACATCAAAATTAATAATGTAGAAACTAATGCCTTAATTGATTCCGGAGCATCTATTACTTGTTTTGTCAGAGTCTTGGTTTATGGATAACCAACAATCATTAAAGCCATTTGAAGAACTGCCTCTAGCCAATACTTACCATCAAAACTGCTATTGGAAACATTTCAAAACGAATCAACCGAGTCATATATGTACCTATCACGGTAGCTGACGAGACTACACACATACAAATTCCTTATAGTACCGCATCTTGTCAAACCAGTGATTTTAGGAATGGATATGGCTAGTATTATGGAAAGCAGAGCTAAACTTTAATATTAATACAATAAATATGAAAATAAACAAACAAATGGTTATAATGAAGTTTGTAATGGCAATAAATGAAGGGCACTTATGTGAAATCACCACTCAACAAGCCGTTATGCTTATGGAAGATTTTAATGACTCAATGTCAACATTTTAATGAGTATGACACTATAAAAACAATGGGAAGATAAACAAGATTAATAATGAGAATAATGATTACATTTGATGCACAACACAATATATCATCCAAAGATAAAATGTCGGTGGAAGATATAATGAAAACTCTAATCCCTAATAAATGAAGAACATAAATGAACATAATGAACATAAATGAAGAACAAAAACAATGTTTGATCAATCTACTATACCGATATAGGGACGTTTTCTCAGACAAACCCGGATGTTTGCACTAAATAATGAACACGAATTAAATATAGAAAATCCTAAAAATTTTAAATCATTAACCTATCCAGTACCTCAAGCGTACCAAGACGCTGTACAAGCTGAGATTCAACGCATGGAGAACATTAACATAATCGAGAGAAGCAAAAGTACCTACGTAAATGCTATCATCCCAGTAATTAAAAAAGTCTGGAGAAATTCGATTGTGTTTAGATGCCCGCAAAGTAAACGCAATAATTAAACCAGATTTCGAATGTAAACCGCAGTGTTAGCGAAAATTCTGAGTAAATGTAGAAAACGCAAAATTCATAAGCAGTGTAGACTTAACGGCTTCATATTGGCAAATCCCACTTACTAAAACTTCGCGTCAATACACCGCATTCCAATTTAGAGGCAAGACCTACCAGTACAGTCACACCATTTGGAATTTCTACCTCCCAAACTGCACTAGTAAGAGCTCTTGATAACGTGTTTTGATGATGAGATAGAAGCTTTCACAGCAATTTTACGTTGATGACATATGTATCCATTTCCCCTGATTTCAATACACATCTACAACACCTAGAATACATATTCAAAAAGCTAGCTGAAGCCAACAATGACAATAAACTTTGAAAAATCTCAATTCTGTAAAGATTCTGTACCATTCCTAGGTTTTACTCTAACAAATGAAGGTCTTCGTATGGATAACAGTAAGATTGATCCAATTCTAAACTTCCCAACTCCCAGAAGTCGTACACAATTAAAAGCATTCCTCGGATGTATCAATTATTGCAATAAATTTTATTCATAAATTCTCTGAAACAGTCCAGCCACTATTACGACTAAACGTCAAAGAAGGTTAAATTTAATTGGACTAGGAGATGATGATATAACATTCAACAAAATTAAACAGCTGTTCATTAAAAATTAACACTCCAACACACCCCGATCCATCCAAAGAATTCTACTTACAGACCGATGCGTCTGAATTTTGCAATTGGCGGACATCTATATCAAATAAAGAAAATAACGAAAAAGCGCAATTATGTTCATATCACGCACATTACAACCAGCAGAACAGCGTTTCACCACAAACCGAAAAGGAATTATTGGCTATAATCCACTGCCTACAGAAGTGTCGATACATTGTTATGGGCGTTAAGTTAACAGTAATTACAGATAACCACGCCTTAACCTTTTTGAAAACCTGCCGTTTGCTAAACAATAGATTAGCAAGATGGATATTGGCTATACAAGAGTACGACTTTAAAAATAATCCATTGCAAAGGACGGACAACATTACTGCTGACACTCTCAGTCGCATATCCCCCACAACACATGTCAAGCGATGCAAACAACCTCACTGAGTTATCTATTCATTACATCGAGAGAATTCCCGACCAACATCTACAAGATCAACTCCGAAAACTTACCTCAGCTCCAACATCAAGACCCTAAACTACAACCACTTATAGAAATCTTTACAGTCACCTATGGAAACAAATGAATTTCAACAATTATATACTAATTATCGTTTATATGACAACACTTTTACTACAAAATTTTAAGGGCAAATGGCTTATAGTCATCCCAGAATCAGTAATTAAACCACTAATACTAGAATGCCATCTCTACTATCTACACTGCGGTGCAAAAAAAATGTTTCCTGTTACTGCGTGAAAATTTTATTTTCAAGAATATGCATCGAACAATCAGGCAACTGTTATCATCATGTGATAAATGTCAGCGCTGCAAAATCAACAACCATCCACTCAACAGTCAAGCCAAAGGAGTTAAAATGCAGAGAGAAGAATGACCAGTTAGCAGTTGACATCATAGGTCCTTACCGACTAGTGTAGGAAATACAAAATACATGTTAATTGTTATTGACATATTTACCAAATTCGTTAAACTTTATCCACTGCAAAGAGCAACAACCAGAAGTATATTACATAAATTATTTCACCATCACTTTCCTAATTACGGTTTTTCCTAAACGAATTCAATCAGATAACGGAACCCAATTTAAAAGTAACGAATGGATCAGGAAATTTGAATCCCACAGCATACAATTAATATACAGTCCAGTGTATCACCCCAGTTTTAATTTGCCAGAACGGCCAATTAGAGAAATAAAGCGTTGTCTCAGAACGTATTGTTCACAAAATCATAAGAGAATGGGTGAAATATGTACCTGTTATAAATGAATGTCTTAATGAAATTTACCATGAATCAACTGGATTCACACCAAACGAACTACAGTTTGGAACAAGAAAATATCAGATTTTGGGAAAAATATGTATCAAACCCTCTAGCTGAAGAAGTACCAATCGAACACAAACTACTGATTGCAAGGCGTAAACTTGAAGAAAGTAGAAAGAAGAGATCTGATAAGATAAATGAAAAGAGAAAACCAGTTTCTCTCCAAATTAATGACCAAGTATTGGTAAAGCCCCATCACCTTTCTAAAGCTATAGCTGGTGAAACATCAAAATTATTTGAAGTGTACGAAGGACCATTCATAATTCAAGAAATCCTCGGGAAATCGACCTACCAAATTTCTGATTTATCCAAGAGCATGTACTCGTATATGGACCTTATCATATATCCTCTTTGAAGCCATATAAAAACTCGGTCAAACAACGCTACAGAAGATACTGAAGTTGACGCGTTGGACGTGCGTGAAATTAAATACTATTTCCCCAAATAAACAGTGCAACTATACACCCAGTGACATAGACACTTTTAATCAATACTATATAAACATTTTTCTATCAGGAGGGGATAATAATTTGTTAGTGGAAAGTATACCGCTATTCGGTACACAATTCATTAAATGTGTATTTCGAAAAAATAAAACTATGTCCTTTGACATTGAGTAAATATTTGCCATTGATCTAATGTTTCTCTATTGTTTGTTTATTGTATAATAGAAACTTGTAACTTTGTTCGTTGGCTTAGCTTAAATACTACCTAACCCTAATTTTAAATTTTGTTCTCCTTTTCCCCTATTGTTTGTTTGTTAATTAAATTTAATTAAATAGTATGTATGATCATCAATTAATTCACTCATTTAATGTGGTTCATCCTTCTCTTTAAGTATCACACATCTATATGTATCATTTACTATTCATTCGTCATTGTATCGAAACCATGTTCATTTTATTTCATATGATTTTCTGAGGGGATATTGTAATGACTCATTTCATACACCCATCTCACATTCATTTCAATACTTAGGCCTAATTTAATTTAGAAATTTATTAGTAATAATAATTAAGGAATAATTATTTATAAATTGTCTCAAATTTTAAACTACAAACAAACAATTAATAAATACGAAATCAAAATTAATCAAAATTCACCTTATTACATATCAAATTCAAAAGTTATAAAGTGAACTAAAGTCAGTGATACAGTGTGCAGGGATGATTTTTGAAAGGTGAAGAAGAGAGAGGGATCTGGAAGAAGTGAAGCAAGATATATATTTTAAATAAAGAAACTGGTTACATTTATTCAGCAGTATTTGAAAGGTTACTTTATTAAATTCTTATTATCACTGAAGTACAAAGAAGCAGAAGACAGACATTGGGTGAGAAAAATTCCTTTTAAGTTTAATAGTGATTCATTGGAAGAACATAAAACCCAGGAAACATTCGATTTGGCTAATAATTCAAAATTAATATAATTAAAATTTAACAACAATTATTTTTCAAATTACAATATCTTTTATAAAAAAAAACCAATATTCCTATTTCATTAAGCCAGCACGACCACCCTGCCCTACAATTTAAGAACTGTATTTAAAAAATTTACCATTATTATTGTATCCTCCATCTTGTTTCAAAATTCAAACTTGTATGTCAATTAATTTATCATCATTAAAGTTCACATTTATATCATACTGAATTATTTGTTATTTCTAGCTATAATCATCAGAATACAAATTAAGTTTAACCATTTATTTATAGTTTACAATAGTAATATTATATTACATTGTTAATGCTTAAAATGTGTTAGGCAAGAGTGGAAATTACATGAGAAATGTTGGAAATAACAATAAAGTTAGTCAATTAAAAAAAAATAACATCAGTTAAGTGGTGTCCATTGCACCTAACACATTCATTCAATCGATTTCGAAAACTATCATTGTGCGACGCAATGTGTTCTCTGGGATGTTGGTGACGTGTTCTTCAATCTGAGTCTTGAGCTCAAGAAGATTTTTGGCCTAGTCTGGTACACAACGCTCTTTAGATGTTCCCATAGAAAGAAGTCGCATATTGAGAGTCTGAGATCGTGGAGGCCAAGTGACATTAGCGTTCCTTGACATTATGCGCTCCTAAACAAACGCCTCAGTGCTGCCATTAACAGATTGGCAGTGTGTGAGGTGGCTCCATCCTGTTGAAATCAGGTTTGTTACAGTGGAACCATTACCATCCTCAAAGAAGTAATTATCCCTCTGCAAAACACTGCACACCATATACTAACTTTAAGGCTGTGTAACGGACCGTTGATGAATTTCACCGGGATTTCTGCGAGCCCAGTAAACGCACGTTCTGCTTATTGACAACCCATTTAAATGATAGTGGGCCACATCAGATATCCAAAGATTTTCAAGGAAATTTGCGTCCTCATTGATTTTAGTCAGTAGCTGTTCACAAAATTGTAAGCACAATTCACCGTCATTTGGTTTTGGAGCTTGAACAATCTGAAGCTTGTAAGGATGAAATTGCAGGCAGTGCAATATTCTTTGCACACTCCGACACTCAAGTCGCAATGATGAGACGATTTTTCGTACAGAACAACGCGGACTCCTTTCCACTTGTGACTCGCACTGCATCAACATTTTCTGGGGTTTCGAAACAGTCACTATAACGCCTTGGAGGTTTTTTCTTTAAGGCCGAACCAGTCTCTCTTAAAAATTCCGTACCCATGATGATATGGCATGTGAAGAAGGAACTCGATTGCAGGGAGAAATATCATAATGGTGTCGGAACACTCGTTGTGCAGCTGTTACACTATCACCATTTTGTAATACGCTCTCACGGCAACTGCACGCTCCGCACCACTCCACTATTCCATCTCAACTAAATGACCGTTACTACTTGGCATCATAACTTATGTCCCCCACTCCTACAAAGACTTGCAGGTGTACCAACAACAACAACTTCAAAATTTCCCGTTTCTCTGCGCCACCCTGTATAACCGATTCACAATTCATTTACTTAGCACCTGCATATCAACCACAGTAGTTTATGGTTACACCAGATTTATGGTTTAATATGTCACTTTACTAAGAACATAGAAACTTTTATCACATTATGCTTTTTATGAGCTTAGTATAATATGTTTTATTTATTGAAACTGACTTAAATATCATGTTGCTGATAGGTGTGGGCCCACAGAGGTAACTCCAGATTTGAGTATGAGGAGACGGGTTGTGTCGTGGGAGACTGCCGGGTCTCACTAAGACGTCGGTGGAATTACGAGAACAGTGTTGCTGCTGTTGTATGTAATGTGGCATCAGGTAATAATTTTTTAATTATGTATTAACAAATAAACAACTATTGTATGTGAATAGATTAGCCTATTACATGAGTTCAACATATAAATAAATTTATATTTAGAAACATTTTTTTAATATAGCTCTAATTAAGCTAAAAACTGGATATTAACAAAAACTTCGTAGGCAGCACATAAATAGAATTGCTCAAAAGTTAAAATAAGCCTTCTTAAATGGAATTAATAATTTATTGAATAGTTGCCATAAACTATTAAAGTAAAATTGACAAATTAATTAATTGTGAACTGGATCCTATACAGTAACCACCTACTGGCCAGCAACTCATTTTGAGTTCCTAGATTCTGTAGAGACCAGTGACTCATTTTCAGTTGCTATGTCATATCTTCTATGATGTATTTAACCATAAAGTGAGGCTTTAACCCAGACAAAAATGATCTACCTGTTCCCAATGAACTAAACTATCCCAAAAAGATATTGAAATTTCTGATAAACCTCTTCACTTGACTTTAGCAACTTTTAAAACAGTCACAAAGTTAGTGCCAGCCACAAAGTTGCAAGAAGGGTAAAAAACTAATTATATCTTCTACCATCATACATAAGGGAATTTTCGTTTAACGAGAATGAAACCTACATTACTGAAAAAATAACTCTTTCTAAACGTGATTTTTTTGCTACAAGTCTATGTGTTATATTTAGACTTATATAAAATTGGTTGCCTAGCACCTACACATGTGTTCTGTATAATGGCAAGCAAGCAACTCAAATCTAGTAGTTTTTGTTTTGACAAATAAAAATTTTTTGGCTATTTTTGTTTAGGGAGGAACTAATATATTTTGAAACTAGAAGATTTGAAGTTTCAATTTATCAATCTGTGAGTTTTGTTTGCTACCATTGGCCTTGACGCTAGATAAATAAGTGTGTTTTTTTTACTGCTATTATCAGCTGTTGACGGGCTAATAAAGCAGATTAAAAGGATATGTACTCGAGTAGAGAGATAGTTGCCTAATGGTAGGTCTGTTGTTGCAGTTGAGGTACCTGATGACTTGTGTTACACTAAGACTGTATTTGTGTAGGCAATGAAATTACTTGCGGATTTATATTTTGGTGCATTTTAATTATTGTAACTACATTTTATACTAAAACATAACAATTATTATTAGAAAATCTTAGGTATTGTGTTTTGTTAAATATGAAACAATATTACTTGATTAAAACATTTAGGACATTTATTACACATCACTACAAAGCTTACCTTCTTCTCTATTTGGAAAAAATTTAAGAATTTCAAAAAGTATTTACAAAAAAATTCCAAAATAATACGACAGAATTTTGTAACAAACTTCTATATTTTTCAAATTCAAAATGTGTTGTACTATTTCTTTTTCAGCCAAGGCTTAAAAATTTACATTTACCTAATAAAACATTGTTATTTGGTATTACTATGATATACCATTATTTGGGTCTGTATTTAGAGCAATATTTTATATAGATCTATCAAAAACCATTGTACTTTTTGTCAATTAGCTACTTTTTTTGAATAATTATAATGATATATACATGTTATATATTTTACACAATGTTTCATATCTTCTTTTTTGGATAATACATTCTGCATATTTTGGATTTTTCAAAAAACATTTTCATACACAACGAAGGAATTTGATATTTGTGGTTTTGTGTTAAAATTGCTCATCAACCACTAATTTTTTCAAGTTAATTTTTTTGTATGAATTTTAATGTTTTTTCCAGTTTAACCCTTTGAGTGCCACGGGTATTTTCCGAAGGCATATGCATAAAGTGCCACGCTGTTTTTCGCATATTTGTAAGCTTTTGGGAAAAAAGCTGTTGTAAAATAACTACCATACAGATTTCCACCATTTTTTTGTTTTTTTTTCTTATTAAATGCAGAATATGATACATATCGTTAAAAATAAAATTTGATTTATAAAAATAGTTGTTTACTTTTGTGTAAAAAGTTAAGTTTCAACCTACTTTGTGTTTATACGGTATTTTTAAACATTTTTTAAAATTATACCATGATAAAGGCCATATGTTTCTAAATAAAATCCATGTGTAATATCTTATTCTAGAATTTTAAAAACATGGCATTATATGTATTAACAAAATGCTGCCCGGTACCGACTTTTTATAAACTGTACTTCATTTGTCAGAGTTTAGAAATTACTTAGTAATGATGTAGTTTTCCCAATAAATCTAATAAAACATTAATACAACACAAATAAATATGATTAGTAAATTTAGAAACAAATACTTGCTAACATATTTACATAAAAGTTTACATTTACTAAATAATAACCCTAATAATATTTACACTGAAAATTCACGTTTTTTTCGCTTGAACACAACTCAAATCATACATTACGTTTGTAAAGAAATACAGTAAAATACTGTATAAGTTATTATTTTATATTGTATTTACTCAAATGCTTGGTTATCAGCACATAAACAACAAGAAAGGCCGTTACGCAACACGGTACTCGTCCTCTACGTCGCGTGACTGGAAGACAGAATCATCGTACAGGTACTTATCACAGCCCACTATTTTTGGACGAGTTTTCCTTATCAGAGATCAAAATAAACTTCATTATACGTTCCTTCTTCCATAATGAATCGAAAAATACTCGATGAGTCATACTTCCTATCTCCAAATCGTCTCCAAATAGACACACGAATGGCCTGACATTTTCGAATAATGAAACGTTGTTCTTATAGTTTTTTATTTAATTGATTGTCGTAATAACTTGTAAATTCCAATATAGGTTAAATAAAGTCAGTTGTTTTTAATACTGTAATTTATTTTGTCCCCGATAAGGAAAACTCGTCCAAAAATAGTGGTTTCTTGATAAGTACCCAAACAACATAAGTTTCACAGATAAAATAGTAGAGAAACAACATAAAACTCGTATTTATTGATAGTTTGGAACCTATTGAATACAGCCGTCTTATTATTTGGCCAAAATAATCTTGTACTATATAAAATGTTATCGAAATACGAAACGTCAAAATTGGCGACGCTGGCACTTTATGCACTTTTCGTACCGTCAAAATTAGCGACGTTGTGGCACTCAAAGGGTTAATATTCATATTCTATATACTTTGGTAAAGATAAATATATGTATATATATATACACAGAGTGGCGCATATGTCGGTTCCCCCAGAATAGAAATTTAAAGGCGTTATAGGTCAATTGAATAAAACACTTTTAGGGAAGAAAACAAATTCATTATATGCATATTACCATACAGTGTTATAGCAATTGTTAAATGTCCACCTTGATTTTGTATACACTTCATACAATGACTGAGAACAAAATCACAAATTTTTTGCAATAAAGGTTTACTGATATTAACAAAATCAAGATTTTGCGGTTTTGAAGGATACACAGTCTCCTTTATAATACCACACAATGAAAAATGACATGGGGTCAGGTCTGGCGAGCGCACAGGCCAATCAATTGTACCACGGCGACCAATCCATTCATTAAATGCATTATTTAAAAAATCTCAAACTTGGATACCAAAATGTGCTGGGGCACCATCAAGTTGCCAGATGAGTGAATGAATATTGAAGACAGAATTGTTTCTGAGCTCGGGAACTACTACTTCTTGCAGCAACCATAAGTAATTTTCTGAGTTAACATTTCCTTGAAGAAAATAAGGACCAATCAGCGCAGTACTCGAAATATCTCCCCATACCATAACACCAGGGACATTGAGTTCTGTTTGGATTACGTTATGAGAATTTACATCCGACCAGTACACGCAGTTATGCTGATTAACGCATCCATTTAGTTTGAAACATGCTTCATCACACCATATACTGTCGAGTGGGTATTGCGACACCTGGATATTTATCACTAAATTCTTCAATTATTATAGCAGTATTTTAATCATGCTTCCGCCACAACTGAAGGATGTACGTTCGTTGGGTTGTAAACATTTAAAAAACGCACACAAACAAATAACAGATGCAGAGTGTCACTTTACACTAGCCACTGGAACAGAAAACAATGAACTTACTTTGTGTTGCTTCCAACTTAACATTGTTACCACTCTATCGAAACAAAATATCCCAATTTATGGGGAAACTGACATATGTATATCTTGTGTGCGTGTGTATGTCACTGAACTCCTCCTAAACGACTGGACCAATTTTGACAAAATTTTGTGTGTGTGTTGAAGGGCATTCGAGAATGGTTTAGATTTACAACTCTGTCCAATTTTAATTGTTTAATTAATGTTTTATTTATAAATTGTTGTTGATTTTGGAATGTTTTACCTTCGATCCGGCAGGCTGCGCTACGACACGTAATACAAAGTGAACTGATACTTAACAGCTGTTAATACTTTCAGCTGAAGTTCATCAAAGAGGCAGAAACATTTGTTTACATTTAAATTTTAGAAAATATTAAATTACTGTAAAGTGCTTGCTCAGTAGTGTAATGCAGAATACAAAGACGAAGTTATTATCTAATTTTAAATCTAGATTACACCAATGATCAATAAACCATCTAATGCAATGGAAATACTATTTAAACGCTGTTTTAAAAACTACCTTATTGACAAAGCTGTGAATGTTTGCACATAAGGTAATTGAATCTGGTTAGATCGAAAGTAAATTAAGAGCCGAAAGAAGGCACTTTATGATCAAAGTTAGTTTTTGTTGGTATAAATTTTCTTGATTGGGGCACAAGGCAAACTCTACAATAATACTGGAAATATCTTAGACAGAAAATGAATTTAAACAGACAGAATTTGATTCTTTATAACCAAATTACTTTATCGAGACTTTTCTATACAAAGAAAGTGTCCTGAATGATTTAACAACGCTTAGCAAAAACCACGAAAGACAGAGGCAAGAAATGTGTTACATACCTTCATTTTGAGCTATAGAGGCTCACGAAGGAATGACTATCAATTATCTCAAGAGAATGATCCGGGTTCGAGTCCTGGTGGAGCAAGTACTTTTTGTGATTTAATGTTTGTTAAAATTAAATTTGGGTATTGCCATCTATACAAATTTAATATAAATAAAAGTCTTTTGACAGGTATTTGGTCTTCCGATCATATGTTAGTTTGGTTATTTAAACGCATATGTGACAGATATGGTAAAATACAAAATAATTGAATCGTAAAAAGTAGGGGCTCTGTGGTGTAATGGCTGCACATTCACCCTCCGGCGGAGCAAGTACTTTTTGTGATTCAATGTTTATTGAAATTATATATATACAACTATGGCATATCAACAGCATATTGTTAACTTTATAGCGTATTACTTTGTTAACATGATCTATTAAAATATACACTCCAAATCCATCATATGACGTGATAGCTTATTTTTTACAACAAAATGCATAATTAATTTTTGCCATTAATTAGTGGCCAACAAAAACACAGCAGAGCAGTAGTTCGTTCTATTTCCCACAGATTACATGGGAGTCAATTGTATGCTAAACCATAACACCCATCAACATCATTATAGGAATTCCTGCCTTTTCTTTCAGCATTGTTGTAACATTGTGCCTTTTATGTGACCATCAGTTTAGCAATTGAATGTTTATTTCAATGAATAGACATAAGTGTATTCCTATAAAAATATTGCATTTTTTTAATGAATTCGTGTGAAAATGGAGTTTGGTTGGAACTGTTTGTGTTACAAAGTGATAAAAGTAGAAGGAGAATGTTTGATTAGTGAAGGAGATGGTGACTTAATGTATGATTCTGATGCAAACATGTTTGATGATGACGAAAATGAAGCTAACAGTTTTGACTCTTTGGGATATGTTTGAGATATAACAGTTGATACATTTTTTCCCACATAGCAGGGAAAGCTAATAAATATGCTTACACTAATTTACAAAAAGAAATTATTATTTCTCAAAATTAAAGCACTGGGTTGAAACCATCCCAGAAAAAAATATACTGTTTCTTGGCTCTTAGTATGATCATGCAGCACAACAAAAGGAACTCTATAAAACAATGCTAGAGTATTGATCTACAGAGAGTACTAGAATTCAAAATTTATTTAACTACTTTTAGTCGAGACGGGACTTTGTTGTTATTATGTATGATACACTTTGAATGTCTTGTCTGCAACAACATAAGAAGAGGAAAGACATTTCATATTGGGCATTCATCCGTGTTTTGCTGTGTACCACACACAAAAAATTATAATTTTGATTACTACCTATTTAGAACGTGTTAGTGGCAAAAATAAACTCTTTTATACATATTTACAACATCAACTATGAAAAAAGTTCTTACTCTATTCATGTATAATAAGCAAAAGCCCATACTCATTTACTGTAGGTTCCATCCCAAGTCATATGATGTGATTAATTCTTCAAAGGTTAAGCTGAGCCATTTAAATAAAATAATTACTATTACACAATCACTAGGCTGTAAAATTTAATGAATTAGCCTATTTAAATATTATGTTATTAGAGAGTTAACACGTAGTACTTTATGAAGAATATCAACTAACATACTGCTCCAAGCTCACATTGTATTTATTGATTTTATTAGTCATAGTAGAAAATAAGATTCAGTGTGCACTGTTGATTAATATTACTTAATAGGTCTATACTTGAGACAGACGACATATGCAATTTAGATCATAATGTATTTAAAAACTCTATGATATTCTTTTGCTTTTTTTAAATTTATTTCTTGAACGCGTAGCATTCAAATCTCTTTTATTCTGTATACGATGCTGCCATCATGCACGTTATCTTTTAGGCTCATTGTTTCTCCTTTCTCCTCCTACGAACAGAGGTTTCTTTTCTTCATAACTATCATTCAGTACGTCAAAAACAATTTCTTTGTCTGTAAAAACTATGTTTTAATTTGAACCGTCTTATCCAGGTTACTGGACTACTTGAGGTATTTCAGAGATTCTAGGAAAATTATGGTTTAAGTCATGTGTTTTGGAAAATCACAAGTTAAAAGAATGAGCTAAATTGGGTCTAAAATGCTTTTAGATGACTCTCTTGTTGAATTTAAACTTACTAACTTATATTTATTTGATTTGATTATAATAGTTCAAGAATTTTAAGCTTTAAACTGAACAAGACTAGTGTAAAATAGCAAAACATTTTGACAGTGAACAAAATTCCGTATTTGTTGAGATATTGCCTGATTTGATTTTGATATCCAACAATCTACAAAAACTTTTTTTGTTGATACAGTTTTTGTTAAAAACCATATCATCAAATGAGAATGCTCATGAACTCTTATGTTAAATAGGTAGTTCAGCATCGAACCCATCTCTTAGTCAGACACGACCACGGGAAGAGCCACTTACAGAAGCTGAGCTCAAGGCTGTACTGGAGTATACTCTGGTGCGACTTTACCGTGGTGATCCACAACCCACATCACGTGTATGCGCGCTGCGTGCCTTGCGCCGCGTAGGCTATGGCCCTACCTCTGGTGCTATACACTCTGCCCTAGCCCAGCTATCAGATTACCAAGTGGTTCCCACTATACTACCAGTTTGCCAGCTCAATCATCCCAACATCTTCCTGAGTCTTTGGGCGCTCCGACATCAGTAGGTTACTGTCCACTAAACTATTTGTCTATAGTTGTTATAAACTATATTATAATAAGAGTATCAAACCATTAACTCGGTAACACGAGAGAATGTCATGTCATTTATTATAATACTATTAAATAGAATTTTATTTATTTTTTGAGTTTTTACAAAAAAGATTTGTAAGTATTTTAGGTGGAAATGCAGAAATATTTTTAAACGAGTATACGTACATCTACAGACTTATAGTTTGAATTTATTTACTAATTATTTAGTTAATTAAATTAGCCAGTAAACTGGATTTATATTTTAACTATTCTATTTTTAATTTACTACCATGAAATATAACTTTTGTTACTGATTTTACTCTTGAATAACTTCAATTACATTGTTTACATTGTTACTGCTTCAATTTTCATTTAAAATTAAGAGCATAGATAGACATACCATTCTTGTCTCTGTTAAATACAGTGTCTCAATAAAATATATACTCATTTGAATTATTGTATTGAATAAAATAAAGCATTTCATCTCATGTGTGTTGTTTTGAATTTTAAGCTAGAATTGTTGTCACCATAAATAATTTATTTTAATCATATTGTTTGTATTAATTTATCACTCGCCTACCAATATATAATATTAATATGTAATTTATAATTAACTTGTTAGACCTGGTAAATTTATGGAGCACTTTTCAGTTATGTGTAGATTAGTGTCAGTCCATCAATTAATCTATTGGTTTTAATTATTACACACTGGTTCTAAAACTTTCATAAACCATCCAAGTAGATCATCCTCACCTTTTTAACTAGATAAGCTTCAACTTTTTGATTCTATCTTCTTCAAAAATTGTTTCATATCTTAACAATTTATAACCTCCTGAGTATAAAAGCGCCCAAGTTACGTTTTGTGTGTATGTGTATAGGGTGTTCACAAAAGGGAGTCACAAACTTATGTGGCTGATAGTACTCTTGATTCCAAACAAAAATATTCTATATAAATAGGTAGAGAAATTTGTTGTTTAGCCGCCAGGCACCATTTAGTATTTCTTATTAACAATTATTATGTTTACTATTTTATAACAGTTTGAACGGTACTTTTTCATCGAAATCCGTCAACAAATAGTTGATACCTCTCAACTGTAACGTGTTTGTTGTTCACAACTTTTTTTTATTTAGTCTTTTTCTTATAATTAATATGACTTGTTCTGATTTTGTTGTAACCTGTCCCAAAACGTATATTCTTTTTCTTGATTGTGGATATTCCATCAGTGAATAATTGAACAGAAGGTTTCACTATTTTTCTTAGGCGGAGACAAACAAGGATGCTCGTTGACCTCATAATACTACCTACTTTATGCCTACCAAAAAGCGTACACGTCTTCTCAAGGACTAGTAGACATCACAAAGAGGCTCATGACAGTCTATAACACTAAACAAAAGTTTAAATAAGAACATTAGTCCCTGAATGTCTCTCCTTTCAGTGGATAAAGCTGTTCCATAGTTCTAAGGGGTACAGCCATGTATGTAAAGCCAAGTCAGTAGTGTAGGAGACGGATTTATACTCAAGTAATGGATAGACGTTCCCCAGCAGAGATCATCTCTGGCTGGTTTATACCTTCAAGTTGAACCTACCACTGGGCACAGCAAAAACTGATGTGTCATTTAAATTTGAGCAACCTTGTGGATGTCCAGGAGCAGCACATCACTAACCGCAAATGTCGAGATTCTGGGGTGCAAGAGTAATTCGATATGTCTAGTCTACTGCAGGAGATGACTGTTGGAGTTTGTAGTGTTCATTCCCTTAAGTGTCTTCTAAGAGGTTCTTGCTAACCTGAACAGAAAGGTGTGCCACTCCCTGCCTGCTTTGGCTAGAGAGGCCGGTTCAGAACTGGCCTCCCCTTCTTTCGAGGGGACATGACTTGAGATCATTGCCCTAAATTCTTCCTCATGGATCTCGATAGGAAGCGGCCTCTACCCCAACCTTACCCATCCAGAATATCCTGTCACTCCAGAAGCAGCACAAAGGTCCTTATAGGACTAGGTGCAATTTATAAGCTTCTTGTCCTAATAGAACAAAAAAAAAAAAATGGATAGACGTTGGCACAGTTTAATATTTTTAGTTTAATAATCCTTAATATTAATATTAAGAGGATTATTGAAGTCTCTTCAGGAACTTGAGCGAGAACCAAGTAATCGTGAGATACTGGCAAACATACTATTTATATTATGATTATAGTAAAGTCATCTGAAAGTTGTAAACCTATGTCAGAGTCAGTGATAAATCTATGCAAAGGGCCGTCACTGCAAAATAAGTGGTTAGGTCTTCTCAATACCAGGTTCTTACAGCCCTTGATTACTTCCAATTGGATAACTATAGGCACAACATAACTGGTATTTGTGAGAGAGTTTAAAACCTGTAGAAGGCTGAGATAGTAGTTTTAATTATATCTTTTTATAGTATAGATTTTTCCATTATAAACTTGTATTGAATTTAAATTATAAATGGTTAGAAATATATTAACATAAATTATATGTTTAACAATCCATTAGTACTGAGACACTAAAATCTAAGTTTCTGAAGAGAAATATTTATGGATTTGAGACGAGTTCCTATTTATAACATAGTTTTAAACTTTATCCCCATGTTAAAAGTGGAGCGGAAGTTATGTGTGTGTGTGGTAGCTAAAGTGCTCTCTGAATTCTGCTTATAGCACCAGAAACATTTAATTCTACTGTAGTGAATTAATGATCAGTATAACTTTATAGGTTATCTCTTGATTACACAAACCATGGAGTATAAAATAAAGAGCAATAAGAGTATAGTCAATATTCAATTAAAAGTCTTTGAAAACATCAGCTGATTGCAACGCTCTCTTGCATTTTAGTCTAGCTCACCAGAGTATCATACACATGGTGCCAATTTGAAATTTATTAATACTACCTAAAACAAGTAAATAATCCTGTTGACTTCGTTTGTAAACAGTCCGCTCAAATTGTTCAATTGTTTTAGAACACCATGGACATACAACACAAAAGTTCTAATAAGTTAAAATAACTAAGAAAACTGAATTTGAAAGTATCATAAATACAGTTTTTAATAAATTAAATTAAACACCAATAAACAGATGATAGTTTGATATTAATATTGCAGTATAAACACTCAACCAATCAAAAATAAGGTACCTCAACTAGCGCTCCTTGTGATGTGGCACCCAACTAGCGGCTATAGCCAAAGAAGGAAAAATCCTTGGCACAGTCACTGTATGTAAGTTATTTAGGCCTGCAACAAACTACTAAATATTTCCACGTGGATGCGGCCTCTCTAGCAAAACTGATTTAACATTCTATCTAATATTTGAAATACCTTTGCTATATCATAAATAAATCAAAATAAAATAAAAGATAGATTATTAAATCGTACACTCAAGATGGTTTAGTACCCAAAACAATGTCTACAGTGTAATAAATGTTTTAAAATGGTTTTAGTTACTCTTTTATATTAATTTTATAACCTTATTTAAATACATAGGACTTCATAAATTAATATTTGTAGTTATGTTTTTGTTTTCCTAGTAATTTCTTAAAGTTCAGTAAAGCCTAACCAGAATTTATAAGCAAAACACATGCAGTAGTACTAATAAGTTCATAAAATATTTTCTCTAAACCCATGCATTTTTGCAGAAAATAAATCAAGGGAAGAACAGGGTGCAGGAAATTCAAGTAAAAAGGTTAAAGGCAGGCAAAGATTGAAACCTATGTGGGTGGGCAATCTATCCAGCTAGTCTGGTCAAAGATGCAGTATTCAAGTGGCCGGAGGTGGGTAACATTTTCAAAAATTCACATCTCAACTTGTATTGGCCATTGTGGCAATTTATCTTTACAAATTAAATCTTCTTTAATTAAGTATTTAAAAACACCTACAATCAGGCATGACCGTACAGTTTAAGTGGAAGGGAAGGTAAACTAAAAATGTACATAATATCATCATGTCACGTATGGTTTTGTTGGAAGGTCTTAATGAGTTCTTAAGTGTTCATTTGTTCATTTTTACAGCAGAAACTGTGTAAGACTGGCAAGATGTGGTACTTAAGAAGGGGTTGGAAAAATTTGTAGAGGTATACGTCTTAATTCTTATATGCAGGTAACTCATAAACAAATTAAGTAATATGCAGCATTAGATTAAAATCTACCTCAGCCAGTAGATTATAACAAAAAGTATTCCTTTATACTTACCATTTTATACATATACCATTTTTGTATTGTATCAATTTCAATAAGTTTCACAGAATCATTGTCTGGGAGATTTCCTAGAGGTTCTTGTAAAATCCTACATTATCAATAACATTATAACTATCAGTAGAGGTTTATATATTTGCCCATTATAGCCCAAGTTTTTCACTTTTCAGTGCCCATAAAACTTGTCACAAATTGTTGTACTTGTAAACTCTTGGTGGTTGGGTTCAAAGTTTTTTAAAATACAATAAAACTATCTAATTATTTGATAATTCAAAAACGGAATATATTTTTTGAGACACTGTATATTCAGGTAGTAATACTAATTTTTTAAGTGTAGCAATTAAAAAAATGCTATTATTTGTTTAAGAAAACAATCATTTCTTTGTTTTTTATTCACTAAAATATTGTGGTATTAATTTTATTGAGTAGCAGGGCAGTAAATGGAAATGAACTTTGTTGTGTAATAAATTTAATAAAATAAATCAGTACACAACCATATAATTGAAAATGTGTATCCACTAGGTTATAAGTTATAAGGTTATAACTTTGGTTACATAGGTACCATGAAAGCTCAGAAAAATATTCTTCAAGAAATCTTTCTAAGATTAATGATTATTCATTCCCTTTTATAAAAAAATACACATTAAAAATGTGCAATAAGAGATGACCTGGTGATTTTTTTTATGACCAGGTTTTTAATAATAGTAAAGTTAATTTCTTGATTATTCATCCTTTGTATTTAACTGTGATATTCTTGAATATCATTTTTATTGTCAACAATCTTAAAATAATAGTGGCCACATTAATTATTTTTCTTGGTGGAAATGTTCATATATTGTGATACAGACATCTAGGATATTTATATTATCTATATTATATCTATAATATTTGTTACCCATTAATTGTTTTTGTAATAATATTACAAATATATTATATTTATTAATTAACCACTGTGACAATACACTTTGTATTTTTGAGTATCAATAATTTTGCAAGCTGATTACTGATAATTTGATAAAATACATTATGATTCAGTTTATTAACAATGAATTATAGTAATTTAAAGTTCATGTTTTGAAAAAAACAAATTTGAGATTGTTGGCCCTTTTAGTGCTACAGCATTGCTATGAGTAATGCCATCATTCAGTCTAAATATGTAGCCTACACACTTCTTGAAATACACTGTAGTTATATAATGGGACTGGGAGTTACATGTTTTTTTTTGGGGGGGGGGGAGTTAACAAAAAAAAACTTCAATGTTAATTTCCCCTCTTTGGAAATCTGTGGACTGACTTTTTCTTAGTTTCATCTTATATTTATAAATTTGGGCAAAATATTTTTTATATTTCTATTCATTATTTTATAATCATCAAAAACTATAAAATTATCCCTCTAAATAAATATTTTATTATCTTTTTTCTAAAGTACTAAATTTATTATTAAAGCTGTTAGTAGCACTCTTGGGTATGACAAGAGTATTAAAAGGGTTACAGCAGTAAAAATTAAAGTGATAGAGGTAATGAACATGCTTATTTAAGAAGACTTATTTTGTTTATTATGACTAGCCAATATGACAGCTTGAAATATAATTACATTGTCTTGGTATTGTATTGTTTTTATCAGTATAATTGTGTAGTATGATTCTTTTTTATCTAAATTATTGTAAAAAGCGAATTTATGTTCTTACTCATTATTATAAGCAATTTTAAAACTGCATAATTTAATACTTTCTAATGTATCTATTCAGCTCTATTACATGAATCTCATCTGTATGAAACATTGCTGTCTTCTTCCTTAAGTGGGTTCATTATCTTTGTCACTTGAGCTTTTACTCTTATAAAATACTTAGAACATATAATGATAACATCCATCAACATGAAAGATATAAAAAGGAAACAAAAATCTTTAAAGATATATATATTAAAATTTTAGTCTTCTGTGATATATTTTGTACCCAACACTCAACTTCATTTTTGAATTATTACATGTTTATTATTGACTAAATTAGGTTAACTTAAAAACCATGTACACAAAAAATAATAATAGGGCGGTATATTCTTTTTTAATAATACCGACTTAACAAATGCAATATTGTGGAATATTTCAATTTTGCAGAGTGCATAGTTTTTAAGTAAAAACTTCAGTTTAAAATATATATATATTATATTCAGAAAAATGGGGAACTAAGGTCTTTAGGATTATACTTTTTAGGAATTTACCAAAAGAATTATATCCCACATTGTGGAAGTGTCTTTATGTGTATTCGGTATATTAATTTTAACTTATGCAAAAAAATATTTGTACTGATATATGAAAATGCTAACACTTACTATAAGGGCACCACATCTTGAAATGGACCAGAGAATACACCATGTTATCTTACCCTCTCCTTCAACTCCATCGCCACCATGCTTTTTACATTTTATGTACAAACATATATTAGCAAGCAGCATCGATAAAAAAAATTGTTAGCAGTTTAGTATTAGCAGGATTTTATTGGTCTGTTTTAAGTTTTTGTTGGTTTATGTTGTTACTGTAAGTTGTAAAATAAAATTAGCCTATTGAAAAATTGTTCTCATGGTAGCACTTAAAAAAGAATTAATTCAAAAATCTTTCAACAGTATTATAACAAAAACTGGTACGGAATGTCTTGTACTGTTTTAAAAAAATTAATTCACCTTTTTGTTATCAGAATCATTTTTATTCAATTTCAATTCAATTTGATTGTAAAGTTACAAATGGTATTAGTTAATATATTTACAATTGTTGTTTACATAATTTGAGAGTTAAAAGTAAAGAGAACAGATAGTAACAATAAAGTTGCTATTTGTGTTTATTCTTCTAGTGAGTAAAAAGGGTGAGTCTGTAGCCATTCTTGCAGTACTGACTTTAATGGTTTTCCTGTCTTTGCCTGTAGCTCTGTTGGGAGGTGGTTGTAGATTTTCCGTCCATTGTATGTTGGTTTTACTACAGACAAAAATATCATAAAAATATTTAATTGTCATTTTGTGGTTGTTTAAAAATGTTTCTTCGTACTGTATCAAGTGCATACACAGAGACTCACCAGAGAAATTCCTTCATTGATTTCATGATCCAATATATTCTGTTTACCTTAGGGCTCTTTTAGATGGAGTGGATGCAGACTCATGTCTAGAACAGTATTTTACTATTGAGTTAAATGTAACCTTTTTAGACAGAGGTCTCTCGCATCTTTGATAGTGATCTAGCAGACGTAGATGGCTTCCACACAAGTCAAAACTTTTGAGCGGCTCCACGACTGTGCCAACCAGTTTTGTACATTGAGTTAAAAGGCAGTGTTCAGATGACACGAATCAGGGCGCTCTTTACCTGCACTTGTACAAAACTCTAGTATAGTCTCATACTCTATCCAGTATAAACCGTGCTAAGGTTAGATTTTTGTTGGTTTCTCTTAGTCTAAAAGTTACAGGGATCAGCTCTGTTGACAATGTTGATATTAACCCTCTGACTGATGACTGACGGCACAGACGTTCATCAATACCGCTTGAACTGATAAAGACAGCACAGCCATTGGTCAACTTTCCGTTGTTATTATTACGCAAAAGCCATTTAAGTTATAAATATATAACTTGCACCACTTGAATCTTCTACTCATACATACCGATTCATTTTATATAGTTTTTATTTGTAATATTACTCGTTGTCAGCTGATATTGATCCAAATGCCTTACGGCATACAACTGACGGATTATGGAACTGATGACTCGCTGCACAGCCATGATGTTCTTTGTTGCTAGGTTATTACGTACGCTAGTTGTTTATAATTTATTGTTATGTTGTGAAATGGGCGATCCTCGTTTAAATGTTATACATGAACTATTGGATGATGAAAATATTAGTTCTGATGTTGAAAGTGACATATTGGCAAATGAAGTGCATAATGATATTTCTTTGTCAGATTTGTTGTCAGGTAGTCTGGATGATTGTAAACCGGTGGAACGTGAATTGGTTTGTGAACAAATTGATAGTAACAACAATTCATCATTATCTGATATTTCTCTTGCCCAAAGAATTCATGAAACACCAATATGGATACACCTAATGCCAAAAAAAGTAGTACATACATTAAATTTTTAATAAAAAACTAGTTTGTATTGTAAATAAGTGTATATATGTTATAATCTTTTCGTTCGCTACAAAACTGTGTATATTTTATACATTTACTGTATCTTATTATCTCAAAAGACTCTATATATAGAATTTTAGGAGCCTATTACCAGAGCCGGATCTATCATTTCTTCTAGGGGGGCAAGCTTGACTTGTGGCCCCCCCCCCCGATACCAAACTATTTACCATAAGTTTTACTACTATATGCTTTGTATATGGGGTTGAAATAAAATAAAACTTAGGTTGAATAAAAAGTGTTATTTTAATGAAATAGAAATGTATATTTTACATGAATCCAAAACAATACAATTGTTTTAGAAAAAAAACAATACTAACAATTATAGAATCTTTATCTTCCGAGCCTTCTTTGCTGCAAAAGTGTTAATTATCTGATCAAAATAAATCAAAGAAGCCCTTTCATGTTCAATTGATACAATGCTTAAATTAGTTAGTCTTTGCTGTTTCATAGAATTTCTTAAATAGGTTTTTATAAGCTTCAATTTGCTGAAACTTCTCTCTCCAGATGCTACAGAGACTGGAAGCGTTAGAAAGATTTTAAGAGCTACATATATGTTTGGATAACCCTCTTTCAACTTGCTCTTATGCAATATTTTTGAGCAAAGATGCTGCTGTTGCGTCTTCCAATCCATCTTCCATATTTAAGGCATGAAATTTAAAACTCTCTATTTCATTCACAAGCTCTTCTTCATTTAAGTCACTTGCATATGTTGTAGCTAATTCTTTTGCTTTTACTTTTCAAAGTTTTAACATCCATTTTTTTTATTTGATCCCCACACAAAAAAAATTAAACTTATCAGCAACGATTTTTAACGCATCATATCTGTTAGTTAGCTCACTAATAATTCTATCACATATTTGAAAAAGTGATCTTTTGAAAAGCTCTTCTTTTTCTTCAGTAAAATTTGGCCCATCATCTTCATGTGTGTCTCCTGTCATTTTCTTTTTCTTTCTCTTTCTTGTTTCCTTGTACTCTGCTGTTATGCCTATATTATTAGCTAAAAATGTTGCCTCATCAATTGCCTCTGAAACAGTTAAATCCCTAGTTGAAGATAATACATTTAGAAGACCTTGTCTGTTTCTTGCAGCATTGTCTACTGGTTGTGTCCTCTCTTTGTAGAAACTTGCTAACTCTATCAATTTTCTTGAGGACTGAATACCAAAAGCATGTCATAATAACATATTCAAACCTTTTATGTTTTTTAAGTAGCGATTTAGCTTCAGCTCTTGTTTCAGGAGATGAGAACTCATGGGTAGTTAAGTCTTCAAGAGAAGAGAGCACTTTGTCCATATGTTTATAAATAACCTCCACAGAATCAATCCTTGCTGACCATCTTGTTTTACTTTCTGATTTTAATGAAAGGGGAACATGTTGTTTTAAAACTTCCCACCTTGATGTAGAGCCATGAAAGAAGTTGTAGAGGCTGTTTATAATACCAAAATACGATTGTGCTTCAACACAGGCCCTCTGCTGAATGAACCCCAACTAAATTTAAGGAATGGGCTGAGCATGGGACAAAGTAGGCAGTTTGTTCTCTTGCACAATCCTTGACTGGACACCCTTGTATTTCCCAGCTATGTTTGCTCCGTTGTCATACGACTGGCCCTGCAAAAACATCAAGTCTAGACCATCTTCTTTGAGCTTTTTAGCAATGCTTTCAAAAAGCCCCTCGCCTGTTTTTTCACTCACAGTAAAAAAAATCTAAAAAGCTTTCACATACCTCTGGCCCTTCGTCAGTATATTTAATGTAACGAATGACTTCAGTCATTTGTTCATTTTTAACTTACATCAGGGGTACAGTCGAAAAATCAATGAAAAAATATTTAGCTTTTTTTATGTCCTGAATTATGTCTTCTCTAATTGCATTTGCAATGAGATCAAGAAACTCATCTTGTACTGTGTGAGAAAAATAGCTGAGTGCCCTTTCTTATGGCGACCAATATGCTCACGCAAGGTCTCATTATAGTGGGAAATTAAATCTATAGTGTTGAGAAATTTTCCACTATTTAGATCTGCAAAGTTACAAGTTTCGTTTGGTCCCTCTGAATGCACTACCCTGTTTTGCCAAAAAATAAGACAGCATCTAGTATACAGCGTAGTACTTCTCTCCAGTGGGATTCCTCCTTTTTTATCTGATCCTGCAAACTCCTTGTCGATCCCTCCTTTACCAAGTGACGTTTCTAATGCTTTCCATGAAACTAAGGGTTTTCTTATGGTACTGGGAGATTTCATGTTCTGGCAATTTGTCACTGAGTTTTTTCCAATTTGTGAATCCCTCCTTTCTTGCTAAAAAACTAAATTTTTGATTCATGTTCTGTGTTCAAATGACAAAAAAAGCCTGCATGGAACACAGTACAAAGCATTCATTGTCTCGCTGTAAGCCAAATAAGATCTTTTGACCTTTGAAACCATTTTTCAAAATTTTGTAAAACCAATCTTTTTGTAAGGTTTCGGCCCTCCCTACCGCTTTTACTCAAATCAGGATTATGATCATCGTTTTCACATCTCCTTTGTATGATGTAACATCTTTGTTTGTCACTAAGCTGAGTTGGCCAAGTTCCAGGGTCATTAAAATTAAAAATTGTACTCACATTCACTCTCCTGTTCTTCATGGTTAGGCCCTTTTGAGTCTGAAACTGAAACGGCTTCTTGAAATGACGTAGAAGAAGCCCAAAAATCAGTAGCATGCGAAGTATGTGGTTTTTCACAAATAAAGTCATTGCTGTCTTCTTCCTCTGCACAAACGTCCATGAGATCTTCTCCTCCAGCGTTTTCTTCTCCCACCGCATCCTCTTGAACAGACGGTTTATTTCTCGTTGCTTCAGGTTCGGCTTCGTCTGTAAGCAACAGACATAAATGCACACATGACCAAACATTTTAATTTTTTAAGTAGGTTACATGTACAACATAAACAAATTATTACATTGTGGTAACGTTTTATAAATCATGTAGGCCTAACTAAAAACGTTACAAAAATATAATGTTGTTAAATAGTGCCAATAATGCTAAAAAACATGCTATCTTAATTGGGATACTATTACAGTACTAGCCTACAGCCTATTCGATATATTAAATTGTTTTAGTAGTAAGGGCCAAGGGGATATTATTACAATCAATGTATTGTTAACATTTTAGTACGTATGTTACCGTATTAAAAACTATCGTTAATAATAGCATAGAAAGTAAGTGAAAGAAGCATTTTATGTATATGTTTTTTAATGTATTTAGTTCTGAATATTTAAATGTGTTTATGCTACGCAAGGTGTGGTGGGCGTCGGCCGACGAATGTGAACGGGAGAGGATTTTCATTCAGGCAACGAATCTATAAAATATCTATAAACTAAAACTATATTTACAATTAATGATCTATAACCACTATTTTTAACCATTAAAACTGAAGTTTGTTGTTATTATGCGCTATAGCCTATAACTGTTTTGTACTCAAAATTAATCTTAACAAATTAAAATACAACAAAAATTAGTTACCTTGGTCCTTGATATTTGTAACCATGATGACATTAAAGTTGACGATTTCGCGGCCTCTTGTTGTCTTGCTTTAGATTTCTTTCTGTGGAAACACCCTGATGGTTTTTTTCGACATGTTGATCTATGTTAGTCACAGGTAGAATATTCACAAAACTGTGACATGAAATCTAACCTAAAGCTCATGAAAAGTTCACGCTCACGTCAAGCGGGAACACTCACGAGTCACTAGTCAGGGGCGGGAGCGGGAGACTTGCGCTTGCGCTTTCTAGGTCCTAGTCAAGCCGTAGACAATGTTGCCAACCCACAGCCTTGGTTATGAAAAATACCCTGCCGCTTTAAAGATATTTCTTACTAGGCCTATGTTCTTTTAGTTTGCGCAAATATAGTTTACTGAAGTAAGAAATTGTATGTACGTAGACTATATTGTGCTATTGACACTTGACAGTAGAAATGGTAAATGTTTTTTTATGGTGGCCTCATCCCATCATTTGGCGCCCGGCGCGGGCGCCCCCCCCTAACTCGGCGCCCGGGTCACATGCCCCCCCTGCCCCTCCCTGGATCCGGCCCTGGCTATTACTACAGAACTACAACAATCAAAGCATGGGTTCATATGAGTTGAATTCTCATGTTAGAAAAATGTCTGACAAAAAAAACACTTATGTAGATATGATAAAGCACATGGAAATGAGAAAAAAAGATGTCTGGAAACAATTTGTCACCCCTAGTCACTATTTTGTATCTTTTAATTTAAAATTTATATCTCAAGAAGGAGTAGTTGTAATGAATTCAATTCAATTCAAAACAGCTTTATTCATTTGGCATATATACATAATATATACAAGAATAGTGTCAAGATTCAATTCATATTCTTACCAAATTATAGAGGGAGAAAACAAGAATTCATAACAGAAAATACAAGATTTATCAACAGGAAATAAAATATTTTAAAATACAGTTTTTACAGTTGATAAGAGGTTACAATTAAAACAGTTAAAATTAAAACAGTTAACATTAAAATTAAAACTAAAACAGTCACAACAATTTATACAGTTACAAGTAAAACAGCTTTTGGCATAAAACTATTAATTATGGAGTACTACACCTCCAGAATCATCACAGGAATTCATCAAAGGAATATGTAGCCTTGTTGATGAGAAAATCTTTTAATTTTATTTTAAAAATATTGAATGTAGCTTCTGACTTAAGTTCAATAGGAAGATTGTTGTAAAATTTTGATCCAACGTACTTTGGTTTCTTTTTAAAAATGTGTAAGGTATAGTGGCTTATTGCCACATTATTACTATTTCTTGTGAAATGGTTGTGATTATCTCCTATCAATTCCAGTTCCTGAAGTTTGTTGTATTGAAACTAATTGACCCATGAAACTAACCCATAAAAACTAACCCATGAAACTAAACCCATGAAACTAATTGACAAAATAGTTTCAAAAATATACATCCCATAAACCGTCATAATATTTTCTTCTTAAAGTATTCCTTAACGGATGTTCTATTTTGAAGATTAAAAATGATTCTAATTGGTTTTTTTAATTCTGCATTTTTAGAATAGAATTTAGATTATTTACAGCAGTAGCACTGTAAAGTGAGATTCTAAAAGATATTGAGTGAATATATAAAAAATAAATAACCTTTAATGTTTCTTTTTCACACAGGTTTCTCAGTCTAATTAATGCATATAAATCTGATGAAATTTTGGAAAGTAACTTTTCTATATGATTGCTCCAATTAAGAGTTTTATCTATTTCTAAACCCAAAAATTTAATACTATCCTTATTTTCAATTATTTTATTACCAATTGTGATTATAGGGTGAAATTTGTTTGTAGTTTGCCAAGTTTGAAAATGAATTACATTAGTTTTGTCTGCATTTAGGAGTAGGTTATTAGAATTAAAAAAGGGAATTGAAATTTTACATGGCTCTTTAGATTATAAATAATTTTTAACAAAAAATAACTTCTCGAATGTATAATTTCAAGATGGTAGCCATTTAAAGTTTTTGATCATAAATTAAGAATACATTTTTTCAGGTCTCTTATTGCAAAAAATAATGGTACCTTAAAATTTGAAACCCATTGGAAAATATATCATTTTTGTTGCTCAATGATGTATGGGCAAAAACTTGTAACATCAAGCAAAAAAAGTAAACATAAGGTATCTCATTATATTCTGATAATAACCCATAATGATGGGCTATGGGGAATGAGGAAAGAGTCACATATAGTAGTTTTAAGACGAGCCATCCCCTACAATGGTCAAGAAACAACAATCTATAAAGAAAGAAATGTACACTGTTTCATCAAGAGTACGAGGCTCGTGAACGTTATTAAGCTGAAGGTACAAAGGACTGTCATAGCAACTTGATACACTAAATAATGCTTGCCAGAAGTTCATCAGGACTTTAAACATTAACCCTCAGGGACTCATTAAAAGGTGCTAATCTCTCTATCTGGTTTGTATTTAAATGTTCAGTTAAAGTACAGTGTTTTATTTTTAAAACTAACACTTTTTATTATGTAAAATAAGGCAATGCATGTATTTTTTATGATTAAGCTTTAATGTAGATTAAAACAAGGTATAAAACAATTGTTTTTGTTACACCATTATATTTTACTTTATAGTTTAATACATAAAACAAGTATTTTGTTGTTGTTTTAAACCAAAATCCCAAGTTTAATGTTTATTTAAAAGCTGTTGGTTTATCAAATCATATGTTTTTTTTTGTTTTTTACTAAAAAAAAACAAAAAACAGTTTATATCTTAACTTAAAAATAAAATTTATACAAATTGCTACTGTTTGGGATATCTAGGCCTAGATCAGTGTGAGAAGAGGCACTGCAGTGTAAAATGAAACCGTTTTACACACTGCTGCAAAAACTTTGGAGTTTTTGGCCGCAAATGCATCAAAATGATGGAGCACCCCCCCTTATTCACCTGATCTTGCTATGTGCAACTTCTGATTATTCACAGTGTGAAGCAACATTTATGCGGTCATTAAATACATTCTTTGGGAGCTGAAATTGATTATGAGATTCTTAAATATTTTTACTCCATTTCAAAAATGTAATAGTTGAGTGCTTTCATCAAGAGTAAAATCCGACTTAAAAAGTGCATTGACACTGGAGAGGATTATTAAATAGGTTTGGTAAGTGTAACACAAAAACTTTTTATATATCTCAAAAGTTTCTGAATCAGCCTCATATCTATTCTCAAAAAGAGGATCGGTCTCTCCTTAAAAAAAAAAGAAAAAAATCTGACCAGTGTTGCCAACTCACAAAACATCATTCAATTTGAGTTTCAAGAGTTTTTATTTATATTTTTGTAAATTACCTCTGATAAATAGGGTTTAAAGTAGTTTTACATAAGAAATTGTCTTGCTATGATTTTGTGGAAGTATCCACAAGTTGTCCATGAAGATTGGAACCTTAAGTGGATACATTTGTAAACCGTCCACTACAAACACAGACTATAGTGGATATATCTGCATTGTCTGCAAATGCTTCAATCATTAGTGTTCTATCCAATAGTGATTCTGTATCATAGGAATAAACTAGCAGTTTACGCTATACAGTTTTAGGTTAGTTTTAGGTTGATATTCATCTTATCAAAACAAAAACGTTCTTTGTCACTATCGGGAGAATTTTGACATTTAGCTCTGTAGTCAGAAGTAGTTAAACTTCTCTCTCAGATGACAAAGTGACCCTTTCCTAGTCTAATACACAAATAACATTTGTAAGAGGAAAAGTTTGAAATTTGTTTACAAATCAAATGAATGTTTTAACATTTTACCTATGGACAAACATATTTTTCCAGATAATTAAAATAACATATGTTCCATAGAAATGTATAGATACTGATTTTTAAGGACACATATAAAACTGGTCCTTCCTGACTGAAGATTTATTTTTATTTTGAAAGAAAGGTTGTGATTCAATACAGTGTAGTTTGTCATGCCAAATTCTCTATTTTTAATGCAATGTCATGTCAAGCATTCCTGCATTTGTTTACTAGTTAAGAATCAATACTAAAATCGTGTTTCTAAGACTCTATTTTTGAATTGTTATATTTCGTTCCCACTGAATCAGGTCAACTTAAAATTCTAGTGTTTGCACATCTCTAATTTTCGTTCATATAAAACAATAACTATAAGTACTTTATATTATAGTAATATTTAACACAATATGTTGAAAATCTATTTTCCTTGTATGGTTTGTTACAATTTCAATTTATTATTTTAGTTTACACTAAAGAATTGTTTTGTAGACTAAATGTTCAATCAGAATATATAAACATTTTGGTATTAACTTAATATGACTTAGTTAATAATATATAATATTTTCTGTATATTATTCAGTTTGCTAGAACTTATTATAAACTAAAATATTTTAATGTTTATTAATTAAGTTACTTTACTTGTCTAATGCTTATAATTATAATAAGTGCACATAATATGGCTCATTATTTATTTATTTTAAAATATTGTTATTACAACTACCTCAAGGTGTTAAAGATATAGATGATCTTTTAAGATAGACACATACTATTAATTTGATAAATTAAATATTATTTTCAATTGTTTCCTTGAATGAGATATATAGAGAAAATATGTTTAGACAGTTTACTTTTGTTGTTATTAGATGTTACCATTTTGTGTTCATTTATCTTATGTTGGAAGTTATATCTATTTAAAGAAAAGAAGAAATTGTATAATTAAATTGTTAAAATTTATCGATTTTCCTTTATTTCAATTTTACCTTAATTTCTAATCACATAAACATGTTTTGTATGTTATCTCTATGTCTCTCAAAGGTCTCCATATGAAGACAACACTTTTTATCACCAATATGTATAAGCACCAATTAAAATAAAAAATTAACCAATAGAAATATCCAAATGTAACTTTCTCCAATACGTTACTTAAGATGTAGTAATTTTTCTCTATAATTACACCAACAGTAAGAGATCTGGAATACAACAAAAATAATATGCTTGTGATACTGGTTGTGTCATCATCATTATTATGTTCAAATACCATATTAAAGCTAATTACGTTGACCGATGTTTTAAGAATATTTCTAAAGACTACATCTGTTGAGCCAGATGAATTTCAACCCAGTAACATAACATCAGTGGTCTATAAGGCATTGGTGAGGGGTGAGTTTTTTTTAAATGTAAATCTAACTGATATGCATCTGTGAGATCATTACAAATTACATTGACTCATGTTGACTATTCAACTATAACTAAGGCATTTAAAATTGTGAACACTTTGGCATTTTCAGTATTTCAGAAGAAAATTTTCCAGCTCTCTGAGTGATGGGCTTCGCTGACGCTTAGCAAATTAACATTGGGAAAACAGATTATTCTCAACAATGAGATAACAAAGAGCAGGAACAAGGTGAACTGACCAAATCTGGGAACATTAACAGTTTCAGACACATACTCTAGCTCTCATTACTTCTCATAAATTTCATCAACTTAACAAGGTAGGAGAAAGCCACATGAACTACAGTATGTCAAGGCACTTTTGAAATCAGGTCATGTTCAAACGAGAATTATAATCTCATCATATATTGAGTAAATGGAAAGTGAATTAATTTCATTTTCTACTCTATAGGAGAAATGAAATAAAATAAAAATATCTTTATTCCTTCTAAAACAGTAGACTTTGTGCATCATATAAAGTGGTAGCAATACACTCAACCATCCTACACAGTTTTTATGACTGGCAGTCAAGCAAAATATACTATTATCAGTCACTAATTTCATTACATTGACAATTGGTGTTCAGCCTCTGTAGTGTTATCACTTGATTTATTTACAAACCACTTGGACAATCTTAATCTTAATCCTTACCTATTAACATAGCATTTAAGCAACCAAAAAATAATTGCTAGCAAAATTATTATGGATATCTCTTACTAGACATTGCTATTTTCATAGTTTACTTGTTTTACCGTAATCTATTAAACCTAACACTCCCTATACTCTATGTACAACTTTTTACACAGAACATTTACTTTACTTATAGAACTTTTATAACATATATTTATACAATCATATATATGTTATTCAATTATGTCTGTTAATTTTTTGGTTTCCTCAGAGCTCAACAGCAATTTTTTCATGTGATTTTTTAATGTTTTATTAGATTTGCACTTTTTATGGCAATTGGTAACACATATTGAAACACTTTGGGTCTAAACACACAAATGATGTTCAAAAAAATGTTTTATTAATGATGCCATATCTCCTCTTTGCTTTCATTAACATATACTAGAACTAAATCATCGACAAAATCATAAAATTGATCTTAAATGGTATTTCTAATTTAATGTAAATTAAGAACAATGTGGCCCAGAGCCTTGCAGAACACCTTTCTGAACTATTTCTGGATTACTATAATAGTCTAAGTTTGACAATTTGTTCTCTGTTTGAAAGGTATGTGTTAAACCAGCTATGCACCACTCCTCTTTATTCCTGCATGTTCTAGTATTTTTTTTGTGATAGTGTCCACTAGGTCAAATGCCTTTTTAAAACCAATAAATAATGCAGATGCCTTTTTGCAAAAATTGATGTTACTATATAAACATTGTAAAAAAACTGGAAGCGCATCTTCCGTGGATTTTCCCTTAGTGAACCCAAACTGATTTTCACTAAAAAAGTGTGTAAAAGAAACTGTCTATTGATAATTTTCTCAAGTATTTTAGAAGCTGTGGTTAGAAGGCTAAAAGGTACAAATTGTCTAGTTTTTTTTAAATAGGTTGGGAAATGAATTTTCTTAAATTAAAATATGCTCAAGTGCAGATGCAATACTAGGCTGATTTGCTTTTTTGTGTACATCAACAGAAATGTTATCTACACCTCATGATTTTTGTTTGTTTTTCAAATGTTTAATTATCCCTAGAATTTCTTCTTTGTCTGTTCTATAGATAAAAAGATATTTAAGAGCTGAGTTGGTGGCACTGGCACTAAGAAGGTTAGCTGTCAGATGTTAAAGTTGTTATTCAATTACGTTTGGAGTAAATGCCTAATAAAATAATGGTTTCTGTTGCATTTGTTCCAAATAGTTTTAAGTTCGTAATACTCTATTGTCTTATTGCACAGCAGACTCTTTATTGAGCCTATTGTCAAGTAGTTTGGTTTTATGAACTAGGTTATGTTAAGGCCAGTTAAAAATGCAACAATATCAAAAAATATTTTTATTCTGTTCCTTTCAATAAATGAAACTAAACATCACAAATTTATATTATCTGATGAACTCCAAAACCATTTCATAATGAAGTGTACGAGGAAATAAATCGAACAACCTCACACTCTTTATGTGAAATGGAGCTCCTCTCAAATGGCCTCCTCTTCTGCAAAGTTGGATAAAATTGCCCATGGTGAAACGGTTGTCTGGCTTGCATGCCACAAACATCAGTTTCTTGATTCTTATGTCTTCCCTTAGTAAAGTTATAACTCTTTTAGCTGCAAAATATTATATAGCGTTTAAATTTAAAACATACAGTATATATATATATATATATATATATATATATATATATAGGCGAATGTTAGAGAATTTTTATGTTCAATTTCTTCTGTTTTCCTTGAATATATATAAAAACTCTTGTGATTGACTACTAAAAGGAACAATTTAGCTCTTAACTGTAGAGGAATGAATAATTTGAAAATTTGTTAAAAAACTGGTTTTAATTTAATTATAGGTTTATTCATTGTCTGTTCTAATGTTAAATAATTATGGCTGTAGCAGCAGCACGAACAACATCATACTAAATTTAAATAGATGCATTGGTATTGGAAACTCAGAGGCAAGCTGTATGCGACAAGTCGCAAGTTATTTGTTGCAAGGCTCAAGATGTATGCATGCAATAATGAACAGAATTGGAATCATTAGTGGAAAAGGACTTTAACATGTACCATTCAGAGGGTGGGAGAACGTTTTGTAAGTTAATTCTTAGTGTTACATATGAGTATCATTCCTCAAAAATCACTTACTTGCTCCAGCACGTCCGGGTTCAATACTGCCAATACTTGATTGGTTTGTGAAAAATTTTTCTTCAAGACATGTGATAAATTCTGCAATAAATGTTTTTTTTAATACATGCAGTTGTACTACCACTATTTAATAAAGGTTAGTTATAACAAATGACCACTACCTAGTTCACATTTTAAAAGTAGTCAAATAAACAAATCTACTGTCATGCCATCCAATCACTTATGCTTATATTACTTATCATACCAGAGAGAAAGTATCACCCTCTAATACAGTATTATGTAAATCTTTTATTACAGTATGTCAAAATATAGATTTAAAAATTGAATTGAATTTTTTTGGAATTAAAACAATATTTCACACCTATTCAATTAATACAAAAATTAAATAAAGGTCCAACTCGATAATTATTTAAATTTTTTAACTTATACAACCAACTAGAGTTACTCTTATAACAGAATCTCCAATAAAAGTTTGGATTTATTCATCAATCACGAGCATATGATTAGTTGATTGATTAAAAATATGGGAAGCTCTGAGGCTGAGAAACAACAGCCTTATGACTCATACAGTAGCAACCCAACATGATTGCTAGATAAGGAGTCTTAAGTTAGTTTCTTCACAAGTTGAAGAATGGTGGCATCTAGTCTGGTTGGTTTGACATCCTCCAGAGATTGAGTTTCCAGCAGTCTGCTCTTAGGAGCCACCACTACACATTAAAAGAGAATATGCCCAGCAGTTTCAGTTTCCTGGCTGCAAACACAGCATAAGGGTTCATCATTATAGGACACTATCTTTGTCAAATGACCTATGAAGTGGCCTTGTCCAGTCAGGAAAGCAATCACTTTCTTGAAGTTATCTCTGCCCAAGTCACACAGGGACCCGGCAAGTACGGCATTGGGGGCTCTTCTTGCAGAGTTTATGGCCAGATTGACACTGCCACCTATGTCTGTGTTAATCATGTGCCAATATTTTACTATGCTGACAGCCTGGGAAAGGGTAATCCAGCAGGCTGGTTCAAGAAATACAAATGTGGTTTTAACCAAGAGGTCAGTTTTCTCATTACCTGTGATTCCACGATGACCCAGCACCTAATACAACTGAACATCAATTAGAGAGCTTAGCACCGACAAGGTTTGGAATTAATCAAATAATTTATTGCCAAACAATTGTTAAGTATAAGCAATTAATTGTCATATCTTTTTATCAAAGATAGTTTTTTTAACTATCCTTTTTACACTAAAGTTTTAACACATGAATCCATCATCTGTACTATGGAAAACAATACATATTGCAATACATTGGTAAAAGCAAAACAATAAAAAATTACAATTAACCAATAACAATTAAAAACTTAATGTAAGAAAGTCTCCTAAAGAGTATAAACAGCTTACCATTTGTTTATTTTGAATACATCTTTTAGGTGAATGAAGAGGGAATTTTTCCTTAACACAAAATCTTTAAAATCTATTGCTGCTACCATAAAAACAGTACAACTTGCTGTTGGACTTTTTTATTGATGAAAACCTTAATGCCGAGGTATACCAGGAAATGTTACAAAAACAAGTTTATCCAGCTATGCAAGTAGCAACCAACAACTATAATGAAGTTTGGTTCAAGCAGGATGGAGCACCTTTACATTATGACCTGCATGTCCGCAATTATTTAAACAATATTTTTCCAATTCGCTGGATAGGCAGAAGAGAAAGTATTGAGTGGCCACCAAGATCGCTAGATCTATCTCCACTTGACTTCTTAGTGTGGGGTCGCATTAAAAACGTCTATAAAACAAAACCCCAGTGCATTAATAGGGACAGAATGGTAGTGGAAATTCAAAAAATCCCATGTGAATCCGTACAGCATGCCGTTTAAGTTTGTACAACATTTTGGGGAAATGGGCAAAGTTGTAACAGTAACTACAAAGTTTTAGTCACTTCCATTTCCTAGTCCCTAGTTCCATTCCTCCATCTTTATTCACCAAAAACTAAACAGAGTATATACTTTTAACTTGCACTGTATAAAAGGCTAAATTCATAGATGATTGACAACCCCAACAATTTTATAATAAATGTTTTGCACAATGTAGAAACTTTAACTTTAAAATGTAATTCAATAAATAATTATTGAATTGTTACAATAACAAAAACTTACATCTTCAACTCGCCCTGCAATGAATTCACAATTCGTAATGTTATTTAATTCAGCATTTTTGCGAGCATCAATAACTGCCCCCTCTAGCATTTCAATGCCAACAGAATTATTCACCAGATGACTCCCCATAATACTGTACAATCCTATAAACACAAAAATATCCATTTTATAAAAATACAAACATTATTAATTCTAAATAAATATAAAGTATAAAGTTATACAAGTAAACAAATTTATCATAATTTTAAGACATTTAAAAAAAAGCTTTGTACAATCATTACTCAAGACACGTTTTTAACCCTTTATAAAACCTTATGGTAGCATTTATGACAAGTGAATAAATAACATAACCACTTTACCCTAACTTTTAAATTTATTTAAGTTGGTAATGTAATCTAGCTTTGTACTAAGCCAATATTGTACTCATATGAGGGAGATTACAATGTGTTTGGAAGGAAGGGAAACTATTGTGTTTGGAAGGTTCCATTACCAACCTGGTGGAACTAAAGTTTAATTCTCTAGTTATGCAACCTGGAATATTCAGATTACTTTTAAGTAAATCGCTGAGAACTATTGCAACTTATGCCATTTCAACTTGATGTTGTTTAAAATGAAGTGGGAAAGTAAAATTTCTGCATGGGACATTAAGTAAGTACAAAATCATTACTTTTTATCACTAAAAATAAAATCTACTTGCTCTGTAACTAATTGAAGTTTTTTTAGAAAGTTCACAATACAGATCAAATTTGAAGAATATGAAAAAGAAATATCAAAGAGTAGAAACAATATTCCTTCCCTTTCAAGGGACTTCATTTTAATATCTTCAAAATAATTATAATTTTGTTAACTTAATTTATTCCTTTACTTACAATAATGTAGAAACATTACAATATTTGAAATTGACAAATGCTATTTACCGGTGCCAAACTCTCATTAACCCTTTCAATTCCAGCCACTTAAAAAAATATCTTCCTAAACTCCAGCAATTTACTGCAATCTACTTGTTAAATATCCCAGTACTATTTTGTGTGTGTGTTAGCAGGCCTTTGTAAAACATCATATTTTACTTATTTTTCAACCAATTTTCAACATTTTATTAATCGGCATGAAATATACTAAATGTCACTCTAAATAGCTATGGGAAATATTTATTCTTAGCCTAAAATAAATTATACAAAAAATAACATGCCTAAAATAATTTTCAAACATTTTTTTGACTTTGCATTTATGCTTAATTATTTTATTATTATTATTTAATTAATCAGTTAATTATTTTGCGTAAATTACTCTGGCAATGTTTTGCTTCATTTTGATTTGAAATGAAATTTGTTTATATCACAGTTTGATTTCAAAACATGAATGAGAAAAGAATTTAGTTTGCAATAAATATTTTAGGTTTTAATAAATTAATTCAAGTTGTACAAAGCATTGTATTTTAAAATTATTTTTCAAATGTTAACTTACAGCTAACAATAGGAAAATTTTATTTCAATATATTTATTCATCCAAGTTTAAAGTGAATATTTATTGATGAATAAATATATAATTGATGATATGTAACAAATTTTACACATACCTACCAACACCACTGTACAGGTCAATGAAGGTGGCCCCATTTGTTACATTCATCCAATTCCAAATCGACTCAACCATTCTTTCAGCTGCTTTCTTGTTAACTTGAAAAAATGAGTGGGACGTTATTTGAAATGTAAAATTTCCCATTTTCTCCAGAAGACATGAACGCTTTCCTGTCAGCTGTATGTAGGAACTAATATCACTGCTGCAGTCAACTTTGGCACTGAAAGGCATATACGTAATAGTCTTTTAAAATAATAATAAAAACAGCATCAGAATAAATTGACAGACATGTTCATTTCAATACATATATACAGGAACTCTTTATTACAATATCTTTGAAAATGCATAGCGTCATTTTAAAATAATTTAATGTCTGTTACAATAAGAATGTTTACACAAAAGTACACATAGTTATATTTATAAAGTTAAAATACAAGGTTTCGTTTTGAAAAAAAATCTTCCCAGTGCAGGTCTTCTTCCAACATGTAGAAGGGTCCTGAAGTCAGCCATTTATTCAGCAATTTCTTTAGATTCTTTCCTATAAGAATCTTCATTTCTGTCAGTAGTAGGTTGAACAGCTTCTGGCCTGCATATGAAGGTTTCTTTTTGTACAGCATGAGATGGTGTGCTGGTAGATGGTAGTCTGTAGCATGTCTGGTGCGGTAATCATGGTAATCGGCTGCTCAGGGTAAGTTTTTTCCCATCAACACATAATATAACTTGACGGATATAGATAAATATCACGGTCATAATTCTGAGTGAGATCTGTAAAAAAAATCTTCTGCTGGTGTCTCTTGGTCCCAAGCAATTTGGGATCCTTATCGCTTGCTTCTGAAGATGCAGAATTTATTATAGATTTCCTTGAGATGTTCCTCCCCAGAGAGCTATGCAATATTGTATGTGCGTTTCAAATAAGGCAAAGTATGTTGATTTTGTTGTTGCTGATGGCTTTTAGATTGAAGTATTTAGATTTTAAAATATGACAAAATTATATTGTAGTTTTAATTGAGGACTTACCTACTAAGATAAATATGTTATGTTACCTATCACGATCTATAGTTTCTTAAAAACAGACATTGAACAAAGCAACTTGATACCATTCTTGTACATAATGTACTTTGATGAAAATAAAAAAATTAATGATAAGCGAGTTTTGGGACAGCTTTGTGAAGTTCTTATATAATAACTAGCAATAAAACCTATTAGTCAAGTCTCATGTAATCGACCATGTTCCAGTGAAAAAATCATAAAACTGGTAATTTGTATGGGATTTTCTTATTATAAAAGGCTACTTGCTCCTAATCTGGGATTCGAGTTATAAAGCCATCTATAGGGATCGTCTTGAGTCACTTCATGCGTAAGTAAAATAAATTTGTTTTCCACTTCTTTCATCCCTGTTCAGATTCTGCTTCCAACTAGCATATTTTCTGTACCCACTACTTGTACACAATGTGGAATGTGGACCATCTACGCTGCAGCCTTGAATTCGACAACTTGTAGAGACATCAACAATTACTTAGGGTATTAGCTCCTAATTTGGAACACGTGTAACCTCATTACTCCTGGAAATGATATTGTGTCACTCGAGAGATATGCAAGAATTTAATTAGTTATCCCCATCCATTTAGTCCATTTTAGCCACCCACCACTTGACCCCAATGAACCATGTATCCATGTACACTCCAATCACATTATTGTATTACAAGAACCCCTTGCATTCAATAATTCCTGCCCATAAACCAGTGTACATATCATCTTTGTAGTTTTCATTATTCTTATTTGCCATCTATAACTTCTTAACGGTTTGCCTGCCTAAACTAATGGCAAAAATCATAAAGGCTCCAAATATGTAGATTATTATTCTATGTATTTTTGTTTAGAAGCCCAGACTCCTGCTGCCGTTCCTCATTATGAGTGAAATTAGTCACAACCACAAATTTGTCATATAGTAACTCCACCCAACTATATTCAAGCAAATAATATGGCCCATTTGTGTCGGAGCAAAGTAGTTTTGAATACATTTCTTATAAAAAAATATTTTCTTAAAATAAATCTTTATTTTTACAGTTTTGAGCTTATCTGCAGATATGATTAAAATCAGTGCAGTAAACTCATGTATAATTGGCCTACAAAAATATCTAAACATTTAACAATCACATGAAAATAATTTATATAATAAGTTTAAATTATTTATAATGCAAACAATGTTATAAGATATAGTATTAGCCAAAATAAACAGTACTGAAATGGTAATATTTTATTATGGTGAACACAGTAGTAACATTACATATAGATTGTACCAATAAATACAAGTCAGATGAAGCAAAATCGGTTAAACTCGGGTATTAACATGTTCAATATGACCCCCGTACAGTTTGAGGCAACACTCGTACCGATCTTATAGGTTTTGCATCATTTTTATGAATAGGGATTGTTCCATTCTAATAATACACATGATTATTTTTTCTTTCAGTTGAACGATGGTAGATGGTGGGTCCTCGTGGAAAATGTTTTAAGATCGGGGGAGTAGGCTGGGTAAGGAAAGTTTATTCTAAGGGGGATGAGATGGTTGCCAAAGGTTTGTTGGAGGAAAGCAATGTTGTTAAAGGCAGTGTGACTGATTGTGCCATCTTGATGGAACTACTGTGGATTTAACGGCGGGTTTCGGGCACGACAAAATCTCCTGAGGTCTCTCACAAAACGATCAAGAATGGCCCTATATCGATCCTAATTTACAGCAAGAGTCTCTCCATTGTTACCTTCAAAAAAATATAATCTCACTATAATACCCCTCCCAGACCAAATGGTTACACGCTTACTATGCAACAATGTCAGGAATGCACGTTCAAATCCAAGGAAATGTGTTGTCTGCTTGTTTATGAAACCATTAAGGTGCACATGACATTCATCTGTAAACTATACACCAGTCAGAAACTCAAGTTCTTCATAGCATATTGCTAACATTGAAGCACAGTACTGAACTAGCTAGTTTGTTTCTACAGTTCAAAGGTTGTCCAGTTTGTATCCTGTAGGGAAAACCACAAATGTTTTTGAACATTCTTCGCATTGACGTATTCCTAATATTCAGTTTAAGAGGAGCTCGCATTAGGCTTCTTTTCGGTGACTGTAACACTTGCTGCAACACTCTTCCGTGGTTTTCATTTGTACAGACAGTAGTTGGGCGACCTGAAAAGCCCTTTTGCTGTGACAAAACACTACCTGTTCTTTGAAATTTTTCAACAACACTAAGAATCACAGCATTACTAGGCGGGTTTTTGTGGAAATGTCCTGAAAACGTAATGCAATGTATGACAAGCTTGGCCCACCAAGCAAGCGTGGGCCAAGCTGTCCAATTCCGTATGAGCGAAAATAATGCTCTATGATAAAAACTTTCTCTACCGTTGTTAGCACCATGTTAGCAAAAACTAACATAAGAATAGTAAGAAAGATAATAATAAATAAGAAAGAAGTAATGAACACGAAGCCGTGGCAACAATCGACAATTGAATCAGCTGATCGAGAAGCCAATTACAGCTGATTCACTTTCAGTACTGTTTATTTTGGCTAATACTGTACTACAGAGCTTTTTAACTTAAATTATTACATTTTGTATTAAAAGATTATTTAGGTAAATTTAAACAGTTGAATTAGACCAATTTGAGATTATAACTTACCATTCTTGATGATAAAGCACTATGTTTGGTTCATGTCTAATAAAATATTGAGTTAAGTTCAGTCTTTCTTGAATCATTTCATCTTTAGTAAGTGCATAGGGATGTGTTATTATTATTGCCATTAGGTCTCCAGCTTCATTCGATCGCACAGATAAACGCTTCCAGAATCCTCCACCTCGAAAATGATAACATACTCTGTATGGTGACTTTTTTATATAATCTTCAAAGAGCTGTAACACATTAAAAATGTTATTATTTTATTAGTATAAATTACAAAAACAAATAGAGAACAAAATGTTATGAAATAATACAAAAGTAATGTTTGTTTCCTGTCATGTTTGGACATGTGGGATTAACCTACCAAGGCCAGTCACTTGAGTGAGTACTTGATATGAGCTACAAGATTGATAACTACACAATGAGTAATACTGAGAATTCAGGTAAAATACCCCACTGTTATGTTGCTCCTTTCAGCTTCATAGTAAACACTAGTCATCCTTGTTCCTGCAATTATTGGATATTAGAATCTACATCAATGAAGTGATCAGAGACTTACCAAAGCCAGGCGCTTATGTGAGTCCTTGATGTGGGTGAGATAGGTAGGTCTGACAGCCACACACCCAGGTAAGCTGGGAGTTCCAGTCAGATAGCCCACTGTTGTGTTGCTCCCATCAACTCCGTAGTAAACACTAAAATCATCCTTGTTCCTATACTGATTGATTTCTGGCTGAAAAGTTTTACAGAAAAATACAACCATATTGTAATTGAAAGTCTAGTTTAAAGTATAGTGTGTATGAATTAATTATTCTTCTTAAGTTTATTCCCTATTTTGTATGAAAAGGTTTTTTGTGCAGTAATTAATGAAGGTTATCATTAAGGAAAGGAATTTGTCATCTTATCACTTACAGCAATAAAAATTGTCTAAGTAAGTATAAAAATTAAAGTACTGGAAACTATACTGATTACCCATATATGACCAACAAAAACCAACATTAATGCTTAGCCAAATCCCATGAACTAACATGCACCATCATCAAACTTTCAATGTTGCCTTTATATAAATAAAGAATCAGGCAAAATGTTAACTCTATAGGTCAGTTTGTTTTCAGGTTATTGTGTGGAGAGACAGACAGAAATGAAATTTTCCAGCCCCTGGAATGATAGGCTTTGCTGACGCTCAGTCAATAACAAGAAATTATAAAATTAATAGGACGCAATCATTAAAATAACAACATGTAAACAAACCAATTCACTCTTTCTTTATTTGTTTGTTCATGTCTTCTACTTTTATGACACATAATGATGACAAATGACCAAAATTCTGTTATCTTTCACGACTAAATATATTTCATTGTTTTCCCAATTAATTAATTACATATACACACAAGCATACATAAACAATTCAAGGATTTACTCACTGATGGTATGATCTTTTCAACAGGAAAATCAGGAATTTCTGTCCCCAATAGTAACAACCTTTCTTTTAACGTTTTCAATATCATCCAAGCACTACTTTGCTTCAATTCTAATTCTGTATTATAGGGTTTATTGAAATATGGCATAATCTTCTTCATCAAGCATTCATACTGATTTTCAACTGTTACTCGCACATTTTCAGGACGTAATCTTCCTGGAAACATTTGTCCTGAAACCTCCTACAAAACATAGCATAATTTATTTATGATCTTATTGTTAAAAATAAAATCCACAAACATGAATATCTATTGCTGTACTGTCAGTTATATGTTAAGTTTATAGTTACTATGAGTTCAAATCATTTCTGACTGATTATTGATGGATTGCATGGATGCTACGTCTTTTTTGTAATGATAAATTTGTAAACACTATTGGAATTTGCAAAATGACATATTTACATGAAACTATTGTAAGTAGTTTGTTTATAAATCAAATTTGCTACATCTACACAATATTGTGTTTGTATTTAACTGCTGTCAGTTGATCCCAAGTACAAAGAGACTTAGAGGTGTTCTGAAAGAACAGTCCTGTAAAGCCTTCATGAGTATTGAACTCGAAGTACCTGCTTGTCATGGCCTGAAGGAAAAATGGTTATTCTACACAACAAAGCATGAAGATGAATGAAGTTGAAACAGGTGCTGGCTCAGGGTTTTGTTCTTCGGTTTGACCTATGAAAAATTTCTTATAACAGATACCATACTGAAGTTAAACAGATAAAAAATACCAGATACTTTACTGAAAAGGATACTGACAATATTGCTGTGGTTATCAGTCCATTGCTCATATTAAGTTAATAATGGTAATGAATAGAGTAAGTGTCTGGATGGAGAACACCATGGACTCCAACAGGTTTCTAGAGCACAGATCATCACAGTTGTGTTGAACCTATTGAGGTTAATCATAAACAAAGCAGGACCTTCGACAGGCAAATGGAAGATACTCATGGCCTCAACTTGCCTTTATAAATGACACCAAGATCTGGTTAACTGGAACAAAGTGTTTTTACCCACGCTGTCTAGGTAAAATGTAATCAAAGTCATTCGTGAATTGAATAAATATCTGAACTAGCTCTTATCAACTTGCCTGTGTGGCAATATATAGATATCTCTCTACTGGGAGTAAATTTGAACGTAATGGAAGCTGCATTAAAGGCAGGACAGGAATAAGTGAATTTACCAAGAATAGTTATTCTTTATTCACCTTCCCCTAGGGTGGCGTCTGATCTCTCCAAGAGCACTTGTTTATCTTCTTGGATAAAAGGGATAACGGGGCGTAGATAAATGAGTGCATATCATCGTAAAGTTGGTATCTCTAGAATAATCCATATTGTAGGCTACACAATGAACATGACAAAACTAAGATCACCTGCTTTTTAGCTGTCCAAATGATGACTTTGATATCCAAGGATTATTTTGCTATCTTTGTATTGTATTGGGAATTTTGATGAATGCCTGGAACTATAAACTTCTAGAACTTTATTTCATAATTCAAATGTGTCTAATAGGCTCTTTAAGTGTCATACTTGGTAATAGTTTAGAAGAAAAATCAGTAACAATGGGACAAAGTGGAAAGACACTGGACTAAAAGACTGATTAGAGTACTCAGTTCTCTAGGATTGAGCGTGGTCATAGAAATGTTAACTTTTAGATATACCAGGTTCTGATGGTCTTACACTACTTCAGAAGCTTTTTTGTACAAGATAAGGAGGGTCAAGTCACCCATGTGTCAGTATTGCTTTGGAAAGAATGACATACACAGGTAGTTCATTAATTGCAATCAAAAGTTTCACACCAAGAGTACTGTGGTAACAATGATTGAATCAGAAGAGAAGTGGCAAATAGTTACAGCATATGTGAGGGCAGTTCTCTGAACAAAGAAAGAAGATCTGCAAGTGTTTAAATCCTTGATGATTATGTAGCCAACGGCGGTCTGTTTGGACCACTGTATGCCCCGATGTCTGTTGACTATTGCCAAAGTAATGACCTTGTTTTCAATCAATCAAAATCATACCTTTTGGGAATAAAAAGGACCAAATCTCTGACTTTCCTGGTTTGTAAAGTGTCTCAGCAGTCAAACACCTTGGACTGCATTTTGATGAAAGCCTGACATGGCAAGCACACATTAATGAACTTTGCAATAAGTTAAACAGGGCTCTATTTGCCATTATACGAATAAAAGCCATAAACACTATGAAAACAACTCGAACTGCATATCATGCCCTCTTTTAGGTCACTTAAGATATGGTGTCACTGGTGGGGGTGCTACATCTTACAAAAATCTTGACCAAATTATAGTCATACAGAAAAGAGCTGTTAGAATAATGGCCAACTTAGCCCCACTGGAATGCTGCAGACAAGTCTTTAAAGATTGGAAGATTCTTACGAGGTCTGTCCAAAACGTATCTGACCTGTACTCATATCTTCACATTGGTTCTATACTTTGTTATCCGGGCCATTGCAACCTTTAAAGTACTTATTTGATTGAACCATACACTCCCAACAGTGCTTTAGATTCTTAAAGAATTCCTAGAATGTAGATTTTGGAATGGCCTTCAGCTTGCGCATCGTATTAATTTGAAATTCAATGAATATGCTGGTGCGTTATCGTGAAGAAGCCAGTTACCACTTTTCACAGCATCACACAATCTTTTCAAGAATGCAGCCTACAACATAATATTCTTTGTTGATCGTCTGACCTTTTAGAGTAAATTCGTAGTGCCCAACACAGCATTGACTTTGACATGTTTTTTCAGCCATGGCTTGCCTGGACTCTCCTACAGTGAAGATTCTTGTTTAGTTTCAGGATCGTAACCACAACCCCATGACTCATCACCAGTAATCTTTCTTAAGGATATTTTCAAGTTGTCCAGAGCAAAGGTTTTTCTGCTCGGTTGTGAGCAATTTTCTGAATGAATTTCGCATACACGCGAGTCAATCCCAACATCTAATTCAACATTTCCCAAACAGTAGTTTTTGGTATTCCGAGATCATTTTCTAATTCACAAACAGTCAACCGATGATCACCTTCAATCGTAAGTCGCACACGCTCGATGTTTTCTGGTGTTGTTAATGAAAGTCAGCCAGAACGAGGGTCCACTGTCAACAGAGGTGCGGCCATTTTGGCAACAGTGGTTCCTAGGCCCCTTCGGTTTTTTTTTCAAAATAATAACTTGTATGTACAGCTGTACAAGGAAGATCTTAGTTTGTCTTGATGTGACTGTACCACAATAGAGAATTACGTGTCATTTGTGAGGTTGAAACTATATACAGCATGTTCTGTGCCTTGAACCATGGGTGAGTTGCTCAGAGGGACACTGGCTGTTCAACAAAGACTATTATATCCTTTGGAATGCAGAATTCATACTTGTAATTAATATGCAAAGAAATTTTGGTGAGATAACAATGAGGGAAATCCCCATAAGAAATGTTTTTTTGTTACCATAAACAGTTCAAAAAGCAAGTTTAGCTGTATCTTAAATATCTTGTAGTTGACTCACCAGGGGAAAATGTAGAACACATAATTATACTCGTATGAATCCTGTTTACAAAGTCTAAAAAAGTTGTTTAAACTTGAATTATAGATATTACAATCCAAAACATTCTTAACAAATTTATATAAAAATTCAATTAAGGAATTAAATGAAATCCATTGATTGAAATGTATATGATAGTTACAAAATTATTATTCCGTTGAGAATGAGGCTAAATACCTAAATTAATTTTGTTTTCTTGCAAAGCAATTTTTTGTGTAAAATTTCATTATTGACAATGAACGATTTGAGAGGGTAATAGAATTTTGGTTATTTACCACTGTTATATGTTATAAAAATAGAACACTATGCTTTTTACCTGCATTGAGCAGTGATATGACTTTTTATTCTTCTGACTGCTCAAGACTTTCAGGAATATGTTTGATTATGTTATATACAACTTGTTCCTTTGCAAGTTTGGCTTCCACGATTGGCAAATTTATCACCATATACTGATTTTTTAAATTTTCTGCTTGTTTAACTATAAGTTTTTTTAATGATTGCAAAAGAGTACAAATTCCTAACCTCAAAACATAGTATTCTATTTTTGTAAAATATAATTATAGCAAATTGTTTGAAATTCTTTTATTCTTTCAAAGCAGTGTTTACAATTTTAATATAAAAGTATACTTGGTACAGCATAACTGTAAAAACTTGATATAAAAACACTCCAATGAAATGATAAGAGTATATGTGATTTTTCAAAAGTTAACAATCAATTTTCCTCAAGTGAAATTTTAACAGTGTACCGCAAAAACACAGCTTGTAAATCAGAACAAATCCTGATGAAAGGTTGCCAAATACGTGAACTCCTAGTTAGGGATCTATTAAGTCCCCAGAATTTTTCATGACCTCAATGGATCTCCTCTTGTTTGGATATTTAAAATCCACATAAAAACTTGATATAAAAACACTCCAATGAAGTGATAAGAGTATATGTGATTTTTCAAAAGTTAACAATCAATTTTCCTCAAGTGAAATTTTAACAGTGTACCGCAAAAACACAGCTTGTAAATCAGAACAAATCCTGATGAAAGGTTGCCAAATACGTGAACTCCTAGTTAGGGATCTATTAAGTCCCCAGAATTTTTCATGACCTCAATGGATCTCCTCTTGTTTGGATATTTAAAATCCACATAATGTACATTGTTAAAATATGGAGAACTTTGAATTGGAAGAATTGTTTTCTTCCTCTGAGAGATAAGTCCTGCTCTTAGTCCTTTTAGGAACCTTTTTGCCTCCCTTACTATTGAAACATGAAGTTTGTGCAAAATTCAGTTTTATTTGTGGGTTCCTATTTTCTTACCTCTTTTGGACTCAAGAAATAAGCCCTTGGGCACTATGTTGCATAAATGGCAAAACATTTCAGCAAATTATATATTCTGCAGCACTAAATGAGAAAGTATTGTTGCTATTGCCACAGCAAAACTGAAGAACAATGAACACACATAGTGGGATAGATACTATTGAATCATCTAAAATGAAAGAGCCAATTTTCACTGTAAAAGAATACATTGTGGTTTTCTTGATCTTGATAGAGGAATTATTAAAAAATCAATTTAAATAATAATAAATATTCAAAAATAAATAAATCGTCAACCATACGAAAATTAGTGGGACCATTTTATTGTGGTAGAGGTCAAATATGGAAGGAATCAAATATAAAACGATAGGTTTTTACTCAAATATTTTTCCTAGCTGGATACACTTAAAACTGAACGTCATAAATGTAAATAATAGTTAATAGTTTTCTGACAACTAGATAAAGAGACTGAAACCCATCACTTTCTGACGCTTATTTAACATTTATTTTTGTGTTCTATCAAGCTAAGAAAAATAAAATCTGAAAAAATTAAAATTTCACTTTTTTTAACTCATTTGATACCTCCCCATTTCCACCTCCACCAAAACCAGCACTGCTGATGATCAGTTTCTTTCTTAGGGAAAATTTCTCTATTGATTTAAAAAAAAAAAAAACAGGTTATGCGCTTATACAATTCACACTGATTTTCAGCTCAAGGACTACTACTGATGGAGCTTTCTTAAAAAGTATTAGGTATTAAAAATATTATTTTTGAATGTTTATAGATGTTAACTTTTTTATGACTCCAATTCCAAATCCAATTTGGCTAATTCTTTTTGTAAAATGTTTGTTGAAAACCGAGGAAGGTTTATATGAAGAGAAAAGTTGGAAAAGTTACCTTGAATATTTTGAAATTCGGCTGAATGGTAATATTTATATTTTATAATCAAAAATTAACTAACATTAAACAGCTATTGATACCTTCAACTGAAGATTGGCAAAGTGGCTGAAACATCTGTTTACGTACAAACTTTATAAAATATTAAGTATACAGTGCTTGATCAGTTGTGTAATGCAGATAGCAAAGACAAAGTCAAAATCTAACTTTTTACTCCAGATTGCGCCAGTGACGAATTTAAAACAACTAACGCGTTGTAAATACTGTTTAAACACTGTTATGAAACCAATTTTAAGAACAAAATGTGAATTTTTCACGTAAGCTACTCAGACTTGTGGGCTTTCTTGCCATTGTTATATGGCATTTTAACAGTGGCTTAAGGGAAAATTGTGAAATGAACACAATAACATGTCTCGATGATCCATCCATTCTTCCCAGACTACAGTCCGAAAAACAACATACAGACTTCTATAACATAAACCCTTATAAAATTATTTTTAAATGTTGCATGTACTTAATAAGTATTTCCCTCTAGACCGCTAAGCAAACTCAACTATGGCACTGGAAATATGTTACACCGGAAGTATATTACAAGAGCCGGAAGTAGTCACTTTTTGACCTACAAACGCTTTTGAGATATACATACGTATATAGTATTTTGATATGGTCAGTAGGGTACCGACCAAAACAACTGTGACACCGTAAGTGAATTTAAGCCGGAAGTAGACTTATAAGCAAAGTAGACTTCTCAGTCCTAAGTATGTATATATTTTTTCTTCGTCGAGACAACAAGGCAAACTCTACTATCGCACTAGAAATATCTTAGACTGAAAGTATATGACAAGGGCTTGAAATAAAAGCTTTTTGACCGAATTAGGTTTCCGTGAACTATGTTTTTGTATTTTCTTGAACGGAGAACAAGGCCGACTCAGCTATGTTCGTGAAAACATAATTAATTTGAACCAGAAATGATCCTAAACGTACAAAACATGATAGAAGAGTCAGGTGAAACTCTGATTCTCTTAACGGTGATTACTAAAATACTAAGTACCTGACATATGTCTACTTACTTATGTTTAAAAAATTTCATAAGACTACATAATATTACATTTTAAGCGCTCTCACTCAGTACAATAGGGACTTCAGTTTTTAAAAATTGCGTGTGAAGCCGAAAAGGTCTATAAAATAGGTAGGAACAAAAAACTGCCACATTACATATCTTTTTGACAAGATGAAGTCTGTCGGGTCCGCTAGTTTATTATACTATCACACTTTACCTGGAGCAGTCCCACCACTTAAATAAAAGACATTTCTTTAAGTGTAGACATTCTTTTTGGTTTATGCATAATGTTTTTATAATATAATTATGTCCACATTTTCCTGAGAAATGATGTATATTACACATATAAGTTTATAGTAAAAATGTATTTTTTTACTACATCTTTAAATTTTGGCTACACTCAAAAATGGCTTTCTATCTGAGGAAGAAATTACTGCCAGTTCCAGGATCAATGCAGATACTAAACGCTAAAACAAAGAAGACTTCTAAAAAATTCCAAAGTCTAGAATGTGGTAATACACATACACACAACTCTGTGACTCAATTATTTGAAATATCAATCCTCCATGTTTTCTCACAAATTTAAAACAGGCTGTAAAACAAAAATATCTCAAACTGAAACTAGCAATAACGACTGTAGAACTATATACTAGAAAACAGGCCTAGCTACTATATTACATTATTGTTACTGTGTCAAATCTATTAATTATATTGGGTAATATATTTTCTTTGCTTGTTATTGAACTAAGCACAAGTTACAAGTAAAGATTACTTAACTTGATAAATTGATAGATTATTGATAAATTTTAATAATTGGCAGTTAGCTTTAGACTGTACACATTTCACTAAAAACTTCATGTTCTCATAAAACAAAGCATTTCATTTGACACTGAATTTGATGCACAGATAAAAAATTGCAAAATATCAGGAAATTCTAAATTATTAAAACAATTGTACATTGACTAAAAATCTAAATAAATAATCAAATGAAAAAAATCAGACACAAATTTAAAAACTTACAAGAAGAAATATGTAAACACCAAGACAGAAAATAAAACAAAACCGTTCTGTTGTATTTTTCAACTTGAAGTAAAAAACAGAAGTAACAAAAGACTTTGATATATTTAACCAAAACATCACTCTACAAATATATGAATCAATTCATATCATTAAGATTATACAGATATATTGAGGGAGTGATAAGATGTATTGGCTGATAAGGTGCAATAAAAGGTTTATTAGGAACAATATTTGTTTTCCTCTACCTTTGAAAAAGTATACAAATATTCAGACTGATAACTGATTTAATTGATAACTTATGCAATGTAGATCATATTGTTATGAAAATAACTGGACAAAATAAGTAACTTTATCATTTGATTTGTAAAATTATACACGCTTAACACGGTTTAGATGCTTGAATGCCTCTTTTCATCTGAATATTTTACAGACTACATCCACTCCAATTCTAAAAATATATGTTTGGTTCCTGTTAAGAGATTATACATTAAATTATTTATTTATTTTAGTTTTGGTTTAAGAATAGTTAAGCTTTGCTTCGACACCTTCACTGCAGCTCCACACTAAGTGATCTTGAGTACTCTCGCTGCGATTCTGCTCTGTAAGGAGTATGCTACAATCAAGTGTTAACAGATAGGTTACTTTATGTTTCAGTCCTCTTCCTTCAGTTTGTTCCTAAAAAAGGTAAATTTGTGGTATATTCAGAGAGAACTTGAGATTTTCTTTTACAATGGCTGATAACGTATGATTTTTTTACTATTGTGTTATTTACATTTTTTAAAGGTAACAATACTATGGAGTACTTGGAGCTTTAGAAGTAATATGGCAATGTAATTGAGATTCATAAATGTTTGTTAAATAATAAGTAACACTAAATTAACACATAAGCAGTTACCAAATATAAACAATGTAATACACACCGGACTTCATTTCACTTTGGAAGCTTTGTTCTTCTCATAAACTTATATACTCAGGACTCGCTTCCCTCATCCTATACACCTTTTCTTCGTTCATAAGCTTACGTTGCCAGTCTCATAGCTAACATTGCTAACAGAATTAAATTGTTAAAATATTTGTCTCACTGTATATATTTAGACAACAGACGGAAGTGTATTATTGGCATTTCAGGTTTAACATTGGTTGACTGAAGGTGGTCCTACACAGCGAGGCTGAAATATTTCAAGGGATTAATTGTGTAAGCAATTACTCCCTTTTACTCCCAATTACTCCCCCAGTTTCAATGCGATATGAACCAGAAAACTAAGATTACATAAATCTTGTTGTAATGTACTTAGGGGTTTTTAATTAGTATGTACTCAATTTTTATTTCATGGTAACAATTGGTAAAACAGGCTTTGCCAAATCCATCCTTGCCTTTGATAATTCTCCTGGCATGCTTCGGGTACAGCTTATAACTAACAACAGGTTATGTTTTCTTGTCATTTTAATGAGTTTTTGGAATAATTTGTCACAGATTTTGAAATGAAAGTCATACATAAAATAATTTATTCCAAAAATAGATGTTTGGTTAAGTTCCAGAATGTCACCATTTTCTTAGACTGTTTTTATCTTCGCTCTTTTCGAGACCATTAACAAAATTAAAAGAAATGTCATAGTTCAAAATTATAATTTCTCTCTAAATGGTCCATAATACAACAGATTTTCAAAATAGTTCAGTAAAGTGTATGCCCAGAGTGATCTGCAATTGAGTAGTCCATTTCCAAAACCAGCTTTCCGTCAAAAAAATCGAAATTGAGATAATGGTTGCCATGGTAACTTTAGTGAATTTGCTACCATTTTGAAATATTTTCAAGTTGCAAAAACCTGCTAAAACAGCAAGAAAAATTGGATTTAAAAAGTGATTTCATTTCCAAAACCTGTTATTTACACTTAAGCTTCAGTATCAAAACCTGTTATTTATTCATCTATCTTTTACTGTTCCAAAGCCTGTTATATATCAATAAATGTAAATGGCGTCAAAGTAAAACATTTCCAAAACCAGCTATTTTGTTCACTCATGTGATTAGGCGCATTTCAAAATGAAGTTTTTGCACTCTTATAAAATAATTATTTGAGTTTTTACTTATGAAATATTTTACTACCAGTGTTGGCAATACTGCAGAAACAAAATATTTTTAACGTATTTTTCTACCAGCTGTGCTTTAATTTTGCCGCCAACATCAAGATCTATAACAGCGTTTGTTGTTTGTTGTGGTTAAGTTGAAAATTATATTGTTCTCAGTTATTTAGTTTGTTTTTTAAGTTTTATCTAATGGAATCTGAGGATACAGTCTTAGATAATCTACAAAATAGTAGGCCTACTGATATTGTGGAAAACGCCAGATGTATTTGTACAATTTCACAGTTGTTGAAGGAGATTCAAAAGCCAATTTAAACAAGGAAAACACTTTTGCTTATGTATGGTGTGAAAATGAATATGCTAAGGGGTTCAAATTGCTTCTGCCCTGAACCATAGACTATGTTCTACAGATATGAATGGGATCACATCTGTCCATCTCTTTTCCGACGGTTGTGGTGGCCAAAATAAAAATAGCTCTATAATATTCATGCTGTCTGACTGGTTATTAAATAAAGTTCCACAACACGTCAAAGAAGTCGTTCTCTTGTTTCCCATCGTTGGCCATTCGTTTTATCCCCACCTGACAGGGTTTTCGGAATCCTTGAGCGACAGTTCAAAAGTAATTAGTGTTATTGAAAATCCTGATAAATATCTTGAAATGTTCCGGAAAAAGTTACAACAGTTATTCAACTTGGAGAAGACTGTGAGGTTATTGATTGGAAACAGTCTTCAGATGAAGTTTTGAAGAGGACGACTGACTGGCATTTTCAATTCCAAAAGTCAAAAAAAGATTGTTTTTAGAAGAAACAAAACGTTGACAACTGTTTTGGTTCGAGGAGACCTTTTTATAATTTTGAAAGTGGGAAGGGCAAAACTCTATGCAGAAGAGGAAAAACTTTGAAGAATATACGATCAGAAAAGGTGAGCAAGGGAATTCCTGTAAAATCCGCCAAACTTGATGATGTGAAACGACTTCTAGAACTTCATTTTGGAGAAGAACGGAGCCAAAACGAACTTTTGCAATACTATTCAAATGTATTTGTTCAGCAAGCCAACTTAAATACCGGTTACAACCTATTGAGCATGAAGATATTGACTTTGATTTAATGGAGGATGAGAAGATGAAGTGGTTGCATAGAAACCTTTTTACATTGATGTTGTGGACAGTAAAAGTGACATTTTCATGATGTTGTTGGTTTTTAAAGTTCTTTTTAATTACTTTTTATTTTTATATTGTCGTTAAGTCTTCACAACCATGAAAGGGCACTATTAAAATAAAATCATCAAGTCTTTTTTACTTATTAACAAATATGAATATAAAATTAAAATTTGTCACAGGTAATTTATTTATTCAAACCCTTTTTAACTGTTTTTGGAAATTAAAATCATTTTAACTGGTTTTGGAAATGTACCAAAAAACAAAATGGCTTCTTGTACAGTTCCAAAACCAGTTATATTCATTATCATTTCCAAAACCAGCTATATCCAAAACTCAATATTTAATTACTAAAAAACAAAAGTCTTGTGATTATACAGACTTTGTTAAATAAAAAAAGGACATTTTTCTAAAATTTTTGGTGAAAAAAATCAAAAAGATATGTTAATTAGTAATGTTTTTATACGTTTTTAATGAATACTGTAAAATTACAAAAATTCTATATAACAGGTTTTGGAAATGGCCTACTCAATTCAAGTATGTATTTATTATCATCAAACTGTTTGTAGTAACTAGAAAGTACCCACTGCATTTCTTATACTAATCACTGATACTCTCTGCAGTAAAAACTTATTTACTAATAGATGTGTACCAACAGCCCAAAGTTAACCTTAAAACGAAGGTCATAAAACTGCAGGAGTAGCATATCTAATTTGGCACTTAACCCTGGAAACGTTGATCGAACCTGATAGGTTGATTTGATCAATTCATATTTATAGCTAAAAGCATTATTACCAGTCAAAGGCATTTAAATTATACATCAACCAAAAGTTGTTTTTAATGTTGATGGTCTTTTATTTTGTTTTATCCTGTTTCTAGTTGATAATCTGTGTGTTTTTTCTAGATGTGATTTTGTAATTAACTTCTGTGTAACGGAGATTGTTGTTTGTAAACAAATAATTTTGTTCTGAAGTTTTGTTTATTCGAACTGAGCAAAGTTTTATTGTATACAGTTGATTATGATAAAACTCTTGCAGTGCCATCCCTGACCAGGAGTGTTGTGTCATCAGCATACATTACACAGGTTGTGTTGTGATCTTGGAAGTATGCTGGGAAGTCATTAACAAATAAAACTGGGCCTATGACTGATCATTGTAGCACTGGACTGGTTGTGGGTTTGACTGATAGATGTTTTTAAGCCCATAGTAGTGCTCTGTACTTCAACTACCTGTGTTCGCCCTGACAGATAACTAAAAAAATAGCTGTTTGCTATACCAATAATGCCTAGAGATTTAGGTTTTTCCGATATGAGATCATGTCATAAACACTAAAATGCCTATAGTCAAGGAGGAGAGCAGAGACGTCCTATTTGTCTATTTGGTTAATGATTTATTCAATTAGGCTGATGATAGCTGTTGTGGTTGATTTAACTTTCAGAAATCCATGTTGGCAATTAGAAGCTATGTTCAGCCGCTTTAACTGGGTCATAGGTCTCTTAAGTACTATTATTTCAATTATTTTTGAAAAGAATGCAACATGTGAAATAGAACGGTAATTTTGTATTTTAGTTGTTGATCCTTTTTATGTTTTAGATACACTTTTGATTGTTTTAATGTAGTAGGAAACTGACCAAAACTGAGTGATTAGTTTATTATACTGACTAAAGGTGGTATTAGCTCGTCAGCACAATGCTTTACAATTTTAGATGAGTATTATTCATCCATCCCACTTAACAGATCTCTATCAAGTTCCTAGTGAATCAATTAACTAATTATAGCTTTTCTTCATTAATTTTATCTGTTACATTAAAAGTTTACATTAAATGAAAGTTCTTATAGCAAGAGCGAGCACACATGTAGGACTTTCTTTGGTCCCTTTTAAGTTACTTTCACCTAGTTTTATAGATACATATTCTTTAAATCACTGGTAAGAATGGTAAATGCTTGATTTATTGATAATAAGGATGAGAATATCTTTATTTACAATCTTTGAGATTATAAATAGTGTCATAAATACATTAACATTAGGGGAAGGAATTTTGCAGAAACTCATCTAGCGTGAAGAATGCATTCATGTAGAGCGGTTTTCAATTCCTTTCCTCTTTTGGACAAGAGGTGAGGTGGTATGCGGTTGTAGAGCTTCACATCCATGTACGAAGGTTTTCGCTCGTAAAGTCTCAGACGATGTGCTGGAAGGTTGTAGAATTCAGCATTTCTGGTATGGTAGTGGTGTACAGCATTGTTTCTTGGAAGATTTTCTCCATCAGCAGACATTATTACTTCTTAAATGTAAAGTGAAATGACAGTGAGAATCTTCAGAGACTTGAATGCCTCTCTACAGCTTTCAAGAGGTTGGAGACCAGCCAGAGTCCTAATACATTTCTTTTGTATGATTATAATTGTTCACATTGTGTTTGCAACCAGTTTTACATTTAGGGAAAACTTTGGAAATTTTTAATTTTGAGGGAAACTTTCCTTCTTTAAAAGATTTGTTGAATATGGTAACCAATGGTAGAACCAGTTCATCAGCACAGAAATTTAAATAGTAAAACTAAAATTAATGATTTTTAATTAACTATATTTTTAAATGATATTTGTACTGAAAATACTGCAAATAGTTATAATTTTTTTCTTCCTCAATATTGTACTGAACATTTATATCCTCATAAGAATAACAACCTTTAAGTGCTTTGTAATAAATAATTAGTGTATCACATATGCATCTAAAATTAACAAAAAAGTGACTTGATCACTGTTTTCGAGGAACCAGTTCCCTAAAAGATCTGTCCTAAAATAGTAATTATTACATGTAAACAACATTTTAATTTGTTTCCAAATCATGAACGCAATTCATATTAACAAAAGTGAAGCATTAATACTGAAATACACTAAAAATTTTACTTCTATATATATTTGGCCGTTATAGTCCCAAAGAACAATGCTGGTTGGTATTACTGAGTACTGATGTTGATGAGTTTTGTAAACCTGGTGTTTTCGAAGTTGCTACCGTAAAATTAGAAAGTAAAGAACCAATAATTTTAATATCACTGTACAGAACACCAGGTTCTAAATTATCAATGTTTTTAGAGGTACTTGAAAATTTTTTAAGTAAAGTTCTGGATAATTCTGACCATGTTAAAGTAATTTTAGGGTACCAATCTTTTCTAAAATTATTGAGCACTTTATCAAAAGACGACTATATTCTTTGTTTGTACAAAATAATTACTTTACGAATGCACAATTTGGTTTTTTAGCTGGTAAGTCTACCATTGATGCAGTTGAAAAGGTTGTTACTGAAGTTCTCAAGGCATTTGAAAAAAATTCTTTCTTGGCTTTGACTCTGTTAGATTTGAGAAAAGCTTTTGATATTATATCGCACAAAATACTGCTTAAAAAGCTCTCTAAGTATGGTGTAATGGGCAAAGAATTAAACCTTATACGTTCGTACCTTGTGAACAGAAAACAGGTGGTTGTAATGGGGGATCAGGTGTCTCGTATGCGGGAAGTGGTTAGAGGTGTTCCCCAAGGGTCTGTTTTGGGGCCACTCCTATTTGTCATTATGATTAATGATCTTCCATCCAACCTCCCCCATCAGTCTGTCCTCTTTGCAGATGATACATCAGCACTGGTTAAGGGTTACTCTCTGGATTATGTGAAACGTGAATCTGCTCTATTAGTGGAAAGGGCTGGTGACTGGTTCTCAGCAAATGAGTTAATACTTAATGATGATAAGTCAGAACAAATCATCTTTACATTAAGGAAAGTAGATGGAGAGTTAGTCAATCAGCATGTCAAGTTGCTCGGTATTCATCTAGACTCAAAACTTAGTTGGCATTATCATACTGAGCAGCTAATTACTAAAACTATCTAGAGTGTTATATACTTATTGTTTAAGCTTAAGTATAATGTTGATTCTGATTGTTTGCGTATGGCCTATTTTGCATTTTTTAATTGTCACTTGAACTATGGCATATTGCTATGGGGAAATAGTCCTGGAGCTAACGATGTATTTTTATGCCAAAAAAGGGCAATTCGAGTTATGGCTGGTATAAGTCAGATAGAAAGTTGTAAGCCATATTTTATTAGTTTTAAGATTTTAACTGTACCTAGCTTGTATATATTGTGTAATTTATTATATGTTAAAAAACATTTATCTGATTTTGTTGAACGCAATGTGTATCATAGCCACTATACTAGGAACTGTGATAATCTTAATTTACCAAGTACCAGACTCCAAAAAGTGATAAACAGTCATAAATATATGCAAATTAAATTGTATAATAGTTTACCTGAATATGTAAAAAAATTAAGTATTAATGTATTCAAAACAATAATTACAAGTTTTTTGGTGAGGACTGCACCATATTCTATTGAAGATTTTTATCATTATTGTAGTTATGACAATTTGTATACTGCATAGTATATTTAGTATTAGTATGACAATGTCTATTGCTTGTAATATAGCCTAATGACAAATAAAGATTTGAATTTGAATTTGAATTTCGAGTTATATTTAAATGCTGCCTTTCAAGAAATAAACATACTTTTGTTATATATGGAAAATATTAATCAATTTTAACTACAATAGGTGGTTACGATTAAAACAATAAAAGTAGAAAATAAGTTTATTTACACATTTCTAAACAACATATGATTTGACCACAATTACCTTTTCTCAAAACAAAGAACTAGTTCACGATGGTCTGTGTAAGGGAAGAGATCGAATGGAATAGCCTTGGTCAAATGAAATGGTTTAGACCCAGTTCCAACTCTTTCACAAAGCTGAACAAAATTCTTCATCGTCAAAGGATTATCCGGTTTGCAAGAAACATAAATTACTTTATGGATGTTAGGATGTTGACGTAACAAACTAATTGCACTTTCACCTGCAACAAAAATGAAAGAACATTCTAAGTAGTCAAAATTTATTGAGAACTTAAAGCAAATATTATAAAGTGAATTAGATATTAAAAATATTTTTTTTAAATAACTCAGTTGGTTTTCTTCCTTAAATTAGTTGATCAAATCTTTTTTAACAGCCCTAATCTCAACAGTGCTGTCAATGACGGTTGAAATTAGCCTAAGGTAAGAAGTAATTTCCAGAGAGCTGAATATTTGCTTGTTGATAGCCTATCTGTTATAAGATGTCTAATATTTCAAAAGTTCTAGATTCTTCCCATTGTGCTTTCCCCATCACATCTTTTGAACATAAGTATTATGCATGCTTAAAAGAATTTTGTTTGTTTAAAGTATGCCTACAAAGGAATTTCACATGTTTTTTTACCCCATAGTTTCATAGTATTTGCTGTGGTAAAAATTTAATTTCAATACTAATTTTATTTAATTTAATGGTCTCTAATTTTTATTGAATATGTAAATATTTTACAAGCCACAAGCCATCTTTATTGCAAAATATACATTCATAAATGAACAGGTGCATTGTGCATTTTCAATATAACTAAGAACTATCCTAAGAATAAAATAAAACTCAAGATGATAAATAAATATTTAAATTATATACAGAAACATAACACACTTTAATGTATACAGGATGGTTGAAAAAATCTTCCTATTTTTATTTAACTACCAGTTTTGCCAGATTCAATCAAATACATTAAATCTAATTTTGTTTTTTCCTTACATTTTAAATAAAATTCAAGAAAATGGGTACAGGACGATTGTCAAGAGGGAGTGCAAATTGCTTGCCTTTACGAAGTCTGGCAGTCAGTAGTGGAAGTGCTAAGGTGGTGGCACAATATCAGCAGACCTCATGCCGTGTATCAAAAAACAATACAAAACCGTCATTCAAAAGTAATGACTACTGGATCAGTGACAGACAGAAGAAAAACCGGCCGTCCATCAACATCCAGATTAAAAGAAAATATTCAAATCATTGAAGAGATTTTCAAAAGAAGTCTTGGAAAGTCAACTCGTCAAGAACTCATGTGGGTGGTCTAGCATGGCATACTATTCCTCCTGAAATCTCTCAGCTTTCTTCCTCGAAAACCTCATTACTGACAAGAAATATTTCCTAAAGACTAAGATTGCCAGATGGAATATGGAGAAATAAAGCTTGGGTGGCATGAAGATTGATTAGAACTCTTTAATAACATTTTTTTGGATTGGCGAAGTGGTTTTTCATCTAGGGGGTTTGTTAATCGCCCACAATTTACTTACTGGTCAAAATTTTACCCTAAAGTTGCGGTTAAGAAAATGTAAAACTGTCCCAAGGTCACCGTTTGGAATTGTATGACACCAAGTCAAATTATTGGCCCTTTTCTCTTGAGAGACAAAATGAGTGGGAAAGCGGTACCTCAACATGCTTGAAAACAGAGTTTGGCCAATTTTGTCAGCATTTACATTGAGAACATGATGTTTATGCAAGATGGGGCTCCACCACACTTCATATTGTAAGTTTGAGATTGGCCCCCAACCTCCGACGTTGGTAACCGCTTCCCGGTACATTGGTTAGGTCATTGAGGACCACATGAATGACCTCCTTGTAGTCCGGATTTCATGGTTTGGGAGTTTTTCCTCTGGGGTTGGGCAAAGGATGAAGTCTATCGCACAAAACCTATGAATCTTGATGAACTGGAAGAAATGACTCAGCAAGTGCTTACAAATGAAAGTCCAAAAGTGTATAAGTCAATCTATATATTATGTTAAAAATGGCAAGTAATAATAATTTGTCAATTTTACCATAGTTAAAAGAAGAAACTAATTTTTCAAATTGGAAATTTAGACTAGTTCTTCACGGCAAAGGAGGTGCTGATATTTTAGTTAATGATGTAACAGATGATAATAAAGTAAAAGATACTAGGGCTGGATCCTTAATTATTCAGTGTTTATCTAATAAGTATCTGAAATATGTAAAAAATGAAAAAACTACAAAAGATCGTTATCAAATGTATAGAAAAATATTTTTGAGCCTAAGATCACATTTAGTAAATTTTGTTTAAGAAAACAAATTTTGAATCTAAAATGTAAAAGTAATTACAGTATATAAACAATAATAAACCTTTTTAACACTTTTTGATGTGTTAAATCATGTTAAATGTGTTAATCAAGAAGCGTTAAAAAGGTTTATATTTATCAAATACTTTTCAAGGCTACATCTCTAATATAGTAATGACAGGTTACAAGATTACTTTTTTTAAGTTTGATACATTAATCAATCAACTTGAATGTACTGGTTCAAACCTAGAAGAGACTGATAAAGTATGCAATCTTCTGTTGACTATGCCTGAATGTTACAATAATATTATTACAACTATGGAGACCATGAGTGTAGATAAACTATAATATTTCATTTTGTAAAATCATGTTTGCTTGATGCTGAAATCTAACAAGAAAATAATACTAGTTGTAGTAGTTTGTTGTTAGAAGCTGCATTTAGTGCCCCTAATATGCTAATTGAATGTTTTAAATGTCATAAAAAAGGATAAAAAGCTTCAGAATTTTTTTTCAAGGAACCCTATTTTTAAAGGAAATGATTGTGGTTATCAAAGGGATGATTTAAAAAATAGTAAATATAGGTTTACAACCTTGATACACATCAATCTCATGTAACCCAGAACAATAATAATTTTAATTTCATAGCTTTACATGCTGAAAACATTGTATGGCTTTACAAATTGTATTCAACAGTTGTGAGGATACAACAAGTAGCACATATAACTATATAATAGATTTTGGTGCAACATAAAACTTAGTGAAACAACAATTTGAAAATGCAATGCATCATGTAAGAAAGTTAAGACAGACAAGTTCATAAAATCGCAAATGGACATATTCTGTGAGCAGAAAAGAAAGGAATATTAACAACAAATTGTGAAGGTAAAATAGTGAATATAGAAGCATTAATACTACCAGACATTTTCAGACTACACTGTCTGTAAAAAAGTTAACTAACAAAAATTGTAAAATAATTTTTGAAAATAATGGTGTAAGAATAGTCAATATTAATAACAATATAACATTCTGCTGTGAATCAACATATGGTCTGTATTTATTCAAAGGGAATATAAATTTCAGAAGAATATCTACAATCAAGAAAAATGTGCAATCGAAATAATTTGTGGCACCAGAGAAGATCTAAATAGAAAAGGACTAAAAATAATGAAACTGCCTGTGTATTATGAGATTTGTGAACTTTATATAAAAAGTAAGTTAGCGAAGAAACCTAAATCATCTAAATCACTGAAAGTCAAAGAAGTTGTAGGATTGGTGTCTACTTCATACTGACATAGTAGGACCAGTTACACTGACCTCAAATGATGCATATAAGTATTTTCAAACAGTAACAGATGACACTTCACATCTACATTGACATTGTACAAGTTTATTCATTAAAAAATGTCAGAAGCTGCACTAAACATTAAAAAATTATATAACAGAGATTAATACACAGAAAGGAGTTGAAGGATCCAGAATTCGTTATGGTAATGGAGGGGAATATTTGTCCAATGACTAAAGGAGTTCGGTCAGACAAAAGGACTTGTAATTGAATGTATTCAACCATATTCACCACAGCAAAATGGCGTATCTGAACACTTTATAATAAAGCAAGAACAATGATGACAGAAACAGAACTACCTGAGCATCTTTGGAGCAAAGCAATAATGTGTGCTACACATCAGCTGAATAGATGTTCACCAGCAATAAATAATCAAGTACCTGCTAAAATGTGGTATGGAAAGTTAGATTTCGATAAACTGAAAGTATTTGGACCCAAAGCATGGGCAATTAAATGACCAAAAGATTCCAAATTTCAAGAAAAACCTTTGGAAACAAGAATGGCTACACATTAAACGGTTATAGGCTCTAAATTCCGAAAAAAATGAAACTCATATCAAAATATGTCAAATTCAATGAAATACAAATTAAATACCACGAGAGAAAAACTAAGAATTGAAAATCAGAACTTGAAACCGTATGTTGAAGAAGGTAATTCACATATACGTTGAGAAAAAAACAATGGGAAACCAAAGAGATGATATGAACAACAATTAAGTATTAAAAGAGCTATCAAAAATCCTCAACATCTTGATGACTAAGAATTGTATTTTGCCATTTGTTTGGTTGGTGGCTGAAAATGATCCTGTAACTTATAAAAAAGCTATAAGTAGAGGTGAGGAATAGCAAAAAGCTAATCAAGATCAATTGAATGCTTACGAGAAAATTAACACATAATGGCATTACCAGAAGGGAAGAAAGCAATAGTGGATGCTAAGTGGCTATTTAAAACAAAAGAGGATGGAACTTAAAAAGCTCCATTGGTTGCAAGAGGTTTTCAAGAAGAAAATAATTTTACATATAATTAATCACCAGCTGCAAGTCTAACTACAATAATTATTTTCTTTAAAAGACACAATTCTCCAATAGTTTTTAATTTCTTACATAAGGCCTTTCATCCGAGATGCCTTTATTCAGAAAATTGTATATTTCTTTTAAAGAAAATAATTTGTTTTCCACTAAGAAGAGCTCCTCCTTCAATAAAATAACTACAATAAGATTCCTACTTGCACATTCTATACAGAAAGATTTGAGTATAAAACAAACAGACATACCAACTGCTTTTCTAAACAGTGAGTTCAACTATGAAGTATAAATGAAAAATACCCAAAGGAATCAAAGTTGGAAATGAAGTTCAAAATAAAGTTCAAAACGTTGGAACACTAGATTTAATTTATTTGCTGAAAGAAATGGTTTTAACAGGTCTTCTAATGACTTCTGTTTATTTAATATATATTAGAACAAATGTTTAGCTTGTTTTATTTCTTTATTTGTTGATACAATTTTGCTAACTGAAGAAGAAGAGGAAATAAATAAAGTGGTGATTAAATTCCAAAATTAATTTAATTCTAAATACCAAGGAGAAGTAAATAAGTTTCTTGGAATAGAAATAAAAAGAGAAAAAATTAAATGAAGATAACTCAGAAATGGCAAATTGATCAAATGCTAGGAAAATGCAATATGTAAGAATTTAATGGAATGTCAACTCCTACGATCAAAGGATTTCAAGTGAACTTAGATGAAGAAGGTATTCTAGAACCTTAAAGGGCCGTCGATTTACAGGCATGATGACATTCAAAGTACATAGCTGAAAGAGCTAAAGGATGTCCCAGAAATCGAGTTTGAAAAGTGTTTCGAGGATTTAAAGAAACTCTGGCACAGGTGCATAATATCTAATTGGAACTATTTTAAAGGTGACAACATTAATGTAGACAAACAAATCATTTTTTTTTAATGAAAATTCCAGTTACTTTTGTTACTTTTTGAACATTTAGTAGAAGACTAATCGACCGAGCTAAATGAGACCTTGATATGGAAAAATAAAAATGCTTTATTTATACAATAAAATACATGACTTACTATCCAGCTGCAACTTATGTGTACATTCTAACACCATACCATTATTACTCAAACTAATAAAGGTTTACAGAGCCATGCAAATGGAATGGTGATACTGCTGTGTTCCATGCCTCTGAATATCAAAGACAGATCTGGTTTTACAGAGTAATTTTGTACATGTTTCCTAAGGAATTACTAATTTTTTTAGAATCCTTTGTTACCCTGACAGCTTGGATAATCAGACTGTTACTGTAGTACTTTATTTTCTAAATTATATAACGATTGCAAGATACTATTATATACTGAGGAGAACGATGATGGTTCCATACATTTTTTTTTTATAAACCATTATACTTTGTCTGTACTACTTTGTATAATGTATTTAGACTATATTATGTATCTTGCTTGTATATACTTTTTTTAATTGTTCAATTTTATAATATCAATGTTTGGGCATTGAGTAAGTTATTAATACATCTTAAAAATAAACCTTATATAAAGAACAAAATAAAATGATGTTTCCTGAGTAACAGAGATTAACCGTCAATACTCTAACTAATTATACTTGAATGTTATAGAAGTGATTTGTAAATACTATATAACAATAAAAGTATAATTCAAAATAAAAATATATTTCTGAAACAAATGTATGTCCGTAAGTGACACTTACCAGCTCCTCCCCGTCCTGGATTCACCACAGCTATGATACTAGGGGAGTGGTCCAGATTCTTCAAAACTCCGAAAAGTTTCTGAAATAACACATGAATTATTTGCTATGTTAACATTGCTAACCTACAAACTATAAAGGATTATTTTATAGCTATGACCAATTTATGACCACTATGACTTAATTTATCACAAATCCTTCAAATTTCAAGTAATGGAAACTTTGATTTTGTCCATAGTTTGATGTTTAAACACTCTTTAAATTTTTTCCACAACAATTTTCAAGAATCAAACTTCTGCACACCTTTTAACTACCAACTCAAAGACACTTAATTTTCGTGTGAAATTTTGAGAAGTCATTCTCAAAACTATTCATAACTCAAGGCAAAACATTTTATGTTTTTAACTTTAAAATAAGTTTTAAAATTCATTTTAATAGTTTAACACAGTAAACCGAAAAAAAGAAAGATTTTTAGTGGAAAATATTTGTTTTCTAGGACTCTTACAGCACTAATAAACACTTGCTATATTCAAAATACAAATATATTTAAATACAAACATAAAATATAGATAAATCAAGTTAATTACAATTAAAAGGTTTGAATAATAGAGCTGAAAGCTAAGGATAGGAAATTATTACTAATGGATAAGAAAATCAGCACATTGCAATACAGGCAAAAAGAAATGAAGGAAACAAAAAAGAGACAGCTCAGATTGGTGAAGAGATGTAGATTTGTCATTTGTTCTCCAGTTAAAAAATTACTCTGTGGAGTAGAGAGGCCAGAAAGTGAACAGGAGATAGATTTCTTCTGAGTTGCTGCTGCCCTTTACTGTTTTTGACTTCTTACGGTAAGATGTTGACAAACTTTGCTCCAGCATAGTTGGGTTGTTTTTTAAAGACGCTCAGTCAGTGCATGGGATGTGTGTGATTTTTGCTCCTCTTGTATTGTAGGAATATGTATCAGCTCCCCTTGTCAGGTCTTGTTGACTTTCATAAATAACTACTTCTAGGATGTACTGCAGTCAATTTTTTTGCTGTTTGATCTCTACAAGATCCTTATGGGCTCAATCCTGTTAGTATACACAATGCCTTTTTCTGTAGCACCAGTACCCTTTGTGAATTGAGTTTGGAAGAATTCTGTTGTCTCTGCAATGTATGTTTCTATTTTTTAAATTTGAGTGAAGTGTATTTTTTAACAAGATGCTGTATCATTCACATGCATTAGCATAAAGCAGTAGTTTTTTAGGCATTCAGGAAAGTCACTAATAAAACTTAGATAAAGGATAGGGCCCAGTACGAATCCTAGCAGGACACCTTTGTCTATTGACAATGCTTTGGAGACAGTTTCTTTTGTTGGTGTATGATCTAATAATTTTATTTCTACTGCTTGGTTTCTGCCTGTTAAATAACTCCTGAACCAATCTACCGATGCAATTGTGTTTTTATAGAATATCCTCAATCATGAGAGGCCAGTTAGGAGCCTGTTGTAGTGAAATGACCTTAATTTTCATCCTATCAGAACGGTTTTAAATGTCAAATAAAATGTTAATGTTCTTATTTTTAAATGTCAAATAAAATTTTAATGTTCTTATTTTTGGTATAGAGTTATAAGTTTTCTCTCAGTTCAAATATGTGCTTAATGTACATCCAAACGCTTTTTATTTTTTCTTATAAAATGTATCTTTTAAATATTTAAAAATAAAGTACAACAAATTTGAGAGTTTTAAATGAAAAATCAATAACAAATTGAAAACGGTTTAAGATGTTTATCAAGTACATCTTTAACACTTTCACTGTTCGTTTACACTGAGGTAGAGTGAGTACACTGTATCCTTTATCTGTGCCGTAAGGCATCAGCCCCAGTCATAGTGTTAACATGACAAAGCTCCTACAGCTCATTGACAAAAAATAAGGGTATAATTGTTCTTAAATGAAAAAATCAAGATGGCTACTACATTATAGCTTGCTATTAAGAGGAAAATTTCAATGCATGTAAACATTTAATATACAATTGTATACATTACATTTTGGAAAGTAACAGCATTGCTTTGACTTAAGTCTATCAAAATAAAGAAAATTTGAAACTGGTTTGGCTGTATACTACAGCAACACACAACAATTGCAAAAATTACCATTATAATCACAGTTTTATATTACCTTCAATTTCATTCCTAAATGGGGTATGACAACAGAAAATTTTACTACTATGAAAATATTACATCAAATCATATTGTTAACCATATTTAATACCTTAACCCCTTCCCATGTGTATTATGTATCCAGTAAAAATTACTCCACACGTGTGATGGTACGTTATGATGGAAAATGTCACAATCAAAGTCTTTGTCTTCCATGACAAACTGGATTTCTTAAAACTGATGATAAATTACGTGAGAATGTTAAATGAATGTCAGATAACATCTGCTCTTTATTCGTAGTTCACAGCCACCTGTCATAATTTCGAAACTGGTGGTTATAGCAACCAAATGCCGGATTTCGGACATTTGCCATTGTTATATGCTACAAAAGGTATAACAAAACATTTCGAGGCATTGTCACTGGACTCCAAGCAGCTTTTGGGTATGTTTGAACCCTTTTCTTTCCCTTCTTTTCTTCTTTCTGTTCTTTATTATTGTATGTATTAATACTTACCCCACCAGATGAAGAGTATAGATTCCAATCCTCGAAATGTTGTGTTACATCTTTTGTAACATATGTACATATGGCAAATGTCCGAAATCCTGTTATTCTTTCAAACCTTCAATCACCAATAATAAACTTTAAAAAAATTCCATAGTTAATGTTAATCTGAACATTGTTACAGCAACTGTAGAATGGCTTTAATTATGATGTAACCTTTCTTTTTTTAATTATGATTTTTTTCTATTTTTAGCATGTGGCAAATTCCAGGTTTTGTGTTCTCATAAATACTTATTTGTAAACAAATCTTTTGAAATTCTTTCAACAAATCTTATTATAACTATATAAATATTAATTCAAATAAAACTTTAAACTAATTAATATTAATATTAATTGAATAAAGAACTTAATGTCGATTGACTGACTGAGGCAGTCCAAACCGATGACGCACTGACTAACCTCTTCAACCCTCCCTTCTACAAATGTGCAATTTGTTATGTTGTTGATCTGAGCATTGTGCTTTGCGTCTTCAACCGCTGCCACTCCAAGTTCCACTCCCACGCAGCCTCGCACCCTGGGGCTGAACAGCAGGCTCATGGCACCTACAAGCATAGTCCAAACTGACTAACCTCTTCAACCCTCCCTTCTACAAATGTACATTTTGTTATGTTGTTGATCTGAGCATTGTGCTTTGCATCTTCAACCGCTGCCACTCCAAGCTCCACTTCCACACTCCATCGCAATCACCATCAAGCTCTTAAGGTAGATCATTTTTACATTCATGAAAGAATTTGGTATGACCAAATTTATTTCTTAAATAAACAAGCACCTGGCCATACCAAATCAATATAGCTTATAAGCACAGGTAAGAATATTGACATCATACCTGTGATGTTGTTGTGTAGTCCAAGGAAGTACCTTGGATTCACTTTTGTTTAATATTTATATAAACGATCCAGTCAAAATTGATTTAAAAGGTAAACTGTTTCTGTTTGCTCACAATATGCCTTAGTTTTAGCTATAATGAATGGAGCTATAATCTCTTAGAGGTCCATAATGAAAATCATTCTTAAGAAAAATAGAAAAAATCCTACCGAAATGTTATTTGAGTGGTTCCCTGTTCTTAATATAACCCCCTTCATACGAACATTACTCCAAATTCCAGGAGTTAAGTCTGTAACAGTGTCAGATTCCAAACGCTGCACTAAGAGGAAGGTGAACTGGACACAAACTCAAGATTCATAATTGGAATCTGTCACCATTATTGTGGTGTGTGCAGAAAATAAATAATAATTGAATGCTGAGGGAGGAAAAATGCATCAATTTTAAAAATGGCTGTACTATTGTCAATAATAGGGATTACAGTAACTGATCTTATTTTCTAACTGATGAACTGGTGATAAAAATCAACAAGAAATTTTTTGAAAATCTTGTTTTAAATCACAGAACTTTTGAAAAACTTTTCAAAAATTTCATGGTGTTTGTGCTTGTCTTCTTTTGAATGGCTATTATGCAGAAATATTGTTCCTTTATAATAATATTTGACTTTTCATTTTATAATTTTTATTTCAATATATCTACTACTTTCTGGACAGACCTAGTATTTTTGATAAAACACCGATCGATTTACATTAAAAAAGAGCTTTGTTTATGCACAGTTTATAAAAAAGGAATGGAAATTTTATATGTACGGTTCAGAATATCAATCAAAACAACAGAAAATTATACAGAGTATATAAAAATCTACCCTACTGTAAGCCTTGTGAATTATTGGCTAATAAACATTGTTTTCTCTAAGCATAATTTTTAATCACAAAATAACTATTGTGACCTGCTATTCTTGTTTTATTAGCTGCAAACAAAGTTAGAGTAAAATCACTTAACCTTGAGTTAAATTTAAATGAAATTACAGTAGAGTCCCGCCAATCCGAACTAATTGGGACCGAACCTTGTTCGGATTGACGGGAAATTCGGACTAGGCGGATTTTTGTTAAATAGTACCATTTATCAACTTTACAAGTGCAATTTACGTGGTTTTAAAACAATTAAATGCATACAATAATCAAATGCAATAAACAATAGTAAGTACGTATTAAACGTAATAATAATATTACAGCTTCCTGTCTTTGTACGGTAACATCGCGTGGTCGAAACTGAGTGCCATTGTTTGTGCGTAATGAATCTAGTAGAAGCCACCTGTCTGTGGTGGGCGGGGCGAGTTGGTCGGTGACCTTGAAACAGTTGTGGCGCGCAAAACTATTGGACTGCCCATACCTCACCCCTATCCCCTCCACCACCCACCCCGGTGACGAGTGGCGAGACGACAGTTTTAGTTAGTGCAATCTTCCATACGCGCAAGCACGTGCTCTTACTGTGTATTCTGTAGTTTGTGGTTTGCAGTTTTGTTTGTTTTTTGCTCTGCTCTGTGCGTATATCCGATATCATTATGGCTAGTAAACGTAAACACAACTCGTGTACGTTAATAGAAAAAACTCGAAGTTCTCAAAAGACTAGACAATGGTTGAAAGTGCTACTCAACTTTCAATTGAATTTTGGTGGTCGGTAAAGCGACGATCAGTGACTGGAAAAAAGAAGGCGGGCAAAAATCGAACAATTTTGCTCTGTTACAAGTGAAAACACTAGAAAAACGTCAAAACTACTACTGTGTCATCGTATGACAAACTCGATGAAGCACTTTACTTGTGGTTTTCTCAAGAGAGACAAAAAGGCATTCCCATTACCGGCCCTCTTATTAAAGAAAAGGCGCTTCTACTAAACATCCTTATGGGAGGCGTTCCGTCATTTTCGGCTAGTTGCGGTTTTTTAGATCGGTGGAAAAAAAAAAGGCACGGTATCAGGCAACTGACTGTAACTGGCGAAAAGATGTCTGCAGACAGCAACGCAGCCGCAGAGTATCTTCAGGAGTTCAAAGAAATTACATCCTCCTACTCACCCCAGCAAGTGTACAACGCTGATGAAACGGGGCTAAATTTCAAAGCGTTGCCAACAAAGAGCCTAGCTTCAAGAGAAGAAAAGTCCGCTCCAGGATTTAAAATGGATAAGCAACGACTAAACCGTTATTAGCATGCAGCAACGCTTCCGCCACCAATAAGATACCTTTGATGGTTATCGGTTAAATCCAAAAAACCTCGATGTTTTAAAAAACATGAATATGAACGCTCTGCCGGTTTTACTATAAAAACCAAAAGAAAGCTTGGATGGATCGTGCTTTGTTTCAAGAATGGTTTGAGAAACAATTTGTGCCCAAGTGAGAGCCTACAATGAAGAAAATGGACTGCCTGATAGAGCGTTGTTACTCATAGATAACGCTCCGTCCCATCCGGATGACTTAGAGCTGGTTATTGGTGTGATATAAAAGCCATTTTTCTACCACCGAACGTTACTTCGATCATACAACCAATGGACCAAGGAGTTCTACAAGCGTTGAAGCAAAATTATCGGAAAAAGCTGCTCCGAAGCCTGCTTGAGGAAAATGAAGACCTCACAATTCTCCAAAAGCTTAAGAAAATCACGATCAAAGATGTAATTTTCTGGGTGGCAGAGGCTTGGGAGAACACAAGCGTAGGAGCTCTGCAGAAATCTTGGAAAAATCTTTGGCCTGATCTGCAGTTTGTTGAAGAGGTTGTTCCACCGGTAAATGAAATGCGAACTTCTTCCTCTTGTAAAAAAAATACCGGGATGCGAAAATGTAGAGAAGGAGTGTGTTGATGAGTGGACGGCTGTAGATGAAACAAAGGCCTTCGAGGAGTACACAGACGAAAGACATCATGGCACAGGTGCAAGGAGTCCCAGCTGATGACTCAATGTAGCAGTGAGGATGAGGGAGACGCCCAAAACTACCGATATTGTTCCACACAGCGCAGCTGCAAGTGCCTTTGACCTCGCTCTACGCTACGTCGAGCAACATGCCGCTGCTACTCCCCAATGACGTAATGTTCATTCGGGCGTTGGCGAAACATTGCATTGTCCAGTCGTTTCAGTGTGTTGCGTCAAAAGAAGATCACTGACTTTAGGTCTTAAGAAAGTGTTGGGTTTTGCAGTGTTTAGTTTTACGTTTTTATCCCTTATTGTGTCCAAGTTAAAGTACAAATTATTTGCTAAAGCCTTGCGTAGGGGGTTTGTAAATTATAAATACAGTACAGTACAGTACTATGTTTCATTTATTAACAGTATAAATTCCGTACAATGTATGTATCATCTAACGTTTCAAATGTAATTTCAGTTTCTATATATGTCAGTTAAGTAAATGTTTTGAGAAATAAAACTTTACGTTTTACTATAATAACTGGTTTTAATTTATTTTCCTGCCTTTTTAGCAATTTTATATTTTCTCCTAGCCGTGTTCGGATTAGGCGGATTTTCGGATTGGCGGGGTTCGGATCGGCGGGACTCTACTGTATTAGTTATTTTCCTACAATCGCCAAATATGATGTACCATAAATGTTAAAAAAACAGAATTGTAGCACCAGAAACTCCAAATATTCAGACAACTTTCTTCCTATCTATTAAAAAAAAACTAGCAAAAAGAAGAAAAGAGTACAACTGAGAGAGTCATTTCTAACTGAATATCTTATTCAATAGAAACATTTGTCAACAGGAAAACTAAAATTTGTGTAATATAAATATATGTAATGATCTTTTTATGACTGTTTTGCACTCTAGCTCTGGAAAGGAAACTTCTACTACCTAGTACCTTGTGTCTTGTAACCTAAACCTATCTATCCAGCAGAATATATAAAATTAAACCAATAATAAGACTACAACAATTTTTTATTTAAAGTTTGTATTTGTGAAGATAACAGAGCACATACACACACACACACACACACACACACACACACACACACACACACACACACACACACACACACACACACACACACACACACACACACACATCTACATTTAACACACACACAACACTTTTTTTGCACATTTGACACTATCCAGCAGTGCAAAATTGGGTTACTGATTTTCTGCATCACTAAACAATGGCAAATGTCAGAAAAATCTCGTTACTTTCATGAAAACAATAAAATAGAAAACTCCAAAACAATTCCACGGACAATTCCAGAATGGAGAACATTTTTTGAGTATGAATTGTATCTTTTATAAAATTAAAGAGATGAGACAATAATAATTATTGTTGTTTCAATCCCTAAAAAGTATCCAAATTAATAGCTTTTAAACATTATGTACTCGTGCTAAGTGTAAATGTGCTGACATTAGTCAATTTAAAAATAATGAGGCAATTTAAACTTTTTATTATTTTTCTTGTTATACTTTTAAGTTCCTGTACCTTTATTTTTCTACAAGAATTAAACATTACAATGAGAAATTATTAATATATGGAAGGACTAACCAGTACCACAGTAGAGATCCAACAGAGTTGTGTAGTGTTTGGGCCCAGCCAGTTGTACCACCTTTTGAAAAAGAATCTCTGCTGCATGTTTGTTCAGTTGGAAGAATGAATCGGGAGAGATGCGAAACTCAAGATCACACATGGATTCTTTCAGGTAGGCCTGACCACTGAGATGACGGATTGTAGCTTGGTCCCTGGAACACTTCACATGGGGGCTACAGGAAAGAAAGTAAAGATTGTATGTAATATCTCTCATAAAATCATCTTTAAATATTTAGTTGAACCTAGCATCACACACAACTGTTCCTTGTTTACCAGATAACACTGGATGGAAACTTGGGAAAACAAAATGGAAAACAATAGGTACCATTTTGTTTAGATCAGGCTAATAACTAAAGCTAATTCCTCTTTCATAAATATAGCAACACCCTGTTGTCTTGATTCACCCTGGGAAAATCGGCTATAGGAGTATATCCTGTTAGAGATGTTTTAGAGATCGTCACTTGTTAGATCATGTTCTGTAAGCATAAGTATATCAGGAGAGATTTTGTGTAAAAGGTAGTATATTAACAAGTTTTCTGATGTTTTAGTGGAGTGCAGTGAGTTGGGGTACCTGTCATCTTATTATATTTAATCTGTTCAACAATTCCTACAGGACATCACAAAGCATTCACTTTCTTCAGAAGGTAAACCATTACAATTTTATTATATTTAACCTGTCCAACCAAATCTGTCTATCCATAAAGTTTTGTGAACTGGAAACACTCAGAACTGGTGTAAGGGCCTTTAAAAGAGCCTCAAGGCGTTCTCAGGCAGTCTGTGCCTGCTCACATAGTTTATCTTTCAATTTTTCATGGTTAGATGACATTTTGTTTATTGCAGTGTTTTTACGCATATTTCAACTTCAAGGATTATCATTATATTTGTTTAAATATCATTGTGTCCGTTTAGAAAGTCCATGTTGTGTTTTCAACTTTAATTGCTCAAGTTCTTTTATTTGGTCTCTATGGGTTGATTTGGATGAAAGGAGGTCATTTATTTGCTTAGAGAAATGGTTTTTTTAGATTCAGCTTGCTCAATTACTTCATTTTTGAGTTTGTTCTCACTATTCAATTTATTTATCAAATGATTGATTTCAGCTTAGAGTCTATTGTTGTCAGCTGTAAGGCCCTTTATTATTCCTTCTGTTACTACTACTTTGTGTTTTAATTCAAGGCGGTACTCAGATTTTTAAAACTTTTTTATTACATGCTTTTTGTTTTATTAGTTTATTCTCACTCTCTATTTTAGTTGTTTGATGTAATAATGGTGAGTACTTAGTGAGTATTTTGTTGGTTTACAGACTATAAACTTCGCAATATGTAGGAGCACATCCACTGTTGATATTGAGTGCCTATATCATGTGTCTAAATGTGTCTATTGAGTGCCTAAATATCTACCATCTTGGTTATGATTTAAGTACAGTTGCCATAAAAATTTATTTATTTATCTACTACAAAATACTGTACCACTACAATGGGTTTATGTGTCACTTTTAGGATTAAATACCAATAATCAATAATATATCCATAAATATTTCAACAATATACAGATTATTCCAATAAAGACTTGGAAATCCATCTTCGAAATCCAGTTAAAGGTTACAATAATTAGCATTCAAAATGTTCTTCTTGTGTAGTATGACAGTACATAATCGGTGTGTAGAAAGCTGACATCGCATTATGTAGGACTAGTAAGAATTAGACTCATTTCTTAAATAATATACTGCATCAGCTTTCCTAAAGCATGAGATTTGTTTGAAACTTTAATTTTCAAATGCCCCCCAAGAAAAGTCAAGTGGTGCCAAATTAGGAGATGAGGAAGATCTTAAAGTATTTACTCTAATGTTAACTCTCTATCTGTCATTTACAATACTAATATTGATACTGAGAATTGCAGCAAGAATAGAAATAAGAAAGGTTAAATCCCAACTATAATACAAAACATCATTATGTTGTTACATTTAATAACTGTTGTGCATTATTACAGTTGTAATTATACACATTCATGGAGTAGTGGTGAAACAAACAGAAAGACATTCAACCAAAGCCTACAGGATGTTTAAGAGGATTGGCCTTCTTCATAAAGATAAAAAATAATAATGTTATTATATTTAACCTGTTTAAACAAAGCCTAAAGTATGTCAAGGATAATTAGCCATCTTCAAAAAAGTAAAATAATAAAATCTTATTGTATTTTTACCTTTTCAACAAAACTTTACAGGACATCACAGAACATTGGCCTTATTCCTGTAGGTTAAACATTACAACTTAATTATACTTAAACTGTTAAATCAAATCCTACAGGACCTCACAGAGCATTGGCATTTTTCATAGAGGTTTAACAATTACTTATATTTAACCTCTTTAACAGAATTCTACAGGATCTCACAGAGCATTGGTCTTTGTAATGACAAAATATTACAATTATTTAGTATATAACCTAAAATAAAATACATTAGATTTTATTTTTCAGTTGTAAATGGAAAAAAACAGTAATAGAAAAGATTCCAGATGCATTTACTGTTTACTTTTTGGCTATGGCAAAAAAGCAATATACACAAGATACAATCTTGTCAATTTGAAAAACTGTTCTATATGAGCAATTTTTGTACTATCCATCTTTATGAACAAACTGTAAATCTCATCTGGAATTTCTTTAAATTGCAAGTCAATGTCCTCATGACATTTTTAAACAAATAATATGAGTGTCTAATGACAGTGAAGAAAACAATACCTTTACAAAACCGGGGGCTCACACTGCCTTCAAGCACTTGATTGAGATTTAAAAAAAAAAAATACAACACCTTATTTGTTCTCCGATTGGTTCAGTTGGACCATTTTATTAACAACATTATTGAATTTCAGCACAGTACTAATGATACAATAACTATTGTGACATATGCCCAAAGTCATAATCAAAGGGTTAAAAATGGAATTAGCCATGAAGATTTTGTTGCACAGTTGAAACATGTAGTCTTCAAAACATCTAGGACCAGTTTTTCAGCCTACTGTGATGGTAGCATTCCTTTGGTCAAGAGCAATCTGATGGTAGCGCAGGTGGACATGGAGGAAGCAGAAGTCAATCCATCTACAACTGAGATGCTATCAGCCGCTGACCAACTGCCGACTGGGGTTGACTCATCAAACGTGTGTGATGTGGTTAAAGTTCCATATAATGACAGTGTAGATAGTGATAAAGAGAACTCTCTTTCAATATAAAATGGACCCATGAACAGTTGTAATTTAATCAGTCCTTCTATTCATAAAATTCAGACTATAGTAAATCTGTATCTCTTAGATCTTATGAAATATATTTTTCAAAATCCACAATCACAAGGGCTATCCAGAAGGTACATTACGTTTCACACTGTAGCTGCTAGGGGTGGGACTATCACAGCCACTTTCATGTCAGGGTGTTTCTCCATTGAGTGGCTATCCAGCCATGCTAGTGAGAGGTTACTGTCACTCCTTATTGTTTTACAATAGCAGTTTAACCCTTTAAGGACCGGACCCTAAAGTGTATGTTGCCCAATACTGTAATACCTGCTGTGTGGACTAGCTCAAAAACTGCTCAGTTGTCAGTCATGCTGTTTTGATGTGGTTCAAGATAAAAATCATAAAATATGTATTTGTTGGCCTATGATTATGTATTTGGTGTCAAAATGTACATTTTAAATCATCATAAGTAGGTAAAACTCCAAATTGTCTTATGTGACCCCCATTTTTTGCATTTATACAAAAATAAAAATAAAATAACAAAATTATTTAATTATTTTTTAGTTTATTGTGTTTTACTGATAAAACCAAAGAGTTTTTAACTGTGGGAAACCAGTTTATTTTACAGAGAATATTGTTTTCTTACATGTGTACCAAATTTTAACTTATTTGGAATATAAATAATAAAATTATACAAAATTTATCATGTTGCTACAAAAGCAATAAAAAAAGTTGTTATTCGGAAATATCAGTACAGCATCGTAAATCTAAAAATAATTGGAGTTATACGAACTCTTACTTTATTTTACAATATAGTGAAATCAAAATAGGCATAAGTCAATAAAATGTACTGTTTACAATGGCATAAAGTAAAAAAAAAGTAAATACACTATGTACAAACAATTTTCACTCGTAGCACTATTTATACACATGTTTGCCAAAGCAAAGAGAATGGCAGCCCTCTTTGCACCAACTGCAAATCTAGATTTTTTTTTCTTGATTGCTTGTAGTTTTGACCAGATGTTGAAGGTTGTGAAATAGGGTTATAGGTTGGATCTGCGTCCGAGTCATCATCAAATGGAATTTAAGAATCAGACGAATCTAGCTCCCTATCTATTTCCCTATCAAGTTCACTTGTTCTCAAGTTCTCATATGCCATTATCATCACAATTCATTAAAAAATTATTGGTACGAAAGCAAACATTACTACCTCGAAAACACAGAACAACAAACGGACAGAACGTAAATATTTAGACAGCTGGCGTCCGGCGGCGAGGCGAGCTACTATGCAATACGCAGTGATCAGCTGACAGCGCTATTGTATTGCTGCTGTTTAATATTCTGTAGTTCATTCAAAACAATATTTTTAATATCCTTAATACTTTTAACAAAGTGTATATGGTTTAAAGTATATAATAAAATTATATTTTAAATTCTAACATTATTATATTACTTATTAAAAATACCAAAATTCCGGCGTCCAGAAATCGACCGCCTGGTCCTTTTAGCGTGATTTACAAACGTCCAGAAATCGACTGTTTGGTCTTTTGAGTATACCTATCAGACGTCCAAAAATCGACCGCTTGGGGTCAAAAGGGTTAAAATATGTGTCACAATTGAAAATCTCACGAGTTGTGAAGTGCAATCAGAAATATGATTTTTGCTGGCTAAGCACAACAAAACAATTGAGATTTATCGCCAATTCTGTGAAGTTTATGGGAACAATGTGATTACTGAAGGTGGAGTGCATCAGCGGTGCATTAGGTTTAAAAATGGCTGAACTAATGTGCATGATGATAACGATGTGGATTAAATTCTGTTTCCTGTTTAGTAAAAATGCTGTTTAAACAGTTTTAATATTAAAACAGCCTAAAAAGATGATTCTGTAGGAAACCAATGGTATAAGTGGTTTCTATTTAAGAATGGTATCATATCAATTGACGACAAACCTTTATCTGGATAACTGCCTGAACAGACCAAACATTTTTAAATTTGAGAACTTGTGCACACAGACCATTGAACATTTGTCAGAGAAATAAGTGGAATAACGTCAAGGTCATTTATGGGATGAACAGGGTTGTTGCCTGATTTGTGCCTAAGGTAATCAACAATAAAAATTACATTGAGGCGTGTTGTGCTTTAGAACATCTTGATAGAGACTTTGTCTCAAAGATGAATAAGTTTTCTCTCATTACTAGTGATAAGTCATGGTGTTTTGGTTAGGACCCTGAAATACAGTGAAGACAATCATTGCCTCCCTGTATATTTTATTCAAGCTGGGATTGTTGATTTTGGATTGTTCATTACTTTGTGAATTAAGATATAACTCTGTGTATTGCAACTTCTACATTGGAATGTTTCGTTGAAGAAATAATATAATTTTGTGGATTACAAGTGGATAACTAACCAAGACTGGTGGAAAAGGGACAAGGACGGTAGATGTTGACTGAAATACTCCTGAAGACAGCTCTCTTGCTCTGTGATCTGTTCTGGGGTAAAGCCTCTGGGATTTGTGATAACTGTTGCCATATGATCTCCTTTATCATTTGAACGAACCACAATATTTCTCCAAAATCCTCCGTCATACAGCTGATAGCTGACTGGCAATGGAGATGATCGAATGAAGTCCTCATATATCTGAAAACAACTAATTATAGTGAATTATAAACACAACTCCATTCTCTTAGAAATATAATTTTAATAAAAAGTAATTATGAGAATTAGATTTTGTAGCCCTAGATAAATATGATAAACAAATGGTTAGTACTAAGCTGAATATTTCAAACATTATACAATAAAATAAATTGTACCAGTAAGGTAAGCATAAGTTTAAAACCAATAACTGGATTTAATAGTAATAATACAGAATTATGTACATGAGATGTCATACATATTTTATGTCATTCATAACTTTTAAAATACTACTTCCAGATTAACCAGAAAAAATAGGTAGATATTGTAACAACTAAAATTATTTTGATTTTAATACATATTTGGCTGACAAAAAGTTACTACAACATTTAATTTATTGTATGCTTAAAAACACAGGAGTTAAAGCTTTTCTATTTACAAAGACAAAACATCTATAAATACTTGATGAATATTATATGCTATGATGAATAGCACAAATTACTTAATTGTGCTAAGTATTTTTCTTAAAAAAATATGATTTATTATTACAGATTAAAAAATATTGTAAATGTTCATGTTGTTATTTTATTTATTATCTTAACTATATTTGCTATGTTTGTAAAACCAAATTATTGTATTAGATTTTATATGTTGTTATCAGGGTAAAAAATAATACTATGGGAATTTTTTTTATAATCATAACTCAGAAATCATTCAAGTAACAGTATTTTAATTTTGCAAGTTTGAATGTCTTATTAAGATGTTACTTTTTGCTGAAAGACAGGTGGATGCTAAACAATGTGAAATAGACCTTAGTATTAGAGGAATCTGTCTTATTTGTTTTACCTATTGAACCATATCCCAAAATAATTCCTAAATTTTGTTATTGAGAAACCTTCTGATCCAAACTAAAAACCCAATTTGTTAAATTTTACTTCTTATAAAACATGCATTTTTTACATTTTATTCTGTCCAAAAATAATTAAATCATTTATGGATCACTTAATAGTTTGGAGCTATCTACTTAATTTGTGTTATTTAAATTATGAATTTTGCCATGGAACAATAAACCAAAAAATACAAATAATTACTTTCTAAGAAGGAAGAGGAACAAGAGTTCAAAAACATATACATATATTATAACTAATTATTAAAAAATAACATGTATAATTAAACATTCTATTGTTACCTGAGCTTAATTTGTCATTTACAATCTAAGTTATGTAGACTAAGCAAATTAATAGGCAGTAATTTTATCCAATAATTAGCTAAATGCAGAATTTCAACAAACTTTTTTCTCAATTTAAAAGAACATGAAAAATCATGTTTCTGAAGACAATTAAATTGTAAATGTCATTTGAACTCTACTGTATAACACAGCAATATTATAGCAGATTTCAACTCAGGGGCATTACAATGAATTATATCTTATAGATTAACCCTCCAAACGTCGCTGAAATTGCCTAAGGAGATTGTATTACGTAACTAACAAAAACTAATTTTATAAAGTTTATACTTTTTTTATTTTAATAGAACCTAAGGATTGTAAAAAATATATGAACATATTTATTGGAAACTTTATGGTATTTTTATATACAAAAATGTATGTAGTTATCTAAATAAGTCTATTTGTTACAATTCTCTAAAACTTGTCCTGCATAATTTATAGTATTTCCTTTATTTAAACAGTATTTGAAAAATATAAGGAATTTGAAAACTTTTTTGTAAATAATAAAATTTTTTTATGTAAATAAGAGTACTATAAATGTCTATAATATTATAAATGCAAAAGTGCCTTTGTTTGTTTGTTTTTCTTTCATATGTAATCTATTCAAATGAATGTACTGAAATTTTATGAGTACATTCCTATGGTCCATTTTGAAAATCCCTCTGGGCTACGCTCTACTAGTCTAAAGTAGTGAAGTATCCTATCTTGGCCTCTAAGGTTTTGAAATATTAATTGAAAAGGCCTGTCAAATGTAATTAACTGTTCTGTGTAAACATTGGTTTATAACAGCCCACCATAAGTTTAATTAATTAATCACTATTTTCAATTGGCTTACATTTATAGTGTGTTCTCTAAAGAGTAACCATTAGTTTTCACACGTTTTTTTTTTATATATATTTCAGTGATTATATAATTACTCATCTACCTTAGAAAATGTTTGATGTAAAACATAAGATGGTCAGAATTTTACTCCGAGGATTCCTTATGAAGCAGTTGGCAAGAACTGCTATATATTCGTTGGACTTTGCTTTTGAACTAATGTACCAATTCCAGCTCAAAATATTCTAAAATATTTCAAATATTTTCAGTTTATAATGAAACAAACACGTAAATAGTGTCATTGTTAATGTAATTTTAACTGTACATTTTTACAGTATTAGACATAAAAGACAAAGTTACTATCTAACTTTTACCATACATTTAAAGAATAATGTTATAAAACCCATCTCAGTTGCCTTTTGAAAGAAATAGGCTTCTCTGATCTGTGATATATATCTTCTTGATCAAAAACAAGGCAAAATTAACTATGAAACAATACGAAGACCAGAATAAATTACGATGGCCTTAAATATACACTTTTTAACATATTTTCTTGATCGTGACAAGAAGGCAAACTCAACATTGGCGTCGGATATATAATTTACTTGAACCAGAAGAGCTCATACATGTGCAAAATTGTGTGCAAAGCGTGGGTAACTGCTAGTATACTATCAAAATAAAGTACTAATGAACAATGTAAATAAAGTAACAAAAAATAATGGAATTGGTTTAAAACACACATATATATAAACATAAAAAATAAACACACAGAAAATTTACGAAACAATAAAACATACAAATAATAGGTATAAAATCTACTGACACAACTGATCGGAGCAGCGGAAAGACAATGGCGCGTGTGGGAAGTCAGCGAGCGCTGGCCGCCTTTGTTTATGATACGTAGCGCTATATTTGTCTGATACGTAGCGCTATATTTGTCTGATACGTAGCGCTATATTTGTCTAATACGTAGCACTATATTTGTCTGATACGTAGCGCTATATTTGTCTGATACGTAGCGCTATATTTGTCTGATACGTAGCGCTATATTTGTCTGATACGTAGCGCTATATTTGTCTCTGGAAGAAATATAAAGGCCTTCTTATCACTCATAATTGTGAAGGACTATGCTAAAAGACATTGAATTGCATTTAACTAAGTTCAAATATATTTTGTGAGAAACCGCATCAATAAAGTGGAGGTCAAGTGTGAGGTTTCCTGGGATTCATGTCAATGACGTCTAAAGGTTAAACAATCAAAATGAAGCAGTATGTGAACATGTAATGTAAACATTTTATTATACTCACTGAATATAAAATACAATTAATGTTACCTTGGCAATTTTCTTGTGGGACTCTCGTATGCATTTTATGTAAGTCGGTGGGACACACACAACTTTACCCACTGCAGGACTACCAACAAAGAATCCAACAGTTTTTGGGTTGCCATCAAGACCTGGCCAAACACTGAACTCATCTTTGTTCCGGTAGGCATCTCTTATAGGCTGAAATTGAATACAATTTGCATTCTCATTTTTATTATCATTTGGCACAGTCATGCAGCTAACAATTTTAGTTTTAAACATTACACTATACAGAAGATTAAAATAGTAATAATAAGCTGGCAATATTGTAAACATTACTGTCTTTAAAACATATAAAAATTAATGTTAATGTCAAGCAGAAAGTATAACAAGAATATCTAAAAATTTGATATAACATAAAACAAAGGGAAATATGTCAAGTGATGTGATAAACAGATCAGACCAGATTTAAAGTAGGTATGATGCAGAAAAAATCACTCAGCGAATCTAAAACAGTTATATAATAACAAAAATTAATTTAAATTTATAACATAGATTACAACACCTAACAGTTAAAAGATAGTTGAATTTAATATCTAAGGAAACCTTAAAATCACTAACAAACCTAAGAAATGTTTGACATTTTCTCTTACAACAAAAATACATTTAAAAAATTTTAGATAATTTTGTTATTAAATAATTCAGGCTTTAATGGAAGTTTGCAGTATCTTTGCTATTACATAGCATGGTAAATTGTACATCTGTTCATTGCTATATCTATATTGGTATCATACACATGCATTTCAGTTATTACATTGTAGTTAAATCTAAACCTAAAGAAATCTAAAAATGAACAAATGCATAACAGTATCTAGTTGATATATTAAAGCAATAGTGCTTTTCAATATTAATTGTGTTGTTTTATTGCGAGAAATATATTTCCAATTTTAAAAGCTTATTTAAAGTTCTTGGGGAGAATACAGCATTGCTGATTTTAACAAATCAAGTTCTAATTTTTTAAATTGAAAGATCATTTTATACAGTCCAAGAAGGGAAAAAGCTAAATATATATATATAAATAATAGTTTTGGAGAAATTAGCTACATTTCCAATATCTTCCAATTTTTAAGGGCAGATATGTACAAAAGAGACGTAAGGACATTATATCAATGTGAAACTTCAATCATCTTAACAGCTTAATAATTTATAGGGTTAATAAAACTGGATTATTTATACAACAAATTATATAGTAATAAATCCACGTTATTACTATATTATCACTTACTACTAAGCTGCAGCAAATAGGCACATTTTAACCCCATACCATTATTACTCAAACTAAGAAAGGCCAATCTCCCATGCAAACGGCTAGGTAAAAAGAAATACTTGGTATCATTAGCAAACATTTTTCTTATTCTTCTTGATCACACTGAATTCACGTGCTGGCATTGTCTGCTACGTTACTACATCAGCCTCTAAGGTACAGGGTAGATCTTTAGGCTTGTTATATTTTGGAGCTTTATTCAATAATTAAATATTAATCTAATTGAAGATAAAAAGTCTGTAGTATAAGTCAAAACTGACTCAGGGCAGTTGAAAAGTAAACAACATACACGGTGGTGCTTCCTAACGGATCATAATCTGATAGTTCTGCCAATTTCATCTAGAGCGCTATACCATGACTTTATACTAAAAATTATATGATTAAGTCCACCATCTTTTAGAGTCATCAGTGCACCATATCACACCAAAATAATGTATCCTTGTGTGCATCACGTAGCAATATAAAAAAGATACCCAATTTAATAAAGCAACAAACATATTAATTAAAAAAAGGCCTTAGTTAACTCGGCAGCTTAGACATTCAGAACTTCTACTCATGCATTTATTTGAGAAATGAGTGATAATACTGTTTCAAAATTCCTTTCTATCAATTGTCTTATTCTTATCCTGGCTATTTCGATGCATGTATTATGTGGTTCAGTGGTACATCTGTGATGTGTCAACAATTTAAGCTGAAATGAACATTTTTGTAGCAAAAATGCTACAGGCTCTTCACTTTTTAGCAAAAACGTTTGTCCTGTAGCACTTAATAATTGTTAAAATATTTAAAACCTCAATAGTGAAAAGATTTATTGTGAAGAGGTTTATTTTAAAACTGTTTGGTTTGAAAATAAAATTTTAAATTTATTGTAAAAATACCTTTCTATTAGTACTTTCAGTAGAGATCATTAACAAATTGCTTAAATTGGTTGAACTTACCCTTTTACGATTGTTAAAATTTTATCATTTAATTTCAAAGTAAAATTTGACTATAACATAACCCCAAAAGATCTCTAGTACTAGTTACAGATGCCAAGACAAGACATTTAGAAGCGTACAATGTTTGTTTTTGTCCATATGTGTGTAATCCACAACGAATCAGTACTACTGTCATAACAACAAGCATGACCATTCTTTGGTTGAATACTACTCTCACATCAAAAAGTACAGATAACCTACTTTAAACGTTAACCACAAACTAACTAGTTGAGCAAAAATTAAAGGAGATACATTAAAAATTTAGCTTGTTTATTTCTGTGTCTAGACATATAGAGCAAATTGTGTACAAACATTAAATTTGAGTTTTTATGTTGGTAAGAGCGATAAATGGAGCTGTTTTTGGCGTTTACAACAAACTCCAATTTTTGAACATTGATAACCAGGAAAACTTATAATCCTATTAAGACCAAAGTTTTATACAAGATATGTATAAGTGTACAGATTTAGAGTATGTCATTTTAGAAGTTTTGAATTATATGGATAAAATTTGTTGTCAAATAACCAGTTTAATTTTTATTCTTAACCGGGTTTGGTTAAAAAAAAACTCGACATTGGTCACATTATAAAGCTTTTATTCATTATTTTTATTTCAAAGGTCATTTCTTTTTGTAAACACAATATAAAACTATAGTTTTTTACCTCACTTTAATTAATCATATTTTGAAAATCTACCACGGCTGGTGCCTTTGCTTTGGAATGCTTAAACCGTCGGCTGTCAAGGCTGGTGTTGTGACTACCAGGCACGGTCCATGCACGCCCTTAACTGCAAGAGGAAACCGTAATAAATTAAATATTGTTTTAATATTTTACCATTTTCCCTCAGATTTTTTTTTATATGAGCTTGCTTAACTGCAGGTTAAACAATGAATAATTAATGTTTAAAATTGCGGTTTAGTAGTTAAGCACCAACAACCAGTAACTTTTTAGATTCTTACAGACACAAAACTTGTTTATTGTTTGTAAATAATTTGATTTTATGTTTAGACGCAAAAATAAACAAGGTCTTTCAATTTTGTAAGAGCTTTTCTCAACAGCGTCGCAGTTTTCATTTGTATTCCTTATTGGCATGGGTTCAAGTACGTTTATGTGTTTGGACATAGGCTACAACCTTTTTGATATTAATTTTGACATGTTCATTAATCTATGTTCCCTTGTTTACTTGATTGCATGCTTAAGCATTGATTAATATTTGACACGATAAGAAAAGGACAGATTCTACTCTTCAAAATATTGTGTCTGTTTAATTGTAACACTTATCGATGACAAATAGATGTCCATAACCCTGTTATCCCTTGAAATGATCCTTTGTTAATAATGAACATTAAACAAACAAGCAAATGTACTTATTATAACTTTGATTTTATATTATAAAAAATGTGTTGTCAGTAATTTCTATTCACTGCCATTTTAAAAATTCTCACCATATGTTCCTGTGAGAACAGACATAAAATAATTATTAAATCTGCTGTCAGATTTTTGGTCCGAGTTACAAAAATAAATATACACACACATATAATTTTCCAATCACTTCTTTTGTCACTGAGTGTATTACAACCAGGTATATAAGTGTTAAGGCTGCCTCACACCGCACTACCACCTGCAACCAAGAACCATTGTCGGCTACCAGGTTATTTAGCAAACACAGCAAGAATAAAGTGCTCAACATACAAGGTTTACTTGTGCATCCAGGAAAACAGGAACTGTTTTAATCTTTATTATGAGCTGTGACTATTCTCATTTTGTCCTCAGTTTATTGTTTGTTCAAGAGAAAATAAAATTAACTGTTTCAGTTTATTTCATAATATCAAGTTATTTTCTAAAACATGTATATTTACCCATAACTATAACAATTTTACTCATTTGTAAAGATTAGGCGACCTGTAATTTAGAGTAATGTAGGCTACATATTCTTTTGTCATTCTCCACTAGATTTAAACATACTTTCAATAACAAATTATGTATTCTAATGAACAGTATTTTCAAAATAAGATTTCTTTTACTTTCCAATTGCCCAAATGACTCCTATAGGTAGTTGAATAAAAATAATTATTTTAATTTTTTGGTTGTTTCTTATATCAGTTTAAACAGAAATCATACATGAAAATAAACAAAAAGCAATAGGTTTCTCCAGGACTGAGGAGGTTAATATATAAGAAAAAGTGTAAAAGTGGTTAATATACTTATAATTTGCCATAAATACTATGACGTATTAACTTACAGAGGGAATTATGAAATCCAAAATTGTTCTCGAATCCTTCTTCTTCAGTGAAAATTTGTCCAACACATGATTAATAATGTCTTCACAAGTTTGCTGTTTGGATTCCAGTTCTTCTTCATAAGACGATTCCCAGTAAGGAGTAATCTTATTAGATAACACTTCATATTGATTAGTTTCATTGATGCTACTGATCATCTTGTGCTGCTGCTCTCTCAATTTCTTACTTTTCATTTTAAAAGGATGCTGCATCTAAAACACTTTCTAACTTAAAATTTACCTCCAATCAATCGGAAGAAAATTAAATTTCATGTTTGATTCTTATCTATATTAACAGTTTTGAAGTCAAATTGTACAGTTTTTACTGTACTAGTTTTTGTAAGTTTTTTCCCATGACTCCTCAACATAATAGGTTATTTCTTCAAAGATTACAACATTAAATAATAAAGCCAAACAAAATATGCCACTGAAATCAGATTTCATTGGTATATTTTACTACTCTGATTTCTCACATAAATCAAAATGTTGATTTATGCACTATAGTGCTACGCTCGGCTCAACATTTTCTAGACAACCTCTACTTAAAGGGTTGAAATAAAATTACAGGTCACCTTCCATCAACTATATTAACAATAAAAAATCGTCAATATAAATCAAACATCATATTTCATAAATACATTTATTTATAGTTCATCATCATCACCAGACTTGCCATCATTTATAAAATATTCATAATTAAGTTTTATTTGGGATTTTATTGATGGTATTCTGGAAGTACACATTCCACATGTAATTCCTTGAATTTGAGAACCTAGAAATCTAATAGGCCTAGAATTGCTGTGATTACTTCCATTTAATGTTTATTCTTCATGTATATAAAAATGTTAATACTCAATCAACCATTTACCCAGCATCTTCTTCTGTAAGGTTTATTTTCCCCATAGTATATCATACCTAGGCCAGGTACAATCAATTGTTACTAAGACAACAACATTGGCACATTCCAGCCTATACATAACTGAACACTGTAAAATGGAAAACAGAACTAAAGTATTGAGTAGATAATAGATGCGTGCTTGCACAGGAAATCCACCTGTGATAGCACTGACCATCATTTGGTTTATCCTTCGAGTGGATTGTAAACTACATTAGATATTGATTATGCGATTGCCGGTTTGATCATTGCATAGTGTATATAGAGGCCTTAAATGATGTAGTGCTGATTTGATGAAAATTTCATAGAGATTGAGAATTTCATTGAGAAGATTGGCATGTTCATTTGATGTGCGATAATCAAAACAATATATCAACTAGCTCAATCACCTACAGACTATATGACTTCATACAGGACAGAGTGGCCTACTTCTCGCTGACATCGCTTCTTTTTGGGCTATCGTCATAATGACATGTAATTTTCACACTAAGTCAAATAAAGTCTTTCTAATAATTTAGTTTTTATAGGTCGCCGGTTAGAAAAACTCTACTAAAAATAGTGGCCTCCGGGTAATACAAAAGTACCAACGTTTGCTATAGGTTACTAACACAAAACTCGTCTTCTGCCACTCTGGGCATTCATTTCAAATTTATTAAACAAAAAAATATGTAAGGAAATGGAGAAACATCTGATTAATAAATAAATAGTACAGGAACCATAACAACAAAATAAACAATTGGGACTATTTCAATATTTATCTGTAGTTATGTAGTTTTTTAGGTCCCCGGTAAGAAAAACTGTTCCGAAAGTAGTGGCCACCAGATAATACTAAAGTACCAATAAAGAAATACATTAGTTTCCTAATATTTCAACTGCTAACGTAACCCACACTCAAACACATAAATAACTTTCAAAACTAATTGTCCGTATTAGAGTTAATGCGCCATAGTAGTTGAGTAATGGCAACATAGTTTTCCATAAGGCAGTGAAGGCTACTACACAGGATGGTTGATGGTAGTGTACTAATCTTTTCTGACTCACAATAATAGGGAGCAGATAAAGCTGAAAATCATACAAAAACAGTACACAAATATAACCACTAAGTGACATTTACATTTCAATTATTAAAAAGCATAGGTAGTTAGTTATTTATGATTTCCCCATTTAAAACTATATATAGTTTTATTCAAAAGGTTCAGCAGAGTAGGCTATAATAACAACCTTGAAATTATGATTGGTAACTCTGGGTGATAACTTCACTGATACCATTTGTTTAATGGTTAACTTATAGTTCCTTATTTAGGAGATTGTCATTATATAATTATTCTTTTAACGTTAAACATGATTATTTAGTTCGTAGTTCAAACAATTTGGCATCGATTACTAGTTATTTTATTCTATTTCTAATTAAAATTTTCTGTATTTAAAACATATACATGAATGATGTCAATGTTAATGAATTAAAGTCATAGACCTAACTTAAAACACATTTTTTGCAATTAGCTTAAACGGGTAGGATATGATAAGCGGACCTGGTTTTTTATATCAAAATTGGCAAACGACATTACTTAATCATAACCATAGATATAATCAATAGATACTGATTAATTATTTTGAAAAATTAACTTAAATAATCTATATCAACAGCTGTAAACACTTTCAAATAATACTCGTAATGTAAAATTTCAATTTTATATCAGTAACATTTGATTATTAAAAATGGTAGTCAATTTTAGAAAACTACACGACATTGCTTTGAAAGATGATGACATGTTTTTCATGACTTCAAAATGTTGGACTCGTACCGAAAAACCCATTATGTGAAATTTGTGGGAGAGAAACAACTGTAACTATGAAAGGAGCAAATATATTCGTCTTCAGTTTTCAAAATTTTGGTTATAATAATTTGTTTGATCACTGTAAATATTAAATTCATATTTTAATTTAACCCTCGAGCTGGCAGTTGAAATTTCCTCAAGTGGCAGCCATTTTGAGGTGTTTTGCAGTAGTATTGGTTTTTATCTTTTTTTTAATATAATTTGATTATAAACCTATATGTATTATATATCACTGTTTTCACAAGAAAATTTACTTTTTATTCATAGAAATAAAAACCCAAAAATATAAGAAATTTATCACTTTATTTTACTAAGTTTGTTTTCAAAAAATAAAAAAGGTATGTAAAAGTGGTGGGGGTGCACCTATAAAAGACATATTGTGTGAAAAAAAATATTTCCAAAATACCCAAAATGTTGAAAATTTTTTATAATTTTAGAAAATGTATAATTTACTACACTTTTTTTAATTAAAACAATTATGAAATACTCTAATCTGAAGATAGTACAATACGGCTAAATTCGTTGCTATGGATACGACTGTGTTACAAAAATTCATCAAAACCTTAATTATTACTCGAAAAATTCATAAAAATACATTAAAAGTAAGCTTATAAAAATAAATAAAGAAGCTTTATATCATGATCATCGCATATGAAAATGATCCTAAAGCTAACTAAAACTATCACAACACTGCACATAGCCTAGAACACAAAATCTCACTAATATATTTTTTCACATATATTTCTTCATAACATGACAAAATAAACTGATAAAATACAATATACGAGAATTTATACGCATAAATAAACACACTTATTACATAAAAACACTTATTTCATGTAATAAACTTACGTTTTAGATGGACAAGAATAACGCGACCAGGTAACAATACAACAACAATGGCCGACTGTTTACAAACAACTCTCGTTTTCAATATGTCATACTTAAATCATGGCATACAAAACAAAACAAAATACATCGAACAAATCAGCAACTATTTCTGATTCCAGTGGTATATGAATCATTGCAGTTTAGTTCGTGTATTGATTATAACAGATGTCAAACGGGCACGTGTCAAATCGACTGATTTTCAGACGACTGCCACTACAGAAACATTAATATCGACTGATAATCAGGCGACTGCCAGTTGTAGGGTTAAAACATATGATTGTTATTGAGGACTATAGATACTTTTATATTGATTGATAGTCTAGGATTTGAGATGCAATATTAGGTATCAATGATTACATTCTTCAATATAAAAAAACCGGGTCCGCTTATCGTACTCTACCCACTTAAACCAAAGATTTCAATGATAAACTATTGCTCTGATGTCCAGTGGGATATTAAGTACAAATGATTACAGTATACTAAATTATATAAAAACCAGGTTTGGTTATCATACTCTGCTCAGAGGACGAAAGATTGGCGCTAAGATGTTTAATGTGCCAACAGATTTTCAAATCCAACCCTGGGATTAGATCATTTCAGGTACCATGAGTATAATAAAGATTGTAATATAATAAGCAGCCACCACCACAATTGAATCACTGTATTCATGATTATCTAAACTACCAAAACCAGAATGTCCAACAAAATTACTTTATAGATAGTTTAAATTACAATATATTGTTCACTGTTTTTATATCTAAAAATTAATAACATGATGAATAAAACACTGTCTAGGTTATATGTATTTATAAAATGGGGTAGGGTCCAATAAGCGGACCCGGTTTTTTTATATCGAAATTGGCAAACGATATTACTTAATCATAACCATCGATATAATCAATAGATACTGATGAATTATTTTTAACAACTTAAATAATCTATATGAACAGCTGTAAACACTTTCAAATAATACAATTAAGGTAATATTTTAAATTTCACGTAACATTGTGTATTAAAATGGCCGTCAATCTTAGGAAGCTTCACGAAATTGCTTTAAAAGACGATAAAATATGTTTTTTATGGCTTCAGGATGTTGGGTTAATACCTAAGAATCCATTATGTGATATTTGTGGAAAGGTAACAAATGTAACTGTTAGAGGAGCTAACTTGGTCGTCTTCAGATGCAAAAAAAAAAGGTAATGGTGGACACAACTTTAGTAAAAACGTTTTCGTTCTGTTTCATTTAGTTAAAGTTATGAATTTCCCTGATTTTGGTTATGTTCATTTATTATTTGTTATCATTAAATTCACATTTTAATTTAAACATATGATTGTTATTACTTTTATATCGATTGATAGTCTATGATTCGATATGCGAATATTAGGTATCGATGATTATATTCTTCGATATAAAAAAACCGGGTCCGCTTATTGGACCGTACCCATAAAATGTAACAAACAAAACAGTGTAAAATTAAGTTACTTTATCCTACTTTGAAGGATAAACATGTCTGACAGCTTGTGGTATAAATAGCACATGTAGGCTAAATCGCCATTGTACTGTATTTGTGGCCATTACTCATATATTATGCAAATTATTTTACTTTATTTGAATGAACTTAGAACAATATTGTTAGTCAATAAATTAAAAAGAGCTGGCAATAATTAATTGTAAATATGGGGAGACTTTAATAAGCGGGCCTACACATGCTATTCGATTGCTATTATCGAACAATTCACTGTTTACAGTTTACTCGTATATATCAATGATTATAATGTTTTGTATTCGAGTTTAGCTATATTTCTAATCGATAATTTTATATCCTGATTTGATTGTGGAAGAGGCCACTTACTATACTGCAACTAAAGTAATGTTAATTTTAAATGAAGAATCAGAGTATTAATAAGCAAATTATACAACTTACTCTTTGAGAATAATTTCTTCTTACACATAGGCCTACATAAGGTAAACAATTTTCTAAACCCTTCATAAGAAACTTGGAGAAAGCATCAAATTCCACATTGCTTGTACAAATCCTAAACATATTCCAGAGTAAAATCAAAATTATATTTAATAAACTACTTAATTATCAGAATTAAGTTAAATATGAAGAGACTTGTTAGTCATATGCAGGTATAACCTAAAACCACGAACAGTTCAGGCTCTGTGTATAAACATAAACAAACCAAACCAAACAAATTTGTATTTATCTTCTGATAATACTATTTTATGGTATTGAATTTTTACATGAAACTGCACATTCTTTAATTTTTTATAATATTTCATTGAAGTTCCATAGTGCAGATTATAACGAAAACTTTATATTTACTTTGTAAAATATTCCAGAAATTTGAAATCTTAAATCTTAGTGCTTTAATTGTGATATCACTGAATATAATCATTACTTGTAATATTGTGCTGTATATTGAAAAATACGGTATTCCTCTATACGCAAATAAAAAATAAATTAACTCTATTCATTCAATTAAAACATTGTACAACAATTGTTTCGTCAAATGTAGATACAACATAATTTACAAAAAAATGCAATCCAAAATTACACAAGTATTATATATCTATATCAAAATGTTTAAATTTCAATATAACTAAATAAGTATAATTAATTATTTATTTATTGGAACGACACTGACAAAATTTCTAGTAACATGGTCAGTCTCAAATTAATTTATATGAATCAACTTATAAATGAACAGAGTTAAGAATTTCACTTTTAAATCTTCAATATGTTGCACTTCATGACGTATGTGTAACGGTTTAGACAATCATGACCAGATCAATAAAATCGTCTCTTATTAGCATTGCAATCCTCAATAATTTAGTTCTCTTAGTCTTAAGGAAGGCAGAATTTATCTTTGTTTTTGTAACTGACGAATTTGGTCAGATACTCAGGTTTTTACTCACTCTCTTAGTCACTATAAGTAGATGATAGTAAACAAGCGAATTAGAAGTGCATTGAACATGAATGATAATCATGTCTTCAACGCCATTTAATGAGGTGACTTCGTGCATTGAAATAGTAGAAGCATCAGCTAAAAGATGATCAATTACTTTTACATTTCTGTAGCGAATAATAATTTTTCGTTGGACATTTAGGTGAAGAAGTTCTTAAACAAAAAAAATAAGATCATGTTTTAAACCTTTAATGAGATACAATACGTCAATGTTGAGGTCGAATTCATCAAATGGCTGTAAAGGTTCCACATAGGGTTCTTCTAACCTGAAGTCTTGCACAATCAAAAATAATAAGTTTAGTTGTTTAGTATAGTTTCCTCTAGCTAGCATTTCACACCTAGGATCTTCGACAGTGAGTTCTAAGGGGTGCAAGTGTTTCCTGAATTTAACCATGTCCAGTAATAAGTGGAATGTCCTGTATCAGGCGGTATTTGTTTAGCTTTATCAACCACGAAGTGACAGTTAGCGCCTCTAATGAGATTCTTGCGAAATCACTTTACTTGGTTTTTAATCTCATTTAAGCCTCAGCGTCAGCTATGCCGGCTTCAAAGTACACGTCTTTTTATTGTCAAAGTACATGATTGAACCTCCCCGGGATTTGAACCCGTGATCTCTCGGTTAGAGAGCCGAGACTATAACCATTAGTCTACTTACAGTTTTACAAATTAAGAACGATGCACACTAACGTCTTCAGATGTTCTTGACAACGCCAGGGTCATAAACGAACCGAAGAAATATATTCATTTGTTTCCTATTTGACGGAGTACCATTGCCTTTCATTCTATTCTAGCAGATCTGGCAGGCTAGAAGTCCCACACCGTCACTTTGGAACACTGAAAATTCTTTGGAAATTACTCACACAAATCTCCCTTATGCCATTTTATAATTGACGGGTCTATTTGTTAGACTTGTAAATATTCTAGTATTTTCAACATTCAGGAAACTATTTGTAGTGTTTTTAAAGCTACATTGTTTTTTTTTTTCAATTAAAACTTAAATTAAATGAAAATTCTGGGAACGAAATATTGGGATTTAATTTTAAATTAGATTGTGAGCAGTTAGGGTAAAAACGAATATGTAATCCTTTGGCAAGTTAGTACTGGTAGTTTTAAATTGTTAGGAAGGCGGTTCACTGCCTTGAATTTATCAGAACTTGTCTTGTTACGGCTATTGTTCTCCTAGTTTGATACAGCTGGACCAATGAGAGAAAACCGCGGATGTCCATCAGAATTGGTTGGAAGGGGGAAGTATATAAGCGCCAGCTCATAATTTTCGCCCTTCTTTTGGTAATTTTCGTGAATTAAGTTCATTACAGTGCGCCGTGTTTCTAAATTGTTATCCGCGAGGGATTTTGAGGTAAGCACCAAATTTATTGCACGTTTTATTGAAATATTCTACCAGATCTGATATTAAATTAATTTTGTTGTCTTTTTTATAGGAAAAATTAAATTCATATAAACTACAGAGCAATCTGCATAATTAATTCTCGATGAACAATAGAGCATAATAAAATCAAACAAGTTACATTTGGTTCAAGCTTGCAAGAAAATTGAATTAAAATTGAACTTTGTCAATAACTTTAATTGAAATGTAGAAATGTAGTAATTTATTAATATTTAATTGGAACTGTTTTATTGTGAATTGTTAATTGGTAATTAATTGAACTTTAATAATTGTTTAAGAGAGTTGTAATCTGAATTGCAGAGGCTTGAAAGTTAAGGTTCAACTAGTGGAAAGAGAAGTTTAAACTTTTATTTTTGAATTGTGAGTGAGTTTAGAAGTGAACATTTTTATTTTAGTTATTTCCAAGTGGTATTTGATTTTTATTTGAAAACTGTATTATTTTATTTCAGAAGAGAGCTCTGATTTTAGTTTGATATATTTCATTAATATTTTGTTTTCTTGCCAAAGGACATTTTAAATTTACTAAACGGTTTGTCAATTCTTTGTGGAAAAGAGTGACGAAAATTCTGAAACATTGAACTTATTATTTTGCCGGTTTAAAATAAATTCATTATTTTAATTTAGAACTGTGTTTTTATTTTAGACAAACCAGATAATATTTAATAGTTAACAATTTAGTAATAAATTGTACTGAATATTCACTCGGAGCTTACTAATCAAAAAATATTATCCTATCTTGGCCATCTCAATAGGACCACGAACCAGGAAAAGACGAGTCCTGCTTGAGGTAGTTCACTCTGTACTGCTTTACGGAGCAGAAATATGGGCGGACGTCCTGAAGCAGAAAACATATCGGCGAAAGGTAGCAGCGGTACAGCGGAGAGGCGCTCTCAGGGTTACCTGCGCATACCGCACCGTCTCCGAAGCAGCAGTACTGGTAATTGCAGGAGCTGCGCCTATCGTATTGGCGTTTGAGAGAGCCAAGCTCTACGGCGCTAAAGGAAATGGTGACAACTCCACGGAGGCAAGAACAAGAATAAAAAACGAGACGCTACAGGAGTAGCAGAACCGATGGACGTCGGGGGAGACAGGCAGATGGACGGAGCGCCTCATTCCGAACATAGATGTCTGGCTCTCTCGGAAGCACGGGGACACGGACTTCTTCCTGACCCAGTTATTGACGGGACACGGGCAGTTCAATGCTTATCTTTTCAATATAGGCCTGCACACCACACCGACGTGCAAATACTGCCCTGACAAAATTGACAACGCCGAACACACATTCTTCGAGTGTGCTCGGTGGAGGGACTACAGGAGCTCCCCCTCAAGCCTGGTGGCCTATATGATCCAAAAAAAAAGAAAACTGGTCAGCTGGTCAAGCTTACGCACAGCGCCTTTAGAAAAGTAAAATCGCAGAAAGGGATCAGTAACCCGGAGTAGGCGTCGCAAGACGCAGCACGGACTGGATTGATGTAAGATGTAATGCTAACGCGGTTCCAATCCAGTCCCCCCCGTACCATCTACGGGGGAAGGGGAGAGGAATGTTTTTTTAGTGGGTAGGTCTGCCAGTCTGGCAGGAATCACACACTATCGCCAACGTATATCTGCCGGAAGATGGACGGTGGACTTTAGCGATGGCGGTGTCTTTGGAAGATCTTTTTTCATACCTCTATAAAAACACACACACACACACACACACCAAAACTACAAAATTAACAGTATAGCACGTTTATTTAAATAAAACAGCTTACCATGTGCTTTGTAGATACTGAAGGTAATGTGTTCACTCATCATATCATGGGAAGAATAATGACACTGTAGATTTGGAAAGAAGATGCTTATCATCGATATACTTGCCTACCTGATCCCAAACTTAGTTAAAATCTGTAATACTGATAGTCATAGAATAGGTCACTGTTTACGCATTCTAAATCTCCCAAATTGTAGGTTCAAACAATGGACTTTATTGATAATTGCAATCATCATTTCAAGGAAACGTTTTCAAATGTTAACTCATATTTAAGTGTTAGTATCCAATATGTATGGAGCGTGTTGAGTTTACGTAAGTGATTCCGTGGTTTTTCACGAGTTCTCGCAATTGGTCATTCTAACGTGGAAAAAACACATCTTGAGCGCGCTTATAGGATTGTTAAGTGATCCTATGGTAATTTTAATATTTTTTACAATTCTGAACGTGACAAACATAATTCTCATTAGATGTTGCGCATTTCTATGGTTAGGTAACAAAAGCTTCAATATGTTCTTAGTGAGCACCTAAGAGATGAGACAAACATAAATATATAGATCCATGTTAATCCGTTTTGTATTTTCAAAGATATTATAATGAATGAGTCAGTGGTATTAGACTTTTATGCATATAGATATACAATGGGTATACTATGCACATCACATAATGCATTTTATAGCTCGATTATTCTACAACATTATGACGGGTGCCTTATGATTATTTGAATCAAATCATTAATTCAACTCGACGAGATTTGTAATTCAACTTTTACACAAGCTGGACATAGAATTAAAAATTGTATTCGTTTAATTTAATTTAATTTTAATTTTAAATGGAAGATCTATATTATTTTAAGATGAAAGGACGTATTACTAAGATTTGATACTCAAAATGCCTGGTATTTTTATAAACCTAACTATTAATCCAAGAATCTCGTGTAGTGGAGAATTAAAACAAATCTACCAAATGTTGAAAAATATCTAAATTACAGAAGTTTGGAGTACCAGTTGAGGTCTCCACTTCAAAAAGTGTAAGGAGATAAGATGAGGATAGGAGAAATTTCACGGAATGTGCAAAATGAAGTCACTCACAAATAGAAGTTTTCGCGAGCACAATCAAAACAGGATTCCTAGGACCAGGGCGCTGGGACCAGAGAGAGTGTAGGGATGCAGCTTTCACACTAATGGAGTAGACAACGTTCGTGGAAGACAATTCACTTTACCCAGCATAAAGTGATGATGAGATAGAGTTGATAAGATAGGATTGTTTACAAAGAAGTGAATCTATGCAAAAGGCACAAAGACACAAGTATACAGTCGTATAGAGCAAAAGGTAAATCGTGTCAGGAATGACAACGATATTACTGTTACGAAAGATGCAGCCACACTAGCTAAGCCGAGAAGCGTGGGCATAGGGGTGGTTCGGCCGTGAAAACGTTAGAAGAGTTATTTGAGGGATAACTAATCTCTCTCTTTAACTCTCTTTTTTAAACTTAATATGTATGTTTCATTAATTAAGAATACTACTGATTGAACTTAAAACTAAAAAATGACAAAAGAATGTGCCTATTGTCACAGAGCCCAGGCGTTGTCACTTCATAAAAGTCAAGAGAGCATAAACATCACGTCTCTACTATAAAAGACGATTTTATTTTGTTCCTAATAAGATCCCCTGGAAAATTATTCCAGGGTATCTTACAACATATACAGTAAATAAAAAACAGGATAAACCTCAATCTCTTTACTCCGTCTTATCGCATTCCTCCAGGATGGAATACATTTCACCTCTAAACTGAGTTTAACCGCTAACAAATAATACAATTTTTTACAGTATCTCAGGGGTGAGTGACATATTGGATGGAAACACCACTTCTCGACTTTAGACTGGCTCTAGTACTTACATTATGTGACCATAAACTATAAATTGGAACTATAACATGGTTAGCAAATTATTCTCTACAGTCTCTGAGGTTGTTTTTGAAATGGACGCTTTTATGCACAAAGAGACCATGTGACACATTGTATGGAACGTCAGTTGTCTTCTGTATGGAACGTCTTCTATACGTCAGTTGTGCTGCCTGGGTCCAAGTTTATTTAACCGTTTTATTATGGATTGCGGCTATGAATTAATTTTTGAAAGAAAAAACCTAAGGTCAAAATGAAGTCTATATTTGGTTGTACGTTAAATATTTGTATAATATATTTGTAGTATTATTTATTGTATTTGTGTACTACATATTAAGATGAATGTGCAGTTATTGGTTGCTTGTTAATTTATTAATTGTATACATGTCTTGTTGGTTATTATTTAATTGTTAATTTTATTATATTATATTGTTATACATTTTCATAGTTTATATTGTTATACATTTTCATAGTTTATATAGTGGTACATTCTCATAGTTTATATAATGGTTATTTATTGTAGTGTCATATGTATGTGTATGCAAATGCGTATAATGCATGTGTATGTATGATGTTGTGTTGTGTTAATTCAGGTTATATGTAGTTTTTTGTTTGTTTTGTTTCAGTAGCTAAATTTAATAATTGAAAAACTGTAAAACAGAGAAAATGTATTGTTTACAAAATAGACAGGCCATATTTATATTAATAAAAATATCATAGCAAGAAAATGCAGCAAGTCAGCAGTAAATGGACATACGTTTATTTAGTTTTGGTTCCCGCAAGCAACTTGCAGTGTGAATTGGGACAATGAATTATGACCTTATATTATAATAAATAAAGAGTTAGTGAACTGAGATATTTACGTTCAAAGTTTGTTAAGGTTATCAATGCTTCACTACCATACACATGTAATTAGTAACAGCACTCAGTTTTCAAATATGTTTGTTTAAACAAAATAGAATTATTTTATATTCTTGTTCTTTAATAAATATTGATGAAAATGCCCCTTGGTTCTTTATTGCATTATTAGCTTGAATCACATAGTACCTATAATGAGTCACTTGGTTCCAGTAACATTTAAACATGTTACTTTAATTTATAATTTATTGAAGTGTAAAACACAACTGTTTTTACTTAGGTATAGTCAAGAAAGATACATTGCCTCAAGGGAACTCTGCCTCCGTGCTGAACTCTTTTTCAACACCACTTCTCGCTGATATTCATCAAAATCACATTTAAAAAACAATGAAAGGGGAGCATTGTTACGGATTACGATCTCTCGAAATTTGAAGTTTGTTATTTCATATTCTAATTCTTGAGTTGAGAAAAATTCATCTTTGTGATTACAAAAGGGGGGTTCCTTCTACTCGAACGCATAGCTCCAATGTAATCATCATCTGTATCACGTCTTTGCTGGGGTTTTAGGTAGGATTCTATATATCCGAATTTAGAATCGTTTGGTAGGAACGAGTGACCTGGCATTACAAAACGCAACTTGATAGTTTTCAAGGTTGGGTGGCATTGTAAAATACGCTTAAGCATTAGGGCAATCTTAATATTGCGGTTTTGTCCGCCACACGAATCCACCCATAGTAAATGCTCCTCGATATTTTCACAGTGGTTTAAAATGTGCTGTAAGATCCCACTTCATGAGCTTCCCTTCCAGCTGTTCCTTCTACCCATACATAGATGTAGCCTCTGTCTGTTTTTCCAGAATGTATGCCACTGTTGTAAAGCATAATCTAACTTTTATAATAAACTACATTGGTTTGGAATCTGGGAAGTCGGAGTGTCTTCTGTAAATCACATGTTTAAGTTTCTTACGTTTCTGTTTCTTTTGCAAATTTAAGATCTTTTAGATTTTTTTTCTGTTTTTATGAGCTGATCGTTGTGTTCAGCATCAAGTTTTTATTTCTTTATAATCTACATTTGTAGTCATCACAGACGCTACAAGTGTCTTTTCTTTAGTGGTTTTCATGTTATATCACATTCTGGGTAAAATACGTTATTGCATTTACTCTCTGACACTGTGTTCTCATGATTTTCTATATATAAATCATACATTCTTGAGAAAGTAAGATCATTGTGTAGGTAAAAGGACTCTGTCGTTGCCCTACAGTAATGTGATTTGTATTTTGGAAAGCTATATCAAGCTTATTATAACCTCCATGAGTCCCTAGTTGATCTTTCAAATGATAACTGTTTTCTTTTTCAGAGCTGTAATAATTCGTTTGTAAAAGATCTAACTTTTATAATAAACTACATTGGTTTGGAATCTGGGAAGTCGGAGTGTCTTCTGTAAATCACATGTTTAAGTTTCTTACGTTTCTGTTTCTTTTGCAAATTTAAGATCTTTTAGATTTTTTTTCTGTTTTTATGAGCTGATCGTTGTGTTCAGCATCAAGTTTTTATTTCTTTATAATCTACATTTGTAGTCATCACAGACGCTACAAGTGTCTTTTCTTTAGTGGTTTTCATGTTATATCACATTCTGGGTAAAATACGTTATTGCATTTACTCTCTGACACTGTGTTCTCATGATTTTCTATATATAAATCATACATTCTTGAGAAAGTAAGATCATTGTGTAGGTAAAAGGACTCTGTCGTTGCCCTACAGTAATGTGATTTGTATTTTGGAAAGCTATATCAAGCTTATTATAACCTCCATGAGTCCCTAGTTGATCTTTCAAATGATAACTGTTTTCTTTTTCAGAGCTGTAATAATTCGTTTGTAAAAGATACAAATTTGTATGCATAAAAATGTGTTGGCATGCGGTTTCTTTATTTAGGTTTTACTCTTTAGTGCATGTACATTTACTACAATCTTTTGCCTTCTTTCTTTCGATAGGCCTTTCTGTAATTTGAAAAGAAATATACATTGTTTGGCTATTGTAATTGCCAAGTTCTCAAAATTTTTTTAGATATTTTTTTCTTGCCTGTGCAGAAACTTTTCATTACATGTACAATTACAATACAATGATAATCCCGAAAGGTCTTAGAGTACACCTTCTCACCTTTTTTGTTACTGCATGATTTGTTACTATCTTTCCGTTTTTTACAAGTAGTTCGAGTTTTACAAGGATATTTCCTTTTTCTTTCACTATTTTTTCGGCCATTGCAATTAATCAATTCAAATTCAGAAAAATCAGATTGCTCCTTTTCGTCACTAGAAGTCGATCCTCCATGAAATTGTAGAACCAATTCTTCATTTGTATATGGCAGCTGAATGACTTCTACTTCTTCACTCTTATCCTCACTTTCATTTGCAGACAAGTTCAAAATTCTCTTCATTCTGAAAAGCAAAACATTATTAGTTTATTAACGAAAGCACATTGTTTTTCAGTAGGGTTAGGTTGTATTAAACCTTATATCATTTGTTGCAGTATTTTTAAGATTGATTATTTGATACATTCATATTTAGATTGATGTTGGTAAGTATGCCTAATAGACCCAATAAATGAATGTGTCCTTCATAAACATAATGAATGAATATGCCCTTCATAAACATGAATAGATGCATCTGTCACCAACACCAGTTTGATTGTTAAGAGCGTTTGGGCTAACTAACTTGATTTTCTTGAGCTGCATGGTAAACGTGTGTAGTAGCTGAGTCGTGTTATTAAAAAAAAAACTTCCATGTTTTCAATGTTCAACAAACTGCTGTTATCCTGAAACAAATATACAGCGCTGTAATGAACAAGTTACACACTTGTATTGCAAATCCATCATACTCGATAAAGAAGGAGATTCAGTTACCAGGCTTGACACGTTTTCTTCGATAATATTGTTGACTTCCTCGAAATTTATGCTTAGATTCTCTCTTGTCAAATGTATAGTAACATTACTGTCACCATCAGCAGTTTATGGAAAATTATTTTGATTCTTCTTGCACAGGCAATCTGTTGTAATATATATGGTCTTCTGAAATTCTGTCGGGGATTTTCTGGTCATATGAAAATATCTTATTGTTATTTATGGAAGAATTACACCCTTAGTTCAGTATCGTAAATAAAAGAACTGGATTCACAAAGAAAAGCCACACCAATACTCAACAGCATTAACCAAACAACGCAAGGCAGACTTCTGTTGGAGTTCATTGTTAGAAGTAAAATTACTACATGGGTTTTGTACTGAACAGAGAATTTCATATTGTACAGATCTTGAGCTCTGAAAGTTTAACAGTTTCCGGTTTTTCGGCTCAACACTTTCATTAACAGTGGCATGCTTTACATATTACTCATACTAAACAAAATTAAAACAACTGCGTTGCTACATACTGTTGTAGAACCAAAACATTTTATGCCATTAATTGGGATTCCATCACTTATTGTACTTGCCTGGTTATCAATATCAATTTACTTGCAATTTAAGTTTAAAACTTAACCTAAATATCTTACCTCACCGAATATCAAGGCTCATGGGCAATTTCTTGAACATCTGACTGTTCAGCTTCTTTTTAATTTTAAGGCAAAGCTAATTGAATAATGAATTGATTTATCCTTTTCAAACTCATTATAAATCTATTTAATACTAGATTTTAACCTTATTAGTTTAAAGAGATGACATGACAACATAAAGCAAAAAACACACCGCTGCAGAATGTTGAAGTAGAATGAGGACTTGGTTCCTTTCTGCGTATTATTGAATGTGACGCAATATTATTATTATTTTTTTTTATGTATTAAAAAAAACTTTACACAATTATTGAGCATGTAGTTTACAAAACGCTCTACCAGATAGCAGTGTTAACTCAAATGAGCAAAAGTGGCAGTTGGTCCATTTATGCATAAACGCGTCCAAATATCCGTCAGTTTAGGGCAGGTTTTATAATACTTCAAAACCCAAAATAGAAGCCATACGGAACCAGAGCGTAACTAGGAAAGTCTTTACTTACACGCGTAAAGTAAGTGGCGGAATTATAAAACTCCATCTCTGCACTCTATAATATTATTTTGCTGTTTCGGGATAAAATACTTTTAGATCCAAATTAATAAATGACAAATATTGTAAATACCTTCAAATGCTATTGCGCTGTGTCTTTCATAACCAATTTAATATTGTAACAACAACTATATAAATAAATTACAACTATAAACAACAACATTAATAAATAAGGTGAAGAGGTACTGAAAATGCAGATAAAATTGTATGTTGGATAACTATTGTTTATGATGAAGAAATAACACTAATACACTTATTAAAAGCAAAATGTTATAAAGTTCCAAAATAACCTACAATATTGGCAATATTGGATACCTCGTTACCCTCTATTATGAGTCGCGAGGCGCTGCAGAGATGGCTGTAAAGTAAGGCATGGCTCTCTTGAAAACGATGTCTTGGAAACGAATATTTTCAAAGCCGAAATTCTGAGTCCTCGTGGCAATTAATTATACAATTCACTAACTTGTGTAGCAGAAATTATAGCTACACTTCTTCTCACCTGTATGAAAGGAAGCTCAAGTGTACTCCTCAGTAACTCCATCAGGACCTCGCAGTAAAATGAATATTTCGTAATCCTACTATTCTTACTAAGATCACCTGCAGCCTTTCCAAATTGTAGCCAGATTGGTAAGCTCACCAGATTGCAGTAGCACATTTATGGACTGGTCTGACTAGCGTTGTAAAGAGGATTGCTAAGATTTTTATTTATTTATTTATTTATTTATTATTTCAACGGCATCCGTCAATATACAATAATTTCACAACATTTTCATGCAACTTAAATATAACATCAACAAAAGATTATAGATGATTGTAGAATCTTGGAGCATTGGAAAAAAGGTTTATTGTACTATCACTAGTATAAAAGAATACAACATTTTCCAATTTAGGTTTTATTTTGTGCAAGGCCTTTCTGAATCAAATATCCCATCATCAGGCACTGCACAAATTATAAAATCAATTTATAATTTGTGAAGTGCCTGATGATGGATGATGATGGAATATTTGATTCAGAAAGGCCTTGCACAAAATACGAATTATATTGGAAAATGTTGTATTCGTTTATACTAGTGATAGTACAATAAATTATAGATGACAGTAAATCCTTGGATTTTCCGAATAAGAAACTAGGAAGGAAGTTAATTTTGCTGCACAGAGACATGCTCTCCTGGGCTGAGATCCGGTGCTATTATAACTTCCATTTGTAACTGTTTCTGGTACAATGCCAGTTGGTTGCAGTCGAATATAACGGATGAGTGTTTCTTGAATTGTTAATGACAGCATTCTTAAAAAAGCTGATATTCTTACAGTTTAGAAAACAAAATGTCATGATCGAATTCAGGATGGTTTACAGAATGCTACAATCATCCACGCAAGCCACTCCAAGATAAACCTTGATACTATTGCAAATAGCTTATGTTTTGTGGATATTACACTGCTCATGTCATTCAGGAAGAAATCACAGGACCTGTGGCAATTGAGACTCTTAGGGTACACAGAACATGACTGGATTCTGTCTAGAATGAGCTCTAGCAAACTGGCTATCAGGCATCGATTAGTTATATAACTCCTCAGTCAATGCAGTACTTAGCAGGAAATTCCAATACTACGGATAACTATATAGAATGTTTTGGAGATGTTTACACAATGCATCCAACTTGATCTCGTTGGTTGAAAACAGAGGTAATGTAGACAGTTATGGATGTATACTTTGCCCATGTTGCTCAATAACGATTAAACCTCTCAGTTGAAACTCTAAACCATCTAAGTCAAGATTCTAAAAACTCTTATCTAGTGAATTATAGATCTTTATTCACTATGGACTGTAATTATGAACATCAGATCGTTTTTAGATTCGAATAAGGTAATGCTGAAGGACAGATGGTACAAGAGGATGGATTATTTTATATCTCATGGATCGTAGTTTTTGCGCTTCAAGTGAACGTAACCAGTAAGAAGCACTAAGCAGTACATCGAAAATTCGGGATATGGAAGCCAATAAACTAGACGTGTTAACAAGGTGTGGGTTACACATCATGTACCACGTTCTAGTAACAGAAGTACCAATGGAAACAGATAATTGACTTTCCAGGTTAAGAGGCCATGCCGAATTATATTGAACACCATGCATCAGAAATAATTAAACCACTCCATGTTAGCGTTGGTGATGTGATATGTTTGGTTGTATTATTGCACAAACATAGGAACTTTTATTAATAAATATTAGAAAAATATTACAAACATAGGTACTTTGGGATTATACCGACCACACCAGTATGAAGAACACAAAAATAGAAATTTATAGAAACAAACATGATAGAACGAAAAAACAACTCTTCAATTACAAAATTACAAACTTACAAGCATTTCCAGGTATTGTGATCGGTATTGTTGTCGCTGTTATCTTATCTTTCTCGAGAATCCTGATTACGGCAGGCCGCGCGGCATCACGTGATTTGCACGGTACATCATTGCCTTTCCATTACAATTCAATTTATATTTCTGATTAGCCCCTCTAGAATTTGATATTTTACTGATAGGTACTATCTCGAGGGATGTTTTTCTTTCGTCGACATCAGCGCGGGGCAGCACCGAAGGTGCTGTCGAAGCCCGCGCTGATGGCCGGAGGCACTCGCATTTTGGGTGGCGGAATGTGATCAAGAATAAAAACAAGTTTTGAGTGTTTTTTTAATAAAAAGTTTAGTTTGGTAAATGTTTGTTTTTGTTGAATTTTTGTGTTTGGAGAAATGTAGAGGTAAAACACGGAAGTACAACAAAGCGATGCACCAGCTGAACGGGCGGCGAGACTCTGCAATCACGTTATCTACTAGACGCTCGACTTTGACCTCTGTCTGAGGATGGGGAGGTGTTTGCGATAAGACAATTCCTGTTTTATATTGACGAAATATTGTTCTACGCTAATCTAGTAATCAGTAGAAACGAAATGTGAAATAACGATTCATGTCTGGGTGTGGTCGGTATAATCCCAAAGTACCCAAACATAATGTGTTTTGAAGGAGTTATGTGTTACGTATGCAACAATTTGTAAATTAGGGAAAGCTAAAGTAAAGATACTCGTCCCACTATTTTCTTTACAATTTATACATTTTCTTCTCGATATATTTCTAATTTATAAATCATACTCGTGTTGAGAAATAGCAATTCTTTTCAAAAAGGAATATAAAACCACAAAAAGCAGTGGGCACTGTGGATGAGAAAATGAAGGAATGGGTTAAATACTTAATTTTATAGACAAGATAAATAAGGCTTTCTTATGAAGTAAATATTTATCTGCCTTCTTTATAAGGCCATTAATATGTACATAGTTAATAATTTAAATACCTATTAATTATTAGATCATCTAAAAATTCACTCACTGGCCGTATAAATGTTAAAGTTAGGATAAGTTGGTATAATGCAAATATTGACAATTCACAGATTATAACATTATTTCACATTGCATTCTCAACAACTGTGTTTCAGCAGTTCTTGTGTCTACCGTCTTGTATTCTTCTAAAATAAACAGTAGAGAAGGAGTAGACTAGAATAATTCTTAACCTCTGATGTGCATGTGGATATTGATATTAATATTTTGTGAATTAAAAAGAAGTTTATGTGTTTTATTAGAAGTCAGTAGTATATTCTATTATAATATATGTGTGATTTTGAGTAATTATATGAGTCTGGCCTCAGTTAATACTAGAAAGAAATGGATCTTATGTAAAAAAGTCAATCCTGAACTCTCGAGTGAAGTAAAAATAGGTTAGGCTTTATAAAGACTATGTGCGTTCATCTTACTTTCTGGTGTTAGTGTTTCAGTAAACATATTTAAGACAATTATTTTAAGATGGCTGGGTCTAGTACTTTCAGTCGGCTTTTAATTGTGAATGGTCACCCATATATTATGAAAGATGAAATAGGCTTGAATCCAGTACAGAGTTTTGGTTCTGACATCTTACAACAAGCAATAGATGATGTTACAACAACAGGTTCGATTTCACCTGGTGTAGATAGTAATAACATAAGTATAATTAATCCTGATCAAACTTTAAATGTTAATGGTTCAGGAAGAAATGAATATGTAGCTGTATTATCAAATGACCAAAATCCTGAAGAAACATCAACAATCAGCCTCACATTAGAACAAGCAGCAGAACTAGGTTTACATGTTGCTGTGGATAGTATTAATCAAAATCTAGAACCAAATTCAAACCTAAAGGAAGTTGACATTTCTTCTGGAAGTAACCAGTACATACATCATGTTGCAAAATCTGATGAATCAAATGAGACAGACTGTATAAAATTAGATTCACATCTTTGCAGTTTCACTCAGAATGTGTTGCATGAGGATAACCCAAATGATTCATTTTTAGACACTTTTAATACAGTGAGTTTGTCTAAAGATCAACAGATTACTCTTGTGCCTAATATTGTCAATGGTTCTGTTACTTATACTCTTCAACTATCAAATCAAAATATAACAGAACTAGAAAACAGTGAATTTTTTAGATTAGGAGATAGTTCTTCTGTTGGAGCTCAAAATTCAGTTGAGAGTGGTTTAAAATTGGATTTGGATAATCTTGCTACGTCCTCTGACTTACACTTTATCAATTCTCCAGTAGATATTGTTTCTAATAAAACTGTTGACAATTCAGCTCAAAGTGACATGGGTAATAGTAATTCTAATCAGACTTACGGCCTTGTATCATGTAACTCTGAGAATGTTACATTTTTGAGTTTATCTGATGCAATTCCAGTTAGTACAAATATTTCCGATATTGTAACACATGTTAATAATGTATCAGTAACACAACAGTCTAAACTAGTTGATAAAGCACCTTGCCGCTCTACAGATATATCAAAACAGAAGCTGTTTGTAACTCGAAGTGGGGAATCTCTGTTGTTGAAACAAAGAAATGCTGATGTTTGTCAAAATGGAATAAGTAATAAAAATCCACAGCTTCCAAAGAGTAAGACCAAACAAATCTTGAGTAGACCAAACCAAGTTTCTACTTTACCATCCAAAGGAGTTAATGAGTCTTTAAATTGTCAGTTAAACATTCCAGTTGAGCCAACAATAGCTAATGATAAAGATTTCTCTTCTTTCTTAAAAAGTAATAACACAGATAAACCCGATACGTTACCGCCTGAAGTTGAATATGTTGCTTCCTCGAAGCAAAGTGAAATGTGAGTATTACATTAGCTTATGTTACATTAGCCTATACAACTTATTTTTATGTATTAATTCTTACTGATTAAGTTTCTATATGACAGTATTTTGGTATTATCCTTAGGCCTCTATTTTTCGAGAGTTTTTCTTACCTGGACTCCTGTATGATTTGCGTCTTAACCTTTCCCACGCCGTAGATAGATATATTAGAATGGCAGACTTGGAGCAAAATGCCAAATACAGTTATATCTGATATAGATTATGTCTCTTGGAGTTTTTTAGTTCACAAAAGCCCGGTGCAATCTCCGTTCCTATTGCAGTTGACAAGGAAGTATTTATAAATGACCTTCACTCAGCATCAGGGTAACGGGAGCGCCCTTTGTCTAACTCCAATCGCCTGCTCGTCATTTCTGCGTCTTCTATAAAGCCATAACCAAACATATCCGTGTCATGTATTAGATACTGCTTTCTCAGTTGTCATGAGTGCGCGTCAACTATGTATCTCGTTATTATTCTTCATCGTCCGGTAGTATTGCGATTATTTTGAAATATTTATCTTGGTTTATAGTAAAATTGAAATTTAGTTTGGAGTAAACAGTTTTGCAAATAGATTTTTTTTAATTGTTATCAATAATTACGCTAATTTTTAGTAACATGCCCTGTTTTATACATTTTTTGCTTTTACCTTTTATAATTTAGCTATAGTAAAAATTAGCTTTAAACTTAAAGAAACAAAATGTTTTACTTGTTTTGGCGTTATAGGAAACTTAAACCCTTTGCACTCGTAAGGCCATGGCCAATGGCCACCATTCACTCTGAGAGCACTCGTATATTATTCAGTTTACGTTTGGCCATTGTCAGTGGCCGCGCTGCCATCTTGAGCCATTCGGTGGGCAATGTCGTCTGCCAGTTTTCACTAGTCGGGGATTAGTTTGCACCATTGTATATGAAATTGGAGGGATGGGCATTTAAAGTTTAAAAAACAAATATGAGCTTAAGATTGAGCAATTTTACAAACTTATGGTTTATTTATTGGTAAATATTGTTTAACAACAAATACAAATAAAATGAATTTTTTACACTTGAAACAAATGTGTATTAACCCATTGCGGATCAACGACGTGAGGGTGCGGCGGAGCGAGGCGTGGACCAAAAGCAAATAAACAATGGAAAAAAAAGAAATAAACGTGACCCTCACGCGATGAAAAAAAAGAGAAAAGACAGGAAATGAAAGAAAGAAGAGACAAAGCAAAAGACACAATCAAAGAGAAAATGACAGAAGAAGAAAGAGAACACACCTACAAGGGAAATAAGACGACAAGTTTGGAAAAAACGAGAAACACACAGCATACTCATTTGTTTTGAACGCTTATCACTCGCCCCGTTATAAAGGGCCTCGGATTTCCAGCTCCCCCCCATATTTATACTCAGTTTTCCTGGACTGGCTTCCTATCCGCCACTTATCTCTGGTACTCCGTCCACAAACAACACTCCCCTCGTTATCGGTCAATAACTTTATTATTTGCGACAAAATTGTTTGTTCTGTCTGAGGCGTACAGTCGTGGCGTTCGATTTTCCTTTGCCTCGTGCGCGTTTGTACGTAAATAAAATGGGTGGACGATTTACGATCATCTGAATTAGATATAGACTATTATTAGAAAGTGGAAGTGACGAAAGTGATATCGATAGTGTATTGAGGATGGAGACGGTTCTATCACGCGCTATTTGTCCACGTTTTCATAATTACGCGGATACTAATGTTGACAGTGAACGAGCTGGTGCTAGTGACCATTGATTCAGATGTTCAGACTATTTCAGACATTGTTCTTGACAAAACAGTCCATCATCCGCACATCCACACAAACACCCTAAAACCCTAAAATTCCACCGGATGTGGAAACTCTATTTCAACATCATTTCAATATAAATAAAAACGCTCAAAGTAGTGCTTTCCGAGGATATTTATGAATATACTTGGAATATACTTCTAGTATAATATACTTGTCTAAATGATCTGTATAATGTTTATATAACATAAATAACAACATAAACAAACAAAACATGTATAATTAGCGAGCGCGCTAAGCAGGCAGGTAGGCGTGCAAACACTGGGGTGCTGAGTTGTAATACGGATTAATTCGTACTCTAAGGCCCGCGCGCGCGCCGTTTTCCACGATCCGCAATGGGTTTTAAAATGAAACAAAATAATAGATAAATGTTCAGTTTTTTTTACATTTTTATCTTTTTTACACTGTGATACAGTTCAAACACAATCGCCAATGCACAAACCAGGCTCTTTAGTGCAGGTTTTTACTGTAATATTTTGTTCTTTTTTCTACTGCCTAGCCAGCACTCCTGTCACTACACACTGCACAATCCTTTGACTTATTATTATTTTTTACCTCCTAGGGGGTAAAGAATATGCAGTTTCCCATTTAGTCTTTCCTCTTCGTCTAAGTCTGAAGGCCTACCTCGTTTCCTCGAATTCTTGATGTTTCCTACCTAAAATCTTTAATAAGTTGTTTTCTAAACTTTCTTTGTCTGCAATTTTCCCTGCCCTTACATTCAAATTGTACAACAAAATAAGCATTTACAATTGACGTCTTGAGAAGCCAGAAAAAGACTTTTCTTCACCATTTTAATGGCTTCCTTGCAAATCCATAAGATGATATATATTGATCACTTATGTCAATACCTCCCATTGACAGGTTGTATTTACATACCTCAAGCGGTTTTGTTACTTCTTTCGGTAACACCTCCTTTTGTCACACGCCTTACTGTTTTTGTGCTGTTGTTGTATAGTGTAGACAACATCGTAACATCGTTTGTATCCTTCCAAAGTAAGAGGTGATACTTATCATATTTCCTGAATGATTTTATTTCTCCTTTCTTTAATTTTATTTTGGGAACTTCTCTTGTATTTTTAATCTTCTTTCCTGTTCGTTTTCTTGCTTTCCTAACTTGCTCGGGCAAACCCAGTCGATTCCTCATTATTGTCCCTGTTACATGCACTTTCATGTCATGTAGTACAGCTGCTAAATCTAAATTGGTATAGTACCTATCACAAAAAACGTGTAGTCCCTCAATATTTTCATATGAGTCCTTAAGCTTATTTACAGGATGCAAGACTACCCTACTTGTTACCCCTAGGTCTTGCCGTTCCATCCTGTCTGTTGTTACTTTCCCAAAGTACGGTTCTAAGGCGCAAATGTATCCAGATTTGGATTCTGAAAGCATGAAGATTTTAATTCCCCACTTAATGGGTTTGTCTTTGTTATACACCTTGAATTGAATTTTTCCCTTAAATCCCACCGTACTTTCATCTACGCTGACTTTTTTACTTGGTAGGTAGTACTCCCTATACTTTCTATAAAGGTACATCACAACATTTCGAACCTTTCCTGAACGTGTCATAGTTCCTGATACGGGACCAGTTGGTGGGTGGGAGACATGTAAATTCCACAAAATCTGCTGAAATCTTTCCTTAGAAAATACATCTTAAAAAAAAGGTTGGTAGTCAATCCAGTCACTCGAAAAATAATCAGATATTTCTGGCTTTGGGTTCATGGCCATATTAATTAATACTCCCAAAAAAGCTTTAATTTCCTCGAGGGTCACATCAACCCATGACCACCACATCGACCTTTTCCTCAAAGAGGTTACCTTTTGAATTTTTTCCCTCGCATAACGATTAGTCTCTTTTATAATTTCAATAAGCAATTCATCTGTAAAAAACAGTTGAAAGTAATCAATTGGTTAATTTATGCATTGCCCAACTGTTGGTTTAAATCCGCTTTCGTTTAACCAAGTAAATTTTGTAAAAGGTAAATCACCTGCTGTCCATGCTTTCCAACCTTCATCATCTTCTGCATCGTCCTCTTGCTCTTCAACAGCGTCGTCCTCCTCTTCTGGTTGGAATAATTCTACATTCTCGTTTTCACTGTTTACGTCCTCACGTTCAACAAAATCGAGTTCGGAATTTACTAATTCGTTGAATTTTTCACCAATGTTTGATTCAACGTCACTGTCATGTACTGAATCATATTCGTCACCAGAAACATTTCCTTCAAGCGTGTCTCTGATGTCATCTGAACCGAACAACACATCCTTATCTATACTAATTACTAACAGCTCATGAACTGATAACTAAACTAAAAACTAATGAAGTAATAAATTTAATGTAGACGTTAAATCAAAACACTGCTACTATGGTGACTGTTCACAGAACAACAACAAATGCTCTGAAATAGGTAAGGTTATAAAGTGGAATAAAACAGTGGACAAAAGGCGAGAATCTGACAGTGACATAGTCCATAGAGTATCCAAACAGAACGTGTTAGTTTGCAAAGTTTATTTTCATTGCATAATGAAAAAATAACAAATATATATTATCATGATATGACACATGGCCATTGGCAATGGCCGTGCGAGTGTTCGTGGAATTTGACATCATTGGCTATTGACAATGGCCATACGACTGGAGAGGGCATTTAGTACGAAAATAATTCCAAGCGGACGGGAAAATCGCTGTGGCCACTGGCAATGGCCACGCGAGCCCAGCGGACATTTCTTAAAATCCTTCACAAGTGCAAAGGGTTAATGGATTTATTAGTGTCTTGCGAAGGGATAACACTCAAATGATCAATAATATCGAATTACGATTAGAACAATTTAAATGTTATCAGACATGTTTATTGTCTTAGGCTAAATACTCGTAATTGTAAGTACTACACTGCTCAGTAATTATATACTTTAGCCACTTCACACTATTTGTCAAAATTTCAACTAAAATAAAAGTTTAGGGGAGTAGTGCAATATATATTAAAGGGAGGAAAGCCTAAATAATGGCCAGGAGCATTTCTGATCGGTAATTTCCTGATCACGTCCCAGATTGTCCAACTTCTTCGACATCATATCACGTTGTTCGATCTAGGAAGTGATTTGAGGTCAGGAAAATACTGATGAGTAATGCCCCTGGCCATCAGTGCGGGGTTCGGTGGCGTCTTCTCCGCATTTCTGGTGAAATAAGGAAAATATCCCTAGAGATAGAACCAAATTCAAGCTCAGATCACATGAGCACTTGTAAAGATTATAGTTAACTTTGGTACTACTAGTAACATATTTACGATAACTTAATCTAAACCTACTTAGTAACATTCCATAGTGTAATATTTCCATTCATAGCCTCATTGCTTCCATGAAATGGCCTTGGTTGTTTCTGGTTACTGGGTAACCTAAAACCAGAAAATCCCTAAGAGAACACCTAATCATGCAGCCCAGCTGTTAATGAAGTAACAGTATCCCGGTAATAAGTTACCACTAAATTTCCTGTTACGACACTAATACTGCGCATCTGTAATGATGGCATGTACAATGGTTATGTATGTGTTTTATTTGTCAGACATGTTTATCCTTCAAAATAGTAAAAAGTAAGTAAATATTATACTGTTTCGTTTGTTATATTTTATAAATATACTTAGCCTAGATTGTTTTTTATTCACCATAACATTATTATTTTTTTATACTGGAATTTGAAATACGTATAACATAATTTGGTTTTTAAAGTAGTTACATTGATGATTCTGTACTCATGAATATCGAATCATTGATATTATCGATCATTTGAGTGTTGGACAGTTCTTACTGAGGGCCATGAAACAGACTATATTACTTATTGTGAAAATTACACATCATTGTGACAAGGATGCTACTCTGTCCCTTTCTTTTGTTTGTCATTAGACTATATAAGTAGAAGTGCAGGGTGATGGCCAAGCCTTTACTGATGGCCAGGAGTATTTCTGATCAGTACTTTCCCCATTTTTAGATCACGTACCAGATGATCAATGTTATCTGATGTTGGTAAAGTTGGATGATCTGGGACATGATTCTAAGGAAAGTACCGGTCAGAAATACCCCTGGCCATCAGTGCAGGGAATCAGTGGCGTCTCTGAAGCCACTCCACACTTTTGCGAAAGAAAAGAAACATCACACTAAATAGAACTCAAAATTCAAACTCAGATCACGTGAGTGCACGTAAAGGTTAATTTTAACTTTGGTACTACACTATTACCATGTTTATTATAACCTAATTTAAACCTATTTGTATTGTATAATAACAAGTAGTAGATAGAGACAGAGTGGCTTCTTTCTTGCCGACATTGCTTTCTTTTTTAGGCAGATAACAGAACCGATCTTCATAATGGCATGTAGTTTTCACAGTAAGTCAAATAAAGTATGTTCTTTCTAAGAAAGTATTTTCTTAGATTCCAGAAAGAAAAACTTTTAAATAAAGTAGCCTCCGGATAATACCAAAGTATCGTATTCTCAGATCATGAGTAAGTTGGTAGAATAAACTAAAAACAAACCATTTTCTGTTTTGAAAAACACAACAGTATTAGATTGGTAATTCTTGGGTTATATAAACTTAAAATACATAAATTGCAAAAGTAGGCCTAGTGTTTTTATTTATATTACAGATGATTTAACTTCAATGATGAAATGAACAAAATAAAAGGTAATTATGAAGTTAACGGTCGAAGTGGTAAAATATCAGTTATGTGATATGATTGTGTTGCTATCACTATCTGAAACTACCAGTAAAGATTTCAAAGAGTGGAAATGATATTAACAATGAATAGAACATTAAAAGTGTAACTACTTTTGTCGATCGCAGTAATATTTCCTTATTTTACATCTGCACTAGGTGTCACTGTGAGTCAATCTCATATTAATTGCTGTCAACCTCAACAAATACCTTCGACCATTACTGCGAGCTAGGAAATTTACGCAACTTGACAAAGCAAACTTACTTCGTACTATCTTCCATAAAAAGTAGTTCTACTTTAAATGTTCTAAATCTTCGTTATTTCTCATTTTCATCCTTAAACCCTATGTTGTTTTGTTCAGAAGGACGATTGCAATAGGTTAATTACGTGAATTTGTTATCATTGGCGATAAAAAGAAAATTGAAAATAATGCAAAATTACTTAACAAACTTTCTAAATTTACATATAAGTAATGTAAAAAACAAACATTAGTTAAATAAGTGAGTGCACATTTCAAACCCAAATCATTGGTTAAAATTGAGTAAACTGAACCTACACTGATTCTTAATTCCTCTTTGATTTCTTCTACAGTTAACTGGTTATCTTCCATTTCTCATTCACACACTTTTTCAATGTTTTTATAACTTAGACGCCTTCTGGGTTTTTCACACCTCTCATCACTTTAAACAATTTCATAACTATCTTTAAAATGTTGAAATTATTCATGAACTTGAGTACAAGTCATCACCTAAAGCATGTTTAATAAATGTTCAGAAACCATACTTTTCACAAAACTGGATACAAATATGCTGATTGATTTTTCTGATAAATCAAAGTGTGATAATGACCTCGATAAGCGTGGAAATAAACAGAGATTGTCACAGAACTAATCAACGCAGGTTCACCAAACCTTTAAGTAAATTAGGTAGAGTGTTCAACTCTGCCAAGTTTCTAAATCCTGTAATGCTTATCAGCAGATATGTATGATACTAATATAGATACTTTTTTGAATGGATCTCGTATAGTACCCTATATAAACTTTACTTCTTTAAAATGTGTTCTCTTTGTTCTAGAAGTGTTGATAATAGAACAGAGATAGCAGCTGATGGAAAAGTTGCACCAACCATTATCATTCCCAGAAAGGGGGATGTTCCAAAGGAGGTTTCTGTTGCTTTGAGTCGTATACCAATAAAAACTGACAGCAAGAAACCTTTAGGTTCCAATGAAAATCCTATACAACTTGTCCAGCAGGGAAGCACTTTTCACAGGTAATGAACTCTGAAACAAAAAGTATGTATACTCAAATTTAAACCACTGTAGTTATAAAAGAAACTAATTGTTAGATTTTTAATGACCCAATTACCAATGGAAAACTTGTTTCATTCTCTTAATTTCAATAAATTGGAGGTTTTCAAACAAACAAGTGTAATCTAAAATATAAATTTTATAATCACCAGAGATACATGAAACATGAAGCCATATGGGGAGAAAAGAAACAATATCGTATATCTTTAACTGGTAACCCTCAGTTACACCTAACAGAATTCTTCCTTTCACAGACGAGATTGTATGATGTGCGCACAATGAAATCTTGCTACGATTGTCTCTGTGAACTTTTGGAATCCAGGGGGTCCTTTGGTCTATTTTGCACTGATGAGTTTTAATAAGCGTGATTTTAAACGTTTTCAGGGTTTTTTTCAACTAGAACTTTACCATTTTTCTATTCACCAATCGAAGAATTTGTCGTTTTGGTGATTCAGGAGAATTTTTAATAGTGTCGTAAGAAATATGTAATATTTAAATATAAAGATGACTAGTTTAGGAATAATGTCTGGGATATATCGACTAGCTAAGGGAGACTGACATGTTGATATATCTAGTGGCATGCCACCTAGTAGCTTTCTATATATCAGGTGGCATGTAGAAAGGACATATATTTTCCTTTCATACCTGAATAATGTTTGTCAAATCTATTCAGGGGCTTATCCAATCATGTTTGTGACTATCCACTACTCTGCCATTGGACTGAAAAATGATGTTCCGGAACGTTGCTACAATTTAATGCAAATTAGTCTGTAATGTTAGCAATACATGTACCTCTGAAAGGGTTAATGTAACGTTTTTATACAAATCTCTTAATCTGTATTAGGATTTGGGTGAACGTTAGCATATATTTTTACATTGATCTTATGAGTAAATAAAGGCAATGTGGAAATAGCAGAATAAATAACTTTGTATATTCTTTTTTTATTTTATTTTTATTTCAACGGCATCACCATTTCAACAAGTAAGTTTCAATTTTATCTACATGCTTAACAAGTGCCCAAAGAAATTAATTAGTAGACTAAAACAAAAGCAATAGAATATGCAACCAACCAAACAAAACAATAGATACATAATATGAAACAAATAGATATGAATTGTAAGATGCATAACAAGAAAGTATAAATAGATAACAAGTAATGTGTAACAATAAATAGGTAAATATATAACAAAGAAAGGTGCTTAGCAAGAACGATGCATAACAAGAAATGAACTATGACGTGGGTAATAGTTTTGACAAATAAGTTAACTGTGATATAATAAAATATAAGACTCAACAAGAAATAATGACACCAAGATGAATGCATAACAAGAGATAAACTATGAAGTATCAATTTAACTAATATAAAGGGAGATTTAACATGTGACAGACCTATTAACTCATTTAGCCTACCTATTCAACATATTCAATCTCAGTTTATGGTGACTTGGTGTGTAAACTTTTTAAATTTAAACGCTGCTATGAAACCCAATTTAAAATGAACAAAAATGTGAATGTATCATGTAGTAAGATTATCTGAGGAAGGATGTCTGTGGAAATTTATCTGTAGACTTGAAATTGTACATGAAACTTCATTTCTACACAAACAAGAATGAATTATATGTTGGTGATGTCCAATCATGGAATTTGGCTGAGTGTTGTTGAAGCATATGACTCAAATTTAAGCAGACATAATGTCTGTTTTTTTCGGGGGGATGTACACAGTTTTTTCCGTACGATTGTCTGTCCTTCTATCTGTTGATTAAAAAATGAGCTGTAGACTAGAAATGTTGCAATGAATCTCAGTGAAGTCTGCAACACTTCATGTGGCATACCTCTACCTTATAAATGTAATAGAAATAAATACATAACTTTGTTTCAAAGTTTCAAAGAGGTGAAATCAATCACGGTCCTGTCCTATAATATGATTGATTGGTACGGTAAATCATAATACAAATTATTATATAAAAACTGTTTAATAGTTTACTCAAAATGTTGCCTTAATTCATCTTAGAGTAATAATTAGGGAAATAAATAACTTTATAATACTGCTAATTACCAATTTTCATTTCAACATCATCAAATCTGTTGTCATTGAATTAATTGAAAATCATTTTATTGAGGATGATGTCTCTATAACAGAACCAAAGATTAAATGTTTTTATTTTTTTAGTATGCAAGCTTTGACTGAAGATCATATTTCAAAGATCAAACCAATTCTGCAAGAAAATTTTGACTCTAGAGTCCCAAGCAAAAATGTTGTGTATGATCCAACTAGCAACACAAGAATAATTTACAGGTGAGTCTTTGTTTATACGTAATTTTCTTTTTCCCCATGTAATTGAATATGTTGTCCTTAATTTCAGTTTATAACTCTGTAAAAGTAATAATGACTAAAATTCTGTAAAATAATTTAAAATGCTATAGAAAAAAGTAAGAATTCAGTAGTGGTTACTCTGCGTGGTACACAGTGTAAATCTGGGGTGGTTGTGTAACAACATTTTTGGCCAACTTATTAAGGAGACCCACCCAAAAATGAAACTTTTTTCATTGGTTTCATAATTTTAAAGAAATCAGAAATGTAGACATTAAGAAATTACCTGGCCTGCCTTGAATGTCAGAAGAAAATTTAGAGAGTTATAGACAGTCATATTTATGCAGCCCTAAGAAGTTTATCGCTTAACACAGTTTGGAATTATGTATAATAAAAATTACTTTCTAAATGTGACTCATATTTTGCCAATGACTACATGCATACATGATTCAATCATGGTACAAAATTAAGTCAACAGACTGACCTCAACATGTTGAATTTGATAGGTTAATGCTATTGTTAATGTAACATAATGTGTTAAGGTTTTTTTCACGTGATTAAGAGGATAGATTCTAATCCTCAAAATGTAGTGTTCTAATTTTAAACATTAAGAAAGGCAAATGTCCAAGAACTCTTATTCTATCAAATCATTCGTTGTAACAATGATAATCTCAAGGAGCTAGTTATTTCAATAAATTTATTTTTAGTGATGAGGAAACTTTCCACATTAATAGTTGTGTGAACTATCACAACAGCAAATATGGGCCTCTCGGAAACCCAATGAATATCTTGAGTACGTCCGTGATTTGACCAAGGTAAATGTATTCTGTGCTCTCATGCAAAATCGTATACTTGACCCTTTCATTTTTCTTAAATTATTCGTAGCAATGTATTCAAAATATTAGTAAATACTGCCACAACTATTTTCTTTCAAAAACAAAAGTAATTTCAGTTGTATAGATTAGAAGTTATTAAATATTCAAATTGAACAATTTATACATTACAACGGTTCATTAATTTATTCTAACAGTTTTAAAAGCATCTATATTGTTGATTTTTTTAAATAAAACTGGGAGTATAGTTTAGTCTTTATTATTATTGATGTTAGAGATTAATTTTTAAAAAAAGGTACTGTACAATTCTCTGTACTGTACAAATGCTACTATACTGTATACTATTTGTACTATACTGTACAAATACTGACAACTTGTGTGTTTATTTATACTAAAATGTTATCTAAGTACTGTACAGTAATTGCTTAAATGCACTAAATGTTAAATTGAAGTATTGCTTATTTCAAATACTTGAAAAATGAAATTATTTTCAAGTTTGCAGAAAGTATTTATAGTAATCAACTAATTTATTGTAGGCTATCTAATTTACTAACGTCCTGTATTTATTTCAGTGATAAGTATTTTAAGAAATGCTAGTTTTGTAGTATTATTGTGTGAAACATTCAAGTAAAAGAGTTTTTATGATTTTCAAAACAGTGTTGATATTTTGGAAATCAAGCTATTATGTATATGTGTTATTTGGGCTAGATATGAACTTGTTATACATACTAATAGATTGTATAACTAAAGTCAACATATCTTCCTATATTTAAAAGCCGGCTTCACTGGCAATCACTTTTATCTCAGCCCCATAATAAAAATGTTATGTCCTCACTTTTGACCGTAAAGGTATAATTAACATACATCCAAACTATTTTTAGTACTTTCAATATTTGTATTGTTCATTCAAGATAATATTTTTGTAAACTTTATGTACTTCTTCTTTAAATATTCAAAAAGTATAAACTTATATGAAAAACTACACAAATTGTATATTTTTAAACTTTACTTAGTTATAAAATGTGCTAGAAAACCATTGCAATTTGTGCAGAATATTTTATCCAGATTTGGGCAAAGAATCCTGAAACTTGTTTTGTAGTATTTTAATGAGTATGAGTAGTATTTACATACACAAACTTACAACATGATTGCACCTTTACTAAAGAGAGGCTATTAGTATGTTGATACATCTATTTTTATCAGTGTCCCCTAATTTTCTATAACATATCTTAAATTTTGATTAGAAAGTGACCTTGGTAAGTTCTTAGAAAGTTCTCGTACCTTTTCTATTACACGTATATACAATTTTTATTTTTATCTCAGATTTGTGAAACTTAAAAAAAGTTTTATGCATTTTGGTATTTTGTAGGATTATAAGCCCTGCGGAGGTATCACTGCGCAAACAGGATGAGTTCCCCAGGCGGAGGGGTAGACCTAAGAAGATACGGACAGCTGAGAGTCAACCAGAGGAGTGTGGAGAAGGTGTCCCTCCACCTAAAAAAGCTTTTCCTAGAACAAGGTCAGGGAGATTATCCCGACCACCAAAACACATGGTTCGAGACTACAAACACATCCGTCGAGCAGAACTAGATGACTCTGACGGAGCCTACTCTGATTATCAAAGTGACCACGAGGAAGAACTAGCCCCCTCTCTTGACACCGCACCTGTGGATTTATTACCTGGTGGGTCAGATGATGTTCATTGACTGACAAAAGCCAATTGGATAGAATTGATTAGATTGTCATGTGAAATAAAATAACAGATTTTTTAATTCAATTAATTATAATGCCTCTTAAATAAAAAAATAAATATTGTTCTATCAAGAAGTTACTGGATTGCTATTATATTCTTTATTTGTCTCACCAGAAGAGTTTAAACTTGGCTGTTCTCATGTTCAGTAACTTTATTAAATTTATTGACTGTCACTGAAATTATTTAAAAATGTTTTGAGGAGGATAGAAAAATGGTTCATATATATATATATATACTAATTAAGTGGTAATTAAAAATATATATTTTTTAAATTACAACTTAATCAGTAGCATATTAATAATTTTAAATAGTGTGCTTGGCATTTTATTAATAAATAATTTTTTACAGGATTGGTTGCAAAGAGGAAGAATCACAAACGCAATATCTCTGCAGATAATCTATGTCCAACATGTGGAAAAATTTATTTGGGCTATGTACGGATGAAGAGACACTTTGACAAGTACCCTGATCATGGTAGCATTGAATATCTCAACTCAGTACGCAACTCTCAGCCTGATTCTGAAGGTTGGTTGTAAATTAATGTTTTTGTTATATACTGTATATTTACCTTCCCTCTAATGTTTACTAGCTTTATAACAAAATATTTATAGTATCATTAGGAATACTTTTAGTGAAATTGTTTAAAATTTAAAAAAGTGATCATGGTTCAAAAGGATGGTCCCAAATCCTTTTGAATAAATACAAATTTTCTTTAGTAACTAAATTACCTGGGACGGAGCGTGCATTGTACTAGAAAAGAAGAGCAAAAAATTATTATTCTTCTTAAAATGTGGTGGAAAATTGATAAAATGAAAGGTACGATTATTAAGATTTAGTTGAATTTAATTGAATATGTATGTAGCCAAAGGTTTAAAATCAAAACTGAATTTAATAAGTACAAGTAAAAACAAAAATAGAAACAAAAAAGTATCACAAAGGGAAAGGATTTCTTGCATAAATAAATTATTTTCACCAATAATTTTACAAGATCAACTAATTAAATTCAAACTATAACATGTTTCAAGAAGATCATAACCAAATATGTCTTTAATCATCTGATGAATATTAATTTACATATGATTACGTGCAACATAAGTAGTCAATCAACACCACAATTCAGTATTTCTTGTACTGTAGTAAGAATTTTTAGCATGGGCATTAAATAGCACTAATAAGAGCACACAATGTTGAAAGATCTATTCGTGTTTGATAGCACCCATGAGCCCTTATATTTTATTTTTACACACATTAGCAATAATCTCAGGACATATATTTGCAGCTTCGTTTATTACATAATCATGCATAATAGAGAGGTGCTGAATGAGGGCACCTCATTGTATTTCCTGACGATAGCATCTCCACATGGCTCAGCATAATATCTTGGTGAACAGTGAAAGTAGAAAAAAGAATAATTTACCAGTATTTTTCTAGTGGTTTCTGATCCATGTTTTGTTACTGTATTCAATATGATACCAATTATCAATTCACGATCATGGTAGTGCCTTTTTTAGAAAAGTGCACTAAATCAAACTTTGTCAAAAAATTTATTTTATAATGCTTGAAATGTGAGTTGCTGATGAGTGAACTGGGCACAGGTGTGATATAAAGAACAAAATGAAATGAGATATGAGTTCAATATCAGAATTGTGGGTTTTGGGCTTTTAGGCAGAAAAACAAAATATTTAATTTTAAAAATGGAAAGAAGTCTAATAATAATTAAATTTGGAATGTTAAATAAAAAACTAATATTAGTAAAGGAATAAAGATACTGATGATGTGGGAGAGCTGCTCATAGTCAAACGATGATTGATCAAACGAGATATGGAGTGGGATGATTGAAGGATCAGTTGGAATCCACTGAGATGGTGTGAAGGTTTGGTTGATTATAATTTGTACTTTAATTAAATATCAGTTTTTGAAATATGGGCGGCACAAATAGGTAATGAATAGAATAGAATAGTATATTGACCACAAAATATTTCAAGCAAATACTTGGACAGGTCAGTTAAAAAAGTCATATTCATTCCATTAGCTCAATAAAAACTCATTTACAACATGCATTATGTAGCAAATTAATTGTGTAGTTTTGATTTAAAAGAATAGTCACTTAATGTTTTCATTTTAATTGGCAACTTTATTCATTAACCTATATGCAATATAAAGAGGGGTTTTTCACTTTTGCTTAGTCTATGTTGAAGTAAATTTATAAAATGGCTACTTCATGTATTGTGGCTACTATGTAAGAGTGGGTTTCATTTCTAAGCACAATACTGTTTTCATTATTTCTAAGGTATAGCAAACATTGCAGTATATAAAGACAAGACAGGGTGAGAATTTTAAGACATTTAAAAGTATCCCTACAGTGGAAAAGCCTTCCTGCTCTAGCATTAACACAGATATCCTGCATTATAAATACCTCTTTGGCCATACAACAAGACCATATAATACATGCTTGGAATGTTGTGTGGATGCCATCCTGGTTCAATTCACCACAAAGGTATTTTATAGCATAAAATGCTTCGGTTGAGTGTACTTGAAGACCAATTATATGCAGATGCCAACAGATGCCAAAAGTTTTGATAGGCCTAAAGAAAACTTTGCTATTCACTGTGTAAATGCAAAACTACATAAATGTATGTCAACATCTAATATCAGAGGTTTTATAGATTTGTCAACCATTCAGCCTAACTACTATACAAATCATGGCTTTCATTTTAATAGAAGAGGTAAAGCTTTACTAGCCTAGTTGATAAGACAAAATGTGAACAAAGATCATTGCAGTGCTCAGAGTAACACAAACACACAAGACAATTCAACCACACATAGAATCTCTAATATCCAGAACAACAGCAACTCCATGAGCAATAAAAACACATGTAGTCACTTGTCAACACAACCTTCATTAATGTCACCACTGTCACCTTTTTTAGAAAATCAATTGCAGAAGAGCCCAGTAAAATAGAGCAGAGAAAAATAATATCAAAGGTTCAATTTTACAAAAATAGCAATACAACAAATACAAATAACATTACCAATTTTCATGAGAACATACAGCACCTGCCCTCATCAACTGAAAGTTTCCACAATTTTGCTCAAGATAGTAGGCATACTAAAGCAAGGAGCTGTCAATCATTATCTAAGTTTTCTATTTTTCATCAAAATGTTCAACATTTGTCATCCCACTTAAATATGTTAAATATAAATTTAGAGGAAATACAACCAGATATCTTAGCACTAACTGAACATAAATTGACAGCAGCAGAATTGGTTGGGTTACACATTCCTCAGTACAACATTTGCTCGTCTTTTGTGAGATCTCATTCATCTGGAGGTGGAGTGCTAATATTGGCTAAAGAGCATATACATTTCAGATGTATTAAATTACCAGCAGTTGAAGCTCTCTTAAGAGAAAAAGAATTTGAGTGCTGCCTGTCTGAAATAACTATAGATCAATTTTCTTTTGTATTGGCAGTTTTATTTACATCACCCCAACACTGTCTAGTAGATACATTTTTAACCCTTTTAATGCGAGACATTTTTTCAGTGACCATGTGAAAAATGCCAGCCTGTTTTCAAAAAGTACATGCGAAGAATGCCAGGCCCTTTTTCCAACATTTGACAACTATTTTTTAAAAATTTATAACTTTTTTATTTATTTATTGAAGGAAATTATCCATTGAGGTGTTGTTTTTTATGTAATAATGTGGAGTGTTAAAGAAAATGAGTATTAAAATTTTAAGAAATTTATATAATTTATATTTGTAAAAAACAAAAAATAAAAAAAACTTAAAAAAATGAGTTTGATCATATAAAAGTACCTTTATTATTAGCCTTAACTAAAAAGTAGTTACTGGCAATTGTACTATATTTAACTGTTAACACACAAACACCAAATTTGAAGAACTTGCCTTGAAAAATAGAGAAGTTACAGCATTTTATCGAAAACCTTGTAAACTCCACATTTTACAGTAAAATTCAATAAGACATATTTTGGTCAGTTTCATTCAAAATCACTTTATTTACACATGTTGTTTAGCCCAATGTATAAAATTGTTTGTTGAAATAATAAAGAAAGTAGGTTACATAAAATTAAAATTAATGATTTACAATATAGGGTACATAATTTAAAATTTTTTAACACTTGTGTTTGCCGAAGCACAAAGTATAAATCCCCCTCATGGTCAAATCTATATACAATAATCACAAAACTAATAATAATATAAGCAAACTGAAATAAACAAAAGAAAAGCACGAATAATTCCCATTAAAACATAACCTACCAACAACGTATTACCACAGCAACCAAAGACGCTCACTGAATGATTGGATGTAAATGAGGTTGATATCAGCTGATATACGTCATCACATGTTGAGCATAGAGTAAAAAAGATTTTACTGTATCAATAGTAGTAGTGTCTAGATACAGTATGCAAAGTTTAGTGGCATTTGGTCAATAATTAAAACTACAATATAACAAAAACCGGACGAGCGTCCCCAGCGCATGTCAGAATTTTTTGTAAAACCTAGTGACGTGCGCTCGTGGCACACGTCAGCATTTCTCGAATAAACAGTGACGAGCGCTTACAGCGCACGTCGGCATTAAAAGGGTTAAATAACTTAGATATATTATGTAATATACTATGTCATAAATTCAAAAATGTGATTTTGGCTGGAAATATAAACATAAATGTATTAAAAAAGATATAATTTACACTAAATTTAGTAATATATTAAAAGTGTATAATATGATATATTTGGTGGACTTTCCAACTAGAGTTACAGCTGATTCTCAGACAGCCATAGGTAACTTTATTACGAATATAGATTGTACAAAATTAAATATATCAGGTATCATAACTCAAATATCCGATCATGATGGTCAACTTCTAGAATTTTTAGAATTAAATTGTGTTGATTCAAGTAAAATGAATATAAAAAAACTATGCAAAAGATTTACTTTGAATAACACTGGAACATTTTTGCGAGATATAGCAAAGGAGACATGGATAGAAGTTTATCAATCACCGGTAGATATGAAATATCAACTATTTCATAGTATTTTTAGTTATATTTTCGAAATACATTTTCCTAAAATTAGTCAAACTGTTAAAAAAACATTTCTTAGGACAAAAATGGATTACAGATGATGTACAAATTAAAAAGAATGAATTAGTTGAACTTGAGAAAAAATTTAGAATTTCCAAAAACACAAATTTGAAAGTAGTCATAAAAGAAAAGAAAAAGGTACTGAAAGAGTGCATGAATAGAAGAAATAAACAAAAATACTTTGATGGTAAAATTCTATACTCTGACAACAAACCAAAAACAACTTGGAAAATAATTAAATATGAGGTAAATAAACAATCCAATGTAAATCATAATAAAAGTATTATTGCAAATGGAAAATTAATAACTAATCCTGTTACTGTAGGAAACACTTTTAATGATTTTTTTGTGACAGCCGTTGACTTGCTAGTATTACCTAACATACCTCAGCTCAACTCCATTTATACCAATAGTGAGCATCTGACCTGTGCTCGGCCATGTTTCAGATTTCAACCGGTGTCTGAGTATCAGTTAAAAACAATTGTTTTGTCATTTAAAACTAAGTTTTCTGTGGGGCACGACGATATACCAATTTATATTGTGAAAAAATCTGTTAACTTTATTTTAAAACCTCTTGTCCATGTAATCAATTCTTTAATTTCAGGAATATTTCCTGATATTTTAAAAGTTGCAAAAGTGATTCCTCTCTTTAAAAAAGGTAATGTGACTGATCCAGCATGCTATAGGCCAGTGTTATTGCTCCCAATTTTTTCTAAAATATTCGAAAAAGTGGTTTATGATCAGCTTTTAAAACACCTAGAGTCTAATGAACTGTTGGACAAACAACAACATGGCTTTCGTCGTGGAAAATCAACAATAACGGCCAGTATAGAATTTATCCAGTCCATTATTGACTCAGTTGATAAAAGAGAAAAAGTAATTGGGATATTTTTAGATCTTACCAGAGCATTTGATAGTGTCAGTCATGTAAAGTTAATAAGGAAATTAAACAGCTTCGGTATATATGGAAAGGAGCAAACATGGTTTGATTCCTATTTAACAAATAGAAAACAATATGTAGAAATAGAAGAAACAATTTTTCACCTTAAAAATCATTATGTGAGGGCTCATAGATCACAGCTGCAGCCACTACGGCATGGTGTGCCCCAGGGGTCTACCCTGGGACCTCTATTGTTTTTATGTTATATAGGAGGTTTGCCAGGGGTGATGGAGGGGTTGGATGGTGCCGTGTGTCTGTATGCTGATGATTCAAATGTTTTGTTTTCTGGTCAGAAGCTTGAGAATATTGAAATTTCATCATATATTGGTCTAAGTAGGATTAAGGATTTTTTTGACAAAAATAATCTTTTATTAAATTCAGATAAATCTAATTATATTTCTTTTTCTACAAAGCAATCCAGATCAAATTTAAACTGTGACATTTTTCTAGACAATGGCAGACTCAAACAAGTAGACCACACAAAGTTTTTAGGACTTATAATGGATAAAAATTTAGCTTGGGATAAACATGTAGATCATGTTACTAAGAAGATGTCTACTGGTCTATATGCATTGCGACAAATGGCAAAAATTAGTAATTTACATACACTGAAATTAATATATTTCTCTTTGATCCATTCACATTTAGCTTACGGAATAAGCATTTATGGAGCAACAACAATAAGTAATTTAGATAGGCTTTTGGTCCTACAAAAAAAATCTTTGAGAATCATGAAAAATTTAAGATATACAGATTCTGTTAAACATATTTTTTCTGAACTTGGAATTCTGGACAGTATATGGTTTACACATATTTGAATCAATAATTTATGTAAAACAATTTTTTGATCCGACTCTAAAAACCAATAAACATACATATAATACTCGTTTTAATAGACATGTCGATCAACACAATCTCGAATTTTACAAAAAGAAAACATATTACAGAGGTGTTAGATATTTACATAATTTACCAACAAAATTTATAATGGAAACAGATCTGTTAAAATTTAAAAAAGTAGTCAAAGATTATTTAAGTAATTTGTGTCTATATTCTTTTGAGGAACATTTCAATTTCAATACAAAAACCAATTAATTCATTTAAAGAAGAATTGAAGATAAATTGTTAAGATGTTACGATTTTATTTTTTTACTTATATTTTAAAATTAATATTAGTATTTAGTTTCATTGTAGTGACACTATTCTTTGTACCTTCTCCATATTACAGAATAAAGTAGTTTGACTATTGACTAGTGTTGAGTTGAGAGTTAAGCCTAAGAATTTTGGATTTTTCATTAGTTGTTTTGGTTTTTATTTCAAGCCAAACTTGTAAGTGTTTTGTTAATATTTAGTACCAATTCATTTGCAATCAACCAATTTTGAATAAGTTTTTTATTTAGTTTTAGTTTTGTCAATGCTAGACTGATGATGGGTTGCCTATTAATGATTGTAGTGTTTTTGGCATAGAAAACAGCATCCACAAGTACATACTTACTCAAATCATTTATCATGACGATAAAAAGGTCAAGTACTGATCCCTCTGGGGCACTACAATTTACATATAGGCTGCTTGATTCTTTATTGTTATTTACTAAATATTGTTTGGGATTCTTCAGGTAACTTTGGAAAATTTTTAAGTCAGGTCCTGTAATTTGTATAGTGCTGAAGTTTATTTAATAAAAGCTCATTAGACATACAGTTAAAGGCCTTGCTAAGGTTTCAAGTGACACCAATAAGTTCCTTTTCCTCAAAGCAGCCTAGAATATGTTCAATCAATTTTATTAAGTCATTGGTTGTAGAAAGACCTGTTCTAAAACCAAATGGTGAACTACAGATCCATTTGTTAGACTCCATGTTGTGAATGGCTATTTGCCTATTATAATTTCCATTGCCTTAGGTAAAACAGGAACAATTGAAATAGCCCTAAAGTTATTAAGTTGATATTTTTTAAACAGGAATCACCAAGTTGTAACTTTTAAAATATTTGGAAATTTACTTTGAGACATACAATTATTAATTAAAACAGCAAGAGGAGTGATGTATGGTAAATGGTATCTTCAACTAGCCTGTTTGACAAATCAAAATGATCTTTGTTTGACTTATTGGACAACTCTTGACCACACTTACATTATATGTCAGCTTCTGAAACAACAATAAAACTAAAACAAGTTGTGTTCTCAGGGAGGTTCTTACGAGCTAAAAAATCTAGAGCACACATTTTGACTGGTCAGAGTTTATATAATTTCTTTTGTAACTTTTACAAAATAGTTATTGAATTCACCAGAATAAAATACATTGTCGTTTAACCTAAACATTTTACTTGAACCCTTAGACTTATTTACAATTTTCAACAATGATTTCATTTGGTTTTTTTGAACTCTTTATTTTAGACACATTTGCCATCTTTTTTGCTCTCTTGTTTTGTACTTATAACCTACTTTTAGTCTATTAACTAATTCCAAAGAAAGAACTGTTTTGTGGTTCATTCTTGTAATGTGTACAGAAAGTCAAGCCTGTTCATATCTCTCTAAGTTCAGTAGTGTACCACTGTGCCCCCCCCCCCTCCTGAAGGCCTATTAGGCTTCTTTATGTTTGGGTTTATACTAGTTTGTTTAGAAAAACTAATGTCAAAATTATATTTACATAAATTTCAAAGTTTTCATCAATACTTTCAGAAAAGAAAACTTCAGACCAGTTTCCCTATTTAAAAGATATTTTAAAATATTTACTATTTTATCATAATATTAGACACACTTTTATATACGTTGCAAACATTTCTATCAAAGTTTAAAACTAACTCTACATTATTTCTTACAAAAAAAAAATGCCTAAATGATCGCTAACATGTACATTTTTTAAGCTAACTTTAACTAAATCAAAACATATTCATCGTCATTACCCTTTGGAATTATTGTCAGCATTATTTGGTTGAATAAAAAGAGTTTGTATATTTTGTGGCACATTTAACAATTTTAGAGTAGGACACCATATTAGTTAAAATGTCAACATTTGTCTTGGTGTGACTATTGTACTTACCAATGCTAACCAAGTATTTTCAGCTTGCACTAAATTTGTTCACGGAGCTTACACTGATTCTTCGCTAAATAAATATTCTGATTAGTTAGAATTTGTATGTGGAAATTACAGTCACAAGAATTATTGCTATTACTGTCTTCTTTTTTATTGGATGTATTAGCATGGGAAACACTTTGCATTTTCACATTGTTCTGACTCCGGTTTACATTTGTTACACACAAACTTTGATTTATCGCTTTTTGAAAACGAATAACCTTTTATTTCTTTACAAGCACAAATAAAATGAAACATCTCGTACAATTTCCCTCACACATATCTCCTCCAGGATTGTTTGTAACTCTTTTTGGGCTTTAGACAATAACCAGCAAACTACAGGGTTTGTCCGGAAAGTAATAGGACTGAGTCAATTAAGAAAAATGTATTGAGCAAATCGTTATAATTCTTTAAAAAATTTAAAAATAGGTTCCTTCTGCGTCTATGCAGAGCTTCCAGCGCGATTTCCAAGCATTGAAGGCGACACAGAAGGCATTCTCCGGAATAGCCTTGAGAGCCGCGGTGCATGCTGCTTGGATCCCCTGTGTCGTCTCAAAATGCTTGCCTTTCATTAGCCTTTTCAGATGAGGAAACAAAAAAAAGTCCGAGGAGCCACATCTGGGCTTTAGGGCGGCTGTGGAAGAGTTGGGATGCCGGCCTTGGTCAGGTAGCTGTTCACAAGAAAGGTGGTGTGAGCCGCAATTTCTGGTCGTCAGTGAGCACTTTTGGGACCATCTTTGCACACATCTTGCGCATGTTCAAATGCTCCGTCACAATTTCATGAACCACAGATTTCGGTAAATTTAACATCTGGGCAATTAAACGAATACTTAGTCGACGGTCTTAGTTCAAAACTTTGCGCACATGAGTCACATTGTCGGTGTTTGTCGAAGACGAAGGTCTTCCAGCAAGGTCTTCATCAGCAACCTCTTCCCGGCCCTCCAAAAAGACCTGGTGCCATCGAAACACACCACTTCTTGCTAAAGCACCATCTAGGTAAGCCTGCTTAGTTATATCAAATGTCTCTGTCGCAGATTTACCGAGTTTCACACTGAATGTGATCGCGTACCTCTGCTCTAACGAACACTGCATTTTCGGCTTCTACCACCCACAGAAACACGTCACGCGAAAATGCCTTTCCTGACTCTTCAGGTGCTCGGAGACAACTGACCAGCCGCTTGTTCGTTAGCTAGAAACGCCCTCTACCGAATCCAGTCGGTGCGCGCACGCTCCGAAGTATAGTCTCGGCAAAAGAAAATCAGTCCTATTACTTTCCGGACAAACCCTGTATAAAACAATTCGTTGATTTAGTAAAGTTATTTGACCTTGTTTTGTCGTCCGGTATGAGATGAGGCAGACAACCGAGCTGTGAGACACAGGACAGTGATTTATGATAGCTTGTCTTCACAGGCTAATGATGAAAGTGCTAAGGATAGGATACTAAGGGATACCACAAAATTAACCCTTTGAGTGCCACATACGATTTTACCGGACGACAAAAGTTGGCCGAAAAGTGCCAACGTCCGATTTTGCCAACGTCCGATTTTACCGGACGTTCAGGAAAAAGTCACTAAAAATTGTGACTTTTAATATTTTAAAATAATATCATATTGAAATGTTTGTGAAGAATCGTTATAGTACACGAAAATAAATTGTTATAGTACACTTCTGATCAAACTTTAAATTATGAAACTCACATATAAACATTTTTGGTTGCCATAGCTACCAGAAACAATGTGACAATAGTTTCTTAAAAGTTATATAACTTACTCATTATTGAAGATAATAATATACATTTTCAAGATTTACAGACAATTGCATACACTTTCCAGTGATATGGACTAAGAAAAGGATATGAATTTTTTTGGTCATAATAATTTGGTTGAAAAATGAAATTAAAAAATATTTTTGAATTTTTTTTTATGTAAGTCCATTTTTAGTCTGGTCAATTTAGACATTGACCCTTGCAAAAATTCCCAGAAAGCTGAAAATTTGTATAGATGTTAGGGACAGCATTGTTATGAAATTGTGAAAAGTCCCCATCGATCCCATGTCTGCAAAGTTTTATATTCAAGGTCAAATTTCACAGCTAAACGGTTAGTTTTATGAAAAAATATTTCAAAAAAAATTGTAGATCATGCAATTATCTACAGAAATGCTCCTTATGCTTTTTTCATAACACTAACCATTTTTGAGAAAAAACCATTACAAAATTTTCTTAAGCTGTATTGTCTATAATATGGACACGTTTCCACACCACCTATGAGGTAGTGTACCTAGCGCGATTTTTTTAATGTCGTTTCCCCAGTAGGCATATTCCACAGTCTATTTCAGTAAAATTTAATGAATTTTTGTTTATTCTTCTTCTTTTCAGTCGTTGCACTCTTGTTAGTGTGGTCGTTGTCGATCAAGTACAGCTCGAGTGACAAGTCCGTTATACTTGGTTGTAAACATATTTTATTCATGATTATTGTCACTAATTATTTCCTCTTCTTCCCCTCCATCTTCTTCTCTCTCTCTATTTACTTCTTCTTCCTCATAATCTTGGGTAGACGTAAATTGTACTAACAGCGATACATCAGTTGTTTCGTCGTTCATGTAAAAACCTTCTTCTGTTGAAGATTCAACATTTGAACACAATTGGCCTTGACAAGTGGTGCACGCCAGTGAACAAAATAATTCTACTTTTTTGCAGCCGCATCTTAAGTTACACCCCTTTTTGCAGTTGCAAAAAACAGAATTAAGGAGGTTTTCTGGTGCAGGTTAAAGAAGTGTGTGGGTTGGTTCCAATGCATTATTGACATCCTTCCAACCCCCATTGTTCTGGGTCTAGTTGATTACCAAGGCACACCTAAACCTAGTAATATACAGAAAAAAACTATTGGTGAGCGGAAGCTGCGATTGGAGGAAGGCAAGCTAATTGCACACGTTTTTTATTACGTGTTTGTTTTGCAAAAGATAAGTAACGTAATTTGTCTATCAAAGTAATTTTGTTGAGCTCCACATACAGACAGAAGAAAACGAATTTCTGGTGAAAAGTTGATATCTTGGAAAGCTTGTGCACAAGTAATAAAAAAATTGTTGTTTTACCCCTTCGAAACATTGCTGATGTTTTATCACAGCCAGTCATAGCATGTAAAAACTGTATATGATTGAACCGATTGATTATCTTCCTGAATAATTGCTGCCGCAGTTGATAGGGCCTTAGTTGATCTTCTTTGCCTTTAGGTTTTTTCAATCTAAGCTTGATTGATAATATCATGATAAAAAACAAGAAACGTACAATGTTAATTGTCCTAGTTTCTGAGTAATAATTACTCTATTACAATAATTTAACTTCAATCGTAATTTAATTTTTCTGTTATCAACACTTACGTTTTTACAAATATTTTCTAATTCTTCTAGCGTAAACTGGCAGTCATCACTACTTTCAATATATGAAAATATTTTACCCCATGGCGAGATACAGTGTTTCATCTTGAGGACGGCCGACTTAGCCTCCAGTGGTCGTCTTTAAAAATTATACAAAGCAATCATTATGGTACTTAGCTTCAGCAGTAACTAAATCGTGTTCAAACTCGATGCGAGCAACAATAGTTTTTGCTGTGCCAACATAACAAGATTGAGCTGATTTCATAACTGAGTCTTTAAATGAAAGAGTTCTAATGTTACAAATTTTACGATGAGAGATCTGTGCTTGTTTCTTTTTGTATTCCTCACTCAACTCGTCGCCGCAAAATAAACAACAATTTTTAAAAGAAAAATATGACTCATTTACATGTGCTTTAGTACGAGGAGGACTTTTTGAGAGGTGCTAGCCGATTGCTCTTCATGTTGCCGGTTTGCTGCTGCAATTGTACTCTTTCTATTGTATTGTTTGCGACACTGCACATGATTTGTCGCTGAATTTACATTCTTCAAGTAATCAGTAAATTGATTCCCCCTTGAATACTCACGTTAATTAACGTCTTCATGCCACGATCAACAATAACACATTCACTTGAAGATAAAAGTTTAGTGCAAATAAAACACTCTTGCGACATATTTGAGTGAATACAGCACAAACTTTAACAGAGAATATTTGAAATAACTACGTGTTTTCACTACGAAAGAATTTTTAAGACTATGCTAACGGTGATTTAGGTGCGACCTCAAGAAAAGCAGGTGGATGGAACGGTCACTCGAACATTGGAATGACAGGAAGATGTTGTTCAAAGGGCACATGGTCCCTTAAAATTAGGGACTCCGTTTTTTTAATATCATATTCTCAGAATTATTGGTCAATATGAATGTATTAGTCACTTAGACTTATAGTTTTACTTATATTACACGCCTAATGATATCATAGGCAGCTTAGTCGTGCTTATTATGGACAATACAGCGTAAGAAAGTTTGTAATTGTTTTTTCTCAAAAATGGTTAGTGTTATGATAAAAAGCATAAGGAGCATTTTTGTAGAAAATTGCATGATCTACAATTTTGTTTGAAATATTGTTTCATAAAACTAACAGTTTCGCTAAAAAATTCAAAAAACCTAATTTTGTGAAATTTGACCTTGAATAAAAATTTTTGTAGACATGGGATCGATGGGGACTTTTCACAATTTCATAACAATGGTGTCCCTAACATCTATGCAAATTTTCAGCTTTCTGGGAATGAATGCAAAGTTATCCCTATTTTTTGGCTAAATTGACCAGACTATTTTGGTATTCCTAAATTTAGTGTTATGGTAACTTTGTTATTTTATGTTAATTAAACAGAGTTTTCAGAGAAAAATAAAAAAGAACCATGTTGATAGCTTATTAAATAATTGAATTGTGAATTTTTTACTAAAACCTTGCAAAATGTCTGAAAAAGGGCTGGCACTTTTAGGTACACCCACTAGAAAAATACCTGGCACTTTTCAGTATACCCATTCAAAAAATACTTGGCACTCAAAGGGTTAATTTTATATCTGTGGGTAGGAAAAATCAATCAGTCCAATACAACTCACTTTGCTTTAGTTTTTCAATTTGCATATGTTCAAAAATTTATCAATAGGGGATAGTGCTATGCCTTGACAAGCGCCTTATAGTCATAGTTTTTATTTTTATTCATATTTTTGTATAATTATTTTAATTGTATTTTTAGCTGAAAGTGGTGCACACTTGCTGTGGAAAAAACGAATGGGCAGGAAAAAAGGAAGAGGGAAAAACAACTTCTTCATGACAGCAGACAAACGTACAAGACTAAAAGAGGTGGGTTTTGAACAAACAAATTTCAATGTTATGACACAGTTATTATTTGACTGTTTAAGAGTTCCACAACTACAAGCAATTAAGTTGTGTAGTTGTAGTATCACCTAGTCCAACATAAATGGATGTTTGATATTAAATGAACAAGGTTATAACTACTGGATAGGATAAAACATACAGTTAGTTAACTCGTTAATGAATTGTGATCCTTTGTTCTAATAGAGTTCTTTTATGAACTAGAGATAAGTGGATGCAGAACAAAATTAGATCCAGGTTGTATATTATATTTCATAGCTGAATAGATAGTTGGTTCTCTTTGGATTTAGAAATGTTCAGATATAAAGAAAGTAATATCCTTGTTAAACCTTATTAAAGTAAACCTCTAAGGATCATTTCCTGTAAATATATAACTTTTGCCATCCGTTTATTATTATTAAAATATGTTATGAAAACTATTCCAAGCCCATCCTAATGGCTATCCAGCAAATTTTCTTCATTTTTAAAATGAAAGGTGTTCATGCACCTATGTTATTAAGTTATACATAAATTTGATTTGATCTTTTTCTTTTTTCAACTTATAACCTATATTTCCGTAGATGGTTTGATTTCTGATATCTGTGAATCTAAATAATGTATTATATTGGTTTTGGTCTATGAATACTCTGTTAATCTGACACTTTCATTTCAAATATTGATAACTTGAATTGATTGTATCGGAAGAAAGTTATGAAAAGGCATCAAACTTATTTCCAATTTTGTTTAAATATTTCACTCTATTAAAATTGTGTATATATATATATATATATATATACAATACCTTTATATATATATACATAGGTCCTGTGTCATACGGACTGATGTCCGTATTTTTTAGTGGTACACAGCGCGGACTAACAGAACAAAATGAATTGCTGACACAATTTTCTAGCCATAACCACCACTTACCTCAGGGATACTAGAAAACATTTTGCTGTTCATGGTAGTGTCTAGAATGATCTTTTTAGAGGCCATGTAGAATCTGTCTCGAAGCAACGAGACAGAATAGTATGTGGAGATTGGGATTACTGGAATCAAGCTGGAACTTTAATTTATATGGAAAAAAATCAAAATTGATTTATTTGTTTGCTAGCATTTTTCTGATACATAAGTCAAATATATACACATACAGTATATACAGTAATTTTGCTATTCTTCTTAAAATGCACATTTTATCTAGATAATGTTGTGTGGAGCAGATGTTTGGTTTATGAGGAGTGGGGAAACCATTCTGCTTAGTGTTCAAGGTCAGCATTGCTGTCAGTACAGCCATGACCGAGCAAGAAGTTCCTTTGTCTGTTGCAACAGATTATCATAAAGTTTTTAACCAATAAAGGTGTTAAACCATTGAAAATTTTAACTTGTTTGCAGACACAACTAGGAGACAGTACACTGTCTCAGAATCATGTGTTTACGGGGGTGAGATCGACACCCAAGGACAAGCTTTACAGATGACAATATTTGTGCCGTTCAAAAGCTTATTGAACGTTATCGCTGGTCAACTGTGGAAGGAGTTTCATCAGAAGTGCATATCAGCTTTGGAAGTGTTCAATCCGTAATCACTGATCAACTCGGTCAGAAAAATTAATGCTCAATGGGTTCTGAGGCTGTTGACTGAAAACCAAATACAGGTCAGATCGGAGATCACTGAAGAAGAGGAAGCGTTTTTAAAGTGCATCATACATGAACAACACACACACACACAACACAAAAATACATCAATCACTACATCCCCGAATCAAAAATGGCAAGTAGGGTGGAAGAAAAGATGAAGGTTGTAAAAAGCCAAAACTTGTCTGTTTGCTGGAAAAGTTCTGGTAACAAATCTTTTTGACTCAAGGGGAATTTTATCGGTTGATTTTCGACATAACCTATGTGCAAAGAATGCGGCTTACTACTGTCAGTTATTGTAGTTGGCGAAAAACAATAGTCTTTTAAGATCATTAAGGGCAAAAGTATCAGAGTAATGAGGATGCACTGCAGATACTGCATGTCCAGCAGTGACCACTTTGTTGTCTCTGTGGCAGCTGCTCATATTGAGGGTGGAATGTGTCAAGCAGGATAGCCGTATAGCTGCTCTATGTAATGAATTGTGTCAACTGGTGTGTGACTGGTGTTGCAGGCTCTGAATTTACTGAATTTACTGCAGATACTGCATGTCCAGCAGTAGCCAATGTGTTATCACTGTAGCAGCTGCTCATGTGAGAGTAGACTGTGTCAAGCAGGATAGTGGTATGGCTGCTCTTTATTATAAATCGTGTCAACTAATGTTACAGGCTCTAGATTGGTGTCAGAGTAAACAGGCTGCAAGGATTGCAGGTCCAGCAGTAGCCAGTGTGTTATCTCTGTGGGAGCTGCTCATGTTGAGGGTGGACTGTGTCAAGCTAGCTGTGTGCTGTTCTATAGAATGAATTGTGTTAACTGATGTGTGACGTGTTTGCAGGCTTTAGACTGGTGTCAGAGTAAGGAGGTTGCTGAGATTGCAGGTCCAGCAGTCGCCAGTGTGTTATCTCTGTGGGAGCTGCTCATGTTGAGGGTGGACTGTGTCAAGCAGGATAGCCGTGTGGCTGCTCTATACAATGAGCTATGTCAACTGCTGTGCAAACTTCGCCAGATGGCACATCGACTCTTCCGGCCGTTAGATCACCCTCTCCCACCAGGCACTAAGCATGTTACTGTCCAGGTATTTTATCAGATTATAACATTTATGATTTTGCCGTTGTTCTTAGTAATCTTAATTCTATTTTTTTATATCATCACATGTACTATATAATTTTATTAAACTTACAGTAATGTCACCATGTCAGTTTAAATATGAACTCTGATCATATTATTTTGAATCTACCAATTTGTTCCTCAATTTTTATTAATATAGATTTAACAGATTTCCCAAATGGCACATGATAATAGTGTCTTTTAGTTAGTAACTTGTATTGAAGTTGCTCTCATTAATGATGTACTAGAACTCAACGAAGGAGATAATTCATAAACATATAGTTATATAAATTATTAAATTATTCAGGTTGAAGATGAGATCATGACAGGACTCCTTGATCTTCCTTGTGGAATCTACCTGGCATCTGATGAAGATCTTAATGAAAACATTTCTACTCCTACCATTCAGGAACATTCCTTAAACGAACCACAGGTAAGCTATTTAACTATTTTCTTAGCCTGACTATTACTATTTCCAAATAATGCATACATTCTCACTTCAAGGGATAATAGTATTGTGGAAGCTTTTATCATTATAGCAGAAGTGAATCCTACTGGAAAGTTTGCAGATTACTAGCCTTATCACATTTGTTTTATCAAATCAATAAACCCTATATAATTGGCTTTACCACATTATTTTCACTTTGTTGGGTATAATAAAGAGCTTTCTTGTGCTAACACTATTCAGATAAGTCACTATCATTGAACTGAAGTTTATTCTATTCAGCATTTATTAATCCCGGTGTAACATTATTGATCTGTCATTTTCAAGTCATAGCCTACAACCAATTATACATAGATTCTAAAAGCTACTATTAGAACTGCAGTATGGGCATATTCTTGTAAGTAGATTTTATTTTTGAACGTAATATATGTGTAAAGTGATTGTTGACACTATGTTTGGAACTCAAATGTTATGTCTGTAATTTCATTGTCACCATATAGATTGATCTGTTTATTAATTTCAAAGTGTTGTCCTCAGATGCCATTATCACCAACTGTACCTGTACCGATACCTGTGATTGACAAGAAAGAAACAGAAAAACCTGCCAAAATGGACATAGATGAAGTGCCTCAACCATTTCTTCTTAATACTGAAGAGATGATCTGTGACACTGATGATAGGAGTCTTGTAAATGTGGATGAGATTGTGAGTGAACGACTACAAAACTTTACAGGTAGTCAATCTTCAACTGTAGATGAATTAATGAAAGGGCTCAATGAATTAGATCAAAGAAGTAAACTCGAGACAGATGATCTGATGGAAGGCTTCTCGATCGTGTCTCGAAGAACACATGTGTCAGCTTCAACTGAAGATTTGATGAAAAGTTTGGAACATTTTGAATCTCACTTGAATCATGCTGATGCGCCTAGTTCTTTAGATAGAGACACTTTTGACAGGGTTTCAAATGTGGATACATTAGACTTTGAGGTTTTAAGTAGAGAATTTCATTCAAATAATAGGTAAAATTGTTCTACTTTATAATGATTTATTCAATTTTAAAACGTAAATGATGAACAGCTTGAAAAGGCAATAAATTGTGCTAGTATGCAATACAACTAATCAGTGTTTGCTTTTTATGGTATAGGTCTAATTATTGTTTTATATTTAATTAGTCATGAAGAGCTTAGTTAATATAAGATTTCTTAGAAAGTTTACAGTAAAAAGTTCACAAACTTGTAATTTAATTGATTAATACATTTTTTTTTTTAATAAGGAAAATGGAATCTCTATGTTAATCCAAGAAACTATAATCTGACCTCAATTCAAAAATGTAATTTGGAATTCTATCGTAATTAATTTTAAAAGTTTTGACTAAAGTGGGAAAACATGGGGCAAAGCTGTCCTGTTTATAAACTAGAAACTTAAAAAAATATTTTTTCCAAGTCTCATTAATATTAATTTGTATATCTTATACTTTGTGACCATTTATTGTTTGAGCTCAAAAGAAATCATAGTAATCCAAGTAAATAGTGAGATTTTTCCAAATACGTTTCTGTTAATATTATTTTATTACCATTTATTTATTGAATGTGTTTTATTGTTATTATGTTTTTAATAAAACATATTTTGTTTTCACATTTTTATTTTTTATTGTAAACTATATGTTTAAAACTAAAATGCAGATTTTAAATAAAGTAGCAAATTTAATGTTACACGTAACAATGTTAGCTTAAATAAAATTTAAGTAAGAATATGTAACATTAGTATAAAGAATTGCTTACTTTGCTGCCTTATAAATAAAATAAAATAAGCACAAGTTTTGATTCAGTAAAAATAATTATTGTCTCTATCTGTGAGTAATATCTTTGTACATGATGAATATTAAATATTAATATGGAAAGAATGTTAATCTGAAAAGTGTTTGCCATGTACGCCAGTGTTATATTTATTATGGTTTCTAAAGGCAGGAATCAACAATAAAACCAGATATATCTTGATTTTCTATTAATGTTACAAGTTGCAATTAGCTCAATTGTCAAAAAAGAGTATACTGATAATCTAATTAAATCAAAATCATTTATTTAATTGTGGCACAAAATACAGACTACAGTATGATAATTCTTAAAGTAAAATAAAAAACTTTTTAGAACATCACAGAGAAATCCTTGTTTTTTGCTTAAACATTACACAACTAAGAAAAGGAAACTAATATTTCTTAAAGAGTTTTTATAGTATTATTCTTTTCATTCCCTAAGAAAAATGTGTGAAACAGACTGTAGGCATTAAAGTAGAATAGTTAAAGATAGAATTAAACAGAAAATAAATTGTAGTAATAAAAACATAACCTGTGTAGATAAAACGTAACATTCAAGACACAAAATACAAATTTGTTTTCTTTTACAATTGGTTGTTTAGTAAATAGTATATGTAAAAAACACTATGACTTAATTTAACCCTTTGAGGAACCAATTAACCTAGCCCCTGTATGACTGAATGTTTGAATTGATTTTGGCAAAAATGCATGCATGTACTGAAATATTAAGAAAATGAGTTTGGATACAGATAAATTAGTCTATTTTTGAGAACATTTTAGTCTTTTTGGTTGCTCTACAATAGTGTTTGTTGCTTTCTCCAAATAATTTTTTATATTTTTTTTTTTTTTTTTTAGTATATATTTACAAATATTTTTAGTAAGAAAAACAAAAAATCTAAAGCAACTGCCAATATTCTATTTTTTGTTTGTTTATCTGTTACAATAATGTTTTATTCAAAGCAGCACAACTTTTTTTACTTGGAAAACCAGTTTTTATTGGATTACTTAATTATAAAGCATAATAACAAAATAATAAAAATTTATTTACATTTTTTTGCTTTTTGATGATTTTAATACAAGCTCCTGAATTATAGCTGTCTAGGAGATGAGATACAACATTTTTACATTTAATTGTTATTATTGAAACGATAATTAAAATGAACTATGTACATTACATACATTGATCATTAATTAAATGTTTATAATTCACTTTTGTGTCAGTCTTTTTATTATCTTTGATATCTCAATATCACTAGCGGAAGAACTAAAATCTCATTCAACAACTATAAACAGTTAAACACTGAACATTGAGAACACAATACATACAATGTAAGCAGAACATTGAAGTAACAGAAATTGAGCATATGGCAAAATGTAAACAATAACAAAACAAGCTACTAACAATACTAGTTGTGGTTCCAGTATGCAAACATAACAAATCGAAACGGAATGACTGCTCATAAGGATGCACAAAACTGCGAAAAAGCGGGAAAACAAACGAATATGTGATTGTTAGCGTCTAGAAAGAGCACAACCAATGCCGTTCAGGCAAGATTATTTAGTCCCGCTTGGCTGCAACAAGTGACGCTCGGGCAATTTCCCCAATGGGTTAATATATTTCTTTAATATTTCAATATTTACCATTATCAAAAAGAATATACATATAATCAACAATAATACTATCATTAATAATAAATCTATTATTTATATCAATTTGAATTTAGTAACCAAAAATGTAATTTTTTTGAGCTATAGTATAAAGAAACTTATTGAAAAGAGAGAAGAAAGTAACAAAATTATATTTACAGTGGTAAAATAAATCAATAATTAGTTTGTTTATTTTTTGTAATGGTTTTATTTCTGACTTGAGCTAAAACAAAACTACGATATGCATCTAAATTTAGTAAACAAATATATTACTGTTAGTATTATTTACTAAAACTACTCACATAAGAACATTACAGAATCATAATAAAAACGTTTTATGCAATAATCAATAAATATTTACAGTCAACGAACGTAAGAAATGAACAAAATAACCAATACAGTCAGTCAACAACTGTGCCGGGCTATAGCACTAGAGTTGAAAATAAATTCCACTTAATAAACAGCTGATTGCGTCATCCGTCCACTTCCTACGACTATTAAAAAAAATAATGTCTGTAGACAGGACAGATTCTGATGTTTGCAATGGTGCCCAAGTAACGTTGATACGAGTTTTAGTGATACGATAATAAGTGAAATAGTGACGCTATTATTATCGATGACTAATCGTCGATTGACAACCACCGCGGGACTGTCACCGACGAATAGTCGTCAATTGCCAACACTAGGGTTAACAACAAATATTTTCTTCATATATTTTTTTGTCAACTGTACATCTTTCTACATAGAAAATTATTATAGCAACAAACCACTAATTCTCCTGCTCATTACAGTATGTTCTTTGTTGAATAAAATTAACGTTTAGTGAGTTTCTACTTAGACTGTTACAATTGAACACAAAGTAAACTAATATTTATATATTTTCTTAGTTTAGAAATTTAGAGTGGTTTTTTAATACTTTTTACTTAAATACAATAAATAAAATTAACTTTGAACTAGTACTGTAAAAATGTTTATACATTCAACTCTTAAAAACATCCCTTCTGTATAACTTTTAGTTATTTTTAAAAGTGGCTGAACTATTTAAGATATTACATTGAAGAGATCATAAAAAAGCAAATACTTATCTAAACCAAATTAATTTTTCTATTTTAATACGAAAAGTCATCTAGATGTAAAATCATTTATAATTTTTGTTAGTGAAATGTAAACAAAAAATGAACATATTATTAAAAGACATAGTGTAAAGAATATTTTATATACTTGTGATCTTATATCCTGTAATGTTCGTTTCAAATTGTGTTTCCATGGAAATTGTTTAATATGATAGAAAAAAAATCATTCCTTGTAAAAATGTAAATTCTAGTCATAAGATCAAAGATGTATAAATTTGTAAATAAGAACTAGTCATATTATTATTTTTGTTAGTCATTAGACCACTATCCCTATTTTTGTACTTTAATTGTTTTACTATTTGTATAATATAGTGACGCAACTTTACAAAATTCCAAAAACATTTTGACTGAGTAATTTTTTTTAACCCTTTGGATGCCAAGCAAATTTCAAGATTCGTTTTTAGTAATGCCATGCATGTGAGCTGTGGGTGTTTCCTGAGTGCCAGTGGTAAATGGCCTATAACAGCCAAGTGTGCCAAGCACAAAACAGCTATTTTGTTATGTTAGACTAAAAATTGTATAACTCCTATCCTAATACTGATAAATGGACAATTTTTGTTTTGTTTTGTAGGTTATGAAATATACTGTTATGTAATAACAAAGTTTTATGATAATATCCAAAAATATAAATAAGTAAACTAAAAAAAATAAATTAAAAAAAAAATTTATTAGAAAACTTATATTATTTTACTATTTATGTAAACATATGTTACATTTTACATTAGTATGTATAATTATGAATCAATATAGAAAATTTCAGAAAGAAATATTGAGAAATAAAAGTTTTATAAGATTTTTAATAAAACTTTACATTTGGACTAAAATGCTAAAATATTGACAATGTAATGTAAGGGCATGTTATTGTAAGGACTTTTCTAAACAAAACTATATTTATTAAACTAGCATTGAGATGGTTGAAAAACATTGGTTAGGGCCCTAATGCATCTTCACCAAAAATAAAATCGTGACAAATAGCCTATTTTTTATATTATTTGCTTTTACTCACACTCAGTTATTGAAAGGCAGAAAAAGTCCAATCTTCAATCACTCACTATTTTTTAGTGCCTATAGTCTATAGCATAGGCCTATTGAAAAATGTTACTAAGTCTATAAAAAACTATGCAAAGAAATGTCTATATATAAAATATATACATTGTTACATAAACGTTCAGTCTATTTACACTCGTGGCGGGGGAAACAGTCAAGGTGGCAACCCCGGGTGCACTTGACACATACTGTCCTGGACCTTATACTATAACAAATTATATATCAATTTGTTAAGTAACTCTTCCCCTTTCGTTTGATGTATCTGTTATGAAGATTCGCTTACTATATGATTTAAAAAGATAATATAATCGCAAAGCCGAAAATATCGGCCCGCGGCACACTTCGGTTAAACGTAATGGGCCGAAAACATCGGCTCTCGGCACACTTCGGCTAAACGTAAAGGGCCGAAAATATCGGCTCTCGGCACGCTTTGGTTAAATATAGTGAGCCGATAATATCGGCCCTTGGCACCCAAAGGGTTCATTACCGGTAATATATATTTTGTAATTTAAGAAAAAGTAGGTTTATTATAGTTAGAAAATAAATCTTCAAAAGTACTATGTTTTACCTTTTTTGTTGAATAAAATGACGTGAAATTAATGAAAATTGTTGTTATTTAGCAATATTGTCAAGCTAAAATTATTTTATACTTATTCCATTGTATTATTGAATACATTTATACAACTATTTATTGGTGTACATTCTCTAGAACTATACCAAATATAAAAATTCTATCAAAATATCAACTGAGGTAGATGTGGTTATTTATGATTAGTTATAATTATGATTTATGAATAAAATTTGTTAGTTGTTACAAAAAACTAAAAAAAAAAACAAAACACTCATTTATCCTTTCATTTTGGAATTTGCTCCAGAGATTGTATAAATTTTCATTTTAGTTTTTAATCTAAAAATGTGAATTTATTATATATTGCAGTGTTATTGTTTATTCTAGTCTTTATGTACACACACATCTAAATAGTGTTATTACTATTAATGATTTAATAGACAATTAAAACAAAATAATATGAATTGGAGATATTAGTTAATAACCTATTAGCACGCACAAACTCAGGTTTATTTAAAGAAAAGAGGGATAATAGAAACACATACATATTTAGTCCAAAAGATCTCTGCTCCACCTGTGTAGGTGTCTTCTTACCCTTTTGTGTTGTCTAAATACGAGGTGTGTTCAAAAAGTATCGCGAATTTTGAATTTTCGCGGGTTACGTATATTTGAATTTCGATTTTTTTGTGGCGTTATGTTGGTACATATGTCTTTCACTTATGTTGACAATTTCGGCCATTTTGAATGTTCAGTTAATTGTTGACAGCTGCTTTGCTTGCACGTGTTTTGGTTCGTCTTCGATTTTTACCTATTCAAAAAAATGGTACAAAGAACCTGTATCAAATTTTGTGTTAAAAACTAAATTAAGTGCGAGGATGCATTCCAAATGTTGACTGTGGCATACGGAGAAGCTACTTTGGACAAAAGCAACGTTTATCGGTGGTACAAAATGTTTTCAGAAGGCCGAGAAGATGGGAACGACGAAGAGCGTGCCGGACGCCCGAGCACTTCAACAACAGACAAAAAAATTGATGAAGTGAAGAAAATGGTATTGGCCAATCATCGAATCACCGTTAGAGAAATTGCCAAGGACCTAGGCATATCGATTGGCACGTGCCATTCGATTTTAATCGATAATTTGGGCATGAGACGGGTCGCCACAAAATTCATACCAAAATTGCTCAATTTCGATCAAAAACAGCATCACATGAACATTGCTAATGATACATTGGAATCTGTCCGCGACAACCCGAATTTGCTCCAGAGGGTCATAACTGGTGACGAATCGTTGGTTTATGGTTATGACGTGGAAACCAAAGCTCAATCATCTCGATGGAAGCTGCCGCACGAACCAAGACCGAAAAAAGCACGCCAAGTTCAGTCGAATGTGAAAGTTTTTGCTTACAGTTTTCTTCGATTGGTGCATCATGAGTTCTTACCACAAGGTAGAACAGTGAATAAGGAATATTACCTGCAAGTTATGTGCAATTTGTGCGAAGCAATCCGCCAGAAACACCCGAATTTGTGGAAAAACAAAAATTGGCTTTTGCACCATGATAACGCCCCTGCTCACACATCGCTGCTTGTACGCGACTTCTTGGCTAAAAACAACACACTAATGATATCGCAGCCACCATATTCCCCAGATCTGGCCCCCTGTGACTTTTTCTTGTTCCCGAAACTGAAGAGGCCCATGAAAGGACAACGCTACGCCACGATTGACGAGATAGAGACGGCATCAAAGGAGGAGCTTAACAAGATACAAAAAAATTATTTTTTGAAGTGCTTCGAAGATTGGAAAAAACGTTGGCACAAGTGTATAATAACCTAGGGGGATTACTTTGAAGGGGACAAAATAGATATTCACAAATAAATAAATAATTTTTGAAAATACACAAAATTCGTGATACTTTTTGAACATACCTCGTAACTTTTGTATCAGAGGGTTTAGGTGATGTCTTAACATAGAATTTTGTATACAGTATTTTGATTACTTCTTGAATCTTAAATGTATTTTCAGGTTATGATGTATTGTTGTATTGTTGACTATATAGAGGACTAGTAATAAGTCTGAGTACTTTTGATTGAAAAATAGTTTATTTAAGTTACTTGTTTTTACTGTGCAAAAGTGTTAAATTACAAATGTCCAAGAAACGATATAGTAATGATGGTTTGGAAAATAATTCTGTTTTATCAAGATCTGTTTTGTCCATGTTTGATCTCGTTGGCATAGAGAAAGACATTGGGAATAATGCTTTAATATCAGTTTTGTTTCATGTCATAAGCTATTATCCTTTGTTGATAAGTTTAGTACGTATGTCTGACACTGGTCATTTTCAAACTGGCTTATTTCTTTCTTCAGTCTTTTTGATAATCGATTTATAACTTATCAGCTCTCAAGCGGATTTACTGCTATTTTCCTCTTGTACTTTGTTTCTCTTATACTAAGTTCTCTGATTTGTATAGGGTAAGAGATAACATTATTTGACTGAAATTCTTTTGGGAGGTAATTAAGATTGCCAAGTCAGTGACTGAATTACAATAGGTTAACAGCATTCTCTACATCTGAAGAAATTTTTAAAGGTAACTAAGTTTATATTTTGAATTACATTTTTTTGAAAAACACCAGTCATTTAAACCAATGGTTAGTGAAGGCTTAGGTATCAAAAGAGATGGTTGAGAGTTGAGGTTGAGAACAGGAGTGTGATCTGAATATAAGTCCATGAATTCTTTGCAGACGGGAATAAATTATTACTATCTTTGCACATAAAGAAGTCAATAAAGTCTGTTAGTTTTGAGGTTGTTGTAGGTCAGAGCTCCGCCACTAATGATTTCATAATAATTGTTTTGAATGCATGACGGTAACATTTTGCCATGTGGGTTGGTTATTGTAGATTTATCTCCTGTAGCTACAAAATTTGAACCAAAAGATGAGAAAAGTGCGTTAATTTTGTGTTGAGAAAGGCTCAATATTGGAGAGCAGTAAATTAAAGATACCATTAGAGTGACAATTTATAAGTAAACCGTAATTCCTGCAACTTGAATGTCATTTGAGGAGATTAACATTTATTTGTATAGTGGTAACGTGATGTTGGAGAATCAATTTGACCATCACAGCAGATCAGAATCATTTATTAGTCACTTAAATATTTCATTCAAGAATCAAGAATCTTTATTGACGATTAGGCAATTACACAGAAAATTACAATAGGTCTCGTCAGTTCTCTATACTATACAGTCTAGTTGCCTAATACAAAGTACTAAACATTTGTACTTAATAATATTCAACCAATAGAAGGACAGGGTGTACAATCTTTTCACTTAGTTCTGAGTTCAAAATGAGAACAACATAGCCTAAAATTACAAAAATTAACAAAATAAAATTTTTAACAGAACTAAGCCCTAGCTATTTACATTTATCCCCTCAAAATCATCACAGGCCAAATACTCTTCAATGGTGTAAAATTCCTTTTTCTTTAACCAGTCACACAATGTTGGTTTGAACCTTGATAATGGCAAGTTTTTTAAGGTAGTGGGGAGTTTATTATAAAGTTTGAGCTGCTGATAGTAGTGACTCTTATAAGATTTATCAAGCCTAACATTGGGTGTGATTAGATTATCTTTACTTCTGGTGTCATGGCCGTGGATATTACTGTGAGTCTCAAACATATTCAAGTTTTCCTTTACATGGACCACATTTTGAAAAATATAAATACAGGCCAAGGTCAAAATATGGAGCCCAGCAAAACTATTTCTACAAGATGCCTGGGTAGGTAAGCCTGCAATTGTTCTAATGGCCTTTTTTTGCCAAACAAATACTCTTTTTGCAGCACCTGAGTTGCCCCACAAACGAATACCATAACACAGGTGACTGTGGAACAGTCCATAATAGGTCAGCACAAGTGTGTCTAAACTTGCACAAAATTTGAGTTTTCTTAGCAAATAAGTTACCCTTGCAAGTTTCTTACAAATATTGTCAACATGTACATGCCAGCTTAGCTTACTATCAAGGTAAAAACCCAATAGCTTTACAGGTTTAAGTAAGCATTCATCCTCTTTATTTATTTGACTTCGTAATGTAAAAATTATATTCTCTGTTTTGTCCTCATTAATAAGTAGTTTGTTTACTACAGAAAACCAATTTTTAGCTAACTCTAAAGATGTTTTTAGCTGTAAAGTAACATCAGGAACATCGTAACCTTTGCTAATCATTGTGGTATCATCAGCGTATAATATTGAAAGACAAGGCACATTAACACTGAAATCATTGACATAGATTAAAAATAAAACATTGTGTTCTGTAATAAAACGTTATATATTCAAAAATACATAGGCAAGTCTTAAATTTTAGCACATCAAATTCTTAGATATATCTTAAAAGTCTAAGATTGTCTGTATTCATGAACTCCTGGAAGCATTTTTTTAACATAAATTCCTTAACTTTTATTTTAAAACTAGGAAGCTGCCTTATCTCTAGAGGAAATTTATTAAGGCATTTACTAGACATAATCAAGTGGACTCTTATCACTCTTGTTGAGTCTAGTCTGAGGCATGTCAACAAAATGCTTAAATCTAGTTTCATATATATGGATTGTCCTTGGCTCATATTAAAAGGATGGTTCGCTCTGATAACGTTATATATTTTCATTACATATTTCGAAGTAGCGTTTTTTTATTATGAATTTCTGTTATTAGTGTGATTCAATTCATTTTTAGTGTGATGTAGATACAAGTTCACCTAAATTTTGAAGTACTCCAAAGTAAGACCTATGGTATGAGGAAACCTGTATTATAACTATTCAATTTGGGTTTAGTTAGTTAGTATATTCAAATTGTCCATAATTGAGTCTTGGTAAAACATTATCTGAATTATTAGTCAAGTTTGTGCCAGTCATTCTCTTTTTACTCACAACTTTATTCCATCAGGAAGAGTGATCTGCGTATTTAGCTGAAGTGCTATAACAGTTCCAACTGTTGTTGTTGTAACTTGTAAACACAACCTAAAACTACAGTCATTGTCTGTCATAGGTTTTTTGTATTTGTTCACTAAAACTTTGAACAAATATTTAGTATTACTAAATACAGAAAACAAGGAGAATGTATTACTCAATTTTATTAATTTGAATGTATTTTATGTAGGTTGAATTACATTGTACGATTATTGTTTAACTAATTAAATTTGCTGTAGCAGTATATTTTCTTCTCAGCAATTACATACCAATATCCAACCACAACAATAAAGTACTATTTAAAGCGGTAATACAAACTATAATCTGCTTAACATTGTTATTAAACCACCATACCATTGTCTCATTATGATGTTACAAACTATATTGTACCTTCTGTAGAATATTTTACAATTTTTTGAATTTTGTGAGAGTTAGTAAAATGATTACAATTATTGTAAAAATTGTACTAAGAAACAATCCTAAAATAATAAAATTTGTTAGCAATTTAATAGTTATAGTAGTTGGTCTTATAGTTTAAAGTTCATTTTAAATATTTGCAAACTTTCAGGTTTATAAGGATTCAGACTGGTATGATTATGTTAACTGTATATAATACTTGTATGTCTAATGTTCAATAACATTGTTGCACTAGACTAATAATTAGAACATTCATAAGTCCCACATCTTCTTTCTTTTAAAAAATATTGACAACTTTTTTTGTAAATAAGAAGATGTATATATAACATTTGTTTGATTTGCTAATCTTCATGGGATAAAAACTGTTTGACAACAAAACATAAGCAGAGTAAATTGAAGTTTGTATACTAGCTAACTGTTGGAAGACGTTCAGTGAAGTACCACGAGAAAACCTTCCCTTACCATAACTTCTCTTGTCAATTTCAATCAATCTACTTATTTATTCAACAAACACCACACACCTATTTTAATTGTTTTATATATATATATATATATATATATATATATATATATATATATAATTTGAAGACAAAAATACATGTTAAGGATGATAAAAGATGAATTATTTTCATTATAGGACTGCCATTTAAACCATGTCAATAAGTACATGCTTAGAACTCTATCCATTATTAGAGGCAATTCCTTGTGTACCAACTACTTAAGATTTCAAAAATTATAAAACCAAACGTAGCAACGCCCTTACCTCTAAGAGCTACTTACAAAATTTTTTATCAGCAACTCAGGCAACCTAAGAATAATTTTAAATAATAATAGGACTTTAAAAATTAGCCTAAATGTATAACAAAATTCTACCATGGTTTATACAAATTTAATTTAAAGTTGCAACAAACTTTTAAAAGCTCATTCTTAACAAATTACTATCTAAACCATCAAGACTATTTAAAAGGCCTCAAAATTTAAAGAATATATATGTAAGATCTTAAACTCACACTGTATCACTTTCTAAAATTTTGTCTTTTAGCTGTATAAACCAAGTTGTAGTATTTTAGTAAGGAATTTAGTGATAATCAGGAAAACTCAAATTCCTTGTAAGGAAAAGGAACAGTTACATTTCCAAATAAATAGTCATGATAAAAATCAATTTCCTTATGCACTGTACATTATATCAAAAGTTTTGAAAATTGTTATAAAATCAAATCTACAACACAATTGAAACCATCTGAACAAACGAAGAGAATTATTAAAATTTAACAAATCATTAACTAGCATTACCAACTTATACTTAAAAATCATATGGACTTAACAGATAATAATTTGATATGATTTCATTATTTATTTAAATACATATTTGTAATGGCTTCAAAAATTAAATATACTCTTGTATATTTAATTTTGTAATGAACAACTTGTCTACATTTACTATTACATATTTATACTTAAATTTGGTGTTTCTTTTCTGTTATGTTCTTGATAAAGTTGTCACATGTGTACCAAAATATTGTAGTAAAATCAAATTCTGGTTTCATTAACCTTTTTTAACTTTTAATTTATATATTAAATGCAAAACTGGGCTGTTAAAAATTTTCTTTAGATGAATCCATATTTATTTTAGCTTTACTTATCACATATGGATCATATATAGATCAGATTTGCCTCATAATTGTAGTTTGTAAAAATTGCCAAAGATTTGACCAAATTGAATTGTATAAAAAGTATTTACCAGTCATTGTATTTTACATGATTTAAAGCTATACTTTTTATTTTAAAACAAGCAGCTTTTGTGAATTCTATATTTTATCACAACCAAATTTAATATGATTTAATACAACATGCTTTATGTTATATGGTCTGAATCATTTTATTGTACTATAGCTGTAGGCCCTAACATTATTATTCCAGTTTCAACTGTAATATTGCATGAAGTTATTATTAAGAACTGTGTCTTCAGTTACTTAAAAATTTGATTTAAAGTGTTCTTGAGTGTTTACGCTAAGATTGTGTTATATAATATTCATAGTAATTCAATAGATTTTATGTTATAAGTGTTATGATCTCAAATTACAATGTGCTAAGTGCACAAACTTTATTTGATGATATAAAATCACGTCAATGGTTGACATTTTATTTCGTTAGCAATGACAAGCTACATCTATAGTTATGGAATGTGTGTGTGTATAAAGTATATAAGCATAAACTCACAGATTTTTGAACTATAGTTTGTGTTATTGTATTATTCAAATTATATGAATTTTGTTGTTTTTTGTACATTTTGTAATATACGTACTATGTAGTAATTATTTGACCTATTACATGAAATTCTAAATTGCCTTACAGAAACAATAGTTGTAGGAATCTATTGTATGTAATATATCTTTGTAAATGTGTCAGGCTGTGAGAAAAAAATAATTTTCAGATTGCATGTTTTTTTAATTAAATTGTACTTAAGTAAATTTCTAAATAAACGTTTAGTTTCTATTCCTTTGTCAATACTTTGGCAGTTATTAGTAACCTTCCAAAACGTCTTTATCATTTCATGTTTTTTTTTTTTTTGCGAGTCATTTCATTCACGTTATACTGAACACTTTTTACTCGAATGAGAATAGATTCACTAAGGCCTACCACACACGGGTCGACCCGTTTGCAACCAGAGTTTAGAACTAGTTTCAAACGCAACGAGTTTGCAACCAAAATAAAACCTGACTCCACACACGACGCGACTGGGTGTGGATCAGTTGGCGATCTCTGTGCGAACATGCGTATAGTGGTATAGTAATGTTTACATTCACATTTTTTACTTGATAAATTATCAATAATTGAATAGTTATTTGTCGGAGTGTAACTTTATCGATCATGTCAAGTACTAGTGAGGATGAGGAAGACATAATTGCATGTTTTCTACGTCGTAGACAACGAAGAATGCGCAGAAAATATTGGTGTCACCCATACATAGAGAAAAATGTAAGGTGCAGACTATTCGTAGCAGCTGAACAATTAAAAGAGACAGACAGAAAGTTTATAGCTTTCTACAGAATGTCCAAAGAGTCATATGTGGAATTGGTGACGCTGGTTGCTCCATTTATACATAAGGTTTGACACAAATATGAGGGAATGTGTGACTGCTGAATAAAGAATACTCATAACTCTAAGGTATGTATTTATTGTCAAAATACAAAATTAGATATCAAGTAATTATTCCAGATTTTTGCACATAGAACTGGTTAGCGTCAATGTCCTGTGTAACTTGCGTGTAGTAATTACCAGCGGATGTTGGCGGCGCACTAATATTGCTGCTGACTGGTGAGAGATTAGTGAAATGCTGGAATGTGGCGACGCTGGTGTGACATCTGATGTGCCTGATATTTCATCAATAAGAGTAAAAACTTTGCGTTTAAATTGTTTGATTTGTGAATCACTGAGTTCTTTCCAACTCTGGTATCAAGCTAAGAAGGAACATTTTCAAAGCTTCTTTCTTGTTACTATCGTTTGCGGTAGTACTATTTTCAAGTCGTGCTGTTTTTTGCCTTAAAATATGCAGCAAAACATTGATCTGCTTCGACAGCGGCTTTTTTCTTCTGCGTTAGGCGTTTTTTACCTTCATTCGGAATGGACGATGGCTGTGAGCTGGTATGAGGTTGTATTGGTATGATTGGGGATGACCGGAAGTATTATCCTGTACTATTGACGGCGATTGCGGTGATTCAATTGAAGGATCATCTGGAATATCATCCAATATTTGTGATTCCAATAAAGTTTCGTCGGTATTTACGTCGCTACAGTTAGGAACCTCTGGTAAATTTCCTGTAGAAGGAGGAGCTGATGTTCTTACAAACGGCAAACAAAACTGCATGGCCCTCTGCCAGGTAGTAGGCCTTCTTCTTAGCGCCAGATCCCGAAGGTGAAGGTTTGATTTTTCGCATGAATACTGTCCGGAAATTACGCCACTTGTCTTTGCATTCCGCAGCTAAAAAGAAAAAAAGGGATAGCAAAACTTGAATCGGTTGGCCGATGTAAGTTGTAGTATAAAAGTAGAAATGCACAATATTGTACGTGTGATAAGTACACTAAGTATTTATATATAATTTATGAAAACCCGTCAGTAATTATGCTTGTTACATTCAAGCGTTTGTTACAGGTATTTGGCTACAGGATGTTCATTTGTCGCTCTCTCTTTATATTTTGCAAGAGGCGAGAGTACAGTTGGAGTCATTATTAAAGAAACCACGAAAATCATTTGGAATGCATTGCAAGCAACTTACATGCCGGTACCAATAGGTGACCAATGGAAAGTAATTGCCGAACGTTTTGAGACATTGTGGAACTTACCAAATTGCCTTGGGGCGTTAGACCGAAAGCATATCCGCATTGAGAAATATCCAAATACTGGTTCAGAAATTTTAACTATAAAAGTTTCAATTCAATAATCTTACTCGGATGCTGTGATGCTGATGGTGCTTTCACTATGATAGAACCAGGATATGCTGGACGAAATAGCGATGGAGGTGTTTACAAGGTCAGTGCCATGCGATACTGGCTCAAACCATGGTGCTTTTCAAACTCCGCCACCCACCCATTGCGATACGACGACATACAAAGACCATTCCCTTACTACTTCTTGGCAGATGAAGCGTTTCCACTAGCACGCAATGTAATGAGACCATACAATGGAAAATCACTCAATGATGTAAAAAGAATATTTAAACTACAGATTAAGCCGAGGAAGAAAATCTATTGAATGCACGTTTGGTATGGCTACTGAAAAGTTTGCAGTGTTAAATGGTCCCATAAATGTCGCAATGCAGAAACAGTAATCGACATCGTAAAAAGCCGCTTGTATCCTACACAATTACGTACGTAAAAGAGAAGGTATCGACTATACGCCGGCTACAGTGGAAATAGCTGAAGGACCATGCCCAAGACAGCATCCAATCACTGAACGCTCTTCGGCAGTTACTGTGAGGACAATATTTGGCAAGTTACTTCATTTCTCCTCAAGCATCTCTGCCCTGGCAGTGGGAAAAAGCTATAGAATAAATCATTCTTCCAAGTGAAACATCATTGATTGCAAGATGTCGGTTTTGCAAGCCTATAAGGACTCAAGTAAAACTGTCAAAACATACTTCAATAAAAACTTTGTACATTAAATTATAACTATATTTTGTAAACTGACTTATTATTAATTTCTTTCATTTAAAATTATAATACAGAATGTCCCATAAATAAAGGGCCAAAATCCATGATATTTTAAATGGGTAAAATATTTTACATTACCGCCATTATGAAACGGTAAAAAATGTTTTATTTTCTCAAGACTGTATTATCAACCGCATGAATTTTAGTTTCTCACATATACTATAGTACAGATAAAGTATGGTGGTCATGAAAAAATTCTAATTTTAAACGGTTTTAAACTGTCAAATTATCGATGATAAACGATAGGTTTTGAGATATCAACACTAAACATTTTTGCTTATTTTGACTGAAAAACCATATCGTTTGGCTGGCACTACTTCACAACGGGACACACCCTGCACATATCTGCTATCAATTACCTGTCATGTTCATTGCTACTCTCAATCTCGTGCCAAGCCTTGTCAGTTATATCCTTTCTAGAATATCCTGGTAATAGTTTCAAATCGGTTGCAGACGCAACTGTTTGTTGACCTTGGACGTGTGCTGGAGTGGGGATCAACACACGGGCTGACTAAACTGCAACCAGTTGAAATCAGTTGCCGACTGGTCGCATGCGACCGTATTTTCTTGTCACCAAACAGTTGCGTTGCATAGTTTCACGTGTTTGTGAGTGCAAGATGGGTGATCAAGAGTTGAATTTAAAACTTGTAGCAGAGGTCGAAAAGTACGAAGTGTTGTATAATTACAAATTACCAGGATATTCTAGAAAGGATATAACTGACAAGGCTTGGCACGAGATTGGAGTAGCAATGAACATGACAGGTAATTGATAGCAGATATGTGCAGGGTGTCCAGTTGTGAAGTAGTGCCAGCCAAACGATATGGTTTTTCAGTCAAAATAAGCAAAAAATGTTTAGTGTTGATATCTCAAGACCTATCATTATCATCGATAATTTGACAGTTTAAAAAACCGTTTAAAATTAGAATTTTTTTCATGACCACCATACTTTATCTGTACTATAGTATATGTGAGAAACTAAAATTCATGCGGTTGATAATACAGTCTTGAGAAAATAAAACATTTTTTTACCGTTTCATAATGGCGGTAATGTAAAATATTTTACCCATTTAAAATATCATGGATTTTTGGTCCTTTATTTATGGGACATTCTGTATTATAATTTTAAAATGAAAAGAAATTAATAATAAGTCAGTTACAAAATATAGTTATAATTTAATGTACAAAGTTTTATTGAAGTATGTTTTGACAGTTTACTTGAGTCCTTATAGGCTTGCAAAACCGACATCTTGCAATCAATGATGTTTCACTTGGAAGAATGATTTATTCTATAGCTTTTTCCCACTGCCAGGGCAGAGATGCTTGAGGAGAAATGAAGTAACTTGCCAAATATTGTCTCACAGTAACTGCCGAAGAGCGTTCAGTGATTGGATGCTGTCTTGGGCATGGTCCTTCAGCTATTTCCACTGTAGCCGGTGTTATAGTCGATACCTTCTCTTTTACGTACGTAATTGTGTAGGATACAAGCGGCTTTTACGATGTCGATTACTGTTTCTGCATTGCGACATCTTATGGGACCATTTAACACTGCAAACTTTTCAGTAGCCATACCAAACGTGCATTCAATAGATTTTCTTCCTCGGCTTAATCTGTAGTTAAATATTCTTTTTACATCATTGAGTGATTTTCCATTGTATGGTCTCATTACATTGCGTGCTAGTGGAAACGCTTCATCTGCCAAGAAGTAGTAAGGGAATGGTCTTTGTATGTCGTCGTATCGCAATGGGGTGGGTGGCGGAGTTTGAAAAGCACCATGGTTTAGCCAGTATCGCATGGCACTGACCTTGTAAACACCTCCATCGCTATTTCGTCCCAGCATATCCTGGTTCTATCATAGTGAAAGCAGCATCACGCATCCGAGTAAGATTAATGAATTGAAACTTTTTATAGTTAAAATTTTCTGAACCAGTATTTGGATATTTCTCAATGCGGATATGCTTTCCGTCTAACGCCCCAAGGCAATTTGGTAAGTTCCACAATGTCTCAAAACGTTCGGCAATTACTTTCCATTGGTCACCTATTGGTACCGGCATGTAAGTTGCTTGCAATGCATTCCAAATGATTTTCGTGGTTTCTTTAATAATGACTCCAACTGTACTCTCGCCTCTTGCAAAATATAAAAGAGAGAGCGACAAATGAACATCCTGTAGCCAAATACCTGTAACAAACGCTTGAATGTAAACAAGCATAAATTACTGACGGGTTTTCATAAATTATATATAAATACTTAATGTACTTATCACACGTACAATATTGTGCATTTCTACTTTATACTACAACTTACATCGGCCAACCGATTCAAGTTTTGCTATCCCTTTTTTTCTTTTCAGCTGCGGAATGCAAAAACAAGTGGCGTAATCTCCGGACAGTATTCATGCGAAAAAATCAAACCTTCACCTTCGGGATCTGGCGCTAAGAAGAAGGCCTACTACCTGGCAGAGGCCATGCAGTTTTGTTTGCCGTTTGTAAGAACATCAGCTCCTCCTTCTACAGGAAATTTACCAGAGGTTCCTAACTGTAGCGACGTAAATACCGACGAAACTTTATTGGAATCACAAATATTGGATGATATTCCAGATGATCCTTCAATTGAATCACCGCAATCGCCGTCAATAGTATAGGATAATACTTCCCGGTCATCCCCAATCATACCAATACAACCTCATACCAGCTCACAGCCATCGTCCATTCCGAATGAAGGTAAAATACGCCTAACGCAGAAGAAAAAAGCCGCTGTCGAAGCAGATCAATGTTTTGCTGCATATTTTAAGGCAAAAAACAGCACGACTTGAAAATAGTACTACCGCAAACGATAGTAACAAGAAAAGAAGCTTTGAAAATGTTCCTTCTCAGCTTGATACCAGAGTTGGAAGAACTCAGTGATTCACAAATCAAACAATTTAAACGCAAAGTTTTTTACTCTTATTGATGAAATATCAGGCACATCAGATGTCACACCAGCGTCGCCACATTCCAGCATTTCACTAATCTCTCACCAGTCAGGCAGCAATATTAGTGCGCCGCCAACATCCGCTGGTAATTACTACACGCAATTTACACAGGACATTGACGCCAACCAGTTCTATGTGCAAAATCTGGAATAATTACTTGATATCTAATTTTGTATTTTGACAATAAATTACATACCTTAGAAGTTATGAGTATTCTTTCTTCAGCAGTCACACATTCCCTCATATTTGTGTCAACCTTATGTATAAATGGAGCAACCAGCGTCACCAATTCCACATATGACTCTTTGGACATTCTGTAGAAAGCTATAAAACTTTCTGTCTGTCTCTTTTAATTGTTCACTGCTACGAATAGTCTGCACCTTACATTTTTCTCTATGTATGGGTGACACCAATATTTTCTGCGCATTCTTCGTTGTCTACGACGTAGAAAACATGCCAATTATGTCTTCCTCATCCTCATTAGTACTTGTCAAAATCGATAAAGTTACACTCCGACAAATAACTATTCAATTATTGATAATTTATCAAGTAAAAAATGTGAATGTAAACATTACTATACCACTATACGCATGTTCGCACAGAGATCGCCAACTGATCCACACCCAGTCGCGTCGTGCGTGGAGTCAGGTTTTATTTTGGTTGCAAACTCGTTGCGTTTGAAACTAGTTCTAAACTCTGGTTGCAAACGGGTCGACCCGTGTGTGGTAGGCCTAAGAGGAACATAATTATGTACAATATGCCTCATGTTAGCATTTGACAATTTTCCATAATTAAGGTCTAAGCAACAAGGAGAATTATTTGAGAAAAGTACAATGTTTCATACAAAAAGAACCTTGAGTTTACTGTGAAAGTAAATATGAAAATAAAATGGTTTATCTTCACAACTGCACTCGTTATTACATTGTAAAATAATTCTTGCATTTCATAGTTTTTAGGCTAACATTTTGAAATGAAAAAAAAGGTAATCTAGTTTAATTTTCACCAACATTTGGGTTACAGAGGAAATCTTACAGCACTACATGACATCTATATACAATTAAATATTTCGAACTGGAAAGTTGTAAACATGTAAGTATTCAATAATTCCATTTAAATGCGTCATTCAAAGACCTGAAACTTTAATACTGCCTTTGAAACACGAGTCAGTATGATGTAAATGGTTATAAAATCAACAAGTCTAGACACTGAACCCAGCCTGCCACTAGCCATGGCCCTAAGAGCTGAATGAGAGATCAATAAGACTCATGTGTGGCCTGACGAATTCAAAAGCCACTTTCGAACATTTGAGGCGACTTTAACACCATTCTGTTACTTATCATATCTTCACCGTAAACATCTTTAACTTAATAACTTTATAAATGGTTCATAAATCGTATTACAGCAAAAATCTCACAGTTGAAGGATCAGTAATTTTTTTAACATTTTAAATGTGCACAGCAAACTGAAAACACAATTTAGTTAGAGGAACCAAATGGCATCAGTTCAGAGTCAGCGAACAAGGAAGACTTTAGCACTTGTGCGTAATGATGACTACACTCATGAAATAACAGCAATGAATTGGTACTTGCCTGCATGATCGGATAATTTATATTATGGAAGTTATGAAATTTCATTCTTAACCCTTAAGCCCCGGCGTCCGATATATCGGACAGAGGTGGTCTAGCTAAAATACCCAACGTCCGATATACCGGACGTCTCGAGAATTTAATGTAGCTGGCTAATAATATGTCCAAATGCCATCAGTTTCGGTATAGTGGTCGGTGAAGAAACGGGCTACATGCAAAAACAATATACCTTCCAATTGGCATTGTATTTCGTCGTCGTTGATCGTAGTTTATTATTTTGTCGATGTCACCCGTCAGACGACTTCAGTTGCATTTGTTGTTGTATGCTGAGTTATAACCTCAATTAGTTTGCGTGATAGAAAGCGGTTGTTTTTCATGTGATTTATTGTATTATTAGTAAAAACATGAGTAAACGTCGTAGAGAAAAGTCACCAGTGAGTGAATGAACTGAGTTCTTTATATAAAATGTATATATTGTAAATATTATATTATTTCTTTTACTTTTTTGAAAAATTAAACAAGTTTTAGTGTTATAAACAATTACAATTGTTACAATTAGTTTGTGTTATTCTACAATATTGTTATTATTTCAAAAGTGCAAAAACAAGTATACATATTATCTGTATACTTTTACTGACGTGTATGTGGAAATATATGAAGAAGTGCTTATGCAGCAATACAATGAATTGGATATATCTCCTGCATTTATCAAGGAAAGTTCTTCAAATTTTGTGTGTGTAGTAAGAAATATGTGTACAACAACATTGCTTCATTTTTCAGGGGCTATAATTTTTTTTTTCTACCCTTTATGTATGTCCAAACTATAAAAAATTAAAAAAATTTTATGTATATATACGCTAAAAAAACAAATCATTCTGTAAAATTACTTTTTAACTATTACATCTAAAAGTACACTTATTTGTGAACAATTTAAAACAAAAACCTCAAAGTTATCTTCAAAAATAAGAAAACTAGATGTATTTTTCCTCAACTCTGCACTATGGTCCCTTATCGCCATGGGCTTTATAGCAAGTCCATGGAAAAATGGCTGGGGTTAAAACAAATGTTTATAACAAAAGGTATTGTGGCACAAATTACATTTAAGATGTTTTAGTAGAAAATTATAAGCAGGTTATAAAAATTATTAAAAAAGAGATCCTATTCCTTGATCCCTGAGATTTATTCCTTAGATACACTATCAACTAAGTTTTGATGATATCAATGAATAAAATTACATTGCTGAAATACAATTGTAAATGTAAAGGTTTACAACTCGAAACTTATAAGAATGCATAACAAAACAGTGAAAAATTAAGACAAAGTACTAGTCACTGAACTAAATGAGGATATTTTCAAATAGATTTGACAAAACAGTCCATGGACCAAACCAAACATCTTTGAATGAACCAAAGAGTAAGCACTGAAACATTGAAGTATTTGTAACAAAGAATGTTCAGTATGATTAATAACTACAACATATTACAAGAAATGCATTGAATGTCTGTTTAAAATCAATGTGCTTTGGGATTAAATTTCAGAATTGTTTACTCCATACAATGCAAATCTCCATCTACAAAAGAAATATGTACCATAAAACCCACCCAGGAAAGAAAGAAGTATTAAGAACATTTAGATGGCCATTACGTACTACCTTTCTGTAACGATTTTCCTAATACATTGGAAAGTATAGTAAAACACATTTTATGATACTTTAAAAGAGAACCGTTCTAATAACTCAGTTTCAAACAGACATTCTTTTATTATCTTTTGAATCCATTCATCATTCAATCGGTTGATATTTCCATTTATATTTAAGTGCTACATAAGATGTACAAATTCAATTAATATTCAATATTAAAATTACACATGAGGTTTTTAAATGTATACTTACTGAAGAATAAGAATTCTACAAGGACATAAAATTAGAAAAATTTTTAATCGTCTATATTTAAGCTTGTCTTCCTCTACATATTGCAGAGGAAAGTCTTTACATCTACAAAAATTTAGTTGTGGTTTTCAGTGCAAATGTTTATTTTAGAACTCTAAAGTCTAAAAAGCCTGTATGTGAGATGTGTCCAAAAAGTATCCGACCTTGACGTCTGGCATGAACTGACGTTACTCAGCGGCAACGGCAATCTGGTCCCCTCCACAAGCCACTACCTTATTCCAACGTTCCTTCCCACTTCCGAAAACACTCCTTAAATTCATTTTGCGGAATGGCTAACAGGTCCTTTGTCGCATTTTGTTTTATTTGTTCAACATCGTCAAATCTTTTTCCTTTCAAAGGAATTTTTAATTTCGGAAATAGCCAGTCACAAGGAGCTATGCCAGGACTGTACGGAGGCTGTCGTAGTTGGTTGATGTTGTGTTTGACCAAAAAAAAACGCTGAATAAGATTTGAGGAATGAGCTGGCGCATTGTCGTGGTGCAGGATCCAGTCACGGCTTGTCCACAGTTCCAGTCGTTTCCTTCGCACTGCTTCTCGTAGTCGCCTTAGGACCTCAAAATAATACTCTTTATTCACTGTCTGGCCTCTTGGAGCATATTCGTGATGAACAACGCCGTCCTGGTCAACTGTCAGCATTGTCTTGACATTGCTTCGACTTTGTCTTGCTTTTTTTGGCCATTGCTCTTCAAGAGTCTTCCACTGTGAAGATTGAGCCTTTGTTTCAGAGTTGTAGCCATAAACCCATGACTCATCACCAGTAATAACTTTTTTAAATAGCCCTGGGTCACTTTTTGTCAAATCCAGATTGTCGTGTGCGATTTCAAGTCGACAGTTCTTTTGGTCTTCTGTCAGCAGCCGAGGAACAAATTTTGCCGAAACACAGTTCATTTTTAAATCTTCGTGTAAAATGTTACGAACTGACGATTTTGGTATTCCTAAATCTTCTTCCAGCTCTCGGACAGTCAATCAACGGTTTTCATTAATTGCTGCACGAACACGTTCAACATTTTCAGCGTTTCTGGCCTGCCAGATCGGTCATCACTCTCCACTGTTATGCGGCCATTTTGAAACCGCCTAAACCACTCTTTTATTTGTGTATCGCCCATAGACACGTCACCATAAACTTTCCGTATCGTAGTAATAGTCTCTGATGCTGAATGGCCAAGTTTTTGGAAAAATATAATGCAAATGCGCTGCTCAACACGTTCAGTCATATTGAAATGCGACGCACACACACAGCAGTACTGTACGGAACAGAGCGCTGTGACTCACTGAGTGACCGGATCGTATCCAATGCCTAATATGGGAAGGAGTAGGCTCGCCCCTCCCCTCCAATAACCGGTTCGAGCCGGTCGGTTACACCACGGCTGTCTACTGGTCGGCGGTCGGATACTTTTTGGACAGATCTTGTATAATGTGTGCAAGTATTTGCCACAAAAACAAAATATTTTTTTTAGAAAAATTTGGTATGCTCATGCAATTTTTTTAGTACTAAATATACATTTTTGATATTTTACTTTAAGACATAACGCCTAAAAAACCAAGTTATGGTCAATTAAATATGTTTTTATAACTACAAAATAATTTTTATTAAATAAATATTATTTGCAGCCCATTCTGCAGACAAAACAGTTGTTCCAGTTATTTGACTCCACAAATATGTAAAATTGCTAGTTTAATAATATTTAAAAATAATTTCTTCTTTTTCAATATCTGTGATGCAACTTTTCCAAAAGAAATACACATAATGAAAAGCAGAAAATATATAATACAAAAGATAGTAAAAGCAATAATTAATGGTGTAATCTGAACACAGCCATGATTCAGCTACATGATATATTTCTGTCCTCAATACTCCCAACCTCACAAGAAGCAATCGTAATACGATTTACATTTGTTGTAGAGTAACATAGATGACTGAGGCTGAAAGTGTTAATTGTGTGTTACAGGCAGTTATTCAAAAAGCATACTGCCATGTCATATACTGGTGTTGTAGAGTAACATAGATGGCTGAGGCTGGAAGTGTTAAACTGTGTGTTACAGGCAGTTATTCAAAAAGCATACTGCCATGTCATATACTGGTGTTGTAGAGTAACATAGATGTCTGAGGCTGGAAGTGTTAAACTGTGTGTTACAGGCAGTTATTCAAAAAGCATACTGCCATGTCATATACTGGTGTTGTAGAGTAACATAGATGTCTGAGGCTGGAAGTGTTAAACTGTGTGTTACAGGCAGTTATTCAAAAAGCATACTGCCATGTCATATACTGGTGTTGTAGAGTAACATAGATGGCTGAGGCTGGAAGTGTTAAACTGTGTGTTACAGGCAGTTAGTTATTCAAAACATACTGCCATGTCATATACTGGTGTTGTAGAGTAACATAGATGTCTGAGGCTGGAAGTGTTAAACTGTGTGTTACAGGCAGTTATTCAAAACATACTGCCATGTCATATACTGGTGTTGTAGAGTAACATAGATGGCTGAGGCTGGAAGTGTTAAACTGTGTGTTACAGGCAGTTATTCAAAAATCATTCTGTTATGCCATTCACTATAAATAGAAAAAAAGCAAGGGTTACACATAAGGTTGTAAGAAAAAATAAAATTTAGTTTTAAAATACACTTTATTTTACACAGTAACAAAAAATATAAAAACAATTCCTATTCTTTGGATAGTTAGAAATCTAAAATTTCTATAATGAATTTATAAATTAATGAAGTGATAACTTAGCATCTACAGTGATGTGTGAAGTTAAACAATAAAATAAGTGAAGTGAAACTATGGCATCAGTTTAAATATTTATACATTACTGAGACACTGTTTTTGTATGCACAACATTATTTATGTTTTACTTTATATATATATATATATATATATATAATGCTTCAATTTATTTAAGTTAGTATGAATCAAATTTAAGTGATGATAATCATCATATAATAGCCATATTGAGTTATATTTCCCATATTAAACATTGTAAATTAACAAAATTCATATACCAAATATAGGAAACAGTTAGGGATAGGTGTATATATTAACACGTATAAGACACTCCATTAAAGCAAGTTAATCCAGCAAAATAACCTTAAAATTCAAGTTCTTAAATGGAGTTATGACTGCAAACGTAGTTTCTGGTCTAAAAAATATCAAAATTGAGGAAGAACTTTAACCCTTCATGGGCAGATGCGAATATATTCGCTAAAGGTTAAATTTTTTCACAAACATTCTCAAAATCAGAACAAAACTATACCAGTGTATTTTTCATACAAAACGGTTTTAAACTGTATTTATCAGAAGTAATTTATAAAAATGGAAACAAAAATTCTTAAAACATGACTGAGTATTTATACAGGAAATGTATTCTCTGTGTTGGCAATTCTAGAGTCACTCGACAGAATCAGAACCAGCACTTTAGAGGTGATGGTTAAGTTTGGTGCCCACCATACTAAAACATATTATTCTAGTTTAGTTAGTATCTGTTTTTTTATATGAACATCACCAATCGCAAATATCAAAATTTGTGGTGCAAAAGTAGATCGATAGGTCTAGTCTACTGCGGAAGATGACTGTTGAAGTTAGTGTGGGGCTCCCCAAGTGTTAGAGGCTGTTGCTAGCCTAGCCATAAGCATATGCCAGCCCAACCCCTCCCTTCCCACATGTGCTTTCACTGGAGAGGTTGGTACAGAGTTGGCTTCCTCTTCTTCTAAGAAGACACGACTGAGATTAATGCCAAAAATCCTTCTTCATGGATCTCAACAAGAGGAAGCCCCTACCCTCAACCCATCTAGAATATCCCGTCACTCCGGAAGCAGCAGAAAGGTCTTTTTAGGACCTGCAATTTCTCAGCTTCTTGTCCTAAGATGACATAAAAACGTTTTTAATTCTTTTGAAAAATCAGAAAAGGTATGTTCATGACTTTCTAAAATGATCTTTGACTGTAATGGTTTTTTTTTATTCAAGTATATTCATTGTGGTTTTTTGTACCTTTTACGTTAAATAACTCGTATTTTTTTCATTAAAGGCAAAAGTTTTCACTAAAATATGCTGTTTTTATTGTCGTCCAGAGTTGCTAATAGCAACATACCATTCATTAATATGTGCTAATAACAGTCAGATAAATATCAGCTAACATTCTTGTTATGTAAGGATGGGAAGAGGATGGATCCACACAACTTTTTGTCAACAAATTTTGTTGATACAAATTTATTTCACCAATTTACTTTAAAACTTATTTTACCAATTTTCAGATGTCCATGAAGGGTTAAATACAGAATGCTTAAATTAACAAAGCTATGTGTTCTATACAAGAGTACTGATGTGTTTTTTCCTAATGTATCTGTAAGCTATAGGTTACTGATTTGCTACATAATTTTTTTTAATTACTTGTTCTAATACTAAATTAACACTTACTTATTTAATGTACAATAACTTATGTATGACACAATTATCTTAATCTGTCACAATTATTTTATTGTGTGATCATTAACATTTTAATTATAAAGAATATTTTACTACAAAATTAAATCTTTGTACATAATGGGATGTGTTTTCTTGTTATTCTCTTACAATTAATTTTAGTTAAGTTAAAATGGCTTATTTTTATACTGATTTTATAGATAGTGATGAATGGTGAATAAACGTGATCATAATAAGTAAATTTTCTATTTCATTTTGTGCTTAAAAGATTGCTGACCAAGATCAGAATAAATTAGTTTATATGGTATAAATTCACAAGTTATCACTTCTAACTTCCATGCAAATTAATACATTTTACCTCTCATTAACTACTTGTAATTAAACTAATATATTTACAGATATATATATATACAGTCTTTGGCGAAAGTAGAGACATGGGTAGTATTACCACACTCACTGAAACTTTAAAGATAAATGTTTTGAAGATTGGAAATATTTAAACAGAATAGGTTTGGTAGTAATACCCACAATTCTCATTCTAGACAATATAAAAACAACTTCACAATTCTGAACTATCTATAAAAATAACAAAAATACACAATATCACTAAAACATGAACAATATAAATAATGAATATTAAATTATGGCTTGTTTTAGATGTTATTACTCAATTCGTTAAACATACTACTAAATGGAATGTTGTTGGCAGCAAGAAAAAATTTCTTTATGTACCAAATGAGTCAAAGCTTTAGTCCAAGTAAAAATGAAGTACAAATTGTAAACGTGTTATCTCGTACAGGACACCTCACACTTATCCCCTCTTACTTCTTCAATTATTGGAGATATTTGAACCAGATTCATGACGATTTATTTCAAAACTACGTCTCAGGAAGAAGCCTTTCAAAATCTTTGGAGTCATAGACATATGTAGGAGATTACTCATTATCTTTTTGTATAATAATGTAATATGTTAAGAATATTGATGAGACGAAGACAGCTATTGAAAAATTTAATTTTGAACCTTGGAAAGGAATGGTGTTTAATGAATATTTTTTAATGTAGGGGAGAGGGGGGTACCTTTGAACTGGGGGCACATTTGAACAAGTTTAAATTTCCCGCCATTTGATGAGCTAACTGCCTGATTTTTTTTCTACTTCTTCTTCTCATCTGTATGACCTAGTACACCTGTTTCCCTCCATTTTCTTTTAACCTTTGTATTCAATTCAGTGCCAGATAGGTTAGGTTTTAGCCACATTTTGTAAACTTTTGAGTTTTGAGTTGTAAGACTGTCAGCGGAAGAAAAGAATTGAAGAATTGACCAAACCTTATATTCTAAGGTAAGTACATTTATTGAGCAATTTTTTGAATATAATAACATAAGATAATCTGTTCAACTAACTAAGAAAAAAATCAGTTTCTTCTACTGTGACATGTGGGGTACATTTGAACAAACATTGGGGGGTACATTTGAACATTCTAAAATTATTCATAAAAGTTACTGGTTTTGTAAAAAAAGGTAAAATATAAGAAAGCCGAATTTTTTAGGTTATTTATTAGCATTTGTACAAGTTAAACAATTTATTTATTTTATTTTTTACTGGAAATTATAAATATTAAGAGAATTGTTTTAAACCTAGAACATATAATGGTAGGCTATCATCAAGATAGAATAAGCATGAGGCCTATTTTTTGTATTAGTTCAATGTTTATATTTTTTAAATCTAGTACTTTTATCTTACATTAAAACACACAAGTTGTCTTTACGTCTTAAATCTCTTCATTAAAAAAAATTTGATATCAGCAGCCTAATATTGAAACAAACCTAATTTGATCTTACATTGTAGGCCTTGGCCTACTAAAACAATAAATTACTAACTTACATTATGTTTAGGTAATAGCTCACTTTGTATTGTTTCAGGTTACAATGGTTAGAAACTACATCAAGAAAAAAGTTGGGCCCAGAGATAAATGAGCGAGATGTGGAGGAAGCTGTTAAGCTTGTTTTGGAAAAAAAACGTCCCCCAATACGTCAAGCAGCAGAATCGTTTGGCTTGGTTCATACCATGTTATTCTATCGAATAAAAAAAGCAAAAGGCTCTTCTAAAGACAAATTTACCATCTGAGCACACTGATATCCGAGTCCCTTCAGCACCCGCACCCCTTTTTAACATTTAATAGCAAGTTACACTTCTAACCAAGTATTTTCAGCTCAAGAAGAAAAAAAATGCTAGAAGAATATATTATTACATGTTCTGCGATGAACTATGGTCTCACACGTACAAAATCATTAGAGCTCTTGCATTTCAGTATGCAGAAAAATTGGGCCGATGTCCAAAAAAATGGGAAGATAATAAAACAGCTGGTTTAGATTGGTTTGAAAGGTTTTATGAAAAGACATAAAGATTTATCACTGAGAAAACCTGAAAACACAAGCTTAGCTAGAACATTAGGTTTCAATCGGAAAAAACATTGAAGAATTTCAAAAAAACTTAGATGATGTTTACAAAAAACACAAATTTTCTCCGAGTGACATTTACAATCTTGATGAAACTGGGATTAAAACTGTCGTGCAAGCCCCAAATGTTGTAGCTAAAAAAGGCACTAAACAAGTAGGCCAAGTTGTGTCTGGAGAAAGAGGCAGCCTTATTACAATGGTTGCTACTGTTAATGCGGCAGGCAATACCATTCCTCCAGTTTCAATATTTCCCCGAGCTAGACTACATGACAGTTTAATGGTAGGTGCTATCAGTGGAAGCTTAGGACTTGTTAACTCCCCTACTAGTGGGTGGATCACTAATGCTTTGTTCCTCAAAGTGCTGGAGCACTTTGTGAAGTACAGCCACTGCTCAAAAGAATCACCAGTTTTGTTGATTCTCGACAACCACGAATCCCATTGCACTCTGGATGCAATATTATACGCAAGAGATAATGGTATTTGTATTGTGACAATACCTCCTCATTGTAGCCATCGTGTCCAACCTCTAGATGTTTCAATTTTAGGACCATTTAAACAAAACTTAGCCACAGTTCAAAATAACTGGCTAACAAACAACCCCGGATCTAAACTCTCAATTCATGATTTAGCTGGGTTGGCATCAAAAGCTTTTAATTTAGCATTTACAAGGAAGAATATCTTAAAAGGATTTGAGGAGTGTGGAATATGGCCATATTCTACAACACTGTGTTTACTGATGAAGATTTCCCATTTTCTGAAGCGATGATAACCTCTAGTACGCCTACACCTGACACTACGAAATCTTCTAATCTAGGACGCGAAAATGAAAATTACAGCCAAGGTAATCTAATGCTAGACCTACAGGTTCAACATCAATTGAAAATGAAAGCCTAAATGATGGGATTTTAAACAAAACCGTAGCAGTGTCTCCTAGTCCAGAGGTTGTTAGGCCTTATCCCCAGCTGCAGGCAAAATCTTCAGTAGAATGTAAAAAAGGAAGAGAACCAGGAAAATCGAAAATAATTACGGCCACTCCAGAAAAAAATTCGGTTGGAAGAAGAAATCAAAAGAAGCTTTTAGAAAAACAGAAAAAAAGAAGAACTAAGGAAGCAGCGTGACATAAAGGCAAAAAGAAAATTAGATTTACCAGAAAAAAACAAAAAATCAGGACATAACAAAAGAAGAAAAACAAATAAGCATAAATCTATTTCATACGAGTCTGACTGTGACGATCCTGACCCAATTTATATGGAAAGTGGAGAATCAGACTGGGTGGAGAGCTCTGAAGAAGATGACAACTTCGATAGGCCTAACCTGTCTAAACAAGTAAAAATATGTCCGATGCTTGAAAAATACTATGCTGTATTTTATGATATAAGTTGGTATTTAGGAAGGGTGGTTGATTTCCCGGATGAAGGATTTTCTAAAATTAAGTTTTTGAAAGAAGGACTTGGAGATTCATATGAGTGGCCAAAACATGATGATGTTCAAGTGATAGAAAATAAATATCTTTTTTACGGGCCAGTACCTTGATTGGAAATGGACCCTTTCTCATCGACGACAAGTGTAAAAGGAGAATTCGATCAAAATACTCAATGTTAAAAAGTAAAAAGTAGAAGTTGAACCTAAATTTTGTTTACACAATCTGTAATGTACCTTTGATTAGTGCACACTATGAATAAAATGTTTTTGTGTATTTCCTTAGTTTTTCTTTACTAATTATCCAATGTTCAAATCCACCCCGTCCTTGTTCAAACCTACCCCAGGCTTGTTCAAATGTACCCCTTAGTGGGGTACATTTGAACAACATGCAGTGAACTTTAATTTTTTTTTTTAGCCTAGATATTTTGAAGATTATTAACATTAATTTAAGTAATTTGTTGCATAATAGTCTAAAGATCAATGTCCCCATGCTTGTTTATCAAAATAATTAATTTAAAAAAATACAAAAATATTTTTTCAAAAAGTGTTCAAAGGTACCCCCCTTTCCCCTAACACAAACAATCAGTCATTTTAAGACAGCAAATGATTTACACAAAAATAAATCCAAAATATAAATGGGAATACTAAAATAGCTAAGCATATAAAGCATCAATGACTTGATATCTTTTATATCAGTTAGTGGGACACTGCACAGGTCATAGTGAACATATTATTTGACTAACAAATCTGTACACTCGGATGCTCAATAATTCGGACAGACCAAGTTAATACATTAGCTTAGTGATTTGGTAGTTATTGAACATTAATGAAGATAAATTGATGACAATATTACATTGTAACCACTTAGCCATGGAGATAATATGCTAGATAGTTACAAATAACAATGTAATTGTGAAATATTATTTGCCACATAGCTCCAACAATTTTAACGACAATGAAACCATGACTAATCAAGTAGTCTCATGTTTTGCTCATAAAATCGATCATTTCTATCTTTTTCAAATATTGTAATTTACCAGTAAAATCCAACTTATTAATTATATTTATAAAATAAACTTATTGATTGGACAGGAGGTACTATGAAGAGTAAATAAAAAATCATAAATGTAAATCTAAATTACAATAAAAAATAGGTTAAAATTCATACACAGATGCCATGGAAAATATATAATAATTTATATTCTTAAAATATTAATCTTCTAATAAATAATTTACAACTAAAAATTACATGGGAACACAAATAAAACTTAATCAGTCTTAATTAATGAGAAATCATAAAAATACTGGTTTCTATAATAATTACATACTTATTTGTGCTTGGTTCATTTTAAAAAACTGTTCTATGATTTATATAGAGAACTGAAGAGTCATGGATGATAAGATAAGAATCAAATCATAAAGAATTATACTTAACCTAATAAATAATAAACGAAGAATTTAATTTATCTTGTAGAAGAATTAATTATAAATATAAAATCCCATTTTAGATTTTATAATTATTATCAAAACATTATTAGAAATAAATTAGCTCAAAAGAGTGGGCTTTAAGCAGTAACTTGGGGCTTGACAATAAAAGAAAATGCAATTCTGTTATAGTAAACCTTTTTGTAACACAATTACACTATTACATCTTGAGCTGTAAATTTTCTTGATCACATCAATTTTGTACGTTTTTTTTAATATTAGAGAATATATCATTTCTCTACGTGAATCTTTTTTACACTCAATTTTAAGATTTCATCTTTAAATGCACTATTTAAATAAATGAATCACAAAGAGTTTGTTGTTCTACCCTGACACTGGATTCCTAACAGATGTTTCTATTTCAATCTTTTATTTCATTACCTCAAAAGATATAATTTAAACTAATTAATAACATCGTCTTGAGGATTCAGGGTACTTAGATTTTAACTCCATTTTGAATTGCCGAAACAGCATACGATTTCTTTCTAGCTCTGCATCCTTATCTGCATGGAAAGATGAATGAGTCTTGACACCTTGATGGACAAGAAATGCGTTGTTGAGTACTGAAAACTTGTAGCCCGCGACATGGAGTTCACATACCTGTATCATTTTAGAATAGAATGTTAAGATATTACATAAACAATGGTACAATATAAACACCGATTTAGGTTGATAATAAATTTATGTTACCTGGCTTATTCTGTTGAAACCATACTGCTTGAAACGTTCATCATAAAATGGTATTGTATTCCGGGCAATATAGAATGGTTCCCAGGGATCTTTCCACAAGACCTCAAACAGTGGAGCAAGTTCTGCAGCAGGAGGTTCCTTTTGCCACGACTCATAGTCTGTATGCACCTATTATGTGTAGTACACATATTAATACATACAAATATTTAATTGAATTATAATATTTTAGAGTAATTGGAGATCCCAATAAAAAATCTCACATTTATTTTGAAGTACTGGCATATTCTTTCAATACAAAATACTAAACTAGACAATTAATTTAATATTAATGACCTGAATAATTTTGTAAATTCTGAAATAAATCACTTTTTCTCCGAGACTATGAACTTAACCCTTTGGGTGCCAGACCATTCCAAATTTGCAATAAGGAATAAAGCTAATACACAATAATTAATTTTCAGATTGTAATCATTCTAATTTTTTTTATAAATAACATGAAGAATATGAGAAATATTCTATTATTGTTATAAATTCAAAAATGTAAGAATATTAAGCAATAATGTTTTTATATAAAAGTGAAGTTTGAAAAAGTGTATTGTGAAAATATTTTTTTAGATTTTTTGATACACAATAAAAAAGAAACATACAAAACTAACCAAACCTTATATATATATGTATATAATATATGTATATATATATATATATATATATATATATATATATATATATTGTAATCAATTTTTATACAGTTAAATAAAATGTGATGTATTAATGCAATTGAAAGTAATATTTTACTTAAAAGTACAATGGTATAAAGGTTATAAGATAATTATATAAGTAATTTTTATATTTATCTCTTCATTATATTGAGTATACTGAGTAGAATAAAATACATGAGTTTTGTCTTTAACTAAATAAACAAAAACATTTTCCAAACCGTTATTCCTGTTTTTTTGTTAAATTTTATGTTTGAACTTAGTATTGTTAGATAGACTTTTATTTTATTTACTATAGCTAAACTACATAAGAGAACGTCAAAATAAATAAAATTCATAGTGTTGGGTGAGTGAGTTAGTCAGTGTTGAGAATACACAACAAATATTTTCAGTTAAAACAAAGGTGGAATATTAGTTATAAATGTTGTATTATTTATTATATTATGGGAAAGAGTAAGCAACAGCCTATCAGCCAATATGATAATATTTATCCAAAGATGAATTTTAAGTGTCTTGTATCTTTCTATGTTTTTACCTGACATTTAAGACATAGCTGTACATAAAACGGCCGCATATCTCCAGAATCTACGAGTTTGAGCAATTCTGCTTTGTGTCGTGGCACAGGAGTTTCCTCTTTTGCCTCAAATGCAGGTACCACAAAAACATTTTTCTCGTCATGTTCCCTCTTGCGAAACAGTCCTCGCTGAGACGCAAATGCAAAGAAGTCCTAAGAAAATAAAAAAAATATTTGTATTATAACAATTAATTAGTAATTATTTATTTACTACTTTAATCCCTAAGCCGAATTTGTTTGAACTTTGAAAATATAATTTTTGAAAAGTCAACTTGACGAAATAAATTTTTCTGACATTCACAAGATATGTGAGTTACGATTGCTGGTATATGTGTATACAGTGTGGTAGAAAAGTCCTGGAGTGATTTATTATCTGATATACCTTTTTTACAGAAATACAACTTTCTACATAAACATGGGACATAAAAATCTACTTTTTAATGCAAATACCCACTTTTTAGTCCCTCAGTGGCTCAGCCCATAGAAAATCTTTAATGTACGTATACGCCAATATGTACATCAAATTAAAGATCTTAATAAGCAGAAAACAATGTGCAAACCAATCTTCAAAAGGTTCCAACTGAAATGGCAGCATTTACAATTTTACTACTCAGTTACAAAAAAGAAATAAAACATCTGATATCACACCAATTTGGCAACAATGCTCCCAGCGAATATTTCTCGGATATTGTATTCAACTTGATTTGTATTAGTGTTGTCATTCCAACAATGACTAGTGATTCATATTTATCATCATTGAGATTCCTTATAATTCTTAGAGTATAATATTTATACAGGAAACTTAATTTCCTTCTTAAACTTTATGGTCTAAATATGTCAAGGCCATTTAGTATTTTTTGTACCATACATTAGTTTTTAACTTACATTGTCACAAAACTTTTTGAATTAGTCTTTTATATTGTGTTTAAGTATTCGTGTTGTCATTCCAACAATGACTAGTGATTCATATTTATCATCATTGAGATTCCTTATAATTCTTAGAGTATAATATTTATACAGGAAACTTAATTTCCTTCTTAAACTTTATGGTCTAAATATGTCAAGGCCATTTAGTATTTTTTGTACCATACATTAGTTTTTAACTTACATTGTCACAAAACTTTTTGAATTAGTCTTTTATATTGTGTTTTACTTTTAAACTTTATGATATCTCTCAATAAGAGTAAAAGAATTAAAGTACTTATGATGAGAGATTAAGGAGTCAGTTTCAGTTCATTCCAATAGGTTGTTCATTTTTTAATAACAGTTTTCCATACAGACCATCCATATCAAAATCCACAGTATTTTTTAAAATCCAACAGTACAGAAGAAACCGGCAGTTTTAAATACCATGAAAAGAAGTAGAAGGGCTGAATTTGTAACGAATGAAGATAAGTCTATAGATGTATTGTAAACTTCGTTGGGGAGCCCAACACATCAATAAGAGCTGCAGCTACTTAACACAATTTTTTTAAGAGGGAAAGAGACAAAACTCACTGCACGTAGTCCTGAAAGGACCTACCTTACTTAAGTTTTTGGCCCTCAGAATCTGAGGCTTTTACAGAAGCCTATAAAATTTTAGAGGGCTCCTGATCTCTGATATCCTTTCGGCTGAGGAGATAACCTCCTAGGATTTTTTTCTGATTTACAAATGGCAAGACAGTTTACTCATATATGTTCTGCTGATTCTTCTGCCTCTCAGCAGACTCTGCATTCATCAGTATGGTTTAGACACCTTCATCAGATATTTCCCTAGAGGATCATGTCCTGTCAGTGTCCCTAATACTAGTTTTATATCATCCTTGCTTTGATCTATGACCACTGACCATTCTTTTGTATATGGTGAAATAAACATTTTCAATTGCTTGAGTCCTGAGACCTCTCCAAATTTTGGATCTAATGCTCTTTTCTCAATCATTTACTAGAGCTTTGCTGTAAGAGAAGGCTATTTCACAGCCTGCCTCTATTCCTACCAGAAGGCTTTCAGAGCCTATATTGGCAATGGTGTCTGCTGTTTCGTTCCCATTAATTGCTTTATAGCCCGGCATGCAGCCAGGGGCAACTTTGTTCCTCTTTGCCAGTCCCATTAGTGCATTTTTACATTCCCATACTGTTTTTGAATCAAAGAAGCAGGCGTCGAGCACCTTTAATGCTGCCTGACTGTCTGAAAGTATTGAATACTCTGAACCATTAGGTGTCCTTTGTGTGAGTTTTCTGCCACATGTTTAAATTGCCATGACCTCCAATTGGAAGACCGTGGCGTGTTTCCCTGAAGCCTCTGCTAATATTGTACCCTGGCTCATATACTCCAAACCTGCACCAGATTCTAGGTGTGAGCCGTCAGTGTAAAACTTCAGAACACCTTTAGTAGGGAACGAAATATGGTTTTCCAAAGGATTATTTATTAACAATACACTCAGAAACATAGGTTATCATTTCGACCTCAGGAAATTCTTGTATTACTACCTACTATCCTTCTGAGGAAGTAGGTTTAATCACCTTTCTACTCAGCAGCTTCATAGCACTTAATGCGGCTATCTTCTTTACTTCCTGCCCCAGAGGAGTGTCTCCCAGTGTACTGCTTCCAGTTCGAGAGTTGACAGGAGCTCATTGCCCTGGTAATACTTACATGAGATACCTTTGAAGACTCTGTAGCCTTTTGGGTTCTGTATTTTGTTCTACTTTACAATATCACACATGACCATTGGTTATATTATAGCTTAATAAATCCAATATATAATTTTGGGTTTTAGTTCCATTTATATCCAAAGAGTCTTTTGCAAGCACTAAGAGCCTTTGTTACTTGTACATAGTATTTTCAATATGAGGATTCCATGTGAGCCTTTTGTCCAAAACTACTCCTGGACACTTGATCACTTAAAAATATTTATTCCACCAGAACAGGTTGAGCTTTTTCTGGTGAAGGTTATTACACATGTTTGTGATGGGTTAATCTTCAGGCCCATCCCCATGACATCAGTTTCTTATAAAGTTAAGGGTATCTTGAGTGAGGCATTCCAACATGTCTTTATTTCTTCCCCTGACCATAAGCACTAGGTTGTCAGCATGACATTGTAGTTTTATACCCCTTTCTTCTACTTTAGTCAAGAGATCATCCACCACCATTGCTCATAAAAAGGGAGACAGTACTCCTCCTTGGGGGGCACCCTTTCTGGGCCATAACTGTGGCATATTTCTCTCCAAGCTTTGCTCTTACTTGACGACTTTTAAAGAGGGTTACAATCCAAATGACAGCTTTTGATGGAACTTCAAACCTTTCCCAGTGCCTTCATGGATTCATATGCTACTCTGTGGAAAGCTCTTTCAATGTCCAAAAAATATTGATTACGACTTCCTTTTTCTTGAAGGTGTCTTCCACCACCTCCAATAAACTATGGATTGAGGTAGTGGTTGACTTACTTTCAACATATGCATGTTGATACAGATTGAGTTATTTATTATTTTTTCCATAGTTTTAACCATGAAGGAGGTTAGGCTGATAGGCCTGTATGATTTAGGCTGAAGACGGAAAGACTTTGTCCCCCCCCCCCGGAAAGACATTTAATCCCCCTTGCCGAGCGGCATCCGTATATATGCGCCAGCGCTCGACTATAGAGGTTGATCAGCATCCATATATATGCGCCAGCGCTCGACTATAGAGGTTGAGCGGCATCCGTATATATGCGCCAGCCGCGTTCCAGCTGGCTGCCGCACTGTCGCCACACATTACTTTCAACGTCACCTACTACGTAGCAGCACTTGTCAATCAATGTACCCCTGTACACTTAGTACGCCTTTCTGTTTAGTAGGTAGCAGCACGTATCAATAAACCTGTGTGTTATTTGTTTTCCCGCCTTTTCCAATGCGATCTTTCGTAAAGTAAACAAAACAAATAACTCGTGATCAGTGATTCTGAAGTAACCTTACATTTAAATTATGTTTATTTCAGCTGTGTTTTATGTGTTGTGTTTTTAGTTATATATAAATAATTTAGAGACTCTAATGTAGGAAATTAGTGACAGTAATATCGGACATTTGTTGTGCCACGCCGTTACCATGCCTCGCTCGTCTTGGTGTCATGACCCCCGCCAGTCCAAGGACGCTACACTACACGTTTACCACAGCCATTTCAAGGGAACATATTTGAGTTATACTGACAAATAATATTTCTAAACATATAAATATGGGTAATATACAAGTATTTTACTCACTAACAAAATATAGGTATTGTAACTTATTCATTTTATTGATTGAAGATATCAAGTTTTAATTATTAATTTTTGTAGATATTTAATTAAAAAACATTTTATATACTTTTTTCATGCAGTTATGTAATTATAATGTTAAAATAAAAAAGAAAATTTAATTTAAAAAATATGTGTGGTAAAGTGTTTTTCTATCTTAATATTTTGCTCATTAAGGGTTAATGCTGTGAACCTTTTTTTTATTGTTGCCTGGACTTAGAAACCTCCCTGACTTGTCATCTACCCTACTAGAGAATAGAAATTGTCTCTCGCCTTACTTTTCTAATAAAGATGGGTTCTGACCCTTTGTTTCCTGGTTCAAGATCATGCATGAAGATGAACTGGAGAAGTTCCTCACATCTAAAGTTTATGCTGCCCAGTAGGAGTGGTATGCATTGCGGTCACAGCCGAGGATGAGAGCCACCCTTCTTCCTCTACAGTACTATGGTAGCCTTTCTATTTCTATTAGTGGACAGTTTGTTGATGGGTAAATATGCTGTGACACTATTCATGCACAAAACCATCACTCATAATGTTTTCAAGCCATAAACAAAGCACATTCCCGATACATTTCTGCTGCATTATCCCCTTCTGCTTGCAGGAAACGAATTCACATTTGGTGGGAGAATCAGCAGAGGTGACCATGTTTATGCAACTGCTGCTCAGCACAAACTGGCTACTTGAATTCGGCAGTGATAAATGTTGTAGTGTGAAGATATGTGGTCGACTACTGCCCACACCGCTGTCTGCCACGGTGTTCTCACAGAGAGAAAACACTGTGATTAAAATAAATAATGAGAATAATCCTTTGAATCAATTTCATTAAATAGTTAACATGTTTGTCTATATGTACGAGAGGCTGCTGATAAGTAATGCCTCCAACACCCTAAGGAGTTTGTAAAGATGTATATAATTAAAAAAAAAAAAACTACATTGCAAAATTAAGCTTACAGTATATTTAAGAAGATGTTACACTTATTTCATAATATAATATCAGTTGAGGTCTCTATATTTACACCAGCGATGAGTCAATTTCTGTGTTTCATTAAAGAAAAGTCAGCATCTTTACCTTTGAGCCAGTTTGCAACTGCAGATTTCACTGACTTCATCATCAGATTCATATCCAACTCTTTTCAAATTCCTTTTTAGTTGCGAGAAGAGCCAGAAGTCACATTGTGCTAAATCTGGGCTGAATGGGATATGGGCTCTATAGACAAGTGCAATCTTTCCACATGTCTGTCACTTGCAATGGTGTTGTGCATTATCATGATATGCATTAAGAATTCTGTGCCCCCCCCCCCCTTATAAAATTTATGTAATCCATGTTTTTGAGTTTTCCAGTATCTCACAGTAGGCGTTGGAATTGATGGGTTGACCATGTGGTAAGTATTTGGCCATAAACACATCTTGCAATTCCAAAAACGGGACAGCATAAACTTTTCGGCAGTCCCATAACTTCTGTAGAGGGGTTGCCCATACTTATCTGTTCTCCTTCCATTGATTTTTTCCCTTGGGATCATAGTGAATCCAGGTTTATCTCCAGTTAACTTAATTGTTTTTAAAAAATTCTCCCAAAAACACAAAACGTTCCAGAATATTATTATTACCATATGTTACTGGATTTGAGAGTCTAGTTACAAATGCCTTTTTTAATAGTTGCCTTATTGTCATCAGTTCTGCACCACACAAAAAATACCTGGTTTGCAACACAGTTTGAAAGATAGGATATATTTCAGACTCTAGCTCAGTCATTTTCCAATAGATTCTTTTTAAATTAGTCTGTTTGTTGCATTTGTAATGAAAATATATATTTAATATTCTAGATGCCCAAAGACAATTTACATTTTATAAGCACACAACCTGGTTTTTCTTAAAATCGATAATGCAAGTTTGGATAACCTCCACCTACACTAGTTTTGGTGGAGGTCGATGGGAGCTTATCAAAAGGGTAACTAACCATCATACAAGTAAATAAATGTTATACTACCACGAATGTTATACATGAAAGAGGCAACTTTCAGCCTCTATATAGTTGTCTTAAAATTATATAACTATTATTTATGTATAACAGTTTGTTTCCAGTGTGTCAGTTTATGAAAAATGTGATCAGATTTTTTAATTCATATCCTGGTGAATTGTAACATATCCCGGTGTGTACACTTGTTCTATTGTTTTCTATATAAACTTTTTGATACCCTCCCATTTCGATCTCCACCAAAACTAGTGTGGCTGATGATCAATTTCTTTCTTAGGAAAAATTCATCTAATGGTTATAAAAAACGAAGCAATGTGCTTATGCAATGAAAATTGGCTCTTGGCTCCTAGTCCATATTGTTGTACTTTACTTAGTAACGAGTTTTTGAGTAGTTTTACTTTTATCATTTTTAATAACTTACCTTGTAGAAATGATTTCTAAAATTATAATTTATTAAATCCAAGATTAAAGAATACCTATTTAATAAGCCAATATACCAAATTATATAAAATTAGTAAAATTGAAAATTAGTCAATACAAAAAACTCAAAATTACGATTTCTTATTATTTACACACCCGAAATTAACATTTTTATATGGATGGAAATGGTCAGAACCTAAGAATAATTCCCTACATTATTAGAGAAGAGTTCAGTGCCATCCCATTTGTGTGTGCTCATGAATGCAAATACATGCCTGTGTGTTTGTGTGTACACTATTATTGTGTATGATATAATGTAGTATACAGGTTATATATTTCATTAAATTCTTATTCACATAATACTGAAAAATTCATTAACACCAATTTATTATTTGCAAAATAAATTTAAAATTACCTGGCGTAGATTTTCATTAGGCAACATGTCAATATCAACAACCAATACAAACTCTGATGCTGTGCCTCGACGTGCCACATTCCGCAAGAGATTGACAGGATAGTTGTGAGTGGTGGCATAGTTGGTGGTAGTGGTGTCCAAGTCGTGCTTGAGACTGCAAGGGTGGGGTGGAGGGGGAGAGGGCATGGACAGGGGTGGAGAGCTTTTTGCTGGCAGAGGTGACACTAACGCAAATGTCACATTGTGCCTGATTCCTGGCAAGCAAGCTCTTAGTTCAGCCACCTTCCATAATGCTTCTGACACTTGATGATCTTCTGCAAATACAGCCACTGATATTGGACCCTACACAGAAAAGAAATAAATTAAGATTGTTTAACGTTTAAAGTACAACAAATTTTAATAAGTTTTATCTAGATACTTGAACATCTTTCACAAGACTAACTAAAATACCACAGTTTATGGGTTTGTATTCTTAAACAGCTTAAATACTTCTTATTTATTAACATGCTACTCTAATAAACTGAATCTTACTTTGACAAAACAAGAAATTAACCCTTTACAAGTGTATATCAAAATACAATGTTATGTACAAAAAGCTCCTTGAGCGAATTTTTTCTATAGAGGAGAAGGGACAAAACATTTGTGTGTGAGGGTTTGAGATCCATCACTTCCTTATTTCTCAGTACCAGTAGAAGGAGGTTGTGGAGCTTCCTTCCCATATACGGTGGCTTCTTTTCAAACTAAATCAAGGGTAAGTGAGCATCTCCCTTGTATTGGGGCAAGTTATTTGAATGAGAACAAAAAGCACTGGCATTAAAACAACTCCTTGTGGGGCACCTCGACAAACAAGTTGGGGACTGAATCTTGGAAGTTTACATATTCAATTTTCTGTGTGTCTTAGCTTAATTAGCTGTCCTGTCCTTCAAGATCGCTTTGAAACCATGCCATTACTGGTCCTGTTACTCCCAGATTTGTTAGTTTACAAATAAGATCATGGCTGAGGTAGTCAAGGGCTATACTAGAATGTCTAAGATTATTCCAGTTTATCAATTTTCCCTCTTCTAAGCTGTCTATAAAAGTTTCAGCCATTTTTATTATTACAAATGTGTTAGATCTTCCTTTAGTAAAGACATGATGATAATTTATCTGTAAGTTATAATAATTCTGTGTAGTAATTCAGTATTCTTCTGAGAACAACTTTTTGACTAGATTTAGAGAAGGCTGAAATGTGAAAGATAGGTATGTAATTGCAAGCTTCCAATCTGCTTCCATTTTGTGTTTTGGATAAACTTTTGTTAATTTCAAAGCTGAAGGAAATTTACCACCTTATTAAAGGAAAGACTTATTAAGTATGTCCACAAGGGATAATACAAGTTCTTAAGAGCAAATTTTTTAGGACTTTGAATAACATCCCGTCCAATCCTAAGGAGGAGTTTTTTTGTTTCAGATTGCTCATGACGGTTTTGACATTTTCATTAGTTTCTCAGAGGCATGTTAACCAAGTTGAGTGTATTGGTGGTAAAGTGTGTTTAATCTTTCCGTTATTTTGTTTTGTATTTTGTTGTTTGTAAAGTTTTTTTAACAATGAACGCAAAGTATGATTAGCTTATCAGCTCATCTTTTGACTTGTCAATTACTTTCCCATCTACTTCAAGCTTTATTTCCTCAACAGAAGTTTATTTTTTTCAACCAAGTTGTATTTATCATATAGCCTTGGATTTATTGTCGGCATGGGTGATACAGTGTGGAGCTGCTCATTTTCTTCTGAGTTTCAAATGTAAGTCATAGTTCTTCTCACATATTGTTGATTCTTCTTTTTGTTAACAGCTCCTATCATCTAGTATTTATGAAGTGCTCTTAAATAAACATCTTTTAATCTATTTGCCTCAGTGTCAGCAAAGGATTTAGGTTGATTTCTAATTTTTCTTTGTGGGCATACTACATCCATGACGTCTTACTATATAGCAGTCTTTTGAAAGCTACATCAACATCTTCAGCATTTAAAACCAATTTTCTTCACCATTGGCATTTTTTTGACACCAAGGCATTTGAGCACTTGTAGATTTTTCCTTGTGAGACACCAATTCTGGTTGGATTACTCCGAATTTCTGAGAAACTGACAATACAACTCTACGCAGTACGATCTGATAGGCCACTATGAAAAATTTCTCAAATGAGATTCTCAATATTTATATTAGTGCTTATCCAGATTAACAGGTTAGCTGCCGGCGGCATATTTTCAAATTTTCGGCGTAATGCCAAATTTAACCGTTAGTTATTTTTAGATATTTTTACTTTAGTTGTGTTTATTATACACTATTACAATAAGATATACTTTAAAACTTTTAAAATAAATCGTTTAAAATTCTAGACCGATCGGGTCGGCATCAATATTTTTTAACGAATACTGATTGAAAAACAAACTTGCCGACCCAATCGGTCGCCCGTGTATACTGGCGTATATTTCGTTTGAGAGGTTGGTAGCACATCAGCTGTTCTTACGCGACGACTCTCGAGTATCCCGCCAGCTGTTTCGCGCCTTTTAGCCAAACGTGAGTTTGTTTTCTTGTTTCTATTGTCAGTTCGGCGCTTTTTCGCAGTCTACTTCAAACTGTTCTTCTTTCTCCTGAAGTTTGATTAGTTAATCATGAGTGACGATCTAGACAGTGATGACATATTAAGAGCAATCAAAGCCCCTTCTAGTGAATTTGACCCAAATATGGATGGTGTAAGTGATGATGGTTGGGGCAGTAATGTAAATAGTGAGATGGATGATACGGACGAAGACCCCGACTTCCTCTCTAGTGATGATTCAGTGCCAGGCAGTGAATCCGATGACAATGAAGTTGGTATTATAGAGACTATGGATTGTTCGGATGAAATGATTGATTCTGTTCTGACTGAGTGAAGATGTGAAGGAAAGATTGCAAATGAAAAAAGAAAAAACTTGAAAAATGGCAGCTGTTTGAAGGTAAACAGAAACACATTGTTTTTGACGAAACATCAAATTTTGCTTTTGGCCTGCCCCAAAATGCGAAACCAGAAGAATATTTTTATGAATACTTATCTGATGATCTGATACAAATGATGGTAGACGAAACTAATCGGAATGCTGCTCAGGTGTTAAGTACACTGAGATTGAATCGTAGTAGCAGACTCCGCAAGTGGCGGCCTACTAATCCAAATGAAATGAAAAAATTTCTCGGCCTTTTATTATGGATGGGGCTAGTGCCAATGCCACGGCTGACTGACTACTGGTCGAAAAACTTGCTGTATAATAATTCTGTTGCTGGTAAAGTAATGAGCAGAAACCGCTTTCAATTGCTTTTAAGATTCTGGCATTTTAATGATAACTTGAACATAAGACAAGATGACCGTCTAGGTAAAATATCTCCACTTATCGATCGTCTAAACGACTCTTTCAAGATGAAGAAAACTCCCAGCGGAGATGTAGTGATTGACGAAAGCATGATCCCGTTCAGAGGAAGACTTCTTTTTCGCCAGTACCTACCCAATAAAACCCACAAGTACGGGATTAAGGTATTCAAAATATGTGACACTACTGGCTACACATACAAGATGAAAGTTTACATGGGCGCCGGGACAGGAACTGAAGATAACCTGACACTAGCGGCATCAGTAGTCATGGATCTCATGAGAGATTATCTAGATAAAGGGCATACCCTGTATGTCGATCATTTTTACACCACTGTCGATCTTGCCCACATGCTTTTAGCAAGAAACACTCACCTCGTCGGAAGTGTAATCAGCAACAGGTCTTGGTTCAATCACAAAAAAACCATTCCTGGTAATTCCGATGACCAGTTGAATCTGAAGAAGGGTCAAATGAGCTGTCTTGAACACCCAAGTGGTATTGTTTACACCAAATGGTTTGATAAAAGAGAAGTGAAAATGATGTCGACCAAACATCCTGCTGATTATGTTGACACTGGGAAAAAAACCAGACAGGGCGAACCCATTCTCAAACCTCTTGTGGTCCTCGAATACAACAAGGCGAAGATGGGAATTGATGTTTCTGACCAGATATCATCGTATAGCACAGCCATCAGAAAATCTATGCGATGGTATCATAAAGTCGCAGAAGAGTTCCTGCTGGGTACAGCGGTCGTCAATGCCTGGCTCGCCTACAAGGATGCTGCGGGGGTCAACTCTGAAAGTAAAAACAAACATCTCTACTCCATTACGACCTTCAGGGAGAAAATTGTGTATGCACTTCTAGGGTTGCAAAATGGACAACTCGAGCCAGTCAAACAAGTTGGACATCACCACTTATCCGAAACGGCAATATTTGTAGACAAGGGGAAGAACAGGAGGAGAGCCCGGAAAAACTGCAAAGTTTGTTATGCCAGAGCTTCACGAACTGGAGACCGAAAAGCAACCAAGAATCTCAAGAAGATTACTACATTTTGTGAAAAATGTCCTGCAAAACCATTTCTTTGTAAAGAGTGTTTTAAGAACTTACATAAATAGGAAGGATCTTTGTGAAAGTAGTTTTTAACGTATAACATGTAACATTAAAAAAATATTCTGACACATATACAGTTTTATATTTATTATGTTCCGCAAAAAATATTACAATTGGGTTCAAATTTTATTCATATTTCAGCAAAATAACAGTGTACAAACTAAAAGATTAAATGTGCCAACCCGATCGGTCGGCAAAATATCGTCTATTATCCAACAGTATTTAAGTAGAATACAAATTTTTTATTTACAAAACTAATATTCTATAACATTTATACTATTGTTTTCTTATAGTATGACTCTTAAAATAGTCGCTAACAACCACTGATAAACGTCACAGATCAATTTACTAGTCCTGTAAAATCCCGCCGCCGACCCAATTGGGTCGGCCGATGTTTCTGCCGCGACAAACTGTGCCGATCCGATCGGGTCGGCGTGGCAGCTAACGTGTCAAGGAGGATTTGGTAAGACAGATTTCTACTTGCCAGAAGTTATAGTATTTTGATATTATGGGAAGCCAAAGTCTTATCTAACAGAATATTCTTTCTGTCAGGATTTAAAATGTTAACATGTCCCCCATGACAACCATTGGACGGTTCTCTAATTTTGTGCTGATGATTATGTCTGACTAGATGTCAACACTTCCCTGAGTCCTCATCATGAGCTTTTTGAACTTTATGAGTTTGCTGAAGTCACACAATGCATACAGCTACCATGTGTTGTTGAATGTCACCCACCCTGGAGTGTTTTATAGTTTTATTTCTAGTGTTTATTGTATCATGGAAATATTAACACACAAATAGACGATTTTTACGTTTGCATGTATTAAAAAAAATGCCTTAACCCTTTGAGTGCTAAGGGTATGTCTGAAAAGTGCCAAGGGCCGATTAGATTAGCATTTGAATATTTATTATTCTGTTACCAATTGTTGGCACATGGCATTGTACTTAGTCTCAAATTAAAGCTAAAGAAATGTATAACAAACGCATACACAATTTGTTATTACATAGTATTCGTTGTTGTACTACAGCTGATACCTCAAAGGTAGTGGCAGTGAGCCTGCCCATGTATGTAACTAATTGTAACTTTTGTAAAACATTACTTTTGTAAATAGTATGTTGCATATAGACCTTACTGAATAACTATAACTGACATAGACTACTAGTAGCCTACTTTCAGTGTGATGGAACATTATTTATTTTAACATCATGTCTGAAGCAAACTGAACAAACGCAATGAGTCTTTTATTTTGAAGTAATGTAAGTTGAATTAATTTTACAAAACTACAAACTGTGAATGATTTTGAAAACTGCTTTGTCTTATTGTATACATATCAAATCAAATAAAAAAAGAATATCCATCTTGATTTAATTTTGTACAGTTGGTAATTGCTATTTACCAAATATGAGAGTCGGCTTCTACACAGGAGTAGAGTTTAGACACTGCGCACTAACACAAAACAAATTCAAAACTTAGTTATAAAGGTACGTAATTTTTTTATTTAGTATATTTGTTCCTATTTATGAAGAAAATAAAATACATACAAATAAATAAACAACATAATATTAAAATTTTTCACTTAACAATATTTTTTTAAATAAAATTTGATTAATTATTTTGGAATTTAAAAATGTTAACATGTGTTATCATTAAAATAGATATTTTAATTTATAGCCCAGTTTTCTCCCTAAAAATACAACAAAAATCATCTTGATGTGATGATTTTTGAAGTTATAAATTATTTACCAGAACACTAAACAAATGCTAAAAGAGTGCTTGGTAAAAAAGGCTTGACACAGGCAGCGCCAACCCGTCAAAAGTGCTTGGCACTCAAAGGGTTAATAAAGTGGTTTTTTTTAATAAAAAGGTATTTATCTAAACTCTACCAACTTGTCTCCGTAAAAAACAACTTAATTTTAAATACCATTAAGAGGTTAAGGAAAATTGATCAGAAACTTGTGTCAATAAAAGAATTAATATTTATTACCTTTTTTTCATTGTTACTTCGGGGAAATTTTTCATAAACAAGGCATTTGCTCTTATAAGATGTTAATATACATACACTTTTTTATACACTAATTAGTTTCAGAAAACAATTTTAATGAGGCACTCATACCTGCCATCTTTGAGTTAGGGCTATGAGGCGGTAAACATGGTTGAATGAACATTGAGTGACGATGCTTATATCTGGAGTTGACGCTATCAGTCCTCGAGGGTGTGGTTGTTTGGTAGCAGCTGCTATCGAAGGGACTATCTGGAACTCTCCACTTGAGTCTAACACTCGACCTTGCTCTACAGTACGAACTAGTGTGCCAAATACTGCATCCACCTTCAACAAACATCAAGGTCTTGAGACAAAATCAATTCATCCAATTATACTTTATCATTTTATAAACATTACAAATATAATCCATCCCAAACTACTGTTCATAATTTAATGTTGTAATAAATTTGTGAACGCTATGTAATTTGAGATAGGATAGTTTACAGAAGCTAAGTTTTTTTAATGAACAGTACTCAGTTGATTTACAGAAAAGGTATAAAAAATATAAAATCTGGTGTAAAAATATGTCACCCAGGTTGTATAGACACCTAATTGAGTGATGTGAATTTTGTATGTCTCTTTCAAAATATCATCTATAACACAGGTCTATAGTTCTTCCAATCAAATGTATCTCTTTGCAATAATATCAACTCTAAGAGGAGAAATTTTCCTGTGATCTAACTCTTTGACAATCAACCTTGAGAATTTTGGGTGGCCATTATCTAGGTGAAAAAAGCCTGTTGTCACTAATAACCAGACAGCATTTTATTAATACCTATGCTATAAAATCATCAATAATGTTAAAGAATTCCATTTGTCATTCTTCTTTTTTATTTGTCAATAGTCAATAGTCAAACTACTTTATTCTGTAATATGTACAAGGTACAAAGAATAGCGTCATTACAATGAAACTAAATACTAATATTAATTTTAAAATATAAGTAAAAAAAATACAATCGTAACATCTTAACAATTTATCTTCAATTCTTCTTTAAATGAATTAATTGGTTTTTGTATTGAAGTATTCCTCAAAAGAATATAGAGACAAATTAGTTAAATAATCTTTGACTTCTTTTTTAAATTTTTAACAGATTTGTTCCCATTATAAATTTTGTTGGTAAATTATGTAGATATCTAAACACCTCTGTAATATGTTTTCTTTTTGTAAAATTCAAGATTGTGTTGATCGGACATGTCTATTAAAAACGGGTATTATATGTATGTTTATTGGTTTGTAGTATCGGATCAAAAAAACTGTTTTACATAAATTATTGATTCAAATATGTATAAACCATATACTGTCAGAATTCCAAGTTCAGAAAAAATATGTTTAACAGAATCTGTATATCTTAAATTTTTCATGATTCTCAAAGATTTTTTTTGTAGGACCAAAAGCCTATCTAAATTACTTATTGTTGTTGCTCCATAAATGCTTATTCCATAAGCTAAATGTGAATGGATCAAGAGAAATATATTAATTTAAGTGTATGTAAATTACTAATTTTTGCCGCATTGTCGGCAATAATTTGTCGCAGTGCATATAGACCAGTAGACATCTTCTTAGTAACATGATCTACATGTTTATCCAAGCTAAATTTTTATCTATTATAAGTCCTAAAAAACCTTTGTGTGGTCTACTTGTTTAAGTCTGTCATTGTCTAGAAAAAATGTCACAGTTTAAATTTGATCTGGATTGCTTTGTAGAAAAAGAAATATAATTAGATTTATCTGAATTTAATAAAAGATTATTTTGTCAAAAAAATCCTTAATCCTACTTAGACCAATATATGACGAGATTTCAATATTCTCAAGCTTCTGACCAGAAAAAACAAAACATTTGAATCATCAGCATACAGACACACGCCACCATCCAACCCCTCCATCACCCCTGGCAAAAACCTCCTATATAACATAAAAACAATAGAGGACCCAGGATAGACCCCTGGGGCACACCATGCCGTAGTGTCTGCAGCTGTGATCTATGTGCCCTCACATAATGATTTTTATTGTGAAAAATGGTTTCTTCTATTTCTACATATTGTTTTCTATTTGTTAAATAGGAATCAAAACCACGTTTGCTCCTTTCCATATATACCGAAGCTGTTTAATTTCCTTATTAACTTTACATGACTGACACTATCAAATGCTCTGGTAAGATCTAAAAATATCCCAATTACTTTTTCTCTTTTATCAACTGAGTCAATAATGGACTGGATAAATTCTATACCGGCCGTTATTGTTGATTTTCCACGACGAAAGCCATGTTGTTGTTTGTCCAACAGTTCATTAGACTCTAGGTGTTTTAAAAGCTGATCATAAACCACTTTTTCGAATATTTTAGAAAAAAATTGGGAGCAATGACACTGGCCTATAGCATGCTGGATCAGTCACATTACCTTTTTTAAAGAGAGGAATCACTTTGGCAACTTTTAAAATATCAGGAAAATATTCCTGAAATTAAAGAAGAATTGATTACATGGACAAGAGGTTTTAAAATAAAGTTAACAGATTTTTTCACAATATCAATTGGTATATCATCGTGCCCACAGAAAACTTAGTTTTAAATGACAAAACAATTGTTTTTAACTGATACTCAGACACCGGTTGAAATCTGAAACATGGCCGAGCACAGGTCATGTGCTCACTATTGGTATAAATAGAGTTGAGCTGAGGTATGTTAGGTAATACTAGCAAGTCAACGGCTGTCACAAAAAAATCATTAAAAGTGTTTCCTACAGTAACAGGATTAGTTATTAATTTTCCATTTGCAATAATACTTTTATTAATGATTTACATTGGATTGTATATTTACCTCATATTTAATTATTTTCCAAGTTGTTTTTGGTTTGTTGTCAGAGAATAGAATTTTATCATCGAAGTATTTTTGTTTATTTCTATCCATGCACTCTTTCAGTACATTTTTCTTTTCTTTTATGACTAACTTCAAATTTGTGTTTTTGGAAATTCTAAATTGTTTCTCAAGTTCAACTAATTCATTCTTTTTAATTTGTACATCATCTGTAATCCATTTTTGTCCTAAGAAATGTTTTACAGTTTGACTAATTTTAGGAAAATGTATTTCGAAAATATAACTAAAAATACTATGAAATTGTTGATATTTCATATCTACCGGTGATTGATAAACTTCTATCCATGTCTCCTTTGCTATATCTCGCAAAAATGTTTCAGTGTTATTTAAAGTAAATCTTCTCTGCATAGTTTTTTTATATTCATTTTACTTGAATCAACACAATTTAATTCTAAAAAATTCTAGAAGTTGACCATCATGATCGGATATTTGAGTTATGATACCTGGATATATTTAATTTTGTACAATCTATATTCGTAATAAAGTTATCTATGGCTGTCTGAGAATCAGCTGTAACTCTAGTTGGGAAGTCCACCAAATATTTGTCATATTATACACTTTTAATATATTACTAAATTTAGTGTAAATTATATCTTTTTTTAATACGTTTATGTTTATATCTCCAGCCAAAATCAACATTTTTGAATTTATGACATAGTATATTACACAATATATCTAAGTTATTTAAAAATTTGTCTACTAGACAGTGTTGGGGTGATCTATATAAAAACTGCCAATACAAAAGAAAATTGATCTATAGTTATTTCAGACAGGCAGCACTCAAATTCTTTTTCTCCTAAGAGAGCTTCAACTGCTGGTAATTTAATACATCTGAAATGTATATGCTCTTTAGCCAATATTAGCACTCCGCCTCCAGATGAATGAGATCTCACAAAAGACGAGCAAAATGTTGTACTGAGGAATGTGTAACCCAACCAATTCTGCTGCTGTCAATTTATGTTCAGTTAGTGCTAAGATATCTGGTTGTATTTCCTCTAAATTTATATTTAACATATTTAAGTGGGGATGACAAATGTTGAACAGTTTGATGAAAAATAGAAAACTTGGATGATGATTGGACAGCTCCCTTGGCCTTAGTATGCCTACTATCTTGAGAAAAATCATGTAACTTTCAGTTTGATGAGGGCAGGTGCTGTATGTTCTCATGAAAATTGCTAATGTTATTTGTATTTGTTGTATTGTTATTTTTGTAAAATTGAACCTTTGATATTATTTTTCTCTGCTCTATTTTACTGGGCTCTTCTGCAATTGATTTGCTAAAAAGGTGACAGTGGTGACATTAATGAAGGTTGTGTTGACAAGTGACTACATGTGTTTTTATTGCTCATGGAGTTGTTTGTTCTGGATATTAGAGATTCTATGTGTGGTTGAATTGTCTTGTGTGTTTGTGTTACTCTGAGCACAGCAATGATCTTTGTTCACATTTTGTCTTATCAACTTAGCTAGTAAAGCTTTACCTCTTCTATTAAAATGAAAGCCATGATTTGTATAGTAGTTAGGCTGAATGGTTGACAAATCTATAAAACCTCTGATATTAGATGTTGACATACATTTATGTAGTTTTGGCATTTACACAGTGAATAGCAAAGTTTTCTTTAGGCCTATCAAAACGGAATGGAATGCTTAGAATATGTACATTTGTTTTAGATGCTACATTTACTATTTTATCTAACTTAAAACTATTTACAAGTAATTCATGATCCTTGACTCGATCACAGTTCATTGCTTCCACAGAGAATATTTTTAAAATTTGCTCCTGGATTTGTGACAACTTCCACAGTGAACTCTCCCCCAGTTCTTCTTCCAGAAGTGGTGACATATGCTTCCCAATGACTATCTGCCACAAACAGCAATCTGGGCTTCTTGGTTTTTGTTGACCTCGAGTTTGTTGGCTGGTTATATTTTTCCAGTATTCCTGTCATTGTTGCCTGTGATCCTTTTATGTCAGAAGTACTCTCCTCTACTTCCGACTCGCTTAATGCTTGAAATTTATTTTTACACACTATAGGTTGTTCTGGCTTTAGTAATGGCAAACTTCTTCGGACATCTTTATTTTTAGTTTTGTACTTTCACAATAGTGGAGTAAAGCTCACTTGCATTATTTACATTAATACTTTCTTTTTGTTTTCTATCATTTTGTAATTTAATTATAAATTCTTCTCTTTTTGGATAGTAAAATCATTATAATAAATTGTAAATGTTTCAAATGAACTTTAATCATGTACACTTTACAGATATAATGCATTTATACACTGTTTCATAATAGGTATAACACATTTCATGATACAAAAACAGGAAAATAACTAAATACAAGAGATATCAGAATATGCTTTCTGGATGTCAGAAGGTCTAACTTTCTGTTTTAAAATACATTCATACAATTAACAACTGGATGTACAAATGTATTCTTCTAATATGCTTTGGATAATCACATCCCAGATAATTGTGAGCCAAGTGTAATTGTATTAAATTAAAATTTGAGTTTTTAGTATAAATTAGAAAATGAAACTTAAATCAATGTTATGTTTTTGTAATAACATATACTATTTAGAAAATATTATGCAGTTTTTTTTAGATATGACCTGAAAAATCTGATATGTGAGAAAGAAGGTAAGATAGTTTTCAGCAGCACAACATTCAGGTAAAACTGTTCTTCAAAACATTTTTGAAAAATCATTGATTTTTCATACATTTTATTCTTTGGGTATAACCTTGGCCAAATTAATGTGAATAATAAAGAAAAATCATATGTACATTCAAATTTCCTTCATGTTTTAGTCAACAGACAGTCCACAAAAAAGTAAAATATTAAAGAATCTGTAATAATTGCTCAGAATAACTGTTAATATTATGCTCTGAAGATCTAATTCATGAGCAACAAATATTTTAAAAAGTTTTTAAATTAGCAAATCAAATCAAGCCAAATTTATAACAGCACTTTAAGTCTGTTTAATAAAAAATGTTATATATAATAAATTCAATTAGATGCATATGTATATATGTCAATATTTTCTAATTATAGTGAATGTTGAACAAAAATACACAGTCTGCTGGGACTTGAATTGAGATGACTTGTCAGGTTTGCATAGAACAGGGAGCACAGGTCAACATCTCCGGAGAAGTTCACTTTTTAATCATTTACGTTTCGTAAGTACAGCACCCCTTGGTTAAAATTGTATCTGACACATAGCCCACTATTCATGTTAAACACAGCTACAATGTAGGCTATAGTATGCCAATCTCTGAAAACATTCAGAATAGCCACTTTGGGTTTCTTTACTGTCATTATTTGTTATTAATGATTACTTTTATTATCATTGCTCCTTTTCAAAATTCTGTTGATTAAACGATTTAATCATTGCTACACCTGTGTATGTATTATTATGTTATTCTCCTGAGAAAACATAAATAATTACGAACATTTCGTATTTCCTGTTATACGTACTTCCACTCGATATGTTGATATGATTTACCTATTTGTATTCACTCTGTCAGCATTTCATATTTGAGATAAAAATTTGATATAATGTGAAGTGGGTAGTATATATTTACCTAAATGATTGTTACGATAGAACTGTGTTGCATATATGTTATGGGTAGGTCTAGTACTCTTTATTTTAAACTAAGTTGGATTTAGTTCTCCAGAGTTATAGAGCACTTTAGGAAAGCAATGTTCCACATTAAGGCTATGACTAACAAGAGTAATTTTTAATAAATTATGATACAGAACACAAACATTATAGCAAGAATGATATTCTTAAGCCACCTGCTCTCGCTTTAGAGAACTGACTTATATAATTAAGCTACATATTTCTTTTGATCTTTACCAACCACTTGTAGAAAACAAACTTCTGGCTATATAGGCATAGCTCCCAAATCAAGACATATATCCCAGCCATATATTTGTGTTTACGTTGTACACTTGAAGCTCAGCCATATCAACCTAGTATAAACACTGCTTTAGGTCCACTTGACTGACAATAATTCCAAGACGTTTTTCAACAACTACGACTGACATTGATTTGCACAGAAAGTAAACAAATAAAAGCCCTAGCACAGCTTATCTAGCAACATACCTTACATTAGGAAAATCTTACTTCAGTTATTTGTGAATCAGAAGAATCTCCTTGATTAGCTGCAGTTCTATGAATATGGTGGTGCATATGATGCCTAGCTTCTAGTCGACTAAGAAGCACTAAATGAACAACTTGGAGAACAGCTACTATAGCAACTAAAACCAAAACTAATTTACCCCAGAGAATTTGTTGCATTGTTCAGAACCTTTAGCTGGATAATGCCGGTCTGTGTAAAGCCATAAAATAATAAATGTATTCAGTGACCAACAATTTAAATTGTAAATTCATTTTAATACTTAGCCTAAACGTTTGGGTTTCGTGGTGTAACAACAACTGGAGATCACAAAGTACAAATTTCTAACAAACTATTATTACTGTACTAGGATTGAGATACAATTTTAATACACTTGGTTTAAGGAATATTTTATGTCCCCTGCAACATATATTAAACTTAAATGTGATATGTATTCCGGTTTAGATTTTTTATACATAAACACAGTTTGTTTGTAGTCTAATCCTAATCTTTAGCTATCAGCCTACACTCAACCGTCTTCTGAGTTCTGTCAACAGCAGACAGAAAAAATTTTCTTTTTTTATGTGTTTGCCCAATGTGTTGCTAACAGGCATTGTGAGAACCCGTGCTGCTGCGCTGTACTATTTAATAAAAACTGCGGCTATCCTTATATTATTAAAAAATTTAAAGAAAGGATAACAGTTTGTTAATTATATTCCAAAACAAGCTGTAAAAAATACCATTTTCTTCAATGCATAAATACCAGGGTTTATTTTGTCAAAACTTTGCTTATTTGCCCATCCCAACTCAAATGTTGATCTATTTTCACCCAAGAAAGCATGCGCTAGTATCTGCTGTGTAGGCATAGTTCAGGTAGACATTAAAGTGTTCATGGTTAAGAGTAACAACGTTCAACCTGGCTATTATATCATAATTTGTACATTTAGGGATATTTCTTGTACTAATTTATTATATTTATAACGTTACGAATATATCTGCCTTGTTACAAATGGAATTTTTGAGACCTCGGAATCCTAAATTCACGTATAGTGCCACAGTTTAGTTTGCTTTATTTCCCAGGTAAAACAAACTATATACTTATCTAGCTCACAAAAATCTGTTTCGGTAAAAAGCATCTACAATCGGTTCTATTTTCGGCTTAAAATATTTTCAGTGCCATAGTTAAATTTGCCTTGTTGTCACAATGAAAAAAATATACATACATACATATGACTGATAAACCTGTTACGGCTTAGGGGAAATCCTACCTACTTCCTATCTACTTGCGGTATAAGGAATCAATCCTTATTAAGTTCATGCAACATTCTAAAAAGAATCGTTTATAACACTTTGCGTTATATGTAGAAGTCTTATTGTTTTTTCAGACTGTAGTTTGGGAGAGAATGGATTGTTAAGGCGCGTTAGTGTTCATGTCTCTGTTTTTCCATAATCCACTGTTAAAATGCCATATCACCACTATTAAAAAGCCATATCACAATGTCAGAGAAGCCCACCAGATTTACAACTTTGTTGTTTATTTTATAGCAGTGTTTAATAGTATTTATGATGCACTAGATGTTTTAATCTGTCACTGGCACAATCTGGAGTAAAATTTATATATAATGTTTAAATATATAAAAAGTAAATTTTATACTCAATATTTTTTTTATTTGTTATCTGCATTACACTACTGATCAAGCACTGTATACTTAATATTTATGAATTATTTGTAAAATTTAAATTTAAACAGATTTTTTAGCCAATTCCTTAAACTTTTATTATAACTGAAAGAGTCAACAGCTGTTTAGAGTCAGTTCAATTCGGATTATGAAACATAAATACTGTATTTTTTTACTTCAAATCTTTTTTTCTAATTTTTATATAAATCTTCCTCGGATAGCAGTGAATATTTTACAAAAATAATTAGCTACATTGGTCCAGCCGTTCTCAAGATTAGCGTTTTGAAACATTTTGAAATACATTTTTATTTATAAGAATGTTAAAACTGTTAGTAGATGGTACATTTATGTTATGTAACGTTCTATATGTACTGGTGTAGTTATTTACTTTAAAGCAGGATTTTAGGATTCTAAGAAGTAACATAAGCAGGCCCGGCGACCGGATTCTTGGGCCCCTGTGCAATTAAGAAGTCCGGGCCCCTAGATTCTGGCAACCAACCTACTTACCTTGACAACTCAATTGGCTATTTTATTAACATTGCAAGCAATTTTTTAAACTCAAAATTACTAAACTGATACCTAACTTACTTTGTTGTTATTTAACTTATTTACTTTCCTCTATAATAAATTTGCCAAAGCCATGATTTTTAATTTTCTGTATATATGAATGAACATTAGTAAACAAATGGAATTGGAAAATTTGAAAAAAATTGGATATTTAGCGATTATTATATAAGCAGTATAGGTCTTACATTTACTTTACTTTTGACCATCTTGTTTTTTAGAAGTCCCAAATCTGAATTTGTAATGATAATCCCTATCCCAGAATCCAAGTTTGATAGTATTTAGAGTATCGTGATTATCAAAAAAAAATTATCTTCTTTAGGGTCAGGTTCCGAGGTGAAGCTATCTTCCGTTGTTTTCCTTTGACCACATTACATTTTTACGATCTTCGCTTTCTTTAGTGTTTGAGTGTTCATCAAAACTATGAGAAACTTCTTCTGCACAAGGGTGATTGGGGTCGTTACTAGAAGTGGCCTTGGCTACGTCTATTTTAATTCCAACGTAAAATAATGTTCTACATACTATTTTTACAATTTGAATGTTCTATTGCCTTTCTTTGTTTTTTGAGCACTAGATTTATGTTTGTAAGTATACATTTTTAGATATAACAGTGTTCTTGACCCTTGAGGTATGCAGTAAAGCAATAGAAAAACTAGAAAAGTAGGGCATTCTGTGATAACTGAGCGAATATGCATTTCGCTTCCGCACCTGCGCTCTTGCATGGCGCGGGGCCCGTGAGAACGCGAGCGACCAGCGACAGGCAGGCACCACGGTTATTGGAAGTTTCTCTCAGCCGCGCCACTACCCTTAGGGTTTACAATTAGTTTTGAATTACAATTTTGAATAACAATACGGAACTAACAATTCTTTTCATATTAAGCACGTTGATTAAAAGAGCAGCTGTAAAGCGTTTGAACTTAATCTATCATTTTAGTTTGTAACAACAAACATACATTTTAAGCACTTGGATGTTACTTCCTATATCACCAACTTTAACTGCATGCAGACCTGCATAGGAATATAAGGGACCTGTCCTTTTGTTCGGGAATAAAGTCTTGGAAACACATCTCATGTGTAATCTTTCTGTTACTAACGTGTGGGTGGCACACATTAAAATGTTCAGTGTTTCTGAAAGTGATCTCAGGGTAATTCGTCAATCTTTTCCTTCACAATGGCAGAAGCAGTATTGATGTTTTCTTCCGAACTAAAGAAACTAAACTGATGTATTGAATCTAAAGCACCGAGTCCCTCTTCCTTTGAAACTGATTGTTTGAAAATGTAAAGGTTTCTTGAAATCCCATTGAATTTTGTACTTCAAATTATTACTCCAGTTGGAGCTAATTTGTAATCTACTGTAAAACTGCCGTGAAACACTTGTAGAAAAAAATCATGAAACATGTCATATTCAGTAAAATCTAACATTAACAAAAATATCTAACAGTTTTCATTTTTGTATAATATGCCTTTACTAGAAGATTAAAATGGATTACAACTCAAAACAAAGATTTATCATCTACATATTATGGATAGTAAATAAATTTCGAATACAATTTATATAATACTGTTCCAATATTGTTGAAAGATAATTTAATATTATTAATAAATTACCTCTTTTAAAATCAAATTAGCTACAAAGTAAAAACAGGTATATACAAAAGTAGTTCCAAAATTAATTGATTAAAAAAAGCTCTGAAATGACTTGTAAAATTTAGGATTTTAAGCTTGTACTAGAGGGTAGTACAATACGATCAATCAAATGTTTGTCCTCCTCCGCAGACTAATGGTTATAGTCTCGGCTCTCTAACTGAGAGATCACGGGTTCGAATCCCGGGGAGGTCCAATCAGGCAAAGACATGAATGGATAGAGTACTTTGCAAAATACCAGTGTAATAATATATTAGAGTACTTTGCAAAAATAAATACCAGTGTAATAAATCAGTGTACATCGAAGCCAGCATAGCTTGAAAGCTGAGGCTTAAAAGAGATAAAAAAAAAAAAATCAAATGTAGTTGGCATTATTGGCATTCAGTAAGCAACGACACATGGACTTTTGTCTAACCTCAATATTAAGAGTGGTTTGTTTGGTTTAACTAAGTTCGTTTCTTTATTAATTATCCACAGAGAAAGTGTTAAGAATAATTTTAACTATACGGATTGATTTATATAATATCAGTTATATTTTAGAACTCTAATTAAACATCGTTATGGGGAAAATATCGAAGTAAGTTACATAAATAGGTTTTTTATATTGACTTATGCTTGTCATTTAGCTATTTACTGCATGGGAGAATGTAAAAAATATCATATCAGACCTACCATTTCTGAAGAATATACCATTCTGAAATAAGTGAAATATCAGAAGCAAAACATAGATCGGTTTTTTGGTACATACAAAAACCAAGTAGTAAATATTTAGCCTACTTCACATTATATATTATATGTTTATGTTTCAAATGGGAATGCTTTATTAAAATGAATAGGAAAGCAAGAGGAAGCGTTAAATATGAAATAAACAGCCAGAGTGAAAAATGACAATTAATAAAAACGTATAACGTTATGATTGGAACTACTTTTTTAGTGTGAAGGAGTTTATTTATGATTTGACTACCATAAAATCTGATCTGAGCTGATGTTGCTGAGTGATAGGAAGATTTACTGTGTACACGCTGTACTGTTTATCTTTTCCAACCTTTTGAGACACTGGAATGGGGGAGACTAATAAGCGGCTTACACTCGTTATTCAATTGCTATTATCAAACAATTCCATGTATTATCCAACTTTGATGTATGTAAAAATCGTACACAATAAGTTATATAATAAATTACCGTAACAAGAAGAATCTTGTACATTACAATTTTAAATATACAAATTTTACAATGTTTATAACTTGCCCAGCTTGATATCAATAAGTAACCCCTTTGGTGAAATGGAGGAAGGAATTCTCCTCATGTGTTACCAGGAGTCAAACCCACATGTTGAAGCTACTTAAAAAAATCTCGCCACATGTGAGAAATATCTTACATATTTTCCTCATATTCATCGCCATTTACAAAATTTTAAAATATTAGTTACTTCTTGTTGTGGGTAGACTTTAATAAGCAGCCTACAATTGTTATTCGGTTAGTTTTTATCGAATGGATCGATTGTTTGTATACTCAAAGAAATAATTCGATAGGTATTACAAATTTTTTAACTTAACATATGATTTCAACTTATTAGTTACAGTAATTTTAATGTAAACAATAAACAACAAGAAGTGACTAATATTTTGAAACTTTGAAAATAGCGATGAATATGAGGAAAATATGTGACATACTTCTCACAAAAAACTATTTAAGTGGCTTCAACATGTGGGTTTGGCTCCTGGTAACAAAAGGGGAGATTCTTTCCTCCATTTCACAAAAGCGGTTACTCATTGATATCAAGCTGAGCAAGTTATAAATGTTGTAAGAATTCTTTGATATCTGAGTCTAGGTCATAGTTAGTTTTGTTGTTTTGTAATGTGATTGTTAAATTTATGTTTTTAAAATTGTAATATATGAGATTCTTCTTGTTACGCTAATTTATTATAATTTATATCTTATCTTATTGTGTACGAATGTTACATATCGAAGTTGGATAATATATCGAACTGTTCGATAATAAAAATTGAATGACAAGTGTAGGCCGCTTATTAAAGCCTCCCCCTTCTTGTTTATTGTTTACGTTAAAATAACTAATAAGCTGAAATCATATGATAAGTTAAATAAATTGTAATATTGAATTATCCTTCTGATATAAACAATAGAACCAATCGATAATAGCAATCGAATAACGAGTGTAGGCCCTTATTAAAGTCTAGCCTTGCCATGAACTTATTTTTTAGATACTATCAAGGAATGTTTTTATTTTTCTGGTAGCACTGTGGGGTGAAGGTATTAGAGTTGCCTGCAGTATGCCAGAGAACAAAAGCACACTGGATATTCATGCCGACAGTCAATTTTTTAGTAACATTAATTTCTACTTGTAAATAGTGGTGACTGCCCAATGTACATGTAAAGTATATTATCGTCTTTAAAAATATGATAATGGTGAATAAACCATCAAATCATTGGTAATAGTTTCCAAACCAGAAAAAACCCAACAATTAAAAAAATATAACTAAAACATTTTTGTGAATGTAGAGTTCAGCTCCATGTACCTTCTGCTTAGAGTATATCTGAAGTCTAATGCTCTCACATTCTCAACACCTGGAATCATTTTGAGTTCATAAGAGATCCAAAAAAGTTTAAACAAACTATTTGCATTGTTTCAACATATCTAGACTAGGCTTGCAAAATCAAGTGTAATGTAGATGAAGAGGTGTTCTCATTGTCTCATCAGGTGAACAATTGAGTGCACTAAAATGTTTTAGGCACGATTCAAAAGCACAGCGTAGCAACCAAGTTTTCTACACATAACGTAGCCACAAATGTATAACGTAGCTATAGTGGGAACTGTTGATTCAATGTAAATAGTGAGTTCAGCCCCAGTTTATCTCCCAGCCTCATCATCTAAATTAATTAAAATTACATATCTATCTATATTAAATTAATATTACAAATTCTCATTTAATATCCTTCTTTTTACTTTATACAGTATAGTGGAGTATTATTACTGCATAGTCAATCATGTGCTGTAGTCAACAAGTTCCAACATTCACAAATGAACTGTTTCATCCTTAACAACGACAAGCTCATTCCAATTTTGAAGAAAGACAGTGTTACTGTCTTTTTATTAAATACTATCCCAAACTAGATTTTCTTGTAAAAGTATTCTGAATACCAAAAGTCAAATTTGTATAATTTAAAATCTGATTACACTTTTTATATCTCAACACATAAAGATATTTACTATGATCAAATACATTCTTTCGGTATGATAAATTTAATTTCCTTACCTATAACCACGGTCGTAATTTCCTTTAGACACCAAAAGTTATCTCATTTATTAAGAATTATATAAATTTATTTAACTATAAGTGACTGAACTTTACAAATAACAGCAATTTTTAATATTTTATTTTTTATCTATCTACTGTACCTATTGAGTGCAGTAATATTCCTGGTAAACTCTGGATACCAAAATATCAAATGCATCAAGGTACTTTTTTTTATACTTCATTGGAAATGTTAAATTAATTTGATTCTAATCAATTGGCCTACTGTATAGCATTTTGCTAATACTTTTGAAATAAAGTAGGTATTAAAATAAATACATGTGCTGGCTAAAAAGCTATAATACAGTTAATTGTCAGCATTACAGTGAACTAACAAAATAATAGTATACTTTAGTAAAAATTGTTAATCCAGGTTACCCAGGTATATTACTTTTCAATTAACAATAAATTAGTATTATTCTTCCATCTATTTTTTGGGGTTTTTTTTGCAAATCAAAGACAGATTTTACAAGTGCAGTATATTACATTACTGATTTATTTGTTACTTTAGGATGAAGAGTCAAAAGGCAGACATAGATCTTGAAATGGAAGAATACGAGCCGTCGGAGTCTGACGATGATTATAATGACAATGAGAAACTGATGTTGCAGAAAGCAGCTAAGAGACGTTCCAAAATTGATGATGATGATGAAGAAGAATCTGAAGTAAGTTAATTTTATTAAATTACATTTTAACTCTTTGATTGCCAGCTGCTGAAAAATTAATATATTCGGCTGAACATAACTCATTGAAAACAAGTTTTTTGCTGTCTTAAAAGCAACATGATTACATAGCAAAGATTTGTTATAAGTTTTTTACATTTTTGTTTGTGACAGACCTCTACAAAAGTGACTTGTTGGTTGATATTAACATATATAAACAGTGTTATTTCTTGTTAAGTAACCAAAGCTGGTTAACATATCTCAGTGGCTTTTAAAAAGTCATTAACAACAGTTTTGAATTTAACATATTTTTCTTTAATCTTCATTATAAAACTTCATTTACAGCATTGTATGCCTAATATATACATGTTTAATTTTTAAGTTCACCGAACCCTTCATCAGAACCACACTGAATTAAAAACGTACAAACAGAACTCAAACTAAGAACAAAGTGGTTCTGATGAAGGGTTCTGTGAGCTCGAGAATTAAACATGAGCACTGAATATTCTGTTTTTGTGTAAACTTTAAAGTACTTAGAAGAGTATTGAAGCCGATTTGTATTACAGAAGAGATAATATATATTCTCTTATTTAAATTTTTTAAATAAGAAAATACCGATTTATTATTTGCTTTTTCTACTCATTTTATATGAACAAAAAAATAATCTAAGAATGCAAATTAATGTTTAACTGTATAGCCTAAATAAATTTTGAACCATATTGATGAAATTATTCAGATTAAAATTAGTACTGTGTTGCGAGGTAATATAATTAATTTTATCATTACTAATCCATTTTCTAAAATTGTTTTCATCAAAATTTGTACTCAATAACATACAAAAATTAAACATTTGTTTTCTATCCCAAAACAAATGAGGCCTGAGATTTGTCAGTAACAAAATTGAGTAAATAATGTTTTACCTCATGTACCAAGCTTTGCTACAAGAATAGAATTAAGGACATTCCATGGAGGAACATGCATCATCATAAAATTCAATCTTGCCTACTTGAAAATGCAGTTTCACACAAAATTTCAATTTTATTGTTTATTTGTTTTCAAGATACCCCTCTTAGTGATAGTTTTCACTAACACTTAGTCAGATCCCATGGGCGGACATGCGCCATCACCGACTCGATCTTACATATTTCTATAAATTAAATTTCATGCAAATTTTCAAATCTATTGCACAATTAGTTCTTGAGACATTTGAAAGAAATTTTTTTCCAATTGATACACTTTCTAACTAACACTCAATCAATAGTTATATTTTTCAAACAATGCAATATATATTCACATGTATTTCAGTTCAGGCAGTACATTAATAGAAATTGAAACTATGCGTGGAATTTTTAAAATGTATATAAACCCAAAAACGTCAATTTGGACAGAACCAACTTTAACCACATATTTAGTAGCCTAAAATAATATTGTTTTGTCTACTAATACTAAATTTCATGCACTTAACAATTTCATACTATATAACAATGAATCAAACGCTTACATTATGTGGAACAAACATTCAGGAATAACAAATGTTTGCACTGCAACAGTTAATTAAATGCTATTTTATATAAATGTGATTAATCATTTGTCTACCTAACATATTGATGTTACCTAAATTGACGTTGATGCAGTTATTTTTATATTATAACAACTGTATAAGTAGTTAAAAAAGATCAAATGATTATCCCTAGGTTATCCCTAGATATCACAACCATAATCGGTCTGTGATTTATTTTTATATGGTCAGTTAACACTATTTTACAATGAATTTACAAATACAATAGTATAAGTACCAAGATGTCACAACAAGTTGCAGTTAATGATACTAGAGGGATATTCCTTACACACCTGAACAAGTATAAGCAACCGACAATATTACATGTGAGAGGTAACTACCACAAGGATGCTAACTGTCAAGCATAATAGCATCTTTATAAAAACACTATTAACCAATATAAGAACTAATTAGGTAAAGAACATTTGAAATAATACAAGAATGACCTATATTGACCAGTAATTTAGTGATTTTGAAACTACAACTAATAGTAGGTATACCATTTAACTAAATAGTGAATACTATACAATATAATGAATGATATCAATACTAAAAATGCTATATAATTATAATATATAATGCTATGAACAGATACTAGTAAAAACATGCAAAAAACAGCTTGCAACAATTAATTGACAAGGAATATTGACAAGTCAATATTAAGCTACCGTATATATCATATTAAATTAAGACAAAATATAGTTTACCGTGACATTGATTACATATTCTTGTAAAATTGTATTTCTGTATGATACAAAATTATAATTTACTATATAATGAAGTATTCAACTTATTTATCACATTAAATACACCCATGGAAACAAGATTCGTATGGTTTCAGATTGTCCGCCTACAGGTTTGGCATTATTCACCTACAAAAAAAAACAAATTATAAAAAAATATCTAAAGATGTATTTTATAGCTGGTGTTAGCCTTTTTTTACTGCTTTTGAATCACTTTATTATCCATAGATCTATAGACATAGTCAGTTTTTTATTCTCACTGCTCTACCTATGTTATGTTTTGTTTATTAATGAGCCTTGGAAGATTTTTCTGATATTTGTAAATAAAGTAAATAAAGTAGCTTTCGTAAAAAGAAAGCATACATTAATTACAAATGCTGTTAATGTTCTCAGGTGTCTGGCTGAACGATGGTTTAATGTTTAATATTAAATGGCACTTTGAATTAGACTGTATTACTATAAATTTATGATTTAGTATGTTTGTTATTGCCCAGTTGTTATTATCTTAACTATACAGTTACCAGTTGTCAAAGTTTGTCATGTTTTAACTATATATTTTGTATTACAATTCAATATAATTTTGAAAAACTGTTTACAGGATAATGTCTTTAGGCTAATCCACATTAAATGTTTTCTATTAATGTAACTGTAATTGTTATTTTAAAATTGTTTTTATTAAAGGAAGAAGTATTTGGTATACATGAGTCGGATGATGAAGATGACGATGGTGAAATGGAGGAACCAGTTGGTGATGAGATGGACAGTGACATCGAGGGGAAGGATGAAGACAACTTACCAGATTCTAAAGCTTGGGGCTCCAAAAAGAAAAGTTACTACAACACAGATTATGTGGATCAGGATTATGGAGGTACATTCACTTATAGTTACAAACTATAAATAATGATTTTAATTATATCACAAATAAATAGAAAATAAAAATTGTTGTTATTTCATACTTTAATGTGAGGGCACTTTATTACTCAGTAACACAATGCAACATTATTGTTGATGTTAGTTATATTTTGCGACATGAATAATTTATCATTAATCCTTTTTATTTTTCCCTGTATAAGATATAAAAAAGAAACAGACAGTAATGTGTCAGTGAAGACTTTTTTGTAAATTCTATTAAAACCTTTTTATACTACCCTATATACTACAACACTTTGCAAACTAATTTTTTATTTGTTAATATGTATATATGAAACTGAAGACACAAACATCTACAGTACCAATTTTTCTCAAATTTTAAATAGGATATATGCATAATTCACTTAACATACTTGATGATTTAGTTTAATTTAAAATTCTTTTTGGCTTAAAATACTGTTTTTTTTTTCTTAGAAAATGTCAAAAACTGACTTGATGAATTTTGATTACATTTTTATTTTCTATATAATCAAATGGTTAATAAAATGTCTCACAAGGTCTGTCCATTACATATACAAACTGAGGCCATAAAAACTTTATTTTGCAAAACGTATAAACGCAAAACAATTGTATAGATTTTTTCGCCTTCAAACTACTCTCCATTTGTTGCTATACACTTATTCCATCTTTTTCTCCACTGTTTAAATCATCCTTGGAAGTCCTCGGCAGGTTTTTAGTCTTCTCATAGTTTCTTGCTTTATTGTGGCCAAATATTCCCAGTGATGTCTCCTCATCACATTTTTGTATTTTGGGAATAGAAAAAAGTCACAGGGGGCACGAATAAGGAGGATGATCAAGGATAGTGATTGAATTTTTTGCCAGAAACTGGAATTAATGCTGAATGTGCAGGTGCATTGTTATGGTGAAGAATCCATTCACCGCCTTGAGTAAAGTTTTGCCGCATATGACGCACGTGATCTCTCAAATACTTGAGAACTGTGAGTTTGAACTCAGCATTTACTCTTTGTCCTTCAGAAAGGAATTCTTGATGAATAACACCTTCAATATAAAAAAAAGCAAGGAGTATGACTTTGAGATTCATTTTTTACTTTCCACTCCTTACTTTACGATTTTGATTTAATTTCATACTCGTAAAACCAAGATTTTGTACCAGTGATTACCTATTGAGAAATCCAGCATTGTTTTCAAATGAATTTTTACAGTCGATAATACATTCCACTCTTTTCAACATTTGATCTGGCATCAGCAGCTTGGGGTCGATTTTTGCACACATTTTTTTTAGCCCAAATGTTTGGTTAAAATAGTGTGCACTGTTAATTTTCCTAGATTCAGTTCATCAGCTATCATTCTGACAGTTTTTCGACGATCGTCAAGGGCAAGGGACCACACACAATCAATTTTATCGTTAACACAGCTGTTTGAGGGTTGTCCCGGCCTTGCATAATCCATGGTGTCTTGTAGGCCATTATTAAAACGCTTAATTCATATGAAAATGGATGTTTTCTTCAGAGCAATACCACCGTTTTGCTCTAAACAGCATTACCATTATTAAGAGCATTACCACCTTACAGCTATCAACATTTCAGTAATTTCTTGATAACTTTAACTGCACTTCACTACTTCACTTCACAAACTTGATATTGATTTGTTGCTCCGTGAATTCGTCAATTTGCATTTTTGACAAAGAGTAAAAACAAGGACAACAGAAACATAACATACCAAGTACCATACGCAAGGTACTGCCAAGAACTGACGGCTCATTGAGTCCCCTGGCAACTAGCACCACCAGTGGTAATATAGTCCGCGTCATGGTTCTAGATTGCACAAGTTCATGTATCTATTGGACAGACCTAGTACATATCTCTCTATGACATATTATATGTCTCTAAAAATCTTTATTCAACCATAATAAAACATTTAATTCTAATTTACAACTAAATACATTTTTAAACCAAGTTAAGGAGGATAAAACATTTTTTTTAATCCAATGAAATATTAATTTTACCTAAAAAATAATCTATTTAACCCATTGCGGATCGTATTGTTTTGGCGCACGGGGCACCAGCGGGCGCGAATTAATTCACGGTCAGCGGCTGCACGAACAACAATGGTGCGCCACATCGTATCGCTCGCTATTGTATACTAGAAAATTCAGCTGTGAAGGTATTCGTTCAGATGGAACATGGGCCTGCTGGGGTATCCGTGATGTAGGAACGATAACACGCGAGTAAGGTTACGGCGTGGCAGGGGATGATGTCTAAATAAAGCGGCTTGGGCGAATCGATTGCAACATCCGGGCCGTTGTCTAGACTAAACCAACCAATATGTACGTCTGCGTCGTTTAGTTGTGTCACTAACCTCAAAAGTATTATAATAACAACTGAGGAAAACACCCAATCAGTAGCACTAAAAAGCAGAGAGTAAACTCATATGAATGATTTTTCAACTTCGACATACAACTGCGATCTGTAAGATATTTATAAAACTTTTGAAAACTCTAAACGTAGACCGTTGTTAAACACTCTTAGTAGACAAGTGAAGACGATCGCCCGATCTATCAGACATTAACAGAACTATTTGGAGGGAAATTTAAAAGCAGACCGCTTTTGCGACCTGAGCTCGTCACCGTGCCGTTAGGCCCGGCCGCTGCATGACGAGCCCAGCTCGTCAGTGATCCGCAATGGGTTAAATGTTTTCTAGTCTATTATAAATAAAGCATCATCAAAAAGAAGTAAAGGTTTACTTCAAGCATTGCGTGAATCGAAATATCCAATCTGTGAATTGAGTATTTTGGTTCATCCAGTGACTGAAAAAATACCCACTTCCAGGAGTGAGTAAAACAATGTTCGCACTTTGCGGAGTAGAAAAAACTTTGGTACAGTACCCAAATTTACCAATATCAAGGAACATACATGTTATTTTATATTTCTATGTTTCATCATTTTTTTTTAAATTACATTAGAGTGATGCTTGCAAATGGTCTACAAGAAGGGATATGAATGCCAAAAAGAGGGTTATGTAATAAGCACTTATCACATAATGGCCATGGAACAGTTTTGTGATCTAAATATAGAGGTTAAAATATTTTGTTTAAACTTTAATACAAATATGTATAATTTGTAGATTGACTTAGGAAAAAGTGTTCTATATGTATATATATATATATTTACTATGTCCATAAAAATCTGGATAAAGTTACAATTTTATGTTTCTTATTTTCTAAGTACTTATATATTCTGTAATATTTAAGTAATAAACTGATATTTTACTTTATGAGAGCTTTCAACTTAAATTTGAAGTTTTTATACATGGTAGTTATACAGTGTAATCTTTATACCTGTATAAGGTCAGTCAAAATAGTATTAATTTTACTTCAGTATTCATACTTTGTTCTGGTTGTGTCACAACAAAACTGTTTGCATACAAATTCCGTGTAACACTAGATTAAATTAATTGTAGATTATATTCTCTAATTAAAACTATTGAAAATATGAAGTAAAATATTTGTGTTTGACCAGAGATTTTATGATTAGTTGGCTGCCAAATTTTAATAAAAATAATTGTGATAAAAATATTCAAATTTTAAAATGATTGAAAACAGTTTACCTGTAATACCATAAATGTTTTATGTCATTAAATCAGTTCATATGAAACATGAAGTTTTAATTATACCCCTTTTAAAACATTAATTTTTTACATGAAACAAATTTCCAAAAAAGTTCTAGGTGTCTAAATTACCATTTGACATATTTATAATGTTTTGAAATGTAGTTTTTCTTGTTTTATTTGTAACAGCTTATTACATAACCCTCTTTTTTGGCATTCATATCCCTTCTTGTAGACCATTTGCAAGCATCACTATAATGTAATTTAAAAAAATGATGAAACATAGAAATATAAAATAACATGTATGTTCCTTGATATTGGTTTAAATTTGGGTATTGTACCAAAGTTTTTTTTCTACTCATCACATAATGGCCATGGAACAGTTTTGTGATCTAAATATAGAGGTTAAAATATTTTGTTTAAACTTTAATACAAATATGTATAATTTTGTAAATTGACTTAGGAAAAGGTGTTCTATATGTATATATATATATATATTTACTATGTCCCATAAAAATCTGGAAAAGTTACAAATTTTATGTTTCTTATTTTCTAAGTACTTGTATATTCTGTAATATTTAAGTAATAAACTGATATTTTACTTTCTTTTTTTTTTTTGCGTTGGGGTATTGGGGTGGATTCACAGATCCTTACACGTCAACCTGAGCTTATTGTGTGCCCCTTTGATGTTAGAGGGATAAGCCTATCTTTGTGCCCTTAATTAGGCTAAGAAGCTTTTCCCCGATACTAGCATCTGGTTCGTCACCTGGTTGTTTATCACCGAAAAGAGCCCTTCTCCTTGCTCCCAGTCTCTCACAGTCCAGTATTATGTGTTTTGCAGTCTCTTCAGACTTATTGCAGAGTCTACACTCCGAGTCCTCATTTCGTAAACCTAGAGTGTTTTACGTGTTTCCTGAAGTGCCCGTGTCCAGTGATCAAGGCAATCACTTGCTTAACCTGATCCCTGCCCAGTCCCCATCAGCCATCTGGTGAAGCCGGAGCTAGAATCAGTAAGCAGTCTTTTGCCGAGTGCTTGTCCTTGGTGACTCTGCCACCGCAAGCGGTGTGTCTTCCTGGACCATTTGTTTATACTTTGATAAGCAGCTGACTTGCTTATACTACAACTCGGTTCTGGACCGGTGTATGGCATGCTTGCTCCGCTTTTGGCAAGCCTGTCGGCGCATTCGTTGCCCACCTATGCGTGTATGGCCCGTACCCAACCAAGACGTAACAAAGTTGCGTGATCCAAGCTTGCAGAGAGTGTTGAAGCACTCCCACACAAGCTTGGATGAAATGCTGTTGGAGTCAAGAGCTTTAAGAGCTGCCTGACTGTCTGACATTATGCAGATGTTATTTCCTTGGTACCCTCTGGTGAGGCCCTAGGTTTGGCACAGGCCAGGATACCATAGATTTCGGCTTGAAATATGGAGCAGTTCCGTCCCAAACTGCCGCAAAGGGCAGTTCTAGGGGATTGACTAAACACTCCATATCCGGTTTCTGCCCTTAATAAGCGAGCCATCCGTGTACCAGACAAAGCTCTTTTTTATTGTTGGGATGTTATCTTGCGATTTCCACTCATCTCTGGAGTAGAAGTCAACAGAGAATGGCTTATTGAAAACGAACTCCGTTTCTCATTATGTCTGAGACCATTTCGAGAATAGCGTTTGGGTTTACAGCTTCGGTGATGGTGCCGTGGCCCGTTTTAGACGCGCCATTCCTCCACAAGTCAGCAACCATCAGCCGATAAGCTGACTTGCGCGCTTCAGCTTTTATGTAGACATCAAGAGGCAGAAGTCCTAAAGCCACCTCGAGGGTCGCTGAGGGACTGCTCCTAAATGCTCCGGTTGCAAAGATTGTGCAAGCCTTTGTAAGCTTTCAAGCTTGGCTTTAGCAGTTTACCTGATTCACCTTTGTCCACCAGACTAATGAACTATAAGTGATTTGAGGCCTTACAACTGCTTTGTAAAGCCATAGTGCTATATGGGTTTTATGCCCCCATGAGATTCCTGCAAGTCTCCTGGACGTCATGAGCGCCCACTTTGCTTTGTGCAGGATATTGTTAAGATGATCATTTCCACGTAAGATTATGGTCTAGAGTCAGTCCTAAATATTTGACTATCTTTGACCACTCAAGCTGTGTGGATGCGAGTTTCAGCCTGGAAAGAGACTCTAGGTTCTTTTTCCTAGTGAATGGTACAACTACTGTCTTAGAGGGATTTACTTTCAGTCCCTCTCCATGACACCAGTTTGTGTACATGTTGAAGGTTGGTATTCATGATATCAGCAACAACATTTGTATGTTTTCCCTGTACCATAAGGACTTTGTCGTCTGCATATCCTTGGATAAAGATTCCATTGTTAGTAAGGTCCTCAAGTAGACCATCTACTACTAGATTCCACAGTAGAGGTGACAGGATGCCTCCTTGAGGGCATCCCCTTGTGGGTTGCGATCACAAGCGATTCTTCATTGAGATCGGCCCTGATCCGTCTGGAGCACAGCATGGCCCTAAGCCACACCGGCACAGAGCTGGCTCGAGGCCACGTCGCTGTGCTCCCACTTACCATTACAGTGAATTTAGCATTGTCAAAAGCTCCTTCAATGTCTATGAAGGTGCACAATGCCAATTCCTTGGCGGACCAGGCTATCCTCAATCCTACTGACTAGTTGGTGCAGTGCTGATTCACAGGATTTGCCTTGCTGGTATGCATGTTGTTGCGATGAAGGGGAGTGTCCTGAGAGAACTCCCTTTCTCAGGTGCCTCTCCACCAGTCTTTCTAATGTTTTCAGTAGAAACGAAGATAAACTGATAGGACGAAAAGATTTAGGGACAGAATAGTTCCGCTCTCCCTTTTTTTAGGGATAAAGACCACCCTGTTGAGACGCCAGACTTGTGGTATGTACCCATAAGCTAGGCTCGCCCTGAATAGTTTCACATAGAAGAGTGAGGAGATCTCCGGCCCTTGTTGAAGCAGGGCCGGAAAGATTCCCATCCCCTCCTGCAGATTTGAAAGGGGCAAATTTAGAAATTGCCCATTTGGCTTTAGAGAGAGTGACAATCCTTCTGGCAATGGCCCAGCTACCACGATAAGCTCTTGGCCATGAGCCTACCTCATGGTTACCAGACGTTCCAGTGTCGTCATTCTCAAAGATGCAATCAGGGAAGTGAGTCCTCAAGGAGAAGTTTGAGGCTGTCACTAGACCCGGAAGTGTATTGACCTCCCTGGGACCTTAAAGATCCCAAGTGACCGGTTGGACCTGAGGCTAGTAAACGTTGCAGTCTAGCTGCCGCGCTTAATTCATTTACCTTCTGTGTAAACTGCCTCCAGGAAACTTTGTTTTGCCTTTTTGATTGCTAGGAGGCTGTATTCTGTTAGAGCTCTATGATAGGACTCCCAGATACGGCTCCTATTGCATTGATTGTGCAGCTTCCTAACATTAGCCCTTTTTGCGAGCTAATGTCCGCAGTCCCACCACTTAGTATTGGTTTCGACTCTTTCCCCCGTCGCAATGGACAATTGTCGTGGAAGCTATTGATTATAGCATTCTGCAGGTCAGAAGCTATCTGATCTATGTCTGTGAAGCATCGCACCCTTCCGCCTACCGATCCCAACTGTGACTGAAGGTCAGACTTATATATCACAACCAGTCAGTCCTCCTGGGATTGCGATAGAGGACCTCTGCTCTGCAGCTTCATCTTGCAAGTTGAAGCGGATATACCTGTGATCTGATAATGAGGCCTCTTCGCTTTACGTGCCAATTATCAACCATTCCAAGTATACCTTGCGTGCAGATTGTTATATCAATAACTTCCTGTCTAATTCGTGTTACGAACGTAGGGCGGTTTAACATTATTACATATAAATAGACGCCATTTTGTATTTGTATATTGTATAATGTATGATGTACAAATTGTAAATAAAGATTGTTTTGAATTGAATTGAATTGAATAGATCCCTACTTAGAAGAAATTGTAAAAGTGCCTCACCTCTGGGGTTAGTGTTGGTGCTGCCTCATCCAGCAGAGTGATGGGCGTTGGCCGTCACAACCTAAAAGTAGTTGTTGATGTCTGGCTTGTGCTTCTTCCACCAGGAGCTCTAGGTCTCTTGATGGAGGGAGTTCCCTGGCATCATATGGCAAGTATACGGAGCCTACAAATTGTGCTCTGTACCATGCCTCCATTCTTCCAGGTCAGTGTGCCCACAGTGAGATCTCGGGAGCAGAATTCGTTGAGGGTTAGAAAATCCAAGCCTCTCTTCAACAGGATGCAGGTCCTGACTATTCCTTATAGAGGTACAGTAAATTAACTTACCTTTGGTTTCAATTTAGGCCCCGCCACTCTCTCCCTTGGTGAAGCCATGGTTCTTGAATTAATGAACATATCAAATCCCTCCTGGAGGAAGAACTGGCAGAAGGCTGCCGAAGCAGCCCTACTGTGCTGTAGGTTGATTTGTAGGACTCGTGGCATTGTCCTTGACTGTCGAGGAGAGACAATTGAGACCTGCCAGAGTCCTAGGTTGGCTCTACAGTTGGAAGCCCTTCACAGCCTTGTAGCAGACCTCGTCCAGGAAACAGACGAATCTGTAACCTTTCGGATCTGGCTTGGATGGAAGGATTTTCCACTCGTTTACGTTTAGGTTGGGATTCTGCTTTTTAAACATTTCAAGTACCTTTTTAGGTGTCTTCTTCAGAAGCTTCGGGTGAGCTCTGAAAAACACCCTAGTGGACCTCAAGATGTCCTTACGCAGGACCCACTCTCAGAGAGATGTCGTCTCCCAGAGGTTTTGTTCTTTGAATTACTTCTTCCAGCCAACGTTTGGTGTGCTCGTTGATGCAGGAAGCAATTAAATACACCTTTCTTTAGGTAGGTGCCCGCAAACGATGGAACGGAACCATCCTCCAGGGGTTGGATTTCTTCCATAATTGCGTCCTCGATGGCTTCTCCTTGCTCTGCACTAAGCTTCGCCTCTGGGTAGCCTTCGAGGGCTAATGGCCATTTTGAATCGCCGCGACCTCTCTGTAGGTAGCCTTGGAATGTGCTACCAGAGGCCTCGGGATCGTGGGCTTTTTCCGGCTTTTGGGTTTCCCTCCTAGCCTTCTTTGCGGGCCCCTCAGTGGAGGGTGGGGTGGCCAAGGTGCCTCGTGGGGCGTTTTGGCCGATCTCTCCCCCGCCTTGGTACCCACACAGTCTGCCGTTCTAGGTTCTTTTTCTTCTTTTTTCCCCCCTCCTCCTCCACTTGGAAGGGTCAAAAGCTTCACCCTTTTCAAGAAGTTTAGCCTTTAGTGCTTCTCTCCTTTGAGCTGTGGTGAGATTAGGCCTCTTCATTCTGAGGTTGCCGAGTTGCTCTGTGGCATCATCCAGCGTACCTGTAGACATGGGAGTGCCTGGGCTGTTGAGGAGCTGATCTTCTATATCTTGAAAGGCTTTTTGCTTCCTCAGCGCTTGTACTACCTTCCTCAGATAAAAAAAGCCTTGCCATGTATGGAAGCTTCAGTGTGCATTGGAACCTCCTGTGTTCCTGAGGCACTTTGTTGAGGAGAAGGTAGGGATGTTGGCATAACAACCTCTTAAGTTGTGTTACCAGGTGATGGTGTATGCGAGGTAGCTTCAGGAGCTACCTCAGCAGGAAGAGGTAGGTTAGAAACAGCTTTAGGAACTGTTTCAAGGGTTCGTTGGTTTTGGTTTTGTTTTTTGTTTTTTCTTCATGATGTTCCCACGAGTAGCTAGGGAATGTAAGGTCGACCCAGACAGAGCCCCCCCGCATGCCTGGGTAAGCTGCTTTAAACTGGAGGGTCGCCGGTAATCCAGAGTCCGCATAGTACGACTGGTTTGCCACCAGCCATTCAGCCCTGGCCTATGCTGTTCCACCGTGGCTTGGCCCCTAGTGGGAGAAATGAAAGGAAAACTAAATCGAAGGGTTGAGGAAGTTTACCTCAGATAGAAGAGAGTGAAGAAGAAATATAGGCTGACACATAGAAAAGTGTGCCAGCCATAGGCCTCCAGAACAAGAAGAGAAGGGATCTGGAGCATTAGCTAGGGTACCTCGGGGTCGCCACTACCCGTACAGCCTCGAAAGTAAGACCGCCCTGAGGGGGATATTTTACTTTATGAGAGCTTTCAACTTAAATTTGAAGTTTTTATACAGTGTAATCTTTATATAAGGTCAGTCAAAATAGTATTAATTTTACTTCAGTATTCATACTTTGTTTTGGTTGTGGTCACAACAAAACTGTTTTGCATACAAATTCCGTGTAACACTTGATTAAATTGTAGATTAATATCTCTAATTAAAACTATTGAACATATGAAGTAAAATATTTGTGTTTGACTAGAGATTTTATGATTATGATTAGTTGGCTGCCAAATTTTAATAAAAATAATTGGGATAAAAATATTCAAATTTTAAAATGATTGAAAACAGTTTACCTGTAATACCATAAATTTTTTATGTCATTAAATCAGTTCATATGAAACATGAAGTTTTAATTATACCCCTTTTAAAACATTGATTTTTACATGAAACAAATTTCCAAAAAGTTCTAGGTGTCTAAATTACATTTGACATATTTATAATGTTTTGAAATGTAGTTTTTCTGTTTATTTGTAACACATCATGAGTGAAATGTTTTATTGGTATCCCCCATTGTTTAGAAGTCAACCTCATAAAATGAAGTAACATTACAATTTAATAAATCAATTAAACATAGTAAATTATTTGTTTTAGGGTTTTCTAAGGCTGAAGAAGAAGAAGCTGCATTGTTAGAAGAAGAAGAGGCTCGGGCAATTCAAACTCGGTTGATAGCTGAATTAGATGACACAGATTTTTCTTTTGGTACCCTGCTTCCTAAAGTAAGCTTAGATTGAGTTCAGTCATAGAAAATTTATTTATGCATGAATTTGAGTTGCTGTGTGGAGCAGTACATATATCGAATCAACAAGATATTAATATTAGAGAAAACATCAGTAAGAATCATAGTATGTGTAACTCCATAGAGGGATGTTGAGATTACTTTAAAGCCTTCATATCTTGATTGTGTATATAATGTACATTTTGTGATGTGGCAAAATATGGTCTACACAACTATAACACAAGATGTACTCTGTCCTGAGTTTTTGTCTCATAGAATTTCTCTATTTTCCACACACATGGGCACAAATGTTCAACCATATACCTCAAAATATTGTATCCCAGAAATTGATTTTTTTAAACTGTAGAATCTCTTATTAATTCAGTCTATTCAATAGAAGAATGTTATGAGATGATCTGTACCCATATAAAAAAATGCTGATATATTGCAATGTTATAAGTTATATATTTTAGTCTTATTTTGTACAATTTGAAAATGTTGACTTTCCTAAAGTAATTGTAATGAAGAGCACTCTGATTTCTGACTGACCTCTCTGTGTGTGTTGAAATAATTTTCATACTTTTTGTCGCATATATTTATTCAATGTAATTTTATGTTTTAGTAACTTTATGATAATAATCTTTTTGTAAAGACAGATGAAACAAAAAGGTCATACATTTTTATTTCAAATTTGTTTGATCAATGAATGATGTAAAAGAATACAGGTTTCAGGACATTTGTTGTCACTGTACGTTTATGTTTGTATATTGTATATTCCAAATGTCTAAAATCCTATTATTCTCCCATAGTTAATCAATCAAGAGAAGTTAAACAGTCTTGATGAACATTTAGCTACTTGTAGGCTTATTATAGGCATTTATGACTTCCTATACTTTATTAACTTTCTAAATTTGCAGGTAGAAATGTTCTTATGTCTGCTTATTAGGTTATACATGTATTTTCATATGTACGTATCCTATGCAGTTGTGGTTTGGCAATCTTAGGTACCAAGAACAAATAATGTTTTTCACCTTCAAAAAATGTGTATTATATTGGTTTTCTCGGTACAAGAATTAAATTTCAGCAGAAGCATTTCCAACACATATTCCTTCTATTCTCTGTTCATCTGGTCTGTGAAAGCCATTAAAAATGGTGAAATGCCAGTGTTTATTTAGACTATTAAATTCTATTGCTTGTGTATAACTGTATCAATGTTTCATTGAGTTAGATCTTGGTGGTTGTCGTTCAATTAAATGTTTAAGAGTTAGATAACTTGAAAATGATGTATAGCTGTTAGTCTAGGAGCCGAGAGTAAATTTTCACTATATAAGCACAAAACCTTCAAATTAATACAGGAATATTTCCTAAGAAAAATAACAGTTGTCAGTCATGCTACTTTCATCACTGTCGTAAAATTAGATGTAGGGACTGAAAGTCACTACTTTAAAGGTCTGTATGTGGTTAATTGACGCTGATTTAACATTTATTTATGTGTGTGACGGTTTGGGGTAAAGTGTGTCAACGTACAAAAATATGCTTGATACCGAATTTTTATATCCTCCTATTTTGACTCCTGGTGAAACTAGTTTGGTAGATGATCAATTTCTTTCTTTAGGGGAAATTCTGGCTCCTGGGCTATATGTTGTTAATGCTTATGTTTTAAAATGAAGCAAGAGAACATGGCCATATTTAGTGTAAAGAGGTCTCCTATAGATGGTACAAAGGCGCTTTAAATTTTTATTACCACATAATGCCTCACTCCTTCTGGTTAATCAAAAGAAATCATTTAAATGCTTTTTTACAGGGCTCTGACAAACAAGTGGAAGATTCTGTTTTAGAAGATGATAATGAAGTGATCAAAACTGATCTCAGTAAATTGAGCAAACGAGAAAAGATTGCTCTTTTGGAGAAAGAATCACCTGAATTCATGGGCTTAATCGCTGATTTTAAAGGTAAAGTAATTGTGTATATTTTGCTAACATGTATCTATCTTGTTGGACTGAGGTGTGCTTAAATGTTATGTTCTATGAATGTATGAAACTATACTTATTCCCTGAAGGATTACCCTCGCTGACATGAGCACACATACTCACATCCCCAAATATATATATATATGTGTGTGTATATATATTCATCATATTGATGTTAATTCTTATTTAATTCAGATAATTTATTACATATGTAATCGTCATGTGAAAGAAAGTAAATCTGTCCAACAATAATGGATAAAAAGGAAGGGCTATGTGGTATAGTGATAACATACTCACCCGCCAAGTCGCCAATTGAGTGATCTGGGTTGAAGTTTCTGTGAGCATGTGCTATTTCTTCTAACTTTTTTGTAATTATATACTCACTTAAAAATACAAAACATGATTACGCCACTTATTATTGTATTATTTTTGGTAATCTGGATTGTTGATAATCTGCTGGTTTTTAAGTTCATTAGCTATTGGCATAAAGAACCAAATGTCTGTGTTGTAGTAGTTAATAGAAAATTAATGAATATGTAATATATATATACTAGCTGTTACCCGCGACTTCACACACAATTTTCAGAACCGAAGTCTTTATATTACTTAGCAAAAAGCACCTATGATGAATTTTTTTAAAAATTAATTAAGGCATACATCAGGTAGATATTATTTAAGTTCATGGTGAATGGTATCAGAGTGTAACTGAATTATTATATCATGTTTTGCACGTAGAAGAGCATTTCTAGTTCAAATTAATTAATTATATTTGCAATGTCACAGCTGAGCGTGCATTATTATTCTGATAGCAGAGTTTGCCTTGTCCTGAAGAAAAAATATATATTTACGTAGGGCCGAGAAGTCTACTTTGGTAAAAAGTGCCTACTTCAGATCGTTTAAATTCATTTACTATGTCACATTTTAGCTTGCAATATTTCCTCTATCAAATTCCAGATACGTTCGATTATGCAGTTCTCGGAAATCTACTTTTGTCAAAATTGTCTACTATCAGCTTGTGTAATCTATTTTCAGTTTAATATATTTCCAGGGACATAGTTGTTTGTTTTGTTGTCCTGATGAAGAAAATATACACATACGTTGGACCTATTACGGCCAAGGGGAAGTAATATCTACTTCCTGTGTACTTTCGGTATAAGGGGGAAATCATTATTAAGGCTATGCAACATTCCAAAATAATCGTTATTAAAGTTTTGCGTTACACTTGTTTTTTGGACTGTAGCCAGGGAAAGAATGAATCGTTGAGGCATGTTAGTGTTCATTTCTCTGTTTTCCGTAAGTCACTGTTAAAATGCCATATCACAATGTCAAGGAAGCCCACCAGTTTAAAGTAACTTATGTGAAAATAATTATAACTTTGTTCATTAAGGTTGGTTACATAGTAGTGTTTAAATAATATTTAAAATGCATTAGATCATTTAAATTCGTCACTGGCGCGATCTGGAGTAAAATTTTGATATTAACTTTTTATTTACTATCTGCAAACTACTGATCAAGCACTGTTTACTTAATATTTGATCAAATTTAAATGTAAACAGATGTTTCAGCCAATTTGTCGACATAAAACTGAAAGCAGTTGTTTAGTACCAGTTTAATTTGGATTATGAAACGTAAAAACTAAATTTTTTCTGAATTTCAAAATATTCCAGGTAACTTTTCTTATATTTTGCTTCATAAAAACCTTCCATGGATTTCAATGAACATTTTACAAAAGGAATTAACCGAAGTGGTCCAGTCGTTCTCAAGATTTGCGCTTAGCAACACATTTTGCGATTCATTTTTATTTATTAGATTACTATATCTAATATCTAAATTTTAAATTACTTCATTCTTAATAAACGCTTATATATACACCGGGTGTCTTAAAAGTCCTACCCTCCAACCCCTCCCCCCTATTAACGATTCAAATGCAAACGTTTTCTCAACACACACCAAACCGTTGTATGTAAGACTTGCAGATTATGAGATGTACACCAGGTTGATTTCGTAAGGCTGTTGACAAAACTTATCTCTGTCACGCTTGTTGCGGCACAATTCTGCATTAGCGAACTACATGGGTCAAAACTTAATGTGTTTCCCTTTAAAACCTCTGAAACCCGCACTGTACCCTTTTGGAATAAATTTTTATTCATATTTATATTATCCATTTTGAAATACCCTGTATTTCCTTCACTTGTAATTATTTTGTTGTGGTTACAGAGAGAATGACCTATGCAAGAGACTATTTACAACCTATTCTGGATTTGGTGAAAGCTGGGGAGATTCCTGACTGTCCTGCTGTTAAATTTGTGTGTACAAAGTTCCACCTAACTTTAAAGTAAGTGCAAAGTAGTGAATATTAATTTTGTATGATTATATAAGGTAAACTAAGAAAATGCCTTATCATAATATTGCAGTTACGTTATTGACTTGAGATGGGGTTTTAAATTATTACTGACTTGTTTGCCGGACTTGTTTGTGCTACATTTATTGCTTCATTCTTTATCAATTTTGTCAGTACAATCTATTATCTTGATCACATTGAACTATGTAATTTATTTCTGAGACCTCTTTTGTACTTAATTTAATTATAAGAAAAATCCTTGTGTGTGTGTGTGTGTGTGTGTGTGTGTGTGTGTGTGTGTGTGTGTGTGTGTGTGTGTGTGTGTGTGTGTGTGTGTGTGTGTGTACGCACATGCACATGTGCTAAATTTGTATAAACGGTAATAACCTAAGAAAACAAAGGCTTTGTGGTGTAGTGGTGGTTAGTGAGAGATCCAGGTCCAATTCCCGGGAAAGCAAGTACTTTTTCTGATCAAATCTTTATTAAAATTATATATATATATATATATATATATATATATATATATATATTTATTTATATAAATATGTATATATCATCAACAAAATTTAATTGTAAATTCAATATTTTAGTGATCATTTTATTGTAAAAAGCTTCTCCATTGTAAATTAGTTTTCTTTTCATAATTAACTTTCTGTAACTAAATCTTAAATCATCATATTTTGATTACTAGTTTTACCATAAAATAATAGGGATCTAATTACTTTTTATGTATTTCTAATTTACTTGAAACTTTAAAATAGAGGTATGTGTTAAACAATATTTACTTGGTTTATCCTCAAGGATCACTACTACGTGTCTTTTATTGGTGATAGGTGATATTATTATGATTATAATATTGTTCTGTTTTAGCTACTGCACAAACATATCGTTTTACCTCCTTTTGAAGAGCAAGAGAGTGAGAGTTGTAAATCATCCTGTAATTAAAAGACTTGTTCAGTTCCGCAAATTGTTGGAAGAAATGGACCCCATTGATCAGCAAATTATTAATCCACAGGTTGTATTTTGATTTTTTACTTAAGCTAATATTTGTTTTTTTAGACCTACCTATACAGGATGGCTAGTAGTTTTTTTTTGTTAGTGTAAGCAAGTTGAAATACTCTTTGTACACACACATTTTCATAAATCTATATCTGAATTCTTTCCACGGTAAGAATATTTTTACAAATATTCTAACCATGTGGTTACCAGAAGTTTGAAGTATATTTTGATATACAAAGACTATTCAGAAAAAAAAACAAAAAGAAAGCTTATTATATACAATTAAAAGGTACATTCTGAGGTTATTTTTCAATGTATCTCCGTTTAAATAATGCACTTATCATAATGTGACACAAGTTTTTTGTTTTCAACTTTCAAACAATCCGCCAACTAAGATATTAACCATGTGAAGTTAGGCATCACTATTGAAGTGCTGCATTGTAACAGTTTTGTGAGCTTCTGTATTGATTTTTGGAACTCACTTGCACAAAATTCTTGTTCAATCTTCTCCGTAACAATCTCATGAACTAACATTTAAAAATTCAGTGATCGTGAAACATACATTTTCAAAAGGCTTTCATTGATTTTCATCAACAATTGAAAATTGGTGTGGCCATTTTTAAATCAATACATTTCTGCCTCTCTCTGCTTTTGCTCATTATTCTATTCCCATAAATGTCACAAAGTTGGCAATGGATCCCCATCTGTTTGTAGTATATTGTGCCAATTAAAACCTAATCAATGAATGCACTTTACAAGTAGCAGGATTTTCAATTGCTGTGCACCATTAAATGTCACAGTGAGAAAAATGGGAAATAATACAAATTGTACTTTATTTCATTGCCAACTGAGTGTAGGAATATTTTTACAAGATGATAGCCCTGCCCACTGTCTAGCTAGTTACATAAGTCTTTTTTTGACAACTTTTAGACATATTTATATGGGCTAAGGGATTTTTCTCTTATTTATTTGTAAAGAGTAGTGGCAACTTTTCTATTGCTGAAAATCATATGATAGAAGCTCTGTACATTTTTATGTTTATTAGGGTCTAAATATACATATACATAGCTGATAACAAACTTAATATTGTTATTATATATATACAAACTTAATATTGCTATATATATATATCTTTTAGCTTAAAATATTTAAAATATTGTAAAAAGTATCCTCTCTGTTCCTTCTATGTAGGTTGTAAGTAATAATATACATATACAAAAAAGAATCTACCTGACTGGAAATGTAGCAGCTGTCATATTGTATCGACTCAAAATAATGAACCTCACTCTTTACATGAACCCACTTTGGTAGGCAAGACTTCACCTTCAAAAACTAATCCCCTGAGCGAGTCACTCCAAGAACTTGAAAAAAGCCTCACAGATTGCAGTGCACAAAGTAATGAAGAAAATTTGATTGTAGCTGCTAAAATAGGATCTGCTCTACTCCAAGAAAACGGTATTCTAAAAAAGGAAAACCTCAGACTTCTTGACAAATTGAGTAGTCTGCAAGCCAAAATAGAGGAACTTGAAAACTGTGAAAACAAGCATTTTTCAAATATGGAGAGGCTTCAAGAAAAGGTATCTGAGCTGGAAGCACAATTGACCAAAGAAAAACAATACTCAATTGAAGCTCAAGCTATCTTCGAAGATCATGACAGAAAACTGAACATGATGATTGACGACCATGAACAAATTCAAGACTTGGAGAGTAAACTCATTACACTGAAGCGGCAGATATCTGAAAAAAGTAATAGGTTGTTTTGTAATGCAGAAACTCAAACTTTGACCCCTGATTCTCAAACAAACACCACTTCCCCCTCTCTTCTTCTGGAAATGGGTTATTTAAAAAATCATCACATCATTTTGGAAGAAAAGTTGAAAAATCTTGAAGCAACCGTAAAGAACCTAACAGTAACAACAATCACAGAAGAGTGTGCCCCTGAATTGAAAATGCCAATACATAAAAATAAAACTCAGTTCAACAATATAAAGAAACCAGTTTTTAAGAAAGAAGAGAACAAATTCAGTGTTTCCCTTCAAGTAAAAAAATGAAAACCTCTGTTCCTAATGCAAAAACCCCTTTTGAAGACCAAACCCCCAAGTCACTTATAACATCTACGCCAACCAACAAAAAGGAACCCCACCCATCAACTAACTTATCCTTCAAACACTGTGAAAGAAAGACTACCCCCGATGACTGCAAGAATACGACCTGACAATGAAAACCTGGAAGATTTTTTTACTAAGCACATTGACTACTACACTAGAATCAACCAGCACTATTTGAATATTTCAACCAGTCTGCACTCCATTCCTGCTCATGATGTCACTGGAACGGGAGATCCCATTAACTCATTCTCAGAAGATAGAAACTGTTTTTTAGGCAACACTCAGCAGAAGAAAATTATAGCCTAACAATATGTCATCAAAACATAAGAGGACTGTCTACAAAAATAAACCGGCTAAATCACCTGTTAAGTGAAATATGCCCCAGCCTTGTAGTTTTAACAGAGCATGGCCTCAAACAAAGTGATATTGAACACACAAAACTTGAAGGCTTCACACTTGTGTCTGAGTACTGTAGAAGAGAACATAAACTAGGGGGAGTAGCTATTTATTGTAAGGACAACCTAACAAAGGACACAGAAGCAATTGACATTACTAACCATTGTGAAGAAAAACTATTTGAGGCTGCAATGGTTCATATCGCAAACAATGGGAAGCATCTTTATCTCCTTGGTGTTTACCGTCCCCCAGGTGTAAATATTCAAACTAGCTTGGACATCCTATCGAACATCCTGGACCATTATCAAGCTCATAATAAGTCATTAATTCTGGTGGGAGACATAAACATTGACAGTTTAAAACCTAATAACCATGACAGCCTGATGCTTGAAAATGAGTTGGCAACACAAAATATGAGAAGAATTCCTCTCCCAGCAACTCGCATTACACCTGACACAAGCACATCAATTGACTGCATATGTACTAATATTCCAGACCATGACCTTAGTACAACAGTTTTACAAACTGGGCTATCAGATCATACAGCTGAAATGTGCAGTCTGGTCTTCAGCAAAAATAATACCACTTCACAAACTCTAAGGCAACAAATGGGTAGGAAAAACCTTGACCAGCTGAAATCCCTGCTCTCCATAAAAAACTGGGATGCTGTCCACAATGCCGAAGATGCAGAATCAGCCTTTAACACTTTCGAAGGAGCACTGCGAACTGCCTTGGACTTATCTTGCCCACAAAGGAAGAACAAAAATAAAATAAAAAGCAAGCCTATTGACTACTATGACCGAGAATCAGCTGAGATCAAAGCTGCATACTTACGGGCCCTGAAAACCTATGAATTAACTGGAAAGGCACCAAGACAAAGCAACAATGGTAAACATAAAAAAATACGTATGACATCACACTAAGGACATTACAGCAAAATGCTAATGCACAGAAAATAATTACCTCTAGCAATAAGTCAAAAGCTGTATGGGATCTTATAAACACAGAAAGAAATGCCAAACAACCTAGTCAAAACTGCCCTAAGCTCAACATCAACAATACAGTTGTTGACAATCCTATTCAGGTAGCTGACCAATTCAACACTTTTACTCAGATAGCAGAAGTAACAGTTCAACAGAACAATCAACAATTGGGAGGCTGCAGACTGGAAGAGGATCAAAACCCTTCAAACACTCCTTTAACACAATCATTTTATCTGACTCCCACAACATGCAAAGAAGTAAATCAAGTCATACATAGCTTAAAAAACAAACCATCCAGTGGCATAGACGAATTCTCATCAAAAACTGTAAAACACTGTGCAGAAGAATTAACTACCCCTCTCACATCCATAATACGAGGTCCAATCAGAAAGTATCCTACCTTTTGGTGCAACGTAAAACTGAAGTTACCTGAAAAAAGCTGGCGTTAATTTTCTTCAAAATAAGCACCCTGAGAAGCAACACAACGATTCCAGCGACGTTTCCACTTCTGGAAGCAGTCTTGAAAATCACTTTTCGGCATCGCCATGAGATCAGCCATCGTTTTTTTCATAATTGCTTCTCGACTTTCAAATCTGGTGCCTTTCAATGGTTTTTTGAGGTGGAGGAAGAGCCAAAAATCGCATGGAGCCATATCTGGAGAGTACGGAGGCTGAGGAACTTGCGGAGTGCCGTGTGTTTCGCCAAAAAAGTTTGAATGAGCTGGCGCATTGTCGTGGTGTAGCCGCCAATTTTGAGACGCCCACAAGTCAGGTGTTTTGCGGCGAATCGCATCTCGGAGACGACGTTGGACACTTAAATAGTACTGTGCATTCACAGTTTGACCCTCAGGGGCATATTCATGGTGCACAACTCCACGGTGGTCGAAAAAAACAGGAAGCATCACTTTGACATTGCTTTGAACTTGCCTTGCTTTTTTTTGGCCGAGGATCCTGGGGAGGCTGCCATTGTGTTGACTGAAATTTGGTCTCAGGGTCATATCCATAGACCCAACTTTCGTCTCCAGTTATTATTGATGTCAAAAAGTCTGCATCATTCTCACAACATTGCAGCATGTCCTCGGCAACATCCAATCGCCGTTGCTTCTGCTCGTCTGTCAGCAATTTTGGCACAAATTTTGCGGCTACCCGGCGCAATCCCAAGTCATCCGTTAAAATTGCTTCAGCTGATCCGAAACTGACATCTAACTCAGTACTTACTTCCTCCACAGTCATTCGACAATTTTCACAGATCAAAACTTTTACTTTCTCGATGATTTCCGGAGTTCGACTTGTTTTTGGTCGGCCCGAACGCGCGTCACTTTCTGCCGAGGTTCGACCACTTTTGAAACGGTTATACCACTCTTTAATCTGCGTAACACTCATTGCCTCATTTTCGAATGCTAGCTGAATTTTCCGAATGGTCTCACTTTGTTTTTCTCCGAGTTTCACGCAAAATTTAATGCAATAACGTTGTTCCACTTTTTCCGTCATCTTCACAGTTAGAGAAAACCGATACGCGCACTTGACTTATCAGTATATACTGACTGACCCGTCTCCGGCGAACCAGTCGGGCCGGCGAACCAGTCGGGGGATCAAGATAAGACTTTGTACCTTTCCTTATCATAGTAGGAACTATTGTCGCAACAAATCTTATCTCATTATTAGCAGCAGAAGCCGCGATACACGACGAGGTCGGATACTTTTTGATTGGACCTCGTAAATAAATCTTTCTCATTAGGGCAGTTTCCAACCAAACTGAAAGTCTCCAGGGTATATCCAAAGCATAAAAAAGGACCAAAAACCGACCCAAAAAATTACAGGCCCATATCATTAATTTCAACTTTTTCAAAAATTATAGAAAAAATAGTACTAAACAGGTTAATGACCCATCTCAAAAATCAAGCCTTAATTACTGACTGTCAGCATGGATTCCAAAAAGGAAAATCAACTATTTCTGCCATCATAAACCTTGTTGAGTCTATAATCGACAGCATAGATGAAGGACAATTTGTAACAGCCTTATTTTTAGACTACAGCAAGGCTTTCGACTGTTTGGGACATGAGCTGATCTCTAAAAAACTTATAACTTTAGGAGTAAGAGGCTTAGAAAACGAATGGTTTGTCAGCTACCTTAAAGAGAGATCCCAAGTTGTAGACATCCAACATACTACAGCTGGCCTTACTACCATGTTCAGATCAGATCCTAAACCAATAACGAGGAGTTCCTCAGGGATCCGTGCTGGGACCCATTCTATTCATTTTGTTGACTAACGACTTCCCAACTCTAATTCACAACTACAGTACCAGCTGCATAATGTATGCAGACGATACAACCCTCCTTTTAAAAAATGACACAGCTCAAGAATTGTACGACAACTCTGTTGCATCTCTTCAAAAAGCCATAGCCTACAGTAAACAAAATGATTTAGCAATAAACCCTGACAAGACAACACAAGTACATTTTAGCAGAAAAAAAATTCTACCCACTAGTATCCCCCAATTTAGCAGTGGCTGATCAGATGAATTAAGTTTCTAGGAATAACTCTAGATAATGGACTCACATGGGCAAATCATGTAAACAACATCTGCAATAAAATCAGCACTGGTGTCTATGTTGTTAAACGCATTAAATGGGTTGGCACTCAGGAAGCGGCAAAAATGGCACGCTCTAGTAGAATCTCATATTAGATATGGTCTTACAATCTGGGGAAGCTCCTCAGGAAATCTGAAGAGAGTACTTGTACTACAAAAGAAGGCAATTAGGACATTGCAAACCTGGAGTCCCAGCAAATGCTGTCGTCAAGCCTATCAGACCCTAGGCATACTAACAGTACCTGCGCTCTACATCTATGAAGCCATTTTATATGCAGACACACTAAACCTGCAGACTCACATGGACCTTCACAGCTACCCCACACGCCATGCCTCTAGATTCGTCCTACCCCAACATAGAACAGCCCTCTTCGAGAAAAAACCGTCATACGTAGGCCAAAAACTGAAAAACTTCCTTCCAGACCACCTCCGGACCCTGACTGGCAACAGACTGAAGAGCTTGCTTAAAGAATTCCTGTTGAAGAATCCTGTGTACAAGATAGAAGAGTTCCTGGAATTAATGAACACATCTCCTTAATTATACTTATTGTAACTTGACAAATTACTGTTCTTAATGTTCATGTAATAAATAAATAAATAAATAGAAATAAAATAACAGTGGAAAATCAAAATAAATAATAAATACACACCTAATAAACATATAATAGTATTTTTTTTTCCATTTGTATTTTTGTTGCAGTTAGAGTTACCTGTATTTTTAGTGAATTGGTAATTCTATATAATTGTGTAATTATATCATTTTAGGTGAAAGAGATTCTGGAAATTAAACAAAAAGGAGACAAATTAATTATAATTGAGCCGGAAATTCCCAAACTTCCAGTTCTAACAGGCAACAGGTATGTTAATCTGTCATTATACAGACTAATCTTTTAAAACAAAGCTTGGGGTTTAGGATAAATTTTGTATACAATAGTCCTTCTGCCTCTTGAATGGCCGCATATTTGAAACAAAATGCCATACCATTCTGGTCAACGAACAGCCAAGATATTAACAACATCAATTTTTGCACCAAGTTTCAACTTGTTTAGGCTTTTTTTGGAACATTTATCATTTCCAAAGGCTGCGTTATATAGCATAGATATATAGATGTTGTAATTACATTTCTTGTATGTATATACATGTTTTAATTTACTAAAAAAAAACCAGCTGTTCTAGTGCAAATGCCAATGGTAAAAAAAATTTTGATTTGGACCTAAAAATATACTTTCCACTTGTTAGAGGGCATTAAAACCGATGTAATTATTTTATTTTCAACAATATAGTAATATTAGTTTTGTAATTAAATTTACAACAAATAATTATTCTAGGAATTGTTAAAAACAAGGATATACAATTTTAGAGATATCTAATTTTGAAAACTCTTGAATAATGCTGCCATTTTGAAATGGAAAGTGACATTTATTTTATCGTCCTTTAATTATCATTAACATAAATGCTAAGATTCATGTTAAATTGATTCAAACAGGTTTTGTGGCATGATTTTTGAAAAAAAAAAAACATGAACACTAAACAAAGCGAGATAGAACATAATGTTCATATGAACTTCTATGCTTCCCCTTGTGTCAACTATTATATCCTTAAGTAGTATCAACCTCTCTTGAAACACCCTGTATATCACTACAAATATGTGATTAAAACGGACAAATACAAAATAATTAAATCGTAAAAAGTGCTCTGTGGGGTGGTAACACACTTGTCCAGAGAGTGAGAGATCTGGTCACAACAAAGCGAGCACTTTTTGTGATTCAATCTTTTTTTAAATGATAGATATATGTATATCATTTCAAAAAAGATATATACAGTGGAGTCCCGCTAATCCGAACACGTGTAATCCGAACGTCGGTTAATCCGAACAGGTCCAGGAGGAATTATTTATAACGATAATGAACAGTTATAGGAACTAATTACATAAAAAAAATGGGTGCATCATTTCGTACATAAACAAAGAAAACTTTAATTAAATAGACATACAGTATTTTATTAAGACAAATTGTGTACGGTACAGTACATAAATAATGAAGTTAAATACAGTACCAAATTGAAACTTATAGGTTAAGTATGAGTTGAATTACTGTATTAAGAAGTGAAATCAAACAAAAATTGGACGTACAGTACTGATATTATTATTGAGTACAATATTAATTGTTAAAAGACATAAATTCAGTTATTGTCTTCTGTCGCATTAAAGACAGTCTATTGGATGACGCGTAGTTTCGTACAACTATTGAACGCGTGGACCCGTACAATATCCAGTACGCTCACATTGCTTAACAATAGAACTCTCACACTAAATACGGTAAATGTGCTTAGTATTCGCAAACACGTTTATTTTCAAGAAATACAATGCAACAGTCAGAAAACATGTTTTAATAAACAATGTTGATAATTCTATAACAAAATAGACCCATTCTCAAGTTTAAAACCGTATTTTTCTGTAATTCTGGCTAATCCGAACAATCACATAATCCGAATAGGGCTCGCTCCCAATTAGGTCGGATTAACGGGACTCTACTGTATAATGTTAATATATATAATGTTGCGTCTTCTTTAATATTCAAATTCTTATTTTTTATAAATTCTCTTACATGAGGCTTGGAAATGATTTGGTAGAAATAAAATGATGGGTCAGAAACAAGGTTAAAAGCATTTCATGTAAACAATAAATTAATAAGATAGCACGTGCAATTATAGTGTATAGAATAAAGATTTATTTTCTTTGGTGACTCTTTACTTAAATATTAATACCTTTATAATGTTTATTCTTCTAATTCTTATATGGAGTGTTTTTTAAAATAATGTACAATTTTTTCTTAGGGCTGAGCGAAGGAAAAAGCTGCAAGAGTTGTTGAAAAATGAAGAAGACACGAGTAGGATTAAAACATCAGAAGGTGTAAGTTTTGAAGATATACAGATGCAGGACAACTTGGATGAAAGTGGCAGTGAAGAACCTGAAGCAGAAAGTTTGTTGAATTATTTACTTTTACAAAGTTTTAGTGTAATCTGTTTAAATTTTTACTATAGTTTTTTTTTTCAGTTTTCAAAATTAAGAATAAAGATCAAGTAAACATGCTACTATTAAGCATCTACTCTAATAATTATTGAGATAGGTGGTAAAAATATAATATATTAATAAAGGAATGGTTTACATTTTGAAATTTCTAATCTTCAAAGAAAACAATCTTGTTAAATTTGAATGAGTGTTCTGATTGTGGGTTTTAGAGGAATAAAAGTTTAAAGTTGACGGTCGGTATAAAATCTAAAAGAAACTGTACTTTTTCCATTCTGTTTCCACTTTTAAAATGTTATCACACTTAATGAAATTTTAAATTTTATATAAACTAACCTAAAATTAGACAAGAAGTAGTTTTTATAGATTTATTGGTTTTGCCATATGTATTATTTAAACTTAGAGGTACAGCATTTCTGTATCAACAGTAGTGTCATAACACATTTCTATATATTTAAAAACAAGTTGAACTGAATTTAAAAAAAAAAAAAAAACACTTTTTTTCCTTTCTTTCTATGTTATTGCCAAAATTTAAATAAAAAAAAACCTTTCCTATTATAACATTTACTAAATCGCTGTAGATTGAATTTAAATTAAACATTTGTTTTAAAATGAAAAAGTATTAATTTTATAATAAAATAGACGCTACCAGTGGTTTCGCATGCAATTTTTTAAATCATAGCTCTACTTAGTTAAACCCCTTATGATGTAATATGATTGTGTCATATGATATTTTTCAAATGTAAGTAAGCATACATCAGGTACATATTATTTCAGTGTTAATGGTTAATATAATCAGAGATTGATGGACCAACACGTATATAAGGTTTTGTGCATGTAGGAGCATTTTGGTTTTAAATTAATTATATTTTGATGTCGCAGCTGAGTTTCCCTGTTTTCCTGATGAAGAAAATATATACGTAGGTTTGGAAACCCACTTCACTAAAATACCATTTATTTCCAGTCCTTGTAATCTACTTCTTCTGTTCAAAACTATGTGTCTCAGAAACCTACATCGCTCAAAAAAAGGGTTTACTTCCAGCTTTTGCAATCTTCTTTTGGTATAAGATATTTCTAGTGCATAGTTGAGTTTGCCTTATTGTCCCAGTAAAGACATTATACATATATACTTAGGACTGAGAAGCCTACTACTGTCCAAAAAACATCTAATTCCAGTATTAGGGAAAAATTCATACAACATGCAACATTAAAAAATAATCGTACATAATAGGTTTTTCATTACAAAAATCCCGTTTTTCAGAATGTAGTTAGGGAAAGAATGGCTTGTTGAGTCATTTCAGTGGTCATTCCTCCTGTTTTTTCTCAAGCCATTTTAAAAATGCCATATAAAAATTTCAAGGAAGCCAACCAGTTTTGAGTACCTTGTGTGAAATCATTCACAGCTTTTTCATTAATGTTCTCTTCATATAAACCTTCCTTGGACTTCAATGAATATTTTAATAGAAGAATTAACCATATTGGTTCAGCCATTTTTGAGATTAGCGCTTAGCTATACACTTAGTGATTCATTTTTATTTATACGATTTGTTAATGGTCTGTATGGTAAGAAGTTTAGTACCAAATTCATAATAATCTTAGTAAATCCTAATATGATGAATGTGTTAAGCTCTTCTATAAATGTTTTGAGAATCTCTTTTCCTTTTGTACAAATCAATACAATTCACTCCCCCAAAGAGATCACCTTCCCAGATGTAAATGTAAAAATTGTGCAAGGACAAATAGAAACCGGTATATACCTTAAGCCCATCAATCACCTTCACTTCAATAGCTACCATCCATCCAATACAAAAAATCTATCACATAAAGCCAAGCCTTAAGGGGCAAGTACTTTTTTTCAACCTAACAGGAGCCTCGAAAATTCAACAAGATTCAAGATGTCTTTATTAGTCATTAAGCAGCGTAATAAGTTACAATAGACTTTGTCACATTATTGGGCAGTAATACTTAAAAAATTAACAATTTTAGAATTGGAGACTTATTTTAAAATTAACAGGAATGTTGCAAAAGACATAAGAACTTACAAAACTAATAACTGGTATAAATAGAGAGTGGTTGTATAAAATTATTTAAGAAATAAGAAAGCATTGTAGGGTAAAGTATATAAAAAAACACAGACTGGACAAGAAACACAAATAACACATACAATTAAAACCCAATGAAAAATGTAACCATATAAATATTTAAAATATGTAAGTCAGGTGGTTAAAACATAAAATCTCCAAACTATAAAATAAAAGTTAAAACTTAAAACTTGACTAGACAAAATTATAAACTTAAGGAACTAATATCACAGGCCAAATATTCATTCACAGAGTAAAATGCCTTCTTGTAAGCCATTTGCTTACAACTCGTTTAAACCTATTTTAAACAATACTCGTTTAAACAATACTTAGCCGATGCCTTCATCAGGGGTGGTTAACCAAAATCCATGATTGTCAACCAAGTCTGGTTATCTGAGACATCTCCAAACCCTCCCACTAAAAACAGGGCGGAACGTGTATTACTCATCACCACATACCAGCATAGCCTATAATCTCTCAATAACATTCTCGAAGATGGCTGCAAGATATAGCAAGCTTCTCTACACACCAAAGACCTCTCAGTTTTTTCCAACTACCATGTTCAGGGAACAAACAACATAAAAAGAATACTTGTTCATCCCAAAGTTCCAGATCCAACGTAACACGAATCACCTCAGAATGTGGCTCTGATCAATGTGGAAACAAAGTACAAGACATGATATGTGTGAGCTAACTGATCAAACATCATATCTACAGATTAATTTTGTTTTAAAAACACAAATTCACAAATGTTCTTTTTTACCTTCTTCTGTCCATCTCCATAAGCCACTGGCTTGTAACAGAACAAGGTGAGAGTTGGTATACTACTGTACAAGATCTCAGCACTTATAACAGTGTTACAGTCAGACAGGGTTTGTACCTGCTATATTTCAACTCAGATCCAAAGACTGGATGCATTAGGCTGTGCGGCCTCTCAAGAGAACGAATCGTGTCACTTAAATATACATAACTGTAACATTTATTTGATTCATATTATTTTATGGATAGTATACCTTAATTTTTATTTAGACTGAATTATAAGTCTGAATTTGATGGTGAAATACTTGTTACATTTTAATATTTAGGAAGTGGCTTATTCTACTGCATAAGCACTAATGTATGTATGTGAAACTGACATGTTTCATTTTGTTAAAATGCACAAAATAGTTAAGTCATAAGTGCTAGTGGCTGTAGGGAGATGATTTTGCTTTGTGCAGTAACATTCTAGTGCTGCTTCTTGTACAGTTTTGTTGTAATTATGAGTAACAAAATTACATACAACTTACAGTTTTTACAAAATATCAGTTCATTAGTGTTGTAAAATGAGATTACAATGTTAATGAGCACATTGTGTAGGCCTAATATTTTATAGTAAATGAAATTAGACAAGAACAATTAAATTTGAAACAAATAAATTCAATATTGTTGATTTTCTGAACAAATCATCGTGGCTGACACTACACGAGCCAAACAACAAAATCTATGAGTATCTAATATGTGGCTATCTTATTCAGGTGAGACAGAAAAACGAGGCATTACCTTTGAAATTGCCAAGAACAAAGGGCTAACTCCAAAACGTAAAAAGGAGAATAGAAATCCCAGAGTCAAGAATAAAAACAAGTTCCGTAAAGCAACTGTTCGAAGGAAAGGTCAAGTAAGTATTCGGTTCATAATATTTTAACTATTTTAAAGAATGGTAACCAAGAACATTGCCATTTTAAATTAGGCTAAGTATAGTGTATTTTTGTTTATGTGTAGCAATTGAAATAACGTAGAATTGGCTTAGATCTTCATATTTTATATATATTTAACATTTTTTAATGGACATATTGAAATATAAATTTACTGTTCCAGTAAGACATAATTATGTGATTTATAGTTATTGGAAGCTTTTATGTAACAGTGTATACTCTATGACTATCATTGTCTTTCCTGCAATATGTAAATGAGCATTAATTTGCATTTCAATGAATCTCTGGCCATTCAATTAATAATAATAAAGTGTTTGAAATTGTTATTCTATAAAATTTAAATAATTTACTGTACAAATGTGTAATAATGCCATTTTAAAACTTATCCCTATCATAGTCCCTTCCTTCCATTTGCAGTGCTAATAGTTTCTTGATATATTATAGTTATATCAAATGCTGTGTATGTCTTATTTGTAATAACAAATTAATTCTTATTGTGTTTATTTCAGGTGCGAGGAGTATATAAGGAAATCTCACGTTATGGTGGTGAACCTTTTGGTATTAAAGCAAGTGTTAGCAAGAGCATAAAACTAAAATAAATGTTTATATATTATGATTGCAGTTGTTTTATTTGACTTTTTAGAATATTCTGTTTCAGACTAAAATATTAAAATGTTTAAGATTTATTAACTAAATGTAAATGTCTCATGGACATTAAATTGTAATCTATTCAGTTATGAAACTCAAGTTTAGTTCATGAGATGTTATTTGCATCTATTACTGTAGTCAACTTGGTTGGTGATGATGATGTTTTATACAATTACAACTGGGTGTAATTAAAAAAAATCTTCATTTCCTCTCAGCATTATATACAATGCAATAAGACACATCCAAAGTTTACTAAGAACAATAGTTATGTATCAATATAATTTGCATCCAAGTTTGTTACTATATTATAGATTAAATGTATATAAATTGATATATATTTTTTATGCAATATACAGTAGGCCAAATTATGAATTATTTGTAGTCCAAATATTCAACTGCGGTATAAAATACTTGATCCACTCTGTTACAAAAGATTTTAAAGTGTTAAATAGTAGATTTGCGATAGCTACAGGTAGTTTATTATATAATCTAAGCTGTTAAACGTATGGTATGGCTATATAGAATTTTGGAAAGTCATACATATGGAGTGACTAGGTTATTCCTATCAGAGTTAAATGATCTTAACAAGAATTTTGGTAAGCAAAAGAATCTGTATTCTGTTTATCATGAGACAAGTATATAATATACATAAAAATAGGGCTGTGACAATTTTCAGTTTCTAGAAACTTGCTTTACATTATTGTATTAAAATTAGACTGTCCAAGACTTTAATGAACTTTTTTTGCCAGATAAAAGCTTTTTAGGCATTGGAATAATTGCTCCAAAGATGTATTACATAGCTAATTATTAAATGGGAAAGGCCATAATACACAATTATCAGGGGGAGCGGAAGGGTGAGCATGTGCAAGCGCATAATGTTATTTTAGCTATTTAACTCATTCTAGATTATACCATTAGACATTCAAAATTATTAACAATATAATCTACAATGGCTTCAATAGCTAAACCAGTATTGTGCTTAGGATGAAACCCGTATGGCTGTACAGTGATTAACATTAAAGTAGCCATATAGCTGCGGAATTAAGTATAATTCTATAATTTTTCAGAAAATGGGCACAAAAGCTAATGGGTCAGTAGTATTTGGGTATATTAAGGTCCTTCTTTTTTAAAGATTGTTGTGATAATAGTACATTTTTAGCATTCAGGAAAAACTCCATGGATGAATACCAGATTAATCAGTAAATTCATAGGATTTGCACCAATATTTTTGTCACATAGAGAGAGACCATAGTTATCTTTACTTTTTAAGTTGCTGAGGTAAAAAACAACTTTAGATACTATTTCAAGGCTGTCAGGCTGAATCCAGGCTCTGGTATAATCAAATCAAAATTTGCAAGAACATTGGAATGGTTTTGATCACTATGTTTACACTGATATGAACAGTCTTTGACACATTAACAAAATAATCATTAAGAGAATCTAGAGTAATTGGTATAATACATAGGTTTTGGTTTAACATAACTGATTCACTTACTATTTTTTATGACATTTTACATTTATTTTTAGCATTTTAAAAGTCAGCAACATTAAAACTTAGGCACATAATACTTTTATATCTTTATTAGCAAGCCAATGTTCATTAAGACTGACAATATCAACCAGTTTATCATTCAGAATTGCCTCCACATCTGGTCTGATTTATTTCTCAAGGACCTGATGTTCAGAAAACAAATGTTTTTAAGTGATTCAAGCCCATTTTCTGTAGACTATTTCTCAATACTTATGTTCCACATACCTCTTGATTGCTTGACACTAAACAATTTCTTTGCCCTTGCTTGTCACAGTGATTGCTTTTGAAGTTCTATAATATAACATTCAGACCAGAGATTTGGGTTAATAAGCTCTTCTAAAAGTTCAAAAGCTACTCCACTTAAAAGAGCACAAGAGTTATATCTAGAAGCAAATCTGTCACATTAAAATAGAACAGTTTTATTTAGACTTTTCAAATAGGTTGTAATAGAATCAGTAGTGTCCAAACCTGATAAAAAAAGCCACATCATACGTTTGCCAGGCTTAATAGGATTACCATCACTTGCGTTTAGAGTTTCATGCACAACCTTGAAAGTTGGGATCAGCCTAGTAGTAGATCTATCTTAATTTTCAGGTAGACCCACTAGGAAAACACCATCTTCTTCTCTTTTTATTGAATTCTTTAGAATGGGTTTTAAACTTATTGTTAAGACCATTCCTTTCCTGTGGTTACTACATTTCAGTAATTTTTAATTCTTTGTACACTTTATTACTGTTGGAGAAAGATTTAACCTCTTGTTTTATGCAACAAAACCTCCCTCTCAATCTCACCTTTATGATGGGTTCTTGCATCATCCAAAGAATGTGGAGAATTTAAGTCACCATCAATCAAGACCTTTGAGGTTGTATTTTGGCTGTCAGTGTAGTCGGACTTGATGCTAGACTTATATCCAGAAAAGAACAAAGTGTCAAATTTTGCATTCAAAGCCATATTATAATTTATTTCACACTTGCAAACAGTTTATTTACAGTAATGTTTTAAGTGATAAATTCGTCAATATCACTTAACTCGTCAGCAATCCTCCTTAATCTGACATCACATGCTTCAAATTCAAATTCATAATCAAACTTTTATTTTTCTTTAGACATTTACAGAATATAATACATACAGTATGAACAATTTCATTATTATTGTACATAATATGTCCACATAGCAACAGTAATTATAAAATACAGACATACAAAACAAGGACATACCCTATTTATCGTGGACAGTCACATGTATTTTAAAAGGTACAAATATATAAAAATAGACAAACAAAGCAATATTTACAAATAACAGTAATGCAATAAAAATATTAAAATCTTAAGGAACTAATGTTACAGGCCAAATAGTCATTAATCGAATAGAAAGCCTGTGCTTTCAACCATGCTTCTAGTCTAAGTTTTAATTCTTAGGAGAGGGATAGTCCATACTTCTTGTGGCAGTTTATTGAAAAATTTTGTTCTTGAATACAAGATACTTCTTTTTGTTTCCTCCCAACTGATAAGAGGGTAAGTCAAGCAAATATTTTTTCTAGTTTCATACAAATGAATTTCTTGAACCCTTCTAACTGGGAAGAGTCATAATATTTAGGTCTTAAAAAAATTTTAAACATGATTCACGATTATTTTTTATAACTCTTAATGCCTTTTTCTGGCAGATAAAATCCCTTTCTAAGCTTGTGATATTTCCCCAAAGAGTTATTCTACAACTCAAATGAGAATGAAAATATGCATAATACGATCTAAGCAACATTTCCTGACTAACACATTCTCTTAATCTACATAATAAGACAACACAAGATAATTTTGTACACAGCACTGATAATGATAATCCCAGCTTAGCTTACTGGTCTAAACCAATACCCAATAGCTTAGCAGACTCATTTCTATTTGTTTTAGGGAAAATATAATGTGTTCCGTTTTTGTATGGTTTACTCTGTCAATCTATTTGCTTGAAACCGCTCCATGACCACTTTTTCAGAACTTTCTTTCTCATGTGAGAGAGTGGGCTCTCCAATGGGTAAAATGAATAAGTGGATAGGTTTTACATGAATGAATAACATTTTTTAAATTTACACAGGAAGATAAAAATATTCTAAGCTTTTTAGATGAATAATAACTAATTTTTACTAGTTTTTTACATGTACTTAAACACTTTTAAGCTAGTGTAGATTCAGTTCTTTGTTGAAGTTATTTCAATGCTAAATTCAACAAAAGAGATAGTGTCAGGTTATAGAAAACTTGGCAGCCTGTTATAAAGAAGTCATATTGATTAGAAAAAAATATTGATCCCTGATTGGTTACATTGATCAGACATCTCTCAATTCGAAGAGTGAAAATAAGTACATAAAAGTTTTATAAATATTCACTTTTTGATATTGAGGTTTATACCACATAACAGCTGTGGTGAGTAGGGTTTATTTAATACAAACGCTGAATTTCGCTCCATTTCACCTGCTGCTTCATGCGGCCTTTTCCGCCAATTGTGCACTTGATGACACAATGAGAATACCTCTTGGATTTCTGCTGAGTAAACCAGACGGAGCGCTTTTGTGGCCCAAGTGTCTCATGTCGAAACAGTGCAACACAAAAACAACTAAAACTTCATTGTGTGCCGAGAGTATGTTTTTATTACTGAAATAGTGGCAAGTATTGCCAAGGTAATTACTGTTTTGGTCTTGTTGGATTCCTTCAGAGAGACATGGACTTCAGATTCCAGGAGTCAAGTTTGCCAGTGTCAGATATTAGGCACTGTTGATATGAGATCTTGCACCTCGGACCTTGAATTTCACGTAGAGGGTGAAATAAAGCTAAACTCAAAACTCGTATTTTTCTGTCGTATTTAAAACCAAGAAGGTCGCCAGCTCTCAGAAGCAGATTTGAGGACAACCTTCTCTCACAGCTTGTCCAGAAACACACAATATCGATGTGGTTATAATCAGCGAGCGGTACCGTAACATACGCGGGCCATGTTGGTGCAGAGATACCATTGGAACAGCTGCAATTTGAGTGCCATAGACGAATGTGTTCATTAAGACTCGAGGTAACTGTGTAGCAACAAGGTCGTCCTCGTCAGCTGCCATTTGACACCCAACGAAAACGTGGCAGATTTCAGGGACAATCTGGAGAACGTACTTCGCTCCCACGGTCGATAGTTGATTGGTATTGGCAACTTTAATGCACAGGCAGTAGAATGGCGATAAGGAATTGAAGTGATGGACACTAGGAAGTGCTACATTCTGGTCGAATGGGGGAAATACTCTCACGACGCCTTACCAGTCCAGATATAACTTTTGCGAAGACTTGTATCGCAGTCTCGGACTGCAGGTTAACGGAGGGCTTTGCTGAATCTGATCACTGGAATACCACCTTCAGTCTCGTATAGATGGTACATGAGGTCTCGATCTGCTTAAACTCCTACGATCTCAAGGCTGGAACGTTACCAAGCTTAGCGAAGACACTCCTAACGGAGATTGTCACTAAGGGAAAGGACTCTGGTCTGAAAGTAAGGAAGGACGACAGTGACCATATAAAGACGACAATAGAACTTATGCTCTACCGCCTCGATTACGAAAAATATAGATACGGTAGAGCTCAACTGGTGGATAGAGGGCAAAGCACTGTTACGAAAAATATGGTCGACCTGAAGCGCAGGATTACCCGTGGTCGGCGGATAAAGTGAATATCGTCGGAGCCACCGCGGAAAAGTTCCGTACTATGAGATAGGTTTTTTAAAAAGCCGCTTTTCGGAGCAAATTCGATAAGTCGAATTAGTTAAGAGAGGACATGAATAAAGACAATTAGGAACCGCTTTGCCAGTTCGCAACGTGCAGACTCCACGTCCAGTCAGTCATGAGTTCCTCTCATATGAACAATACAGTAAATGTTCCCGAATCACCCTGTTAGAGAATAAGAAGACATTTGAATCGGTCTAAAACAGATACCCCTTTTCAACAAGACGGAGTTGTCCCACTTTGTTGGACAGATGTGATGTGTGTAGGGCGCTTCACGTCGATAGTGTCTCAGATGGTGGCTAGGATTCGCAGTTGCTGCTGAAAATGGACAACCACTACTTAAATGTAGGCACATTTGGCTCTCAATGGAATATGTAAAACCTGACCCTTTTAAGTAAAGGCACGGAAGGTCCCCAAATTCAGTATGCTTAGAGACTTCTCTATATGCTAGATCCTGCAGGGAAGCTTTTCGTCCGGCTGCGTTGAAGTCAATGCTTATTGAAACGAACAAGACGAACGATAACCTTTCCGACCGTTAGCACAGCTTAGCGCCAGGCGGGCCCTCCATAATCGGGGAGGTGACTTGGGTTTTTAGATGCGTTCGTGAGACACAGCGTTTAAAATACCACAAGCGTCGGTGTCATATTTGCTACGCTAGACGAGCGAAACGCATTTACCTCGGCCAGATGGTGCTGATATGTAGGCTGTCCAGCAGGATGACTTCCGCGTTCCTGCCTACTTTTACTTACTGAACATGCTCAGCAGCAGCTATCTCAATCTCAGGCATAGTTGGCTAACCTACGTGACTACTGATAGTTCGCACCAGAGGGAGATCTAAAAAAAGAAACTGCGTTGGACTTGATCCTAGGACCGGAGCTATGAACTATCGCCTACGACGGTGACATCATCCGAGTGGAAATTGTAGGAGGGATCTTTCTACGAAACCGCCAACAATGCGTCAAGCATGTATATTTTGTTAGTTTTGTCTTGTAACTTGCAGTAGCAAGTTTCTATTTCTTACAACTCATCGTATCCCTATTGTTATTCTAACTGTTCAAAAGTATATTTGAAAACGAATTTACACAACTCTTCACAATTTTCAGCAACATTAAATCTAAAAATCCTTATACTGAACAACACAAGGTTGCATTTTTGCCCTTCAGATTACTAACATAAGGAAATCTGAAAAGAACTTGATGAAACCTTTATCAATAAGATTAAAAATAACAATGTTTGCTTTCCGTTAAAAGAGACGATGTATATTTGAACCCTCAATAACAAGAAATCCTATCATTCAAGCTTATTATAAAAAATATGCACTGAATATTCACTTATTTAAACAAGACTCATCTTATCATTTTCAGTTACATCAAATTCTGTAAATTCAACAGTAAAATTGTATAAAAGGGCTTCGTTTCTGTAATGACTTATATCACTATAATCTAATTCAATTGTATCTCGTTTAACGTTTTAACTCTGCTATTAGGCATCTTGATTAACTCGAATTCAAAAAGTTATTCAAAATGTTTTATGCAGACAACTGATTTCTTCCCAAGAGTTAAATATCTCAGTGGATATCATTTAGCTATTAAAGAATAGTATAATAGTCTACATTGCAACAAGTCTACATTTTTCTGTCCAATGTTTTCTTTACATTCACTTTTATTTTGCAATGTGGACAAGAGTTTGATTTGACACTGTAGGAATCCTAGAATTGTACTGTGCATTGATCTTTCGGTGTTAAGAAGATATTCCAGTTCGACAATATAGAAATCGGTACTATCGTGTACGTAATTTTGAAATTTTAATTACAAATATATTCAAGTGCCAAATACAGTTTAGATAACTGTTTACCTTTTATTACAACGATGTTAAAATGTATGTACTGTACATCCTACTGTAATTCTGTAATATTGCCGATTGCATTGGCTTTCAAGGTTATCAGAATCAATAAGTAGAGAATATACCAGAAATGTCATTATGTCAACGTTTCCTTCAGTTTCCTAATTCCATCCCACTCCATGGTAGAAGAGGAAACTGAAAAAAACAGCTGTGTAAATTTGATCATCAACATGAAGGGAAAAGTGAAGGGAGAGGTTGGTGTTCACGGTGTTGATGTTTATCTTATCTTGAAGTACTTGCCTATCATGTTATGGTTATGATAGGTTTGTTTTATGTGTACATTGTGCTTGAAGTAGACATGTTCTAATATAAATCGATATAAAAATAAAAATATAGTTAAAATAATATCCGATAAAATACGAATTAATTTTAAAGCATTCTGTATTTAACTGACACTATGGCAAAGATCGTTGTTGTTGGATCTTGTATGATCGATTTAACTTGGTATGTATTGTTATAATTTAATATATTACACTATTTCCGTTTAATGTATTTATTCCACAATGTTCATATATTGTGAAACCAAATAAAGGAAGCATAGGTGTACGTTGGGGTAGGGTACGATAAGCGGACCCGGTTTTTTTATATCGAAGAATGTAATCATGATACCTAATATTCGCATCTCAAATCCTAGACCATCAATCGATATAAAAGTATCTATAGTCCTCAATAACAATCACATGTTTTAAATTAAAATATGGACTTAATATTTACATTGATGAAATAAATTATTATAAGCAAAATTAGGAAAACTGAAGATGACCATATTTGCTACTCTCACAGTTACAGTTGTTTTTTTCCCACAAATTTCACATAATGGATTTTTCGAAACGAGTCCAACATGTTGAAGCCAATTAAAGCATGTCTTATCATCTTTCAAATCAAATCAAATGTTACTTATATGTAAAATTGAATAATATTACCTTACGTGTATTATTTTAAAGTGTTTACAGCTGTTGATATAGATTATTTAAGTTATTTGTTCAAAATAATTAATCAGTATCGATTGATTATATCAGTGGTTATGATGAAGTAATATTGTTTGCCAATTTCGATATAAAAAACCGGGTCCGCTTATCATACCCTACCCATATGTTGTACTATGAGGGACCTAGTTGGGATTTTATATCCCTTGGTATAATCATTGATATTTCCTGTATTGAATAAAATAACTACCAATCCATATGGAAGTTCATAAAATATTAAATAATAAGGGTAGAGTACGATAAGCGGACCCGGTTTTTTATATCGAAATTGGCAAACAATATTACTCAATCATAACCATCGACATAATCAATCGATACTAATTAATTATTTTGAACAATTAACTTAAATAAATAATCTATATCAACAGCTGTAAACAATTTCAAATAATACACGTAAGGTAATATTTCAATTTTACATAAGTAACATTGGATTATTAAGAATGGCAGTCAATTTTAGAAAATTACACAACATTGCTTTGAAAGATGATAAGACATGTTATTTGTGGCTTCAAAATGTAGGACTCGTACCGAAAAACCCATTATGTGAAATTTGTGGGGAAGAAACAAATGTAACTGTGAGCAAATATGGTCGTCTTCAGTTTTCCTAATAATTTTGGTTATAATAATTTGTTTGATCACTGTTAATATTAATTTCACATTTTAATTTAAAACATATGTTTGTTGTTGCGGACTACAGATACTTTTATATCGATTGATAGTCTAGGATTTGAGATGCGAATATTAGGTATCTATGATTACATTCTTCGATATAAAAAAAAAAACTGGGTCCGCTTATCGTACCCTACCCTAATATATAATTACGTGTGTATAATTATAAACAATTCAATAGTTATGACCTAAACCATATGAAATGTGGCTAATAATTATTTATGAGTTTTCCTGTTTGATCGATCTCGTTCTGGTTTGACTATTATTTTTTTTCTTAATTATTTATGAGTTTTCCTATAAACTCATATTTTAATTTAAAACATGTGTTTGTTATTTAAGACTATATATACTTTTATATCAATTGATAGTCTAGGATTCGAGATGCAAATATTAGGTATCGATGATTATATTCTTCAATATAAAAAACTGGGTCCGCTTATCGTACCCTACCCTATAAACAATTCGGACCCGGTTTTATATCAATTACTACAATCATTGTTACTTAATATTCATTTATCAAATACACGCTTATAAATTATGTCAACATCTCTAGTCATAATAAGAATCATATTTTTAATTAAAATAATTAGTATAATGCACAAAGTGATAATTTTATGAATAATAAATGAGCTCTAACGATCAAATAAACAATTAGAACTGGAATTAGAAAAAAACTCATAAATAATAAAGAAGTGCTAACAACAAAAAACATTTATAATAAGATGAAAGTTTTACCCTCCTGGGTAACAATGATTAACCGCTTTCGAGAAGTTGTTGAAGCATTTTCTTTATAAAACCGTACTTTTTTCTGATACAAATTCTCACAGAGATGATTTGCAAGAAGGTCGGCTGATATGCCACTTTTTAAACTTCGTTTCATGGTCCTCTACGAGATTTCGACTGTCTGTTACTATCTATAAAAGAAAAACGTGTATTAATGAAAAAGTGTTTATAGTTGATAAAAGTTAGTTGTTGTTAAAAAATCAGTATCGGTTAGTTATATCGAAAGTTATGATTAAGTAATATTGTTTGTCAATATGGATGTAAAAAACAGGGTCCGCTTATCGTACTCTACCCTAAATTTAAAATTAAGGACCGGAATGGAAAAAGATAAGCTTTACATTATTAACCTATTGCTAATGTCTTCCTCATCAAAACAATATACTGTTTCAAGGGATGGAAATGACAAATAACAAAGTTATAGAACATTAAAAGTAGAATTACTTATCTTGCATGGAAAAATATTTCTGGCTACAGTATAATAAACGGTCACCAACACAATCAGGTTATGATTATCGATTTTAAATATTGATACTGTCGAATATGACATTTGACCTATAGATATTCATAAATAATCATTGCCAGCTTTCTTTCTTTAGACTAGTGACGTCATTACCAGCTATTGTTTATTTTGTTTATGTAGGAGAAGGCTAGTGACAACAACAGGCACAATGCAGATATTGGCTCAAAATGTTTTATAAACACTGAGCAATGTTTTAAATGGGTACAAGATAATGGCCTTGCTCCTTTAAGAGATGAAAACTAGAATTAAAGGTGAAAATCACAAGAAAAGTAAGAACAAACATGACGTATCTAAAAACAATCTTGAGAAGACTTTTTGAACATTCTAAATTTGATATTATGAATAGAATGAAAAATCTGTACTATTTTTTTAGTTGAAATCAAACAAACTATGACTTTTGAATTATTAGTTAATGTACTTTTGACAGCATTACTACCTGCACATTTATCCTTAAAAATACATAAGGTAAGTAAATGTTATTGTTTCTTCGTAACTATATATTATATTTGAATTTGTAAATTATATTAATATTTATACGTTAATTTCTAATATTGAAAACAAGCAAAACCATATTGTTCTTTGAAATATCTATTACGTTACTTGGTCTGACATTTTGCTTTCAGTCGTTTGGATAGTTGAATCATTCGATAATCATCCAATTGTGTTGGTGACGGCTTATTATACTGCAGCCACATTTCTTGGTTCTAAATCTGTGCTTGGCGTCATATGGTCTTGTAACTGTGAGTCAACCTCGTATTGGTTAGTGCTGACATCAGCTGTTGTTCCATCTTTGGATACATAAAATAACAATAATGCTGTAACGGGAAAAAGGCTGGTTCCGTAGGGTTGGCTGGTTAATCCGTGGGTGAGTTTGACAGTCTAGTTCTGAGTCAGCTAGGTGAGTGTTTATTAGTATAAATCAAATTGTTAGTACTGTATTACGTAACTCACTTTTCATTTTTTTTTTTAGTTTTCAATTTTAAAGTGTTTAAAAAGTGAATAGGATTAGATAGCTGATGTAATAGTTTTAATAACATGTGTTATTTAAAATAATATAGTAAACAGTAAATAAATCCATTACCTGTAACTTAATATTTGTTTATCAGAAATGTATCTGACTTCAAAGTTTATTAAAAACCTATCTTCAGGCAATTTATTTTAACAGTTTTATTTTATTAAAATAGCATTATTAGTTAGTAGGATTATAGACATTTTGCCATCGTTGTATGTTAATATATAATAACAGAAAAGGTCCGAAATTCTATTATACATATAGTAGATACATACCTACATATTATAAACGAAAAGAGTTAAGGTTAACCTTTACAAGTGCTCACATGATATGAGCTTGAATTTTGAGGAGGTTGAATATTTCTCTTCTTTTGCCTTTAGCACTACCGGAGCCTACACTTATGGCCAAGGGCATTTCCGATCGATACTTTTCCAACGTGAGATTACTTTGGGCGATTTGGCATGTGATTTGAGGTCGGGAAATGCCCCTGGCCATCAGTGCGGGCAATGGTGGCACCTTTCGCCACCCCGCACTTCTGGAGAAAAAAGAAAAATATCCCTCGAGATAGTACTTAAATTCAAAATCATATTACATGAGGACTCATAAAGGTTAACTTTAACTTTGCTATTACTAGTAACATTTATGATAACTTAATTTATACCTTCTTATATTACGTAATAACAAGTAGTAGAGGGGAACAGAGTGTCCTTATAATACCAAAGTACCCAAAGAAAAGTATTAACTTTTCTCCCTTTTTTTGAAGAGAAGTTTTAAGTCTTTCCTCGCTTTTATTGAATTGAAAGTTCTATCCTATTTTGTTATAGTTGTGGTTTAAGCTTCTTTTAGGTAAAGTGAGTGAAGTAAATACTATTTCAAAAGACATAAACGAAATAAATATTGTGAATTTTATGTTTTAAAACATACTTTTAAACCATTTTTAGACATTTTCTGGGTAAATATTGGATTTGAGTAATCATTGATAACCATCTAAAACCACCTAGTTACAATATTCCTGATGATATAAACAGTCATAAAGACCATGACTCTTAGTTTGGAAAAATTTAAATAATACCAAAAAAAACCAATAATAATATTCCAAATTAATATGAACTCACTTAACATAAGTGAACTAGGGTTTTAGTGGGAAATTTATTTTGACCTAAAAGCACTTTTATGATGTTCTGCGTGTGTAACCTTTAATTAAGCTCCATCTAGTGTGGTAGTACTGCCTCACACTACTGGCAACATTTAAAATTATACAATCATTTATATTTTCTTTCAGCTTTTCTCCAAGACTACCAAAATGTGGAGAAACAATTCATGGGACATGTTTTCAAAGAGATTTTGGGGGTAAGGGTGCTAACCAGTGCATTGCAGCCACGCGTCTAGGAGCAGAGACTGCTTTAGTTGCTTGTGTAAGTCAGCCTCAAATTTAAGATTTAGTTGTATTTTACGAGGCATATTTATAAAGTAAGGGCTGTTTGGTTACAGGAAAAAATATAGAACACATTTTATTGGTATATTTAGTTAGCTACAAACCTACTTCACTTCTCTACATAAACGCTGTTCACTTGTAAGTATTTTTCATACCGCTGCACCAGCTTCTTTAACCCCTCTGTATAGGAGCTTGCCACCTGAGAGTTGAACCAGTTCACAAACCCGTCTTTAGTTTCTCTTCAGTTTCAAAACGTCCACCGAGCCACCTTTAGAAATGCAAGAAGAGGTAGTAGTTGCTAGGTGCAAGGTCAGGTTTAGCAGCATTGTGATAAGTGCATAATCGTGAAGGAGGATTATTCAGATGACAGTTTCCCTCATCGTTTGTTTTGGATCACACGTCTCAGTGTGTGAGCATTTCACAGTGCATATCAGCTGTAATTTTTGTTCTACGTTCCATAAAATCTACACCCTTTACATCCCAAAAGTTGGTAGCCATCAATTTTCGACTTATTGTACAATGTTTGGTTAAAATTTTTTCGTTTTGGTGAAGAATGTCGCCACTGCATCAATTGTTATTTTGTTTCTCGATTGATTTAGGATATCCATGTCTCGTCCCCAGTAACAATGGGAGAAAACAAATCCTCTCCATCTTGTTGGTAATGGCCCAAAAACTCTCATCCTTTGACATTCTTTGCTCCTTGTGGTGGTTGGTCAGCATTTTTGCTGTTTACCTTGCACACAATTGAAACGCGGACTGAAACTTAACGAAAGCAAGACTCAAACCATTCTTATTGGAACTTCCAGAGTTCTGAGCGGTATCGACTTGAACAACTCTCCTACACTCATATTGAACGGTCGTCCTCTTTCATACAGTGACAAGGTCAAAAATCTTGGATTGACTATTACAAAAACTCTTAGTTGGGGCGATAATGTTACCGAGGCTTGTGGCAGGGTATTTGCTGGTATTCATAGTCTTAAGCAATTTGCTATTTATTTACCCTTGAATTTGAAAGTAATCCTAGTGAAGACCCTGATTTTCTGCCATTTCAATTACTGTAACGAAGTTACAAATGACATGACGGTTGAGCTTTCGGACAGATTACAACGTGCTCAAAATTATTGTGTTCACTTTATCTTCAACCTTAGACGATATGACCATATAACACCCTTCATCAATCAGTTACATCTGTTAAAGTTGAATCTACTCCGTCAGTTCCACATTCTTAGGATGTTACATTCTATTTTGTATAATCATGAAGTTTTAATAATCGAGGGATAACTTGCCATTCCATTCCTCGAGAAACTGACTCAGTCACCTGTAGATAATTCGAGATACTAACAATTTAGCTACCAGAGTGTTGAATAAGGAAACACAAAAATTATAAATTACTACCCTAAGTATTGTAAGAAGAAGTTTAATTTCACCATTTTGGCCAAAATCATCTTATTATAATTAACCTACCTAATCAACAAATTTACTTACCTTTAAAAATTGTTGTATTGCTAACAAACAAGACATCTTCTGGCTTGTATTGTTGTAAGGTAGAACATTAAAAAATACACTTCAACAAGTTAAAACTTAAAAATAATAGACTGTCAAACCTATTTTACACGTTTAAAATATTTTTTGAATAAGGCAAATTTATATATCTTGTAAATAAACTTTAAATTACAGTAAATAGACATGTTGTTGCAATATTTATTTAATAAAATTACAAAAGCCAGTTCAATAAGATTGAGCTTTTAAAGTATATTACCTACCCTATCTCTAGACTTAAAATATTTAATTGTACAGGCGTAGCAATGCAAGCAATGTGGCTGGGTAAGACTGATCCAATAATGCAGGAAGTAAGGCCGTTGACAATCTTCATAATAAGTGGTGCATGGGAGCGTAGGAGGTATAGGATGCAAATGAAAGCAATGTGGGTGGCTAAGACTGATACAATAATGCAAAAAGTAAGGTCTTTGACAATCTTCATAGTAAGTGGTGCATGAGAGCCTGACAGAATGGACGTCACTATAAAGATTACTTGCCCAAAGAACTGAGTTTGCAGGAATCACAACCACCATGTTGTTTGTCAACTTCACTAACTATAAACATGCACATGGTTGTGATTCCTGACCTAGGCGTGCCACACTGCTTTGGTAAGATTTGTTTATTTTAACCTAGTTTGTAATTATGTATTAGGTTAGTTTTTTACCTGAAGAAGAGATCAGATTGCAGATCTCGAAAAGTAGTGTTACTGATTTCTTGTTTCACTGAACGATGGAAAATGTCCGGAAAAATCCTGTTTCCTTCACATTGCTTCGACTTTGTTTTGCTTTTTTCGGCCGTTGCTCTTTGCGAGTTTTCCACTGTAAAGATTGAGCCTTTGTTTCAGGGTCGTAGCCATAAACCCATGATTCATCACCAGTAATAACTTTTTTAAATAGCCCTGGGTCACTTTTTATCAAATCCAGATTGTCCTGTGCGATTTCAAGTCGACAGTTCTTTTGGTCTTCTGTCAGCAGCCGAGGAACAAATTTTGCCGAAACACGGTTCATTTTTAAATCTTCGTGTAAAATGTTACAAACTGACGATTTTGGTATTCCTAAATCTTCTTCCAGCTCTTGGACAGTTAATCAACGGTTTTCATTAATTGCTGCACGAACACGTTCAACATTTTCAGCGTTTCTGGCCGTTAAAGGCCTGCCAGACCGGTCATGACTCTCCACTGATATGCGCCATTTTTAAACCGCCTAAACCACTCTTTTATTTGTGTATCACCCATAGACACGTCACCATAAACTTTCTGTATCATAGTAATCGTCTCTGATGCTGAATGGCCAAGTTTTTTGCAAAATTTAATGCAAATGCGCTGCTCAACATGTTCAGTCTTATTGTAATGTGACGCACACACACGGCAGTACTGTACGGAACAGAACGCTGTGACTCACTGAGTGACCGGATCGTATTCAATGCCTAATATGGGAAGGAGTAGGCTCGCCCCTCCCCTCCAATAACCGGTTCGAGCTGGTCGGTTACGCCGCGGCCGCCTACTGGTCGGCGGTCGGATACTTTTTGGACAGACCTCTTATATAGTTTAGCTGGTATTTCAATATACTACAACCCTGTAGCACATTAATAACTTCTTGTCCTTGTTATATAAATTTGGGCATTTTTTAACTTTATTTTGAGAATTTTGGCAGTTCTCCAACCAACATTATATGGCTTTGCATGTTTTATTGTAATTTCTTTTATACAGAGGAGACTTGAAATAGCTTTATACATGTTAGTTAGGTATTAATATATGATTTTTTCTTATTATATATTTGATTACTTTAGTTAAATTATAACAATAAGTTAATGTTGTGTTATTCATCAATAGCTTGGTGACGATATTTTTGGAAAGGAGTACTTGGGCCATTTACGTAAAAACAATGTTGATACTAAACATGTGTCTCTAATTGAAGGGGAATCTTGTGGAATTGCTCAAATCTCCGTGGCAGATAGTGGTGGGTACTAGTTAGAGTTACTGGTTTTGTAATAGTTTAAACTGTGGTCTTATTCTATGTGTTATTTTGTAAGTTTAATGTAAGCTTGATTATATTAAATCTGGTAATGGGGGAAAAATATGTTGAACTCTTTTGCACATTATAAAGAAATATTGTTTTTGCTGGAGAAGAAAACTATTCTTCAGATATTATGGAACTACTTATTCTTAAGTACCCTGAAATCGGAAGAAAATTAAGCCTTTGTGAAAACGTATGTCCATTGACTATTTTTTTGAGTATGTTCCACGTATGTTCCTGGTGCTGTGTTTTTGAGGGATTTTGAGTGGAAAAGCCAAAACGGTGACTATAGTATTTGTTTTGTTCAGTCAATAAAGTCTCTTGAATAGACTGAAAAAATTAAATTTCAGTTTTCATTCGACACAATAAAATTTATTCACTTAATTACAGACCTAACCTGAACAGTGAACTTGCATTTTTGCATTATTTTTAAATTTCCAATTTGGATCTGTGAAGATTTTGTGTGTTAATGAAACTCTAACAAAATAATAAGCCATTAAATTAAAGGTTACTTATTACTAGTGTTAAATTACTACAGTTATTTATAGAATCAAATAAAAAGTCAGAACCTAGGCTTACCTGGATTGTACAGATAACTATAAATAAAACAATACTAGACTTTCAATAATACTTGTGCACAACACTGAACAATAATAATAATAAATTAATTAATTTTATTTCATCACTGTAGTTAAATGTGGACTGATTGTAGTGTTGAATATAAATTACATGCTGTTGAAAGGACCACATGTTGAACTGGATCTGACAGGAGGAAGAGAGGGCTGTTGTCAATACCACCTGTTATCAGTTGAGATTGCTCAACTGGTTAAGTTACAGCCTCAAGTTCTGGAGGTCGTCAGTTCAAATCCAACCAGTAGCATATACTTTTTGCAAGGCTGATTTTAACTGGCTAGCATATATTTAATGTGTTATTGTAATATAAAATAAGCTGCAAAAACTTTTATTATCATTTTATAACATTTTTCTTCAAATTTCTGTAATCAATAAAATAATTTATCTTTCAGTGTAAAACTGACACTTATATAAGTAACAAATAAAGACAGATTATATCTGTGTGCATATGATATTTTTTCGTCTTCCAAATAAAAGTGATATTTAAAATTGGATTTTTATTTTGTTAACTTTTAATAATGAAAACTGTCTATGACTCTAAATCCAAAGACCAAGAAAACAAAATATCCTTGTGGAATTTGCCATAAAAAATGTCAGGTATGGAGCGTTGGGCTGCAGTGGACAATGCAAAATGTGGTTTCATCTAAAATGTTTGAATTTTGCATACTCGGAGGTGAAGAAAACTATCAGAGAATGAGAGACAATGTTGGAAATGTCCAAATTGTATAAATATCGTACAAAAACAAAATTTAGAGCTCTGCATTGACCCAGATCTCTCTGAAAAGAATAACACAATGCCAAAATGGAAATCAGGATCTTGAAACCTCATTAAATGCAGCTGAGCTAGGAAGTGCTCTTCTCCAAGAAAACGAAAATCTAAAACAAGAGCTACACAATGAAAAGTTAAGGAAGTCACAGAATGAAATAGAACTCGAGGATAAACTTAAAGAAAACTGAATACAAAGTTGAACAAATTACTACAAAGAACTATGAAGAAAACAAAAGGTTAAAAAATGAAATCGATGTTTTAAAAATAAATTAATAAACTTGGAAAATAAACGTTGTAGGGTCTAACTAACACTTATGAAGCAATGGAGAACGAAATCAGTAAAACATGCAATAACTATAAAAATAAAATTAAAACCATGTCTAACACAATAAGACATTGGAAAATGAAAAAAAATCAGGAAAAAGTGACAGTTCAATGGTAGACAAGAATGAAAATCTAATAAATAAACTACTGAAAAAAGAAAAAAAATGTACAAGGAAGAAATTAAAGACCTCAGAGAAATTAAATAACAAACTGCACACTGTACAAGCTCTCAAGAAAAGAATGTTACAGTGGCACAGTCTAACACCGAAAATAATGTATCTGTAGCCCTGTCTCTGCTTGATGGTGAATGGGTTACAGATGATGCTATAACTATATATTTTGATCTACTTATACTACTATAGACCAAAAAAAAATCTGTTTGATGCTACCAGCCATTGTACTTATTTTGAAACATTCTGGACACATTGAAAATGTTTTAGAACCTCTAAAAATTATATGAAAAATCCTACATATTGATGCAATAAACGGATTCTCATTTTTTCCATCGGAGACCCTCTTGTTACAGACAGTAAAGGATCAGGAACCCATTGGAGTATGTTACTTTATGCAAGAAAAGAAAAACAATTTTTTGTATTTTGACTCTTTGGGTACTTACAACCTCAAAGTAGCTGAAGCGGTAGGTGGCAGCGAAAATTGCTCTTACGCATTGGTATGACTGAACAAGTGAAAATAAAGCTAATGTACAATAACAAAGCAGAACAATTCTTATGATTGCGGATTACATATGCTACTAGTGGCAGAAATGTTACTGGCTCACATTGCGGACACTGGATCAGTGGATACAGACTTTGAAATTCCAAGATTGTATGAAATTGATGTATGGGACCAAAAGAGCTCAACTTGACTCAATACTGCACAACACGAGGTCTTCTAGTAATATCAAATGTCTAGCCCCAATAATTCTAAGTTCCAGCCAAAACTAAACTGAAAAATAAATTAAATGATATGATTGTACAATAGTGAACCGCAGAATAATGAGATGAACCGTGTTACTCAGAAGTCTCAAGCCTGTCAAGTCAAACAAAAAAATAATGGAAATTGGACACAGGTTAAGAGTGGCAAGAGTGTGAAAACAAACACAAAATTAAATGAATACCCTATAACTCTTATTAACAAATATGAATGTCTCAGAAATGAAGATCAAGAGGAGATTGATACCCAAGAGTAGAGCCGGAACATTGTAGAGGCAGATATTAAACAGTCTAAGTACTATTGGGAAAATCCTACATTTACATATAAAAAAGATAAGCAAAAGGAAGTCAATGCTCTTGTTTTAGGGGACTCTATGCTGAAGCATGTATCAGTGCCAGACACAGAATTAAAATTCTTTCGGGGAGCAACTGCTGAACAGATGTGTCAAAGACTTAAAAATGTGAGTACGATTGCAAAAAACCCGAAAACTGTGGTGCTACATTTTGGTTCAAATGACTTGGATTGTCTTGGAAGTTCAGAAGATGTAATGGGAGCTATGTGTAAATTAATTAAAATAGCCAAGAAAACGTTCAGTGGTAAACCAATAATTGTAAATAGTATAATTGCTAGAAGAAATACTCCACAATCCTTGTTGCAAAGAACAAACCAAAATATTAGGTGGGCATGTAAAGAACTTAAAGCAGTCTATTTGGATGTTGGGAAGTACATTAATGACTCCTGCCTTTCAAGAGATGGAGTCCACCTAAACAGAAAGGGTTCTATGACTGTCAGCAAAATAATAAATAAAGGCAATATTGATATGTGCTCAGCCAAAATTAAAAATTTTGTTGAAGAACTCTGAAAATACAAAGTTAACCAATAATAATGCACAAGATAAACTGACTAGCACCAAAAGTATTACAGTAATTGAAGCCCAATATGTCAAAAGAAATAAAAAAAAATAAAGATAACAGATCAGTGGCATTCTCACACTGCATATCAAGCGACTTGAATGACGAAAAAAACATGAGTGCCGGTGTTGCAGTGGTATTTAAGAGTCAGTTTGGGAAACCTACACAGTCAAACTGTATAACCAGCCATCTAGCCTGCCAACAATCACAAAATGGAGCCACTATATACAGTTTAATAACCAAACCAAATCCAAAATTATTTTATTGAAACCATCAAAAAGCGACTATGATGAGGCATTTGAACAATCACTGCTGATTTCAAAAACAAAGGTCTTCAAAACATTAGTCTGCTCACCGATGGGATGTATGCGGGACAAAATAAAATAGGTCACTTCATTGAAAATATTTTTGAGTTCCAGAATGCAACTAATGCCCAAATTAAAATCATTGTTTTTAATGAAAAAATCCCAAAGAAGCTTGAGAAATGGTATGACTCACAAGGATTTTTCTGAAAAAAATTCAGGATACTATTAGTACCAGACAAAGTTACATAAAATAGTGGAAGATAAAAAAAAGACAGCACCAACTGACTATCTTTCTGCTTCAACACACAACGCCCATGGACAAACAACCCACCATTACCACCAGGGAAGCTGGAAGGGGCACACACAGCAGCTCAAGAGAACCAGATGAGTTTCACTGAGCCAGCAGAGACTACACTCTACATACCCAGGTCCTCGCCACATGACAACTCGACGCATTGTATTACAAGAAAAGACTGCTCTGAGGCAAATAGTAGTTTTAATGATAGCTGTCATTCTAGCAGTATATAGGTTTAAGTGATTCTGTTAGTGGTGAATTATTGTTAAATGGTAGGGCATAAGGCATGTAGTTTAATTAATAACTCAAATAACAATTCTGAAGATTTTTTTAATGTTCAACAAAACAAAAAGTCATTGTAAGATAAAAAGGAAAACCGAACTACATACAAAATCAAACTTCATATGTAACTGTCTTCCATCAGAACATACAGCACATGGCCACCAGAATTGATCCTCTGACAATAACTATCAAGAGCTTGAACCTGACATCATTAATTCTGACTGAACATAAATTAAATTAGTGATGAAGTTGAAAAACTTAAAATACCAGGTTTTTGTATTAGCAAAAAGGGTATGTCAGAAAAAAATTATGAGGGAGGTGGGGTTATTAATATTGGTATCGGTGCATTTATAAATTTACAAAAACAATTTGTTGATGTTAATTTGGGATCTACTGAATGAAGACAAATATTTGAATCTTGTGTTATTCAGATTAAAATCAATTCAGTAAAATTCTTAGTTGGAGGGATTTATAGGAGTCCATCTGAAAATACTGCAAGTTTTTTACAAAAAACTAGACATGTTTTTAGAGATTTTATCCAAAATTTGTGATAAACATTGTTATTGGTGGTGATATTAATGTTGATGTTTTGAAGGGAGGATAGAAAAAAAAAGACTTTGTCAATACATTGAATATGCATGGTTTTTTATTATACAGTTAAAAATTCCAACCAGGGGTAGCAGACAACAGTGAAACTGCAATAGATAATTTTCTCACCAACATGAAAGCTATTTTATTTGATGTAGAATGTATAATAACATACTCTCTGATCATGATGCTCAAATGTTCAAAATAAAGAAAAATAAAAATGTTTAAATTAAAAAATAAGTAGAATTGGAAGAATTTTTAGTGAAAGAAATATAGAAAACTTTAAGAAAGACATATCTAAGGAAGGACTGGACTAAACTTTATATGGCACCAGTAGATGATAAGTTTAACATATTTTTACAACATTCTAAAATATTATTTTGATATAAAATTTTCCCTTTAAAACGCTTCTTTATTAAACACAATAAAAACCAATGGATAGATTATGAAATAACTTGCAAACAAAAAGAACTTATAAATAAACATAATTTATATAGGAAGAGTAAAAATAAACAAACAAATAAAACTTTCTTTGAAGGAACAAAAAAATAAATATAAAAAATTGATTCAAAAAAAAGAAAAGAGATTACATTAATAATAAAGTGGTGAATACAACAAATATCAATAAAAACTATATGGCAAAGTGGTAAATAATGAAATTAGAAACAGTAAGGAAATGTTCATTTAAAAATATAGAGCTTAACGATGGTTGGTAAAAATAATCTGTGACCCTGTTTGTGTAGCTGATTTATTAAACATAAGTTTTGTCGAAATGGTAAAAAAGCATGTTGCTCCAAATTTAAACAAAAAGTCATATTTCTATTAATCGAAATTCAAATTATAAAAGTAAATTTAAATGCAAACACTATTGACTGTGATCAACTAATTAAAATAATTGATTCTATTAAGCCAAAAGGTCGGCAGGGTATGATGACATACCTATAAAGATTATTAAAGAGGCAAAACATGCACTTTTAAATCCTCTTTTACATGTGGTGAATGTTTCTATAATAACAGGAAACTTCCCAACTCAATTAAAAATATCAAAAGTTGTTCCTGTATTAAAAAAAGGAGACAGCAAAAATCCTCTAAATTATAGGACATTGGCAATACAACATGCTTTATCAAAAATATTTGAAAAGACTATGATGATTCCAATTAGTAGACTATTTTGAGAAGGTGTAAATTGCTGGATTGATTTGGAGCAGCATGGCTATAGAAAAAATAGATCAACGGTAACAGCATTAATTGATTATATTGAGAAGTGTGCTAGAAAATTATGGATGAAGGGAATCATACTGTTGGAGCCTTTCTGGATCTTGACAAAGGCATTTGATAGTGTCTGCCATTTAAAAATATGCTAGAAAAATTAGAATCATATGGTATTGAGGATAAAAGAATTAAGCTGGGCATCAGTCATATTCTGGAAGGGCGACAGCGCAGTATGTTAGTATTAAATATCTAGGTAATAATGAAATAAGAAATATTAATTCAAGAATAGAAAAAATACAATATTCTGTACCACTAAGGTTCAGTATTGGGCCCATTTTTGTTCTTATGCTACTTGGGAGGTATGCACAGATTTTGACCAATTTATCAAATAAAAATCATTTATGTTTATTTGCAGATGATATAAGTATGTCAGTTTCTGGAAAAGATTTACAAAGTGTATAAATTACAACAGAATATTCAATGTCACAAATAAAATTTACAAAGTGTGAATGATAGAAATTTATTACTAAATTCTGATAAAACAATTCTAATGAAATTTAAATGTATAACAATCAAATGAGATAAATACAATTGGAAAATAAATTTGTAAAAAGATACAAAATTCTTGGGTCTGGCTCTAAGTAATACATTAAGTTGGACAAAACAAGTAGAAAAAATTTGTCATAAATGAGTTCTGGAATATTTGCAATCAGGCGGTTATCCTTCTTCCTAGAAATAAATGCACTGAAATCTGTTTACTATGCCTTGATACATCCACACATTTCATATGGCATTGAAATTTATGGTTGGAACCAGTAGTGCAAATAACTTAAACAAAATATTACATTTACAAAAAGTGGCAATAAGACATATTCTACACCTTAAAAATAATGATAGTTGTAAGACCACTTTATTAACCTAAGAATAATGACAGTATATAGTTTATATATTTATTAAAAACTATATTACATGTCAAGACAAATTGCAGAGTCTATACCAAGGCAACAACAAGATTATCATAATTATAATACAAGAAAAAATAGAGAAAATTTTGTAGTAAAGAAACATAATAAAGAAAAATATAAACAGTGTCCGACATACATAGGAATAAAATTTTATAAATGACCTTCCAGGCTGTATTAAGAATGAGAATTCTTTTAATAATTTTAAGAAAATGTTTGAAAACAATTTTGTACAGATCATTCATTCTACTCTCTTGAAGAGTTTTTTACACGGTGACTTGAAAGTAATTTTGTTTGTATTTGCCTACCATTACAATAACATATTAACACTATGGACATAAATATTTAAAATATTATATGTATTATTATACTGTATTAAATATAAAGTATGAATACTCTAACCTGAGTCTTATGTTTTATATTGTGGTAAAGGTAATTGACGCAATTCATGTACATTATGTATAAAAAGAATAAAGGAATTTTGAATTTGAATTTGAATTTGAATTTGAATTTTTTATCTTGAATGTTAATACCCCAAGTCTATATTTTTAGTAAAAATAAACGTTAAAAATGGATCTAGCAATTTTGATTACATTATTATCACTTATAGCCAGTTAAATACTTATATAATATTACTTGCAACTTATGGTGAGGAGCAGACACTGCAAAATATACACATTTTTGTTTGTTTGAGATGGATGGTGGAAGTCCAAGATGGAAACAGCAATAGGTTGAAAAGTAATGTAAAATAAATATTGAACCTGCATGCTTGAGAACATGAAAAAATTAAAGGTGATATCCTCCATGATAAAGAGAATCATTAAGAAGAAGATCACAGAAGAATAAAACTGAACAAATAAGAATTTTCTTGGTGTTATTCATTAAGATAATGTAATAAGACTTTAGTGATTCATTTCAGTTAGAAAAAGTATAGTAAGTTGGTTTTTAGTGAAATTTTCTTTTTGAAAACGTAAGAGAAATGCAATTGAAATACAATGGAATTCAAAGGGAATTTTTCCTCTCTCAGGGAGGAGGGTGTGGTACCACACACTGGCACAGCTCCTCTTTCCAACTTGAATTCATTTTTGAACCAAATCTATGTGGCTTAATGATATGGCCTCATTATTCAGTCATTTCTCTCATAACAGACACATAGCATCAGATTTGCTATTTGAAATGAATTTTGTGATCTTAAGACCCAAACTTCGTTAAAATTTAATACTTTTTATTTACATAATGGAACAGATTATTACTTCCATAAAAGGCAGTTTCCATGGTATGCCTTTACTTGTTGAGCTGCTGACATGTCCCCCCCCTGATTAAATCCACCCAGAAGTGGGAGGCTTTAAAGTATCTCCAAGACACTGAGTGAAATTGAACATACTGATCTGTACAGTAGTCCTCAGACAATTAGTCACTGAATTCTGTCAAGTTCCATTCTTAGCCTTTGCCTGTGTTCTTGGTCACCAGGTAGCACATGTATGATCCTACTATAAGGAAGATCTGATGATTATTATACAGAGCCAACATAACTGGTCTGTCAAAGGGCCCAGAGTTTGTCAATCATTATTCACTTAGCGTAATGACTAGCCACTTTATCGTATAAGATTGACTTGGCATTTGACCCTGCACTCTTGTCATAAATAGCCCTTATGAAGTTCTTGTAAAGAAAGCAAGCTTCATATAGTACAGATTTATTAACAAGTCTTGTCTGTCCTTTTACACCATATCTTTTCCTTGTTAAAGACACCTTGTATAATATCAGGCTGATATTTGTACTTTACAAGAAAAAAATATTGCTGGTGCTGCGAATCTCAGTAATTCTGGTTATATTTGATGAGCTATCCAGTTTGGAAGACACATTATGGTAGAACATTACTTATGATCTGAGTATCAAGGGCATACAGATCAGTACTTCTCTCACAAATCTAGTGGCTTGTAACGGTTGTAATTCATTCTTTTGCTTCGTGGTATAGCCAAGACAGCGTTATGGTATTTAATGTGCTTACTGCATTAGATATCTTACTCTGTTCCACAGGAGATCGTATCATGATAGTGATTGTGTTAATACATTTGCTCTCACTTTTTTAATTGGTTTGGATGTAATCTGTAACTGTTTATCTGGATTAAATTGCTTGCCACATTAAATATGAGTGCTTTCTTCATATAATTGTAGGTGTTATATTTAGAATTAATTGTTTCACTAATTATGGGTTGATTGGTGAATTAACTTATCATTATATCGGATTCTTAAGGAAACACGAGTCTACATATACTGTTGAAACACTGTCATTAGTATTTTTATACTGTTCATAGCCATTCAGTAAGACTATAAAGCAATCAAATTACATTCTCTCATTGGTGATTGTTTTATGTGAATTCTACAATTTGTTCTACTTATATCTTCAAGCTTTTTAGATAGCATAATGAAAATCAAATGCTTTTGTAAAGCTTTGGAAATGTAGTTGTATAGAGTACAACTTAGATGTACTATTGAAGTTAAATTTTCCACATGTTAAATTCACATTCACTTGCTTTTTCAATCTTTTAACGATTCTGAAATAGTAAGATAACCTTATTTTGAATTAGGCAGATATTTTATTGCATTGATGCAATATTGCTTCAAAAACTGCAAGACTTGTATTGCAGTGTAATGAAGATATGTTGTAATGATGCCAGCAGTGTTTGACCTCAGCTCATCTTCTGATAAACATAGTTTAATGTACTAACTCAGTATGACGATTTTTCTATCTTATCAAGCTTTCATAATCACTCTTAAAGAAAAACAAAAATGTATTTCAGAGTTAGCTCAACTCTGTACACATATAACTCATTTCACTTCCAGAATGAGGATTTTATTTTCATTGCCCAGAATGTCTAGTTGATAACATCATTGTAGACTGTAAACTAAAAACTACAACTAGTGAATGCCTTGTTATTGATTTATTGCAAGGATTAAAGGATTATGATTTTATATGTTTTCAAAGATACTCTGTTCAAAGATAAACACAGGACTTCTCAATCCTGCTTCTATAATACATTTATATCTTGTTTAATATGATATTTGAACTTTAATGAGGTTGTAATTCAGAATGATGAATGTCTGACAAGGCCACATTTCACTGCTGTGAAAGCAGGTGTATATCAATGGCAGTCTCGATTGAACATTTATTTACTGAAAATGGTTCTCCACAGTGAATCTGAAATATTGTAAGAGTGTAATTGTAGAGTAGTGTTTTAATGCAGTTTGAACAGAAAAATTTAGATGTTAACTAAGTTAATGGCAAGTAACCGGTTACTGTAGCAGAAGTTAGATAATACTACTGTCATTATTAATTACAGTACACTAAACCAGGTGATGTTCTTGCAAATATTAAATTCTGTGACTTTGCCAACATTATAACTTGATAAGTTGTGTACAGTGTTTATTTACCTTATGTATAGTACATTTTCTTTAAATTACTTTTCATAGGAATTTATGGGTTAGTATTTCGAATAAGAGGATTTATATATTTTATTCTTTTACATATAATATCCCGATATATGAAATACATGCCAAATTTTGTCTAAATCCATACACATGGTTTTTGTTTAATCGAATCATGAACATCTTTAAAAACTAGTAATAAAATAGGATTTATAATATTAATAGAACTATAGTACCGTTGTTGTTGTAGGAGACAATCACATAATCATTGTAGCAGGAGCTAACAATCGTTTGAGTGCCCAAGAAATAACAAATGCTTCTGGATTACTGTCCACAGCTGAAGTGGTGGTTTTTCAGTTTGAGACCCCACTAACAACCACTGTTAAGGCTCTTAAATACTGCAAACAAAACAACCCTGCTGGTGAGTTAAGAACTTCTTAGAAAATAATTAATATTTATATTTTAGCTCCTTATGTTAAATTGAAATTAACAGTTCTGAAAGTTTTTTTTGTATAAACTTCTTTTCTTTTATACAGTTTTTAGGCACTAGCTTTTTAGTGCCTAATGTTTTGTTTACTGTACAGTAATTAGGATTCCAGATGAAGAGGAGTTGGACCTTTTTCATTAAAAATAGATTCATCAAAATCTGTCCCTTAGTTTCAGAAAGATCTGTGGACAAGCATAAAACAGGAACATGCTGAGTTGTATACTCTCCTCCTTAGTTTTGAGTTAGTTAATCATAATAAGAAGGTGAGGTAATTAAATTGTTATTAGATTTATTTCTCAAGGTTGTATTTATTTGAAATATTGTTAGTATGGTATTGTGTTGTCTTCGGCTTACTTTTAATACTAGTTTATAATTAGTAATTTTAGGAATGTAGTTTTTACAACATAGATTCTTACTTTCAATAAACTTTTGTATTTCTGATTAGGTATTACAATAGTAAACGCTTCTCCAGTCAGTCAATCAGTAGATCCAGAACTGTACAAGTACACAGACATTCTGTGCATTAATGAAACAGAGGTATGTATAATCTGCTCAGAAGTTGGGCTGGTTTATCTGAGTGGGATTAGTTATCAAGGTTCTGTGTTTAGTTTTTATCATAAGTTAATATTTGCTATGATTAGTTAGTTCACATCTGAGAAATTTTCATGTCTTCAGTTTGTTTGTATTTTATTTCAAAACATTCACTGGAGGAGAAAGTAATTAATGCAGAGAATATTTTATATTAAAAACCTCACCTAAGATGGTTCTAAGGCAAGAATGAAGGAAAGTCTAAACAATGTTCACAGTATGTATTGTAAATTGTAAATTCTTTATTGAACATATTCTTAGAGAACAGTACAATTTAAAAATTCATTTATCGTGTAAAATGGATGGTCTTGAAGCCAGAGTTTTAGTTTGTGTCCAAACTGCAGCCGGTCTCTCCTCTTCAGTTCTAGTGGGAGGGCGTTCCACAGCTTTGCTCCGACATACGTTGGCTTCTTCTCCGTGGGCGCTAGGCGGTGAGCTGGAAGATGGTAGTTTGCAGCATGTTGAGTGTTGTAGTCATGTTGCTGTGCTCCAGTCATCCTATTTCATAAAATAGTCGTGTAAAAAGTTGAGGTTCCTACCAGGGTTAGGCATGCTAATTATCATTTACCAATATGGCGGTCCACTTTGATTTTTCTTATAGAACACTCTTAAAAAAATCATTTTAAGACTTTTATATATCTTTATGTTTTTTATTATTTATTTATTATCCAATAATAACAGAGATATGAGAGATCAAAGTATTAAAATACCTTATTAAGTTTAATATTGAGAATTAACACATTTTTAAATAGGTGTCTGTTTTAATATTCTGAATTACAAACCCAACATTTTAAATTTGGGAATTTTAAATTTATTTTTAAGATTTTTACTATGTGTATTCAAAAATAGTTTGTTTTTAACAATCATAACTGTTCAGTTGTAACTGTAAATATTTTAAGTAAATAAACAAATTTTTATTGATTTCCATTGTTATTCCCTATTTTGTATTCTTACTCTTTGGACAAAGGAAAATGCTCTTGAAAAGAATACATCTGCTTTCTTGTTTACTCAATTATAAAATATCTTAAAAACAAAGAATTATCCGCAGTTTAGATTATAAAAATGGACGCCTGTTTAAAATGTGTTTTCTCAATGTTAAAACTCCATAAGGAATCTTAATACTTTGAGCTTTTATTAGGTTGTTAAGGGTAATATCAAAAAAGTGCAAATAATAAAAATGTCTTAAAATTACTCTTTCTAACATAAATATTAAAAAAAATATAGGGTGTTCTATAAGAAAAAAACAAAGTTGACCCTATATCGGAAAATTACACAGGTTTTTTTAAAGTTTAAAATAAACATTTTAAATATCTCTAAAAACATGAAAGGGTTCCTCATTTTTAGATTTGTGCACTTCCATTTTAGATATCTGAAATTTTTATGTCATGTACTTATTTAGTATCAATCATAAGCTCTTACACTCTAGATTGCCTTTTGTGGATTTGAATTGCATATGACTATAGTTGCCCTATATTTGGAAGTGTATTTATTTAAAATGTGTTTACTCCAAAACTTTGTAAAAGATACATTTGTATAATATTTGCAGTAGTCATATTAGACATATGTATTAAAAAAACAAAGTAATATTGCAATATATCCGACTTATTTTAATATATTGGCTTAAAATATATAAGTTTGTAACTATGTATAGATTTAGAAGATTAAATTAGAAAATGAAGATGTGAAGAAATTATACAGGCCCAGATGATGACAGGGCTGCCAACAGAAACCAAAATCCAATGTGAGGTCGCATTGGCACACCTGCTGGATCTCGGCTGTGCCTCGGTGATCATCACACTGGGTAAGGATGGTGCCATGTTTGCCTCATGTGAACATCGTGCTGTACAGTATGAGCCTGGCACTCCAGTCGCCAGCCCTGTTGATACCACGGTTAGTGCAGTTCTACACCAGTTGTTTTACAATAGAATATAGAACAATTTATGAAAGATGCATTGGTCATGGAAGAATAAAGAGTATTTCATTTAGGAATTGTTTAATACAAGTTTTAATATGTGATTGGTTGGCTTTGAAAAATAAAATATTAATTGACATTGAGTGAAATAAACCCATTGATGGTTTCTCTATTGATAATATGTGCAAGGGTAGTATATAACACAAATGAAATTACACTTAAGATTAGTATAGATAAATATACAATTATTATAAAATATAATATATTTTTCTGGAAGTAAAAAAATTTAATTATAAAAGTAAGAGAAAATTGAGATTTTCTTATTTAGAGATTCACTCTATATTTCATTAATGAGCAATGACAATTGATTGGAAAGATTCAGAATTATTTTTAACCTAAGTAATGGTTTAGGTCATATTGAATTAATATATATCTTAACAACTGTATTGATAAAATGTTTATTTTCAAAAGGGCGCAGGTGATGCGTTTCTGGGAGCACTTGCCTTTTTGTTGGCGTACCGCAGTGAATGGCCCTTGAAGCGTAAAGTTCAAGTGTCCTGTAGTGTTGCAGCTCGCTCTATCATGAAGAGAGGGACTCAGTCCAGCTTCCCTTATGCCAAGGACTTGCCACCAGCATGGCTCTCAGACTGATCTGCTCTGTTACATAATAATTATAACAAAGGGGAATAATATGTTAGCGTAGTTGGGTCAAATAAAATCGAGGCTGTTGAAGATAGATTGGTTTATTTGTAACCCATTTCTATTTCTGTCAATATTTTAACCAAGCTATAATATTCAGACAAGACAAGAGTTGTTCAGACAATAAAGTTGCTTTAATAAATAAAGTATAACAAGTAACTTTACAGCTTTTTTACTATACACATTTTAAAGAACAACTCTTTAAAACTATTTTTCAACATAGCTATCGTTTAAATTTAAGCACTTTTCATATCTACGTTCCAGAATTTTTTTCAATAACTATTGAATAAAATTCTACTGCCTATGCACATGATCAGTTACAACGGTTGTGGAGATGAGGTACACACCACTCTATTGATTGACATTCACATAGAAATCCACCAATGACTATGTGGTTAAGAAATGTGTTGCCTTCTTATGGTAATGGATAAGGAACTTTAGAATGGTCCCATTCTCTTTGTTTTGAGTTCAGCAGTTGAGCGTTTAGATAACCATCGGAAACCAAATTTAAGATATCCAAGTTTGTAAGTCACAATATTATACCTTTGAGATATATATATATATATATATATATATATATATATATATATATATATATATATATTACTTTGAAAGATCAGTGATTGTGAATCTTTGATTTTTCCTAACCTTATGATTGATTTGTTTGATTAGGTCATTGGTAACCACAGGTAAATCAGCCATCCCACTTTTCGTCGTGGACATTAAATTGTTATTCAAGAAACAATTCACATAAATTTTAACCGCAATACAGATTATAATGTCTTCTCCATATGCCACAGAACACGAAAGATGATGAATTAACTGGTTGAATTTGTTTACCAAAATAAATCTAATGAGGTTTTTATGTACTTGACAGTCGGTGGGGGAGTTGGATACGGTGGCCATTTTGAACCATACTTGCACTTAGTATTGCATATCAATTTGGAAATCAAGATGAATTTTGAGCAGTTATCTTGTTGAAAGGTGAACTTTGAGTTGTCAGCATTTACACAGCACACAATTACCTTACAAATAATCCATGGGAGAATGGATATATTGGACATGGTCTTGTGATCATGATACCCTTAGAAGGATGAGATATTTCACAGTATCTCCCCAACAAATCCCATTTTGTTGAACTAAGAGCAGAAGCTCAAAAATCTCATGGGGTGTCATTGAGTACATTTACTTGTATATCAAGAAATCTCTGTGTATTCACAAACTCAGTAAAATATATTGGTAGAAATCCTTATTTTGCTTGCACCCATACCTTCCACTGCGTATTCAAAAAATTTGGGCTCCAATGTATGCATATCACAAGTTCATTAATGTACATGGATGTCTTGGAGGTTAGTAATTGATCTCTCACTATTCCATATCGCTGCAAAAATTTGGGACCTTCAAGAATTTTTCAGGGAATCCTTTCTTTATCTACATTTGCACTGATAGTTATAAGAGCTCAAAATGCCACATTATGATTTTATAGTTGAAATATTGTTGTGTATACTAACTCTTTAAAATGTTCACCACCAACATGGTGGAAATTTCCAAAAATATACAAATAATGTGTATACTGTACAATGGCATGACTAGGACTTTGTAGGGAGGGAGGATGAATCTGATTGAAGAGCATGTCACACTGGGGGAGGGGGTATGGAATAAATTTAAATTTAAAGAAATTAGATAGGCCTAATTCAAAGTAAAACATGTAACTGTTGTATATCAAACATGTACGATTGCTGTTATACATATCTTTTCAAAGATATGGATTTTGGGAGGGAGTTTCTATTCCTTTATCCCCCCTTTGGTTATGCCATTGGTACAATAGCCTGCTGTTTTCCTCAGTTTAAGTTCAGACGAAAACAGTCATGAGCTCTGGGATGTTCGTTCAGTCTAGTCCAGGATATCAAGAATAAGACTGATTACTCGTACTTGAAACCTTCCTTGTGGCATGTAAACATATTTATCGTCAACAGTTCCATCTACTTTCTTTCATGTATTAGTCACTTTTAGATCAGGATCTTTAACTTCTGTACAGTACTTCAACTATTTTCTTCAAGAAGTTGAACCCATGGAGGTTAATTGGGAGAGAGGACTATACACATCTCTAACTTCGCCTCTGAAATAAAGACTATTTTCATTGCAACCCACACATTTTTCAGTTTATGAGTAGGAACTATGAACCCTTTACTTTGTTTAGTGGCCAGATTAGCAAAGCTTGTAAGTATGTAGGATCTTATTTCCTAAATCAATACAGTTGAAAAATTTGTATTAAATTGATGTTATACAATAAATTTGGAGGAATTTTTCCATTCAATCAATCTGTTCATATAAGCATGAACTTTATCTGGTCATACAAGGCTTCCAGTTCCATTAATGCTGACATTACATCACTGTAACTACACAAACTTTTTTCTAAGGATCAGATCGCTTCTATTATACTACTCCATTTTGTTGACATTTAGTGAAAATATATTTTAGTATTTTCTAAATATGCAGTTATTTCTGCAGCAAACACAGTTTCTAATTTAATAATAATCAAATTTTTTATATTTAACTTGTAGTTCGATTAATTCTGATTGAATCAACAGTAAAAGATAATTAGCAGTTTAATAAAATACAAAGAAGTTTTTACTGCATATTAACACATTTATACATTTTTTGTAGCATTTATCCTCGAATTACAAAAATTATTAACCAACTATTACAACTTTTATCAATATTAAATTAAACCGTTAAATTATAATATTGATTTTAAATTATGAAATTATGATCAATTACACCTTTGTGATGTCTTAAGAATGTCTATTCTTTAACTTTTAACCATATATTTAAATTTATGGAATAATAAATAAACACAGAGATAAATTTTACTGAACTACAAATATCATGTTTGAAGTAACTGTGGATTAAGGTTAGGCTAATTACTATTTAATTATGCAACAACGGTATTGTAATTGTAATTCAAGTTGAAGAAAAAATTGCTTTATTTTAATATCTAAAGAGCAATGTAATTTATTTTTAATGTAAATCAAAACTAAATTTATTGTGAGAAAGACTAATCATTTGGAAACACTTTCAAATTAAAATTAAACAATAACAATAGGTATTTGATTGGCTACAATGGAAATTTACAAGTAATTGTTTAATTAAAATTGTATAATGTATAACGTAATTAATTAATATGGTTTCAAAACTTATGAGAGAATTCATTCTCTAGCATGATGTAATATGGACTTTATTTTCGTTATTTACTTGAGTGAAAAAGCAATGAAGGAACAGCTTGTTTATTGAATTTGGTAGGTTATCACATCACTATGTAGTTTGGAAAACAGAAAAGAAAGGAAGAACATGGCTAAAACAACTACATGGTTGTAATCACTGTACTGACTAACACAAGACAAACCACTGATTTATACATTACACAGTATTAAATTTGAAATCATTCAAAAGAAAAAAATATAAACTGTTTTCAGACATTTTTTTTTACATGTGGTCGCCTGACTTTGTGGCCCGAAGCAACTTACCCTTTTTGCCCTCACCCCTTTGGATAACACTGCTTTTCAATTGAGTTCAACCTGTATGAAACTATTTTTATCAAAACACTTTACAAAGAAATAAAATATCTGTCAAAGTCAACTCTCTGAGAAGTTTCCATAAAATAATCTATTTTTGACATAAATAGCGGTTCATGGTTGGAGTGTTGTATTATGCAAACAAGATCTTTGTTTAACTTTTGTTACTATGGAGAAATTTGAAGGAAACAGGATTTAAAAAATATTTTCCTTCAATAAGAGAAACTTAAAATAGTAACAATATGTTTTTATATTTGCAGTATGATGTCTTCCTTTGGTGGTAAACCATGAACATAGATTACAAACTAGATCAACACATTGTCTGCGGCAGAAGCCTTAGTGTGCTGGCTCATTACAGGACTCAAATTACTCAGTATGGAGAGTAAGGTGTTATAGCTAGACAGTTATTGTACAGTAGTACAACACATTGACTGCGGCAGAAACCTTAGCGTGCTGGCTCATTACAGGTCTGAAGATCATTTAGTGCTGCTGTGATAAGTAAATCATACTAATGTGTTATGACGTGCAGAAGTTAAGAATCAATAGTATGTTGTTATCCATATCGAGGCACACTATCTCTAAAACACACTCAATAAAACTAACACTAATTATTATAAACTGGAGTAAAAGAGACAGGTCACAATATGTCTGCTCATAGCAATCAATCAGGGAGAATCCTGCTGGGGGTGGAGACTTCTGCAATACCTGTAGCCTGACTTTAGTTTGTACACTTTGATAATAGTGAGAGAAAGCTGCAATTGTTTAGAGTGCGCACCTTGTGGCTAGTAGAACAGGTTTTTGTTGCAGTATTCGTTAAATTTTATTTTGGACTGTGTGCCAAAATACTTAACCTCTGCAGTAGCCAGAAGGCAAAAACCAGTGATATATAATAAAAAAAAAAAAAAAAAAAGTAAAGAATGTCTTATTTTACCAGGCGAAGTTAGGGCTAAGAAGCCCTCTCTAACACTTAACCTGGGGACCAACGGCTTAAAGGTGACTTCCGAACCACCACCAATGGCCGGGCAGGCGGGCCGCTTGCAAGGACAGGATCGCTCAGCGGTCACCTGTCCAAGCAGCAGCCACGCTCGGCGTTGCTTGATCTGGTTATCTTGCGATAACCGCCGTACCCACTACACTGCGCCACTGGCAAATGAAACAATGAATGAATAATTCCTTGTGGTAAATGAAACATGCAGTTGTGTGGTTGGCCTCAGGGTATCGGTTGAGTACTACCTATGTTTAGACATCAAAAATATGAAGCCATTGTATTTCAAGCATGTCTTGAGGTTTATAGAGTAGACATTCTGTTAAAATAAGGCTATGGTACATACGATAAGCGAGACAAATGGCTGCTAATATACCAAATGTCCAACACTGTGTTTGGAGAGATAGTTGAAACCAAACTGTTGGTCAAGTGAATGCTTGCTTATATTCTATGTTACACTGACCTTTTGAAAAAGAATTGATTGTATAACCAATGTGACACGACGACGTTAAAGTATGCTAAATTTCATATGTGTCCCTGAACAACTTGTAATCATGTGAGTAATCCAATTCATCAGTAACAACACAATTAATGCCATTGATTACCATAAAAAGGACTAAAAGTTTATTAGTGACAGAAGAAACGATTAGACTGTTGAAAATTGCACCCAAATTGTTCTACAGGTTGTTATGCTAAAGCAGGAAATAGTTTTTGACGTCCTGTATATTTTGCCTTAGAAACACGCTAGCCAGGCAAAAAAAGCAGTAGCCTCGAGTAAGATGGGCGGGATTACCCACTTTCACTGACTGCCTCCAGCCTCTGACGGCCGACAGCTTTAACTGTACTGAATAATTATGCTGTCTAGAGTAGCGTGGTGCAGTTTTATGGTTCTCTCCATAACCTCACTTCCTTGAGTTCAGTAATCCTTTGGCATGGAATATTTTATGTTGGTTATTGGAATTTCAGTACAAAACTCCAATAGCAATATGTATTTTTTAACTCACTGAGGGTATATGTATGCTTTGCCAACAATTTGCTAAACATATGTAAAAATTGAGCATCTCTAACCCTCAACGAATAAAATATGTTGTTCCTTCATGGTTAACTGGCTGAGATTGGCAGGAAATGTAGAAAAGGCACACAGCTTGTTTCTATAAGCGACTAATGTCCATAATAATTGTTTCGCCATAACAACACCAAAATAAGCTCCTGCTTCTTGGCCTTTTAATTAAAAAAAGGTTGATTAAGAGCTTTATTTTGGCAGGTGGAGTTAGGACTATTAGGTTCTTTCTTACACTTAACGTGTGTCAATAAATACAAATACACAATTTAGTTGTAATAAAATAAGCAATTGAAAGTAAATTAAAGAGAAATAAACACAATTAAAATAAAACAAATATTAAATTTAAAATTATTATAACTATTGTGTTAGAATAATATATGTTTTATATACATATGTGATTACTAAAACCAGAGGCGAATTTGAAGATTTGCCGCCCCTGGGTTATCCACAATTAGCCGCCCTCCTCCCTCCGCAAACCAGCCATGTAGGCTTACCTTGGTACTTTGGTGGGTCGAGCTGTCGGCGGCAGCATCGCTAAGCTTGTAATAAAACTAAAATAAAATAGGTTGAATTGTCAAAATTGAACATATTTTTAACTTTTGGAATAATTTATTTTTTTACCGTTTTACCAAAATTTGCCACCCCTAATTTCTGCTGTCCTGCGCTATAGCCCATTCAGCCCACATGTAAATCCAGCCCTAACTAAAACTAAAAGTAATAATTTCTTCATAGCTATAAAATGATAAACTGTAATACTTCGGGTACTTACCTGATAATGCCAATAATATTATTTTATAATACACAAAATAACAATATAAAAACAGTTATATACAAAAATTAAAAAGTATAAGTGTGACAAGATTTAGGAAACACTGTACGTTAGTACCTAGGCTTAATAAAAGTGGAATGTATATAGCTACATTTTAAAAATAAATTTTATTTCAAAGATATAAACAAAAATAAAATATCAACACATAAACACTTAATTTTTCTATTGTTGTCAAACAGAAAATATATGTTTACTCACCACCTCTCCTCCAGGCAGACAAAGACAAATTGTGTCAGGGTACTGAGAAATCTGCTTAAACATTCCAAAGTTGCGCATGCACCATCAAAGAACTCATTCTTGTTTATGTAGAGAGAATTTTGGTGTACAGTTTATTGTTTACAGTTGAAATCATTTATGAGATATCTTACAATATGATATGAGTGAATTCACATTTTTGTTTATTAAGTTAAGTTTTATAGCGGTCTTCAAATAATTTAAGTTCCGGTAAGCTAATGTACTACACAACACGAGAGTGTACTGAAATAACAAAATTGAAGATTGATTTATTCTACTATTTTCTTGTTACCATCATGGTTACCCATAAGATCAGTGTAAAAGTATTTGTTAATGCTCAGACAAAGCCCATGGAGTGACATGCATCATAATCGAACTCAGTGTTGCCTATATGGAAATAAAACTTTATGCAAAATGTCAAGTCCGTTCCAAACGATCAGTTCGTTGTTCCTGATACTGTGTGGACAGACAGACAGAAATGGAATTTGGCTGGGCCCTCGAAATTTATAAGCTTCGCTAATGCTCAGCCACACAGCCTCCACTGTACACAAAGTCACCAAAAGCAGTTGGTTGTTAAGTCTTGATAACAAAATTACACGTTTGTGTGTTGTGAGTCCTTAACCCTTTGGATGCCAAGCAAATTTCAAGATTCGTTTTGAGTAATGCCATGCATGTGAGCTGTGGGTGTTTCCTGAGTGCCAGTGGTAAATGGCCTATAACAGCCAAGTGTGCCAAGCACAAAACAGCTATTTTGTTATGTTAGACTAAAAATTGTATAACTCCTATCCTAATACTGATAAATGGACAATTTTTGTTTTGTTTTGTAGGTTATGAAATATACTGTTATGTAATAACAAAGTTTTATGATAATATCCAAAAATATAAATAAGAAAACTTAAAAAAATAAATAAAAAAAAATTATTTTATTTTTTTTTTAATTAGAAAACTTATATTATTTTACTATTTATGTAAACATATGTTACATTTTACATTCGTATGTATAATTATGAACCAATATAGAAAATTTCAGAAAGAAATATTGAGAAATAAAAGTTTTATAAGATTTTTAATAAAACTTTACATTTGGACTAAAATGCTAAAATATTGACAATGTAATGTAAGGGCATGTTATTGTAAGGACTTTTCTAAACAAAACTATATTTATTAAACTAGCATTGAGATGGTTGAAAAACATTGGTTAGGACCCTAATGCATGTTCACAAAAAATAAAAGCATGACAAATAGCCTATTTCTTTATATTATTTGCTTTTACTCACCCTCAGTTATTGAAAGGCAGAAAAAGTCCAATCTTCAATCACTCACCATTTTTTAGTGCCTATAGTCTACAGCATAGGCCTATTGAAAAATGTTACTAAGTCTATAAAAAAACTATGCAAAGAAATGTCTCTATATAAAATATATACATTGTTACATAAACGTTCAGTCTATTTACACTCGTGGCGGGGGAAACAGTCAAGGTGGCAACCCCGGGTGCACTTGACACATACTGTCCTGGACCTTATACTATAACAAGTTATATATCAATTTGTTAAGTAACTCTTCCCCTTTCGTTTGATGTATCTATTATGAAGATTCGCTTACTATATGATTTAAAGAAATAATATAATCGCAAAGCCGAAAATATCGGCCCGCGGCACACTTCGGTTAAACGTAATGGGCCGAAAACATCGGCTCTCGGCACACTTCGGTTAAACGTAAAGGGCCGAAAATATCGGCTCTCGGCACGCTTTGGTTAAATATAGTGAGCCGATAATATCGGCCCTTGGCACCCAAAGGGTTAAACATATTTTTTTTTATATTGAGCACACTTTAAGGCAATTCATAACGCCTGTATCTACAGTTGACACAAACAAAAATCCTTTAAGTAAACATTAAAAGGTATGAAACTTGTTGAATTCATTAGACAACAAAATAATATGTCAATGAAGTATAGAAGTAATAATGAATGCGTCAGTGTGACTCATGAATCATATAACACCAGTCACTGTTGCGGCTATCTCCGTCGTACAATCGTAACAATACGCTGGGTACCTACTGAACGTCACGCCCACGTCCTGCTCCTGCACAAGTGTTCCGCAAACGCCCCTCTTTAGTTCCTGCTACTGTTACTCAGCCAGCTGTCTTCTCAGTTTTACGACGTACGATTTAAAAGAGGAAAAATGTAAAAATCCTCACAAAGGATTGAATTTCAACAAAGAGTAAGTTTTACGAACTTTTCGGATCAATTAAAAAAGTTACGTTTACAAAATAATTTGAAACTAAATTTAGGAACTATTTGCGTACATTTAGAATTTGGATAAATAATTACCTTTTTAATAAACGAGTGAAACTATTGTGAAATTTGATTTAAGATGAAAACCAAGTCTGTAGCCAGAAAAAAATTCGGGGGTTTGTAGCTGTGAAATCTTGGTCTTTGGAAACCCAAGCTTAATATCAACTTTATTATTTATTCTGCATTTCAGGGATGATTTGAGCCCGTAATCCTTCCTCTTCTCTGGCTATGGTCTTGAGACGAGCACTTGTAACGCAAATTTAGACAATTTTGTTACAAGTCCATTAAAGTGATATGAATAAAAATGGTATCTACAGTGAACTTAGGTTTATTTAGCATAATAATTAGCAGCAAAATAGCAAAATAGGTCCCTAAACAAAGTTTCAAATGGTCATAATAATTTTTGATAAAAAACATTCGAATTTGAACATGCACTTTGTCTAAACGTAAATCTATATTATAACTATCAGTGGATTGTAACTTCATCTGCTCCAGTGTTGTCAAGTAGCCTAAGCTTAGATTGTTTCCAAATGTTTAAGAAATAAACCGGCACTACACAAGAAAATTTTAACTGAACGGCATATAAGCGTGTGTCACAATAGTTAAAGATTTATCCAAGAACGCATCGGTACAAAAGGGGGGGGATAGGGTTGCTCTATTACAGTATAGCTGACCTTGACCGCAGATACAGGTGGTGCGGTGATAGCCTACACTTTCACCGGTATCATTGTTCTTGCATTTGAATAATGGCGGAATACTGCAGACTCACGACCGTATCCTACCTCTACCTGTCGCCAATTATACTTTCAAATAGGATGTATTTAAATTTCCTTCAAGGAATCAGATCACTTGGTGTAGGAAGCATCAAATAGAATAGACACGATAGTGTCATGTAGATTGTATTATTGTTTTAATCTAGTACGAAATAATAGTCACCAATCATATGTTGACTTACAATAAAACTAACAAAAACATATTAATTATATGTGTTAGAGGCGTGTGCATGCAAACAAATTGAGTGTAACGTGAATCTAATTAAAAGTCGGTAGAGAGCTTGGATTAATTACAGATTGGCACTCTCCGCCATACTCGCATACAGTCTTCATTAAGGAATTACAAAGTTCCAATAATTACCCAGGTGAACAATTATCAAATGAGACATCCTTAAGTGAAAAATAATGTTTTAACGCAACTGCTTATTTCAAACATGTCAGCATGACTAGGTGTCAGATGATTACATACTTATTCAACCAGGCTCGTGGCGGTGCCAAAATACGTTTTCATGATTGCCTCTCTTCTACAACTTAATTACCACTTGGGGCCAAAACAAACTTTGATCATGTAGTCCATACATCAACAGCGAGTGTGCGATTGGGCGGTCACTGGCCTCGGCATCTTGACCTTTCAGAGTGACCAAGTCAGCGGACCTCTTGGTCACCTTTAGCATTTTAAAGCTCGGTGAAACGCGAGTAGACATTTCTAACAAATAATCGCGATAGACGGGTTGGGCGGCCGAAGAGAGTGAAGAGGGGAAAGGTCGCAGGCAAGACCGGTTGGTTGTTATCGGCAGCATTAACTTGTAACTATAACGGTGCAATTAGCTTCGTAACTTGTATCCGTTACTTCCTTGATAGGTGAATATATAAATTTTTATTTATTACCACCATTATTATTATACCATTTTTATTTATGAAACATGAATGAACAAGACCATTGGAGTAAATGTACGTGTTCGATATTACCCTAAAATATCGTTTAGTAAAAACCTTCTTTAGGAGCAAAATAGCACATTTTGAGGTTTAAAATGTTTTCCGTAATATTTATATGTATCCTAATTTAGCTTTTAACCTGTTTAACAAAACTGTAAAAGCAAAGAATAAAATATATTTCCTAAAACTGTACTTAATTATTGAAGAGATTCCACGCATTTGGTTTAAAACCACAATTAATTGTCTTGAAAATTGAAGGCACGCATAATTAATTCTTAAGAATAAATGTGTTGTAATTAACCACTTTAAAATACAATTTTAAAACTGCCTACTCATAAAGAGAAAATGTTCTAAATTACGAATTTAACAGACGAAAGCATTTATTGCAGTAAGTGCCGTTTTGGCTCATAACAAGCATATTGAATGTAATAAAGTATTCCTGTTAATAAGTAAGTCTATAGGATAGCTAACATCTGTGGATCATTAAAAAAGAAGCAGTAGTCGTAGTAGGTTACTATAAAACTATAAAATAAAGTACAAGATTAGTGGTTTTTTGTGTTATCAATTATATATTGAATCGGTAACTCCTAAAATCTCTAGTATCAATAATATCGTATGCACTTTTTGATGAGGCATATGTGCGTAATGCAATACCGATATAATATACCGAATGTCCCTATTCAAGGTTATGAATTTTGAAATCGCTTTTGGGGATTTGTAATAACATTCCCAAATGAATACACTTAAGAAAAAGTTTAAAATCACTCCACAATCCCCTTAATTGGGAGTTGGAATCAAATAAATAAGGGCTGCATTGAGAAGTTAAGCTAGACTATTAAGCACCCTCTACTACTCAATATAAAGGTCGTTAATAAGTAAAATTAACAAGCATATTTACACTAAACAAACAAATGTAACACCATTCTTTAAAGTAAGTAAGAATACATTGATATTTAGCATTAAATATCGTAAAGCAATTAATTGAAATACCAACATTTACACTTAACAATCAGTCACACTCGCTTTCATTAAACTTGCATTGAAATGCCTCTCAAGTGCCGCGTTCATAGTGACATAAAGTGCATGTGAGGTCGAGGAAGTTGGTCGATAAAACATTCCGCTAGGTCATTCGATACGCTGTATCGGTTAATTAGTTTTTATATCTCATCAAAACTTAGAAGATAAACATACGCATGCTGAGACGCATCTAGATTTCAGGAGCATAAACTGTCCCATACTGCCTCACACAAACTGAGGACAATATTATATCTAACGTAACCTTATAGTAATATAGAAGTCCACAGGTAACAGCTGGTAGCCTATAACCTTGGGAACCCACTTAAACATGTCAGCGTTCCTGATCTGTGAGAAAATAATGTATAAATAAGTAAACATTCATAATTCTCATTTTCAACTAGTTCAAAAGGTAATAAACAAAGACGTCACAATGGTTTATCAAAGGAAAAATTCAAAGGTTTAAAAAGAGAGGAGGGCGATAAGATAAGGCCCGAAGAGAAAATGAATGTACCTTCCATATCGGGTGAGGTGTCACAATGTGAGTGACGGATGCAATCTGATGGTGCGGTTCCAGTGGCGGACAAATGGCACGGGTTGCGGCGTCCAACTGACTCACAGAGCCCCGGAAGTGCCGCTAATAACATATATGCCTGGCCAGTGAACATTTGAACACATCCTAATAGGAAGTGAAGGGAAAGTGCTACTTTAGGTTTTTCCAGCGCAGTGTTTGAACTCGGCTATTATCCATTTTTTGTCGGCATGCTCACGTGTTCTCTTTCACGAAGAATTTGTGTTATGAAATGATGTCTGTATTGCGAACTGCGACGGAGCAACAGCGTTAGTTAGACACAGACATAGTACTATCAGAAAGAACGTATACCAGTTCCAAGTGGTCCACATACATGTATTGTACAAATCTAGGAACTGATTGCTAGTTTAGTACATACGGACAGGTGTTGTACATCCACTTAGCATGGAGTAGAACTTATGCGCGTCAACAACAGTAAACAATCTTTTGATATCCTTCAAACAGCAAATAGAAGAGTTTCTTTCAGTACATTTAATTTTGCCAGTTTGTAACTTTATAACACAACTCCCTTGTTTACCTGTTGTGCATAATTGGCTGAAAACTGTTTAGATTGTCCCCTTAAAATAATAGACACTATGGAACATCTATGCAATACTCGTATATTCCACGGCTAGTGCGAGATATCGTGGTCTAACCACATTACCTCAAACACCTGGCTGGCCGCCGAGGCCACGCGTGCCGATTTGTTTTAATTACTCGAATAGTATATTTCATACCAACAGATTTAAGCAGATAAAATTGTTTCATGTTATAAGTACATAACAATTAAAATAAGGGTAAGGAACAGCTTGGGCCATTCAGTCTTGTGAGATTTGATCCGTACACTACCGAGTGTTGCAGCTGAGAGAGCAACATGTGCTTTAGCCTGAACCTACTTTCTGAGGACTCCCTTAACCGTTATGTTACTCCTTCCATACGTTCTTAGGATGAGGCATGATTATAGTAATAACTTGCTCTAGTTGGCATCAATCTCGAGTACATTAGCAAAAGCAAACACAGTTTGTCAACACATCGGCCATACACTTGAACGTCAACTTAGAATTAGTTTATATACTTGGGAGTACAATACAGGGTGAACAAGACCGCCTGGGCCACTGAATTAAGTGTTATAACAAGTGAAAATAGAAACTCTGTTTGAACTGAACTCCTCCAATTTTGTGGTGATTAATTAGCTAAAGTTATTTTGAACACCAGAAAAATCTGTAAGGAATATTTATTTATAGGGGTTGGAAGTTTTTTATGTACAATTTTAAAATGTAAAGGTGGGGCTTGTGGTACTTCATTTTAAAGTTCTCTAAACACAGACTATTTAAAAATTGTTTCCAAATTATCTTGCTGTAAATGTACAGAATGTTTAAAACATCGAAGAAAACATTTTTAACCAGATATTTTTACTTTATTAAACAACTTATAAAACTCCCAAAATATGTAAAGGGTATTTTTGGGGGGTTCAAATGATTTTATTCGCATACTTTGGCTACAAAATACGGGCGAGTTCAGTTGAAACTGAGTTTCTATCTTCACTTGTTATACCGCTATAATCAGTGGCTAAGGTGGTCTGGTTCACCTTGAATGCACCAAATTATCCTCCCACCCCGCAGAAGCATATAGCTGTAGATTTGTGTATCTAGTGTAACAGAGGGTTGAGTGTATGGAGACCTTTATATTGGGTAAGAATCATATTAGGTTTATACAGCCAATGGAACAGTAACATTGTCTACTGCATCAGTGACGGTTCGGAAGTTTCTGACCGAATTCAATCAATATTTTAATACTGGGACTCGATTGATGTCGCCATCTTTGAGTGCTATCTGCAATCACATCCAGTACTATGACAAGACACACTTAGACATAGGAAAATTCAAACTGTGTCTCCCCCCTCTTGTATTGTGTTACTTATAGTGTAGCGTAACCATGATAAATACTATTGATTGCAACAGTAATCATTAAGGCACGAAATACTTTCTGGTAGTCTCTAGTTAGATTACATCGCTTAGAAGTTCTAGTTGTATTCTTGTATCATTTGTGAAATGGCGTAAATATAGTAAATAATCTTAGTAAGTACAAATTTCTATTATATAAGAATACAAAATATTTGTGAAATAAAACAGAAAATTATCGTCGGCCACACAGATTTCGGTGGGAATGACATTTTTCGAAAGGAATTACAAAATTATTGTATATTTCTGTACAGGCCATACAGATAATTTTTTCAGCTTTAATCCCATTTCTTACATACGCAGTCTTTATAATAGGCAAACGCCATGTAACTATTATTTGCGTTTTTGACATTTTATTCTTTAGTCCTTTCGCTATCTTGTCACTTAGACTCCTACCTCAAATAGCGCGGCTAACGATATATCGGTTTCATGAAACTAATCTATTGGGTTCACAAAAAATACGTTGTTTTTATACTCTACGTGGCGCAAAAATATATTTATGTGCGAAAGCACAAATCGGAGCACGATTTTGAAATGGAAGTTGGTGTGACTATCTTAAGACCTTCCAAGTTTTGGGGGGTTGGGTTGGAAAATTAAAATATTAAGAGTTTCTAGGCTTTGCACTAGCAAATGAAGAGTTAGAACATATTCGACAATTTTCATAAGTTCGAAAATATGTCTGTATCTACACTTCCAACATCAGGATTTTAGTGAAAATAGCACCATTTTTTCCGCGGCAGCTAGCTGATGACTGTGACAGGATTGGTTCCAGGAGAAGGTTCCGGTCTGACCTGTGTCATCCGAGTTCCAAGACTCACCCTGACAAACCAGTTCCCGGGTTCTGGACCTAGCGGCACGGAGGGTGTGGTGCGGGGAGGAGCTATTCTGTCTCTGCCGTACGGAAAGTGCTGTTGACCTTATGAAAGTGACGACCATTCGGGTGCTCTGCTCTGCTCCGGTAAACCAGTTCTGATCCACACTTTGTTGTTTTCTCTTTTGACATTACACTCTCTCTTTCGGTGTCACACTGCCCACAGCCACACATTCCGCCAGCGCATCGTAGTCTTCCGGTTCCTCTCTGTAAGTGTCCCGAAGGAATCGTTGCATCGGCCAGCTGGCTGTACATGGTCTTAAAAGAGAAGTGGACATGTAAAATTAAAAATTTTCAGACTGATTTTACATACTCGTAAGATCATTCATATCGACATGATTTATACACCGGTATCTGAAAAACTTTATATCTTGAATCATGACCAAGTTCCAGTTAACAGATCTGTCATACCAAAGTATACAAAGTAAAATTCTCTTTGTCACTTAATTCAGAGTGGTTATGTGGTTATATTTAATATTCAAGTAAATAAACGAAATTTCTTACAAAAAGTGTTATCTATGAGTTTTTGTTTATTTTATTAACAGAAGTTACAGTACGAAACAACACTTTATACGCTCAGCTTTGAGGTTGCTTCAATTACTGTCTGAATTTCACCAACTTTTGAGTTTTTCCATTTTAGACAGTCGTGGACTCCAGATTCCAGGAAACAAGTATGCGCCAGTGTCAGATTTCACACGCTACACTTAGTAGTAAGTGGAAGATATAATGGAGCTGAACAGAATATTCTCATTGAATCAACCCTTCCCACCAGAGCTATTATGTGTATTTATAAGTTTATGTTTAGCTGAATGAAAATAAAATCTTAAAAAATATAAGATACTCCGACTTCGAGACATGTCTGCTCCTTAATTTTGAAATATAATACTATAATGGACTATTTATATTACTCAATGTTATGGAAATCCTTTGTTAATATCCGTTATGCTAATGAAATTAAAAACTAAACTTTAAAAACTTTATGTTATTCTTTTACATTAATACATCTCGTGTCTCAAAATTCTAAATGTTGTTTCTAATGGTTAACTGATAACAATATCGATATTGTATTGCTACATAGAAGAAGCAGTCCTGATAACTATTGAGAATGAATGTTTAATATATGTGCATGTTTTGAGAAGTATAATGCATAGTATAATAGACATAAATAATGCAATGATCAGTATCTCTTATTCGCCTCTTCCCCCACTTCCCCTTCTTCCCTTTCTCACCTGTCTGAGTGTCAGTGTGTTTACGAGCTAGTATGCTCGTGTGTAGGGCAGGTGGGAGGGGAGAATTGCACGTTCAGTGATTAATCAGCTGTTAGAAAGTGGGAGCGATTATTATCAGCGGTTGTGATAAAGAGCGATGGACCGTGCTGCGTGCTGACCAGAGACCGTCCTTGTAGTCTGGCACTTCAGATATCGACCGTTAGTTTCTTTAGGCAGTATCAGTTCCTAATCATAGAAATGTTTTTACTGTCATTAAAAGATACTAAGTTAGTTTATTCTTTTGAGATTCATAATTTCTGAATAAGACTATATGCTGAGCGAAGTAATTTATTGATAAATAACACACGCACAGCTGACCCCTAATCATAATCATAGAAATGTTTGTACTATCATTAAGAGATACTACGTTAGTTTATTCTTTTGAGATTCATAATTTCTGAATAAGACTATATGCTGAGCGAAGTAATTTATTGATAAATAACACACGCACAGCTGACCCCTAATCATAATCATAGAAATGTTTGTACTATCATTAAGAGATACTACGTTAGTTTATTCTTTTGAGATTCATAATTTCTGAATAAAACTCTATGCTGAACGAAGTAATTTATTTATAAATAACACACACACACACACAGCTGACTCGTTAAGAATACACTTAGCGGGTTCTTTGGCCCCTGGAAGAGGGAATAACTTTAAAGATACTGAAACTGGGAAATGAACCTACGTTTTTAACGGTTAAAAAAGAGGCGATTGCTGTAAACTCATGAACATTTTTTCTTCAGCGATCAGTAAGGAAGTGGAGGGTGCTCAATGAACAAATACTTATCATATGATTATAACGATTGATCTGATTATAACGGGTAACCAGGACAAAGTACCTCCAGGTTTGAGAAGTACCCTAGGGGTTTAATATACCATATTGCTGTAAAGTGGTTTTGTTCAAAATGAATCTAGGGCTAGTAACTACCACGGGAAATGAAATAATTCAATAAGACAGTGATCGGCGTTCAAATCTAGATGTCACCAACAAAATAAGATGGGCAGCAATATAGCGAAACTTATCTAGCATGAATCCAAAGGGAAGTGAGGAACTTATGCAAAGAGGCAAGAACAATCGGGACTGAGACACTTACTCATAAATATAAATTAATTAAATTGTACATACTAAAGAGATAAGGTAAACTAACAGAGGAAGCTGTAGAAAATCCTGCGATGAAACATCTCCATCACTGTTGCAACCACGGTTCACAAAGCCATGGCAAAAGTAGAGAGACCCATGGCGTTTTGGAAGTCAAATAATACAGAAAATGACTAGCAAAAAGTGATCTACACCTTCTGAAAAAGAAAAGCACTACGTAAAATGAAGCTGTGCCAGTACTAGAGGGATGGAAAAGCGGACGAAGATCCTTAAAAGAAGATGAGGATTATCAAAACCACAAAGGCTGGAGTGGACAATGGAGTTTCTACACTTACCCAATGATTGTTTCTCCAGCTTAAATCATTGGGTAACCATACTACATACGACACGAAATGAGATTTTACGACATCTGATTAAGTTGACGATGGCAGACTAGTTCTTAGTTACACAACGGAGCTGCCGAAAAGGGCAGAATTCCATTCATTGTGTGTTCATTTTGATGTAACATTCCTAAAACTGGAAAGAAATCAATATCCAACCAAAGTCGATTCCCAAATTTTTTAAACAATGTAGAAGATATTACACACTTATATAAGAATAGGGATTGTTAAAAGAATGCCACTTAACCCAACTCAGAAAGTATATAGAACAGATTTTCTGCTGAGTTGAAAGATACCGCAATAATTACTTAAACCACAGATTCGGCTATATGCGCCCTCCTAAATTTAACCGAAGCTTATTTAATAACATTTCATACGAGGGAAAAAACCACATGGTCAACCACATTGCTATCGTCATTGTGGTCAGAGGCAGATTCGAAAATGCACTCTTTGATCTTATAAAGAGATCATGTGCAACGATGGGTTTATTATTATCTCCACTATAACATCCATAGTACCGTTTAGTTTAAACAGGAAATTGGATTTAAGAATCACTAAGTTGGATAAAGAAATCATTGTGTGAAATCCAGAGGGGAAATACCTAAGGAAACTAACTGGCGATGAATAATTAAAGTTAAAGAATCATGTTGAGGAAGTGATCAAGAACGTTACTTTGTACCTAATGATCTGCAAGTGAATTGCAGGGAGGACAAGTGAATTCAGTCTACAACTATTACGATCGATGTACACTATTATAATGAGACCCAGTCTCACTCACGGTGCTAGCAAACTAAGGCACAGTAAGGCAGGAAGACATTGGAGAAAGTGCATACGCGAGTGTGTATAGATAGCCATTACAGAACCGATGAGATCCTGCTCGATAACTGCCAGAGCGGTTTTCTAGATCTCTTACCTTAACCAGTAATGGTGGAAAGGGCTTCTGAGAAAACATTAGTCAGAATAATGAAATTGGGGTGAATTCGGACAAATATAGCTGATGAAGCTTAATTGATACTAAAATAAACGCGTGAGAACCATATCATTAAAGAGGTATACAGATGGGTTGAAGATCGATGGTGGAATTAAATATGTATATTTGAACTACGAACTAAGGTTTTTTGGAATAAGCTGAAGAAGTACCGTCTGATTTTCAAAAATGGCGCGAGTCATCGACCGTCATGAGGACGGTTTTATTTACACGGAAACACAAAAAACGAGACATCGTCATTTTGTTCATACGAGGTAGACAAAGTGCAATGAGGGCACTGAACTCTCCAGATATCAAAGTTAATCATAACTTTAATATGCTGTGGAACAGTAAGCAACTTTTTAATGATGTGAGACGGTAGTACAGTTTTACAATAAAATTTCCCTTTTTTGAATGTCGCACAAGTTGCAGGAAATAAAGAAGCTGACCATGTGTTAGGAAAAGGCTTTCTCACATTTAATAGGACCTGAACCAGGATGTGGGTGAGCACTATATTTGTAAAGGGGCTCTCAGGAAAGGGAAGCTATTAATGAAGATATCTTTGGGATAGCATTTAGGGCTAAGACAAACCAAGGAACTACAGACTCATGAAATATCAATTAAACAGCATATCAGCCTTGATGGGAACAAGCTAAGAGTTTTTATAGTTACAAGGCATTGAAACTTTTCTTGAGAGAATATAGTAACGGCATATTCTGTCAGAAAAAGCAGGGAACGCCCTTATTCAGTAAACTGACAGAATATTGTGCAGTAACAAGAAGAAGCGGCTAGGATCCGGTGAAGCGAAATAGATTTTCAGTCTTGATACCATGCAAATATTCAGATCCCTTGAGGAAGCAGTGCTTACAGAACTACTATAACTGGGATATCTCCCGAAAAGAGAATGAGGGTAAATGAGGAGTAGGAGAACACAACTTTTTGTGGCGACAGGGGAAATGCTAATCCACTGTCCGTGTATTCCTGTGATGAGTAGGACTCGCACCCACTAAAAATCCCACCAGTCCAGGCACTCCCACACTAAAAATCTCTTTCGGGACTACTGTCCGCATTTACTTCTACAGAGCGCCTATCTAAATCCACAGGGACAAACACAATAGACGCTGCACTTCTGTTTGTAAGTAATATTTTGATAAAGTATTTTGGAAATCCTTTATCGAAATATTAAAATAAAATTAAGGTGAATATGATACGTGTTAATTTTAAAATACATTCCTATTCAATGAAAAGTTCTTAATTTACTATCTCACTCCCCAGTAAATGTTGTGAATTTTCTATTGTAGTTTTGCAGTTCATGGATTAGTTAAAACCCAATCTACGAAGTTAAAGATATTAAACTCAAATCCGAATTACATTGTACCAAATGTGATAATCTACTTATACTCAATGATTTCTATAATACTCTTTGGAATTTTTTTTTCGTTCAATCACCAAAATATCGAATAGTTTTGAAAAAGTCGTATTGTTAACTAAATATGGCAAGAATAAGCGCTAATTAGTATAAACTATTTATATTGTTCCTTCTACCCCTCTCCTATCTATGAACACTTCATCTACCCAATATATGAATCCTGATCTACACCAAGACCATAAGATAGATGCAACGTTATCGATTTAGTTTATTTCACTTAAAAAGTTATTGTATTAATAATACATTTTTGGTTTTGATAGTTACTGCTATTTTTGGAAGTTGGTTTAAGTATGTAATATGGATTTTAGGATTGAATCAACCCTTCCCACAATAGCTAAGTTATGTGTGAAGTATTTAATAGTCGTCACAGATTATAAAAGTTCAATACTTCTGTTTTGTTCGGGTAAACTGTTTAATAACTAGGTTTCAGTGCACTTACTGTATTTTTTACTTTTCATTAACGAAAACATAAAAGAAAATTGAAAATGTGTACAGTTTTATTATACTGCTATTAATCTGTGTTGAAATAAATAAAAGTTTTGACGACGGTGTTATAAAGTGGAACTCCACAAGAGCTGATCCACAATTTATTCTGAATTTATTGATTGTGAATTTTATTCTTTTTAAATGTTCATCATCTGAACGTATACTTCGACCATGAACATTCAGGTCGATCTAAGTGGTAAGAGCTCTTTGGCAGCTCTAGCATTCACATTTTATAGGAACATATAGGAATCAAGGCTTAGAGTGAAAAATATGGTGAAAGAGTGATCAGTGGAAGAATTCAAATGTCATGAGAAGACCCTCTGATTATTCTGTAATCTATAACTGGGTCGACTGACAAACTAGAGCGTTGGGGGACGACAATGCAAGTCACCAAGTTGCTTTCTGGATCAGCCGTTGTTGACTCTCCCATCACTAATGTATAAGACTCAGAAATGACCTGGTGTATTGCAGTTAACAGCACCCACCATTTGTAGGTATATACGGTTACATGTTAAGACAGTAACATCTGCTTTGATGCAGATCCAAGCCGCAGAATAGAATCTGTGCCACGGTTGTTATTGAAAAAATATGACTGCCAAGTAGGCAAACCGTAATGAAGCTATGCAATATCATACTTTCAACAACCAACAAATGTATTCCCATTTTTGAAATTCAATAAACAACATTATTTTAAGAAATAAATGTATACGGAGTTAAAATGCCAACGATTAAATTCGAGTTTAGATTAAAGTGTTATTCCTGTTGTAATAATCAAACGGATAGTGCAAATTTTGTGAAAATTGGACTATTGGACTGTGCTTCAAACTTGAATGTATTTACATAAATAAGAACACAATACAATTCAATATTTACTTTAACCTTTTAATAATAATTAAACAATTAATTTTGTCGTTTTGCACGATTAATATAAGTCTAATCTTATACAAGGATTAATACAAGGTACCAAATTCTTGAGGGTTTCCTCACTCATTGTAAAATATTTCTTACAAATTCCATATTTTCAATTCATAATGTGGAATATAAACTTTGATATTCTATTCACTTAAGTTGAGGCAAAGAAGCAAACCATTTTCCCCACCTTATTTCCATGTTGTATGTATCTGTCAATAATAATAATGTTGAGATGTGTATGGTCAATGAGAGAGCAATGTATTGTGTACTCAATATTGTTAAATTGTGTACGGTACGTTACATTAAAAATGAATATTATTAATAATTTTTAATAGGCTTATAAGTCGTGTCTTACACTAGTTAACGGCGGGATATAGACCGAGGAACGGGGTTGCCGGCAAAGCCTGTATACAGTCATGCGCCTGGCGATTAGAGACACGCAGCACTCGCAATATCGCTTCGGCTTCGTGAGTGGCGAGACAGGTACCACAGTGAATCCAGCTTTTCCAATCTTGCCATCGGCCGTGGCTAAATAGAGCTGCCAGTCATAAACAATAAGTTTTATTTAAAGTTTAACATAACAGTTGTATTTTTCGTAAGTCTCGGTTTCAAATTTGATACAGCTGAAGAGTACAAATATTACTAGGGAGATGTAATCAACTGCACCGTGTAATCACTGCACTATCCTAAAGGCCATTCAAAATCTCATTAGATGTTGAATCCGTCGGGATAGTTGGACTACAATGTCACATCTTATGAGTGTACTGAGTTTGTTTAAATATTGTTTTATTGTGGTATTTTCTCGTTGCTACCGTGGTTACCTATAAAAATAATGTAATAATATTCGCTAAAGTTCAGCCAAGTGACGTGCACCATCATAGAACTCAGTGTTTCTCATATCAAAATGGAATTTCATGCACAATTTCAAGTCTATAGGTAAGTTCGTTATTTGTGTAATTTATGAGACAATGAGACTACCACTTCACCTATATATAGGTGTCTCTGATGTCGAAACGATGTAAATATTTTGTTTTGAGCTTTTTCGTCGTCGACTTTCTTTGGATCTCTTCAGACGGACTGACTCCAGATTCCATGAGTCAAGTCTGAGACAGCGTCAGATACCAAACGCTGTCATAAAAGTAAGGTGAACAGGAACTAAACTCACACTTCAATTGTATCAGGCAACTGAGTCTTAACCTTCGATAACGCTCAGCCAAATTCCATGTTTGGACATGATGGATAGAACACCTTCATAGAAACATTCTTGTGTATGTAGCTATGCAATCTCACGGAAAAATTAGACTCAACAGATGAAATCTTTCTCGATATATCTTACCACATAATAAATTACCATTTTCTATATTCTCTCAGTTCATTTTCGAGGACAGACTGACAGAAATGAATTTTTTTCCAGCTGCGCTAAAGCTTAGCCAATTATAGGCTTAATAGAATCATGCAGAAGGGTTCGAACTATAGGATTTGTTTAACAGTCCCGCCAAAGTCTGTATCCAAGAGATACTTATGATGTATTTCTCATAAGTAATTTATTTATTTTATTTTGTACAATAGCTACAGGAATATTATCCCAAAACAGCTATATTGACAATACAAGTTAATAATAATAATTTACAATATAATATACTATAAGTACGTATACGAAGAAACTAAATTACAAAATCATTATTAGGCTGAGTAAAAATTAACTGTTTCTATTACAGCACGAGAAAAAAATAAAAATATAATACAATACATAATAACAATTTAAAACTTTAACAAAACTACGTTACTTCCATAATCAATGTTGAGGTATGGGTTAATATTTTGGGGTCCATCTAGCGTATTAGATATTACCAGAATGTTTTCCTCTAGTGATGGAGTACGCGAATCATTACAGAGTAGTGGAGGTTTTTGAGTTCAGTTTATTTAGAGGATCTCGAAAATCTTACCCAGGCTATTCGGATAGGATACGAGTTATGTGTTTTGTTCAAAAATTTTGTAATGACCATTAACATGGATATCAGAAACGGTTTAGAGCTTTGTTATTCTTGATGGAAGTGTGTAGGTTTTAATGGAAAAGACATTTTTTCTACTTCCACATAAAATTTATTTAAAAATAAATTATTTTTTTAAATAAATTTTATGTGGAAGTAGAAAAAATGTCTTTTTCATTAAAACATGGTAGTTGTGTCTGGGATAGTACTAACATGTCTGAGAAGGGGGTTGCGCCGCTTAGTGCAATTTTATAACAGGCTGCCCGAAAACATCAATAGCGAACATTATTTTCTTACATTTAAAGAAAAATGTAAAATACACTTTTTTGTTAAAAATTATTGCCAACAAGATATGTAAGAAAAATGTTTAGTTTGAGTTAATTTGACGTGTTATGTAATAACACACTATGCATGTACGAATAGAATATTTGATTTCATATAGTGTAGCAAACTGTTTGGGTAATGACATTTACGAAAAAGAAGTATACTATTCAGCGTTGTGTGAACTTATTGATCATAGTTCTAATAATGCTCTCTTTAAAATGTTCTTTATACGGTGGTGGATTATAACTATAGGCAACATTGATTTCACATTCAAGGTTAAAATGAGTTTATCGCTCATAGTTGAACATACAGAAGAGAGTGGCTGTGTAAATAATCTTTTTAATATGGGTCAATATTCTGTTTTCAATTCAAAATACTACTAAATATTAACTTAATATAATATGTTTCTTAAAAATGAAAGTCTCGACAACTTTGATACACATACAATCGTAATTATAATTACACTACTTACTTTCCTCTTATGGTTAATATGAGCTATGATTATACAGAGTGTAGTATAATAGTGAAAGTTTTCTCATAAAAAGAGTTTATGGATTTTCTACGGACAATAGACGTAGCTCTTACAGAAGAAATCACGTAGTACACTCATGACGCTGCCACAATGAACTACAGTACTTTGGTACTGACACAAATTGCTTCTGATGAAATGACGAATATTTCTAGGATGATCGCGTCATAACTTATGTAGCATTAGAAGAAGTACAAGTTTGGAAAATATAATATCATAGTAATTCTCTACTCTCAAATACATATACAGGGTGTCCAAAAAGTCCCGGGTCGGTTGAATATATTTATAAAAATATTGATCTTGATCTCTAGCATAATTATGTGTGTATGAGTAACTATAATGTTAACAATTACAATCTTAACTTAAATAAGTAAACTATCAATAGTTATTAATAGTTATATCGTAACGAATCAGTACGTAACAATATAATCAGAGTTGTTTCTAACATGAATCTATAGTGGGCAGACCAAACATTAGTTGCATCTGAGAAGCCATGTATGTCTAGGTCTGCTCTATTACGGAGAATGAGTGTTGGAGTGGGTGGAGCTCCTTTAGTGTCAAAGGCTAGCCTAAACACTGGAAGTACTGTCCCCGTACCCGCTTTAACTGAAAGAGGCTAGGACAGAGATATAATGCTTGTTATCCTGATAGGAGGCGGTTCTACACTCAACCTTATCAGTCCTAAATATCTTCCCACTCCGGAAGCAAGTGCAGTAGTTATTTAAAAGACCGAAATTTGTAAGGGGTTTCTTCTGCTTCTTGACCTAAGTGAAAAAAATTAAGCTAAATAATAACCTAACAAATAGCGAAGAAAACATTATACAGACCTGTATCTAAGATAGGCTATCTTACTGTAAAGTGTATATAAGATTAAACTTATTCTTTTACAATACATTCAAGCATCAGCAGTCCCAGCACGGCGCCACACACAGTTCACATATCCGGTCCCTGACCCCCTGTGTACTGAGGCTCTCCAGGGAGCCGATTGTCCACAGTTGCGCCTATTGTGCGAACTAATGCCTGTATTATTGCATTGTAGGCGCGCAGATTATTTGCTTGCTCATTTCTTACAGGGATCGTTTATGTGTACTGCATGTTGCATACGTGAAAATAAATTGGTTAAACAACCAGTATAACAATAGTATGAGTCGTACATTTTATAAAGGAACAAAACAAAATTATTTTGGTCTTGATTCCAATAACAAGCGTACGCAGAGACAATTAATTGTGACTGAATATTATTTGTAAAAACTAAGAAACTATATCGTGCACATAATTGGCAATATGTAAGATAGTGAGAGTTGAGTGCATGGTAACATGCATGGTTCAGCCTGTTAATTGTATAGATAATGATTCGAATTAATTTGAGGTAGAGTCTGACAGAATGTTTTTGCACTAAACAGCGTTTTAATATCTAAAGTACGTGTCATTAAATTGTAAGCAGGAACAAGTCAAAACGAAATTTGTAGAATACAACTATTTTTTAAGGGACGCGATGAAATAGGTGACACTAATACAAATGAAATTTTGGGGGGCGCTTTCGTCACATCTACACGTAAAACCCGATATTTTGTTTAAATGCGAGTTTAGGAACAATTAACAATGTGTTATGCTACTAACATTTATACCGGAAAATATTAATATTTTATAAAACCTGTTGTGTGAAAGGTTTACAAGTGTTCACATGTTAATAATGTGCAATAACTTATTTTGAGTCTTTTGTTTTTGGTAAATTATCTAAAGATAAACGTTTAGTAGGGCAAAATCATAAAACATTTGAGATTTTATAAAGGTGCTTCAACTTTTACTAGCCATATCACAAAATCATACAAACGTTACATGAAGAGCTGTTAACAACCTGAAACATATCACACTTTGAAAATTTTAGGTTGTACTTTTAATATTGTGAATATTAACTGCTATAGGTTACTTTCGTAACCTTAAATGTGCCAAATGAAATATTATATTCTATTTGGTAATGTATATAAGAATCTTTTTACAAAATTGATAAAAGTTATTGGCTTTTCCTAGTAACAGTATCCATAGCAACAACGATTAATTAATGGCTGGCGAAAAAAATATTTGGTATTATAGACAATTAGAATATGTATTTTTGTGTTACTTCCGTGACGTGTCTGACGAAGATAGCCTTAGTATAGAAATGCGTCACAAAATAATAAGTTATACAATATTGGTTTGAAAGGATAACAGGATATCGGACATTTGTCATCGTTATGGGTTATGAAAGCTATAACACAACCTTTCGAGGATTGGAATCTATCCTCTTCGTCAGGTGGGGGAGGTAAAGAACAGAAAGAAGTAAAGAAGGGAAAGAAAAGGGTTCAAACATACCCAAAAGCTGTTTGGAGTCTAGTCCAAGCATTGTCACTGCACAGGATGCCCTACAAGTCCAGAGCACAAATTATAAGTACGAGGATCACAATCACACATCACACTAGCACTGACTGCTGTGGGATCCTCCAAACGTTGTGTTATAACCTATAGCGATGGAAAATGTCCGAAATCCTGTTATCCTTTCGATTTTCCATCGTCAATACAAACTTCAAACAAAGAACAATATTGGTGGTTGTATTTTTCAATATAGTAATCAAATTAAAATTGCACCATGTTACACAGTTTACTGTTTTTATTGTGAAAGTTACAACTTCAATAAAAATAATCATTGAGATTTTACAAATAAGTATAATTTAAATCTATGAGCGTTCTCCACCACACTCGTGTTCTAACAGTGCCCTGAGGCTGTCACGAAGAGACCAACCTTTACCTCTAGTCCCGATTCCACAGGCAAGGAGAGCAGCCAATTGTCCCGTCATTGTCGCTACTATCGGCCGGCATGACGAAGCAGCCAGGCCATTGTTGTCGACAATGGGTACGATATCGACCACCAATCCGCCACCTCATTAGAGATCTAATTAAGTTGCCTCAGAGAAACTGGACAGTGGCAGCTTCGCTTTCATCCCGGTATCTGCGCAAAAAAGGCGGCTCGAGCCCGCAGAACTGCTTTCCAACAGCTGTAGAAAAACGTCCGACCTGTGACGGAATATATTTTACAACATCGTATTACAAATAAACAGTAAAAACAAACGGAATGAAGTAACTGGAAGTGAGCAAACCTTTGTCAGTGCAACTTTTTGTCTTGGAAGACTGGATCAAGGCAGTGGATTGTGTTTGATCAGGGTCGTGTGCTTGGAGGTAATATATGTCAGATACTCGTATATCGCTAAAAAGTGTGCAAGCAAATAGTGTCAAGTAACGGGACGCATTGAAAATATCATCCCTTTTCCTTTGGAAAACTGCACCCTGTGCAGTGGAATATCCAGAATGTTGTGCATAGGATGGTCAGCAGCGGAAGTTATAAATAGATTGTTTAGTGCACTTCAAAAAGAGTTAGAGGAAAGAAAAACTCAACTAAAATTAGTATAATGAACTTAAAAATTAAAAACAATACTATTAAGACAAAATTCCTCTTTTATTGACATCGATAGATGAATTTCTCCTAAAAAAGAAATTGATCATCAGCCGCGCTACTTTTGATGGAGGTTGAAATGGGAGGGTATCAAAGGGTTAAATACATTATATGAAACTATAAATATTACTTTCTCACATCATGTTTTTTTTTTCATTGTTAGACACATGAATAATAGTCATATAACCGTAGACATTGTAGATAGAACGCCTGTTTCAGGTTCTGGGTATGGTTAGCTGACGCCGATTCAAAATTATTTTTGCTCAAGAAAAGAAAAATGTGATCTGAGAGAAAAACTAAGGTTTAGATCTTCATAAAAACTAGCGCCGCTGTCGATTAATTTATTTGTTTTGGAGAAATTCCTCTATCCATTTCAAGAAAAACCAGGTTGGTTGCTTATACAATACAATTGCCTGTTCCTGGGCCAATCGGTTTTGTCATTATTTCTTAACGCTGTTATTTGTTTTGTAACACACGATAGTTACTGTACAAATATTCTTTATTCAATCACATTAATTTGTTAATACATAAACTACAAAGTATAAGTAATCATTTTTAGTAATCTTACGAGTTACATACAATTTGAGTCAAGAGATATTTCATTAAATATAATCTAATAATTGGTCTGGTAAAACATAATTGTCTTGAATCGTATGTCTTAAAAATCTCTAGTAAAACTTACGGAAAATGTTTACGACCAATAAACAACTAATGCAACCCTCACAAAAATAGTCGGTTAACGTTTGATGCGGTGTTGTCATATTGCTGCTGAGTGCCAGCTGTTCTTGCTTTGGCCACATTTTGTCTGTTTGACATGTCAAGTTGTCTGAAAAACAGACGAATAAAATCAAAATGAAGTATATTTTGTTCATAGTAACATCTAATGATTTTTTTTATTGGAAGAGATGTTAAGACGAATCAGTAATTTTTCATACCGTAAAACTGTCAACAATGTTGGGTGCGGAGTGTAAAAGAGGGATTGAAACGCAACAAACATTGTCGGACTATTTTGGCGCAGCTGCTCTAAATAACCTATTTTAGTAATATAAATGTACAAATAGAATTTAAGCAGATCGGAGTATGCCCTGAACATGCTTTGAATTATCTATCTCGCTAATACTGTACGTGGCTAACAATTTACGATATTTATCTCTTATGACATGTTTTTGTATGATATTACAAGATATTACTGTAAAAAGTAGTTAAATCTGGACTCTGTCTCAATCAGAGTTTAAATTTTTGTGTTAAGCTTTTCTCGTTTTCGAAACAGGATTTTACAGGTATTTAGCTGCCAGTTTGGTGATCTTGTAGTGTTAGGCGAATTGAAAGAGCTCTTAGATATAATTTAGGATCGAGAAAATCTGTAATTATTATACGAGTAATTTGTGACGGCTGGGGCAGACCGGCAATCCGATAGTAACCAGCCAAATTTGTTTGTTAGGTTATGTTTCTACGCCCCTCCCTTTTTGAATAGTTTCTTTCGGTGCAATGATGCTGCAGTAAAATAATTCATATTATTCTCATTGGATTTGTTTTTAATGAAAGAAAATGGAAAGCGAAGTGTAAGTGGCACAAGTGCAGTTGAGAGTAGTAGCTTCTTTTAATTGAGCGTCTTGTCTTTGCAATTAACGGTAATTGCTCTGTCTAACAGTTTGATGTAGAGGATCTCGTCCATCCGCAAGTAGTTACGTCAATTGTCTGGTTCGCACCTTCTTCGTCAGATGTGTGTAGGAAACCACTTTCCTTTTCATAGCCAACGCCTGACTCAGTACATCTTTCAGTAAAACGACACCGAACTCAACCACAGATCAATGTTCCTTTCATTTCTACCCGACGTAATCGAATAAACTCGTAATAGTAAGTCTTCCTCCGCAGCTGGTAGTCACATTTTATACAATATATTTATTATTTTAAGTTAGCTAGACATCCAAATGGAGTTTAGCACTCTCATAAATACACACACAAGTAGGAGTTAAAGGAGAGATGATAAATGGAAGAGAAAGAACGCTTCTGTTAGGTCATTATTACTAAGAGCTCTGCTCCCTTGTCTCAAATGCTATAATAGTACTACTTCTACTGTGATGTAGAGAAAAAAAGACAAGTAAAATAAAAAGTGAAATGTCACTGTTAAAAGTCGTTGCAAAGATTTGATTTCAACGCACTCTAGCCTACCCAACCTAGCTCACCAGAAATTGGAGGCTCTACTATCCGACAACGTACTCGTAGAGCCAGTTTCAAATTTATTAATAGCCTACAAAATACCAAAAACTAGTAATTTATATAGACCTTGATTTGTAAATATTTCACTCGACTTGTTCGAATATTTTAGATTCCAATGCATTATAAACAGATAACATCAACTGCCATGCAACATATAAGGTGTTAAAGAAATTAAGAAACCTGAATCTGTAATTATGATAAACACAGTTTTCAATCGTGAAATTAAACATGAATAAATAGATATGGCAATCTGGGTAAATTATGTAATAGCTGTAGCATTGTAACATAAATTATAAATAAGAACATGAATTTATTTTTAAAGCTGATATTTTTTATCTCATTAAGCCTCAGCGTCAGCTATGCCGGCTTCGAAGTACACTGGTTTTTTTTTTATTAAAGTACAAAGTATATGATTGGTCGTCCCGGGATTTGAACCCGTGATCTCTCGGTTAGAGAGCCGAGACTATAACCATTAGTCTACGGATGAGGACAGCTGATATTTTTATGTTAATACCGCAGGATAAACTCTCAGCCAATTAAACACGGGGTACCTTAACTAGCGCTCCTTTCGGTGTAGTGGCCAACTAGCGCTCATAACAGAAAAGAAAGATATGAACAGGGCTCCGATCACCATATACGAGTAACCCGGTCTGTACTGCACTGTATAGATCACATTGGTTATCAGTAAACAACAACTAATAAACAACCAGCCGATGCAGCCTGTGCGATCGGTCGTCTATACTACTATGCACCCACTACCACTAACATCTATATTACAAAGACCTCTGCATGTAACGGGATTGCTTCACTGGCCCATCCACCCGAAACATGGAGCCTTACCCCTCATTAAAGCTTGGACCGTTAAAGAAGGAACTCTCGAGGAGTCTGTCTTGAGGAGCAAGGGAGTAGGACACAGAAGACCCATAATTACGTGAATCTTATACCAAAGGGATAGGCTGTTACCAATCTATCTCATGGGGAAAAGGAAATGAGAGAATATCAGTTTGAAAAAAAAACTGACAGAACAATAATAGAGAAATAAATATACTGCATAAAATGATGGCAAATTAATAGAAGTATGGGTGTCTGAACCATGTTGAGGTATTTTAGTTGGCGCGTAAGACTAAATAAGTATAACATGACCAGTAGCCAACGAGAGTTCATCGACATTTCTAACATCTTTAACTCGTGAGATTGCGGAGCGAGGTCGACATGCAGGCAAACCTGTCTGTCGGTGACTTCTTGGTACTAAAATTATAGGAGATTTAACGCCATCATATTTGTACAATAATTTCGTTTTACGTCCTTGGTTCATATGTCAAGGCGTAAGAAGCTTTCTACGTTCAACTTGTGGAGCTTTCAACGAGGAAATGTTTTCTCTTACTTCTTTCACCACATTCTTATGCTGCTATATTTACACAAATTAATCTTTCATCACATATACGTTTATCAGAGGAAAACGGTCTGGACACGTTTGCAAATTCTTATTGTCCTCCTCAAAAACCGAACTATGGGCCTTTCGGTTAAAGACCCGCGGCATATGTTTCTAGGCTAATTCAGCATTTTCAGTTACCGTTTTTGTATATTATAGTGTATATTTTAAGTGTGCAATCCTTTCAATATTAAAATCGCAAAGATATCCCTATAATATCGTTTCTACGTGTAGCTATAATCTCCATAGTTGCACTTACCATACTGTTTTGCATGAAAAGAACTTTCTTACCTAAAAGTCCGACAAAATTAACAATGTAATGTCACTAAAGCATATACGTTATCATATGATAATTGTTACTTACTAAATTTATATAAATGGATTTTTAATTAATCTATTCTTACCAAGCATCGATTATAAATTTATACTTGTGACTTTAGATTATCTTCCCTGTGTCCCTATAGAAAAAAAACCTTGTCTATAGGCAGCACATCTCGGTAATGTATAATAACCTCGGCTATAACTTGGCCATAGTTTTGGTGTATTTTGTTTTTTTTTAGTGTTTGAGGTTATATGCATGTTTTATTTGAAATTATGTATTCTTGTGTTGACGTTATTGCATTTTGGCTTTCTTAGGCTTTAGTGTTTCACGTTTGTAGTGGGTTCAAACTTTAGAGACCAGTGAAGTCATCTTGACGTACCATTAGAGAACAGCATAAATTTACTGCGTGTGCTCTTCTCAAACAAAGCCATATAAAAGTAATTTAATAAAGAAAGTTATGATCTTTAAAATTATAGCCTTTTATGTTTCAGTTAAAAAGGTTTAAGGTTATTATAAGGAAAATAAGTTGTAATTATTATAATACTCTTAGGTTTTTGTCGATGAATTGGTGGATAAACGTTTAAACTTAGATTATTAGTTATAAAATGAGAAAAATAATAATAAAATCATAACGCTTCTATTTAAATACTACGCCAGTTCTTATTGACACCATTATCAGCTCTAGACTTAAAAATAAAAAGATTCTTGAGTCAACATATGATGAAATGGTGCCAAAACTCGCTTTATTTTGCGAGTAATGAAATGGTGCTTTATTTTGGCTTGATATTTATAATAGCCTTGTATGATATTGTGTACAGACCTGGTTCAGAAGATATCCGACCAAAATATGTCCATACTACAAATGTGGAATTAAACAGTAAAAATATTCTTAAAAACGAATCTTTCAAATACGAATTATAAAAGCAGAATACCAAAGGGTTTTTAAGTAGCCTAAATGTTAAAACTACCATTAAACATATCACTCAGATGGAACTATGTCAAAAATTTTAGTGCGATTTGAGGGATGTATTTGATATATGTAGGGCATACGAAATATACTAAAAAAATGTGGAATTAAAACTGTTAGAAAAATACTAAAGTTTGTGGCCCAACTAAATACAATATGCCACTTGTGTAGTATAAATTTTGAAATTTTAAATATATTTATATCTAAATATTGTTTTTTACACATAAATGATAAATTGTCTGAGAAATCTTACTTCTAAGGCTTACGCAGTCTACTATATGCTATACAAATGATTGTGATAGGATGGCGCTAATCAGCGGCCCAAGCAGATATAAATATGGCTTGTTTATCAAAGTGTGTCATCGCTTTTTTTATTATAGTTTATTGCTATCATTTTTGTTGAAGATTTTGAATTTGTTGAAAGATATTATCATGATATTAAATAAACATAGATTTTATTAATTTAAAATATTGCTTCTCGATTATTATATACAAAATTGTTGCCAATCGTGCAGTAATAGATATAGTTTTTTCATTTGTATTTTTTAATCTTTTCTACGTTAATCAGTAGATGTGATAACGGAACCACAAGCGGAATTTTGACAAAAAATAATGCAAAGAAAAGAGAAATCTGTGTGTGATTGCGTTTTTATACAATCGAGAAAAACGAATCACCGCGGGGAGCATTGCGAGGTGAAGTGGTACTCGTGTAGACAAGTTTATGAGCGGTAATTACTGTACCAGGATTGCCAGTGTAATGGACTGGTTCAAGGAGTGGACGGATTGTAGGCGGTAAGGTGTGTGAATACCTGTAGAAAGAGTACATCTAAATTACCAACTTTATCATTGGTCTACAGTAATTTGCAATTGGCTGTTTATGTTTCATTTTTGCATGAAACATGAAGTTATAATATATGTTTTCGTCTTTCTGCGAAATAATATTCAAGCAACTATTAATTTATTGCTATTTGATCAAATGGTTAGCTAATGGTTAATTCAGGCCCTAATAATACATTTAACATAAGTTAAAAGAAAAGCTGACTTTGTAAAAATTTATTGTGTATAAGAGTACTTCACGTACCTGAAAAACAATTTAATTTGATAATGTGTTCTGCAAAACCAAACTGAAAATTTAACTGCAGTTCTGTATTTAATAAAATATGCTGCAGTTTAATTTAAATAAAACAATGCAAAGCTACATGTATATGTAAAAAAAAAACGTACAAGTATTTGAATTGTAACAAATCGATCATCTTAAGATGGTGGATATTTTGATTTCTCATGAAGCATGTAATAAGTAATAATTTCATGAATAATTAGTTCCATTGGAAAGGTATTACAACGCACTGCACACTCTTGTTTTGGTATATTGGTAAACACACTATAAAGTAAGATCTAAGGATTCAAATTCATCAATTAGCAGATTTAAAATTTGTATAAATATAATTATATTATTGCTAAGTGAGAACCTAACAGCAGTAGTAAGTAAGGAGTACGATATGAATCCTAGGCTACTGACTGTGAACTAAGCAGCACAATTCCACGATTGATGACAGTAGACTTATTCTGTCAGTGAAGATGTCTTCTGTCTCCAGCTCTAGTTCAGGAAAAAGGATTTTTCCGTAATGGATGGCATATTTGATGTTCCTCAAAGTCCAGACGATGAACGTATAAGAATCGACCTCCCTCAATATTTCTTTTCTTTCTCTCTCTTCTTATGTGACTCATCAAACTAAGCAATAACAGCTATGGTGGGAAGGGTTAATTCAATGTGAATATTGAATTTGCTGCACCCGAATGTCAGTTGTTCACCTGATGAGACAATGAGAACACCTCTTAACCTAGATTGCACTATGTCGACGAGATGTAAAGAGTTCGTTTAGAGCTTCTTCATCACCCATTTTATTTTGGATCCTTTCAGACAAATATAACTCCTAATTCTAGGAGTCAAGTCTGTGACAGCGCAACGTCGGATTTTCCTGCACTAAGAGGAAGATGAACTGTAGCTAAACTCAACATCTACATTAAGCAATATTATAGTATTTTCCCCTCTCTCGCATTCGTTTATGTTGTTTTATTATCCTCTAATCTAACCCCATAACGTAGGAAAGTATAGTTGTCACAAATATGTATTGCTCGTGGGCTTAAGTATTCACGGACATGCTATATTACTATATTATTCCATCCACTATTTATAATCCGTAGTATTATTGGTTATGGTAGAATTATTGAATCAATACTCTTTGTTATCATTATACCTTAATTATATTCTCTGCTTGGTAATGTTGTTGTTTACTATTGAACTGTATTGTTACTGTTTTTAAAAGCACTATGCTGTTATTGTTATTGGTTTTCTTATCATTGTATTGTTATTGTTATTATGGCTACTGGATATGGGTTATAGAATTAATCAGTTGTAGAGAAAGCTTCAGTGTTTTAAACTTAATATCTCTTATTAATTGTTACTTAATATTAATTTCCATATTGCATTTCTATCTTGCTTATGATTATAAAGAGTAACTTGGCGTTTGCCTTTGGTATGTAAATAAATAAATATATATTGACAAATGTGTATAAGACACGTTTTTATTACTTTATTCATACTAGATCTTGATGAATTAAGAGATACAAAGTTTATTTTTTCTGAACACATGAAATATGTATTTCTTTCAAAGTGTTTAATGATCTTAGGTGTCATGATGTGGATCACATAATTTTCGTCAATTTTCTCTGATATTTGAAAGTCACAAGAGTCCATTGTGAGAATCCACCGTTGTGGATACAAATTGAGGTTGAACAAGTGTAGCAATCTAGGTTTTGGAGAGAATAATATTTTTTCATGGGTGTTCTGTGAAGTTTCCTGAACTGGTTGCGAGAAAGAAGCTTTGACTTCTCTCTTAATACTGTGCTTTATTGTTTTCCTGTAGTTCTGCGTGGTCATGATCTATCAGAATGTAAAATGAGCTGAGAATTCGAGGGAAGAATTTATGCATGGATGACGTTAGTGCAAATAATTTTGAGTAGTACTCGATAATTAGATGTACTTGCAATGCAAACAATTTTAGCTTGTTTTGATTTTCAATTTGGAAAGTTTTACCAGACGGTGAAAAAATCATGTAGCCTAAGTTGTGAGTGTGTAAAATTTTCTCGCATTCAGTTTATTTTAAGAATGGCTTCAATTTTTAAGTAAAGGCTTGGAGTAAAGGAATGGTTTTTTTTTTCTTAAAAGCTGTTTTACCACTTGATCTTCGAGTGTTCTATAAGGGTGATCATTGAATTGGTGAGAGAAAGGATCGGAGAAGCGTAGGGTTGAGTGACAGCCTCACCAGAAAATATCGAAAACATACGTACCCATTAGCAATCTTGGCAATGGAAGTGGAATAAAAAAAAGGAGTGAAACTTGCGTCAAACGTTTGAAAGCCGGATGGGAGTTTGGTTGAGATTCAATTTGTGGGAATTTTTTGTTGGGAGGAACTGGTTTTTGTATCCAGCAGACTGAGTTTCTTATCTTATATGGAAACAAGTAATCGTATTTTAATTACTATTTGATCCATACTTATGCACAACACATAAAAACGTAAATCCTGTATTCTGGAATATTAGCACTACATATCTTGATTAACAGTAAAAACATTGCTGTAACAAAGACATATCTGCGGATATTGGAATAATGTTGATTAATATTTTAAGCAAATGTTGGTTACAGCCCTTTAAGATTCCCCTTTCATAACACGAAAATAGAACAAACATTTGATTATTCAAAGAGGAGAGGTAGACATTTGAAGTACAATTTAGAGATTCACGTAGACATCAGGCTCAAAGAGATACGGATGAAGATGAAGGTGTGGGTGTTTAAAGTATTTATATGACAGTGACTAGAGCAAATGGAATGTTTTTTATTATATACATTTTCTCGAAACGAATATTATTAAAATACATGTCCTTTTCATTAAATTATATTTAAATAATAATACTAATAATTAAAGCATGTTTATCACGAAGCTTCAAATGATCTACAGTACATCTTTTCCTAAGTAGTTTTACACTAGGATCATCAAAAAAATTGCCTTAATTTCTTACTTTAATTGATACTGCTGCAGTGGCTCTAATTCGCTCGCAGTACTAACAAATGATGGAAAAGACTGATAACAGAAAATAATTTTAAAATATTATAAAATATGAGAATCATTATTATTGGATTTTATTTGTTTGTATTGTTGTATTGTTCTCATCCATTTAACGGTATAATATTGGCGGTTAAGTGGTGCTTAAAATGATGGATATAGGTGTGTATGTATATAATGCTTTTTAATGTATAATAATTTAATAATATAACATAATTTAATGCTTTTCATAATTTATTTCGTACACTCTTAATCCGACCTTTTGTAAATTTCAATGAAAGCCGTATTATATAAAGTTAATTCAAGAAGAACCTGATTTATGGACTCTTCCCCTTACACAGACCTATAGTCTATACGTGGAAATTTTCATTTGAAATTATGGAAGTGTACTGTAATGTTATTGTTTTGTGTGTGTGTTAATAAATAATTTGATTGGACTTAAACATCCTTGACGTGACTGGTCCAAAAAAATTTTCTGTCTTCATGGAAGTCATCTTAAAAGGTATAACTTTAAAATAAAAAATCCCAAAAAAGAGCGATGGCATCTTCTACTGCTATTTAGTGTACTTATAAGTCAAGACGTTGTAGTTTGTGTTCATGGAGGTTTAGAAAATAACGCATAATAAATATATAACGTAGTGGTCATTATTAAAAGGTAAATAGAACTAGAGAACTGTTAAAATACAGAATACCAACAGTTATCTGTATTTGTATTCTAACATCGAAACCTAATTGAAACTTAGTAATTCTACAATACTTTTTATAGGTTAATATTAATCACTGTACGATATTTACAGTATTGAAAATCAGCAATTTGCACCATAATGCCTACTCAATTACGAGGTCATTGTAGTATATTAAGTTCTTGGATCCCTAGGCCTGAAACAATTTACAGTTCCCAAAGGCTTGTTTGTGAGTTTTATGCAAATTTTTCTACCAAAAGATGGAAAGAGAACACACTTGTAATTATTATGAAATATATTTTATTCAATCCGAAGCACTTCAAAAGAAAATATGTTATTGTCTTTAATAACGTCGTCAAGTTCATGTGACATATAGTTTATGAATTAGCGTTGTTACTATTTCAAATTTATAATTTTATTTTTAATATTCCAGTGCTGCCTGTAGGCCCGAGCCGTTTCGATGCGCTCCTGACCGGCGTCATTAAATGCCCAGAAATGTTGGAATGAATGAAGAGCAACTCGCTCTAGAGATCTATCTATTCACTAAACGCTATCAGCCAACAGCCTACAACTAGCATGGGCGTATTCCTCAACTCCTAAACAATAGCGCCAATCAACTGGCTAAAGAAAGATAAGTACAAATATTTCGGTCATTCCATTCAATTACGGTACCTATATAGGAACAGTCATCCCTCCACCATATTCTTTCAGGAACAGCCACTGAATTGACTGTTAGTTGTATTTACATTATTTTCATTCACATAGTGGCTGCCATTTTTGTTTTCTAAATCATGTTATCTTTACTATAATAACCTAGGTGGCTGCATGTCATTACTGATATGTCACGTTGTGATAATGTTTTATTAGTTTTCTTCATCATCTTGTTTAGTTGTATTGGTTGTTAGTATAATACTGTTTTGGATCGCAAATCTATCTCCCCTTTATTTATAGTTAGTTGTTAGTATTAAACGTATATGTACTGGGAATTTAAAAAAATAAATGAATAAATAAAAATAAATTCCTGTCTATACATAATAAATACTACAGTTCAAATAAAAATTATGAATATAAGCGTTTGCATTCTAATTGAAAACTAATTAAAAGAACTATAGTTGGCTGAGCGTTCGCGACGCCTATCCTTGAGTAACTGGAATAGTTTCATTTTAGCCTGTATGTGCACACCATATGTTGAGAACAAACAGACATACTTAAATCTTGCGTGGATTTATATATATATATATATATATATATATAATATATATATATATATATATATATATATATATATATATATATATATATATATATATATTTCGATGGCAGTGCATGTCACTCTATGGGATTTGGCTGAGCGTTAGCTAACATTTCCATATTGGTTTTATGGGTAACCATGATAGTATAGAGAAAATACGAGTAGAATAAATCAATTGTAAACAAACTGAGAACAATCATATGACATTTTTAACATAGACTAAATTAACCTCTTATACAGTGACACATATACAAACCTTAAAACTTTGCTATAGACTTGAAATGCTGCAAGCAATGTCAGTGAAGCCTCTTACCCCACACGTGGTGTGGCTTACTCATACCTTGTCATTAGATGAAGTTTAAATGAATCTTGTTTCATTCTACGGGTGTTTTATGACAGGAACAATACAAAAGCACGGATTTGATTTTTTTTTAATTTTTATGCTTCCCGATGAAGCCGAAAATTGTAAAATATTAAAAATATGTTTCTCCCACAAAAATACAATTTAAAATTGTATTATTACATTTTTATGATAGTAAACTACAAGTAATACACACATACACACAGATAGACACAATTTAATTTTTATATAATAGTATAGATTTATTTGCTTTATTAAAATAAGTCTAAGTATTATTTGTAATATCACAAAGTTGAAGTTGATCATTAACCTCTTTATTTCTAAGATACGTACGTCAAGATTGTCGTAGTAATTTCGTGTTTGGGCTATATTTTCATAAAATAAAATGTAGAGTAAAAAATTACAAGAATATCAACCTAAAATAAAAATGCATAAATTAGCAGTTTGTAGACTTAAGCCTAGTATGTGAGTCATCCAAACCAAAGTGACGGCAGATAGGTCGGGCTGCACCGTGTGCTGGTCAGGGCGCTATTGTCGTCTAAACCTCTGAGACTTATGAGTCTCCGAACTTGTAAAGTCATTACATTTTTAATTCTTAGTTTGGATTGGAGTTCATCAATGCGGTATTGGTGTCTGTCTGGAATTTGAAAGTGTGCAAAAGTGTTATACGAAAAATTGAATGTGTTTAATTTTTATTACGAGTTATTATTAGAATAGTTCTTATTTTCCAGAGAACGGCGCAACACGACCTCGTAGTCGGAAGAATGTACAAAGTCCTCGTCTGCCGGGATACATCGTCACGCTCATACACATTTTATCAAAAGTGTTTGTTTCAATCACTACAATCACAATATTAAAAATAAACACCAGAAATCCACGAAAACCTCTAGAAGCATCGACTTTCAAAAAGAAACCAAATTTAAGGTCTTTCCTTGAAGTGACTTTCATAAATTGTTACGAAGCTTAAGCAGGAGCAAAGGAATACTAGTAAAACAAAGCACAACGCAGAATGCAGGATTCGTCGACGGTCAAAAAGAACCACTGGTTCTACACCAAATCCTCGTGATGCATCGGTTACAGCCAGATGCAGAGTGGGAGAAAACTGGGCCACTGGGCGGCCGGACCTACACCGCCGCGAGACTCAATAATTATTATGCGATTCGGAGTAGCGAGCGTTGTGTAAACAAAACTGACCCTGACAACCCGTCGTGACCGCTCCTCGACGAGTCTCGGGTCGGAGGTCCATCTCCGTCGTACTGTCTCATTGTCTCTTGTTCGTGGTGTAACAATGATCAATTCACAAGCCTTAAAATCTCTTTCTACAAACAAAATTAATAAAGTACTACTCAGTAATAAATAAATACTAGTGTGTTTTCCGTAACGAATAGTACGTTTAAGAAACTGAACTCTGCATTGAGTTATTATAATTAACTTTGAAGCATGTGCAGATTACTAGAACTAATTAATTTATTAATTAATGAATCGTGCAGGTAGGATAATTAATCAGTTTATAATAATTAATGAGTCGGTAGCCACGTTGCCTGAAGCATCAGACCACATTTCCGGATTCTGTTATGACAAGACCTCATTTTTTATTATCTTTCGTACATTACGTTTTATGGTTCTCACGCACGCCTATCCCATGAGGATCAACAGGATAAGATTAAATAGTGGAACAAGACTTTCTAAAAATCGTTTCGTTCACGTCTTTGGTAAAATATGTAACGGGTGTTCTGAAAGTTTTGTTAGTCTAGTTCACGACTAAGAATACTCATATCGCAGCAACAAATGCTTAATCATGTAATGGCTGTTGTAAAACCAACAAGAATAAGAATGTAACTCTTTGTGGGTTACGTAGGTTGTGGTGGTGAAGATCAGAGAAAAGTGGCTTGGTGAAGTAGTAGTAGAGTTCTGGTCGTCGAAGCAGAACTTCGTATGAGTGCCGCCTGAATAAGTCTGTCTAGAGGACGCGAGCACATTGTCTCCGGGTCTTCTGTTCATAGCGATAGCAATACCTGATCACAATAGTTCGGATCAGAACAATTAAAATCAATCGTTTCGATATCCGTGCGTGTAAATCAGACTGATTGTAAGTGTCAGGTCCTCTACTGGACGGGAGAGAGTCTGTGTATGGGTGTGATGCAGGGTGCAGACAATGGTGAAGGGCAGCTGTAAAACCATGAGCACGTCCTAGAACAAGCAGGAAGTGGTTACCTCAGAGCAGAGCACATCATAACTGGGGCGATACCATCGGGACATAACTCCACTGCAGAGTGATGGATGGGAAAGTGAATTGAATACAGCTATCAGGCGTATCGCAATCTCCACAACTGGCCTGACAGGAGATCTGGATCATTGCAATATGTCCTGGGGTCAGAGTGCGTGGATTTAACAAGCTCCAGAATGCTCTCCACAAAATGTCTGTGTACTTTCGGAACTGAAAGCTGCGTTTTGTTAGTGTTATTTTATTTTAATTTTGAATGTTTTTTTAAATTTATGTGTAAGTAAATCCTTTTACGCAACTTTACAGTAATTAATTATCAAATAAACATTGCTAATAAAATGCAACAATAAATTAACTAATACCTTTCCCATCTCAAGGAATGTTAAAGCCCTTGTAAAATTACACCAAAGAATATCATTTAAAAAAGTAAAACCCCATACTGGTAAAAGTCTCGAAGTATCACTATCATTGACTTTAACCATTTTCAGACTTACTGACTGGCTCGTGACAAAATGTTGGTTACGAGATGATCTATGGACTTGATCCTAATTACACTCTGCCAGGGCCACATGGTGAAACAATGAGAAAACACACCATAGAACCCTTAATTTTTACGATTCCATTATTTTGTAATGGTAAAATTGTCATCCTGACAATTTAGTTAGGCTATTGTCGTTTATATAAGTGTAATGAGTGTCAACAGTCGTTTGATCAGTCTGGAAATTTTCTGAATAGTAAAGTAAAACTTGACATAAATACTCAACTATGCTTTGGTTTAGGTTCCTTAGTTTTACAAGTTCAGGTTCCAAGCAGCAAAAACTTTTAATAATAACCAAGTAGGCTGTATGAGGGTAAACTAAAAGATAAAGACATTTTCGTCAAATATCGAAAAAAAAATTAAATAGTCATTTAAACCCAGTATATAAAATAGTAACTAACGTCTTAGTTGCAATAAAATACTCGAATGGGGTATTAAATGAAAGGTACTTACAGTTTCAGAATAGATATTATTATTAAATCTACATATATGTATAGGTATTGTTATGCCGTCATTGCTTGAAACTGCCTAAGTATCTCCTATGATTTATTTCTAAACATAGAATATTTGAAAATATTCAAGTGTAGATTATTAAATTAAGATTGTTATGTACGTGAATAAAGATGTTCATTTATTTTTTTTAAATAACCAACATATGTCTCTGGTATCACCGGGCCTAAGTTACATATTTTCAAACGTGTAATGTCGAGGAATAAGTGAGTATAGTGTGGCGGTGCAAAGGTGTAAAATTATCACATCGATGGCTACACCACGTAAAAATAAGTCCTCGAAGCCGACACCGAAGTTGTCCGAAGAAATGAACGCAAAAGATTGTATTTGAAATCGACTAAAGACGTATATCGTAACAGACAAAAATCAAAACTTGGTGAATAGGAAAATAGTTTTTTTAGTATTTACGGCAAACTAATAAAAGAATCTCGTGAAATAAAGAAAGTGCAATGGAGAATCCTTGCCCAAACGAATAATTGAAGAACGAGTACAAATATCACGGAAGTAGAAACTTCCGTAATATTTGTACTACGGTGGCAATGCCCAGGTGGCAATCAAATCAAAAGAGCCTTTACAATAGTAATTCAAGCATACCGAAATGTTACTGTTGGAAGAACCTTTATCAACGGAAGTTATCTTGGCTGGAGCTCCTCTGATGGCTTTCTCGCCAAGTCGTTTCCCGCTTCCCACTTCACGGCTACCGGGCAAACGACGCTTACCATGCAAACTGCAGGAACACGCGTAACCACTTAACTACACGCGTGAAAATTGTTCAATCATGTGGTAAACATTAAACCTCCGATCTGTAGGTGGATATCAGGCTGAAATGTCATCCTCGTAGGAAAGTCTGTCACACTCCAAGTGTAACTATTAGAAATGATTTAGTACGGTAACAAATGTGAGTGTTATATTAGCTGCCCATTTCTGTCTAAGTGCCAGATATCTTAGTGAGATGTGAGGAAATAAGAATTAGATAGTTCAATTAATTGATAAAAATGTCGTTTTTTTATAAGAAGGTGGAATACATTTAAAGAAAGCAAAAAGGAAATGTTTCGAGTTTAATGAACGCTGCGACGATGAATGGGTTTACAGTTAAAACCTTTTAAATACAAATTTTCATAAAACCTTTTTTTATACAATATCTTGGTTTGCTCCCGGGTTCTAGTTTAAGTGCCTGTTTGTAAATTCATTTCGATAACAAATGTTGGTTGAATAACGATTACTGCTTTTCAAATAAGAATTTTAATGTTAAAATTAATTATATTCGTAAAAAAATCTCCTTAAAACAATAAGCTCAATACTTTTTTTAAATACCATGTTAATTAATAATTGCTCAATAATTGCTTTATAGCTCTATTAGAAACTCACTGGGCATTTCAATAACGTTGGCTGTTTAAATCGAAACGGAGAAATATACATCTGAATATACTGCTGAATTAAACACTTATTAAATAAACAAATTTTACAATCAAGAATGAGAGCAATTTGTATGTTAACAATTATTTACACATTATTTTATCAGTAAATTTTAAATTTCTATGATAACAGGAACTCTCTCCAATCTTCATATCACCATGGAGGACTTATATAAGCTCAGTTGCTGCTTGATATTAACTTATTGTAAAATTGTTGTACAAACAAAAAAAAGGCCTGTGAATCATTGAAAGCATTAATTATCTAATTTAACTATATGAGCGAATAATAGTTTAATTTGTTTCTTGTACAATTATAGAAAAAATGTTACTAAAAATAATTATTTTGTGAAATCAGCGTCATGACTATGTGAATTCATCTTACCTGAAAAATATATTGTGCTGAATCGTAGCGATTAAAAAACGTTATCGCTTTCATAATTTGTCGTGGGAACTTAGTTTATATTTTAACCCGTCAATTAATGGGTAACGAATAGTTCATGGGTAGATTGGGTACATATAAAACGGTTATGCATTATCAGAATGAAATTCCGTTAATTCCTCAAGGTATGTTTTTATAATTATAGTTAACTTACCCAACATGACCAATGAAGAAAGCCTCAATATGTTATTTCAAGATATAATTTAATCACGTCAATTTTGGGAGGGGGTGAGATATAATTATTTCACTTTGTACTAGTAAAATAATTTGGAATGAAAATAAGTAAATATTCAATTTAAACTATTGGATCTGGGATGGGTAATCCGATGTACGAATCTCGCTATTCCTCAGCAAATGTTTTTCTATAGTCCTTTCTTGTGAACGTTGAAAGATATCCATCATCCTCAAGTTTTTGTACTTAGAGTTTTGGTTGGTTAGTTTGATTTGGCATATTTATTCATAAAATTTGTCGAATAAAGTAACAATGCTATAATGTTTTCGGTTAACAAATTTTATTATTTGATGTCTATTACATATGTAATATGTATTATAAAGAGGTCTTATATAACTATGAGGTCATTATATTAAAAAAATAGTTTGTCAAACGTTTAAATACTTATAATACTTTGCTCTAAGTAACAGCCCATGCCTTACGTTTACTGATCGTAATAATTGACCATGACATATTAAAATAGAAACACTGATTAACTAACTAAACATGTATACTATTAGGTAGGTTTGTTACAGGGATATATCGATTTATTTTAATTCTATTAATACATACACTATACACTAAAAACTAACTAATTACTGATTTTATATGACTTAATTCGATATAATTAATTCATAGTCCCTTTTGAAAACAATTAGTTCAAGTTCTATTTTGAAATTTTCCAGGTTTATCCTCTAGTATTTGTTGGACTAAATCTTAAAGATGCTGCTCTTAAAATGTAAATATGGCGAAGGACATAATCCCTATAATTGTTATTACGTTGAATAAGACTTAGTAGATATTTTGTGTAAAATTTTAAATATATCTTTAGAGGTTACTTATGAAAAAAAACTAATGGTCTATTGCCATCAATAAATAAAACTAATGTCATAAATAAATATTTATGACATATTTATATGGTGAATATTCGTAGATTGTACAAAGAGTTGTAATAATGCTTTGTGTATTAATGTTTATTCTACATTGAAAATATAATTTCTATTAAGTTATAGAAAAGTTAATTTCTAACTTAGTTATCTCAAAATAGAGATTTACTCTAAAACATAATGTGCATTGATGATAGAAGCGCAGTTTGTGCATAAATAAAATTCAATACGCGATAGATAACTATTGTTGACTCTAATAATGTATAAAGTTCTACCCACTACCGATTAGGCGTACTGTGCAGCACTAGCAGCTCTGACCAATTAGCGATAATAGGTGCAGGGCAGGGAAGGGCAGCACATCCTCGGTACGACGGTCGCAGCGACGGACAGCGGCTCGCGATCAGGCGAACTCCAGGTCCAGCGGGGGGAGTGACCGCCCGCCGCCACTACCGTGACCACGACCACGACCTTGCAAGATCAAGTTGAAGTGCAGAACACTCTCGATTTCACCGGCCGGAGAAGGGAGATGGTATATAGGCGGCAGAGCTCTTCCACCAGCACACACAACCGTCCCAATCGCATCGCCATGAGGATTATAGTGAGTATTTTACCACTCTTTCACAAGCAATTGAAATATTTTAATAAGCAAAAACTGATTTTGTAAAATAATTAAATTTGCCAATAATTATTCGAACCTAATAATTCAAAGAGTTACTGTTGATTACGGGAATAGTGGATTAGTTATTTCTGAAATGTCGAGATTAGGTTTGATTTCGAGTGATTTAATTAGATTTGTTCCAAAACTAACTTAATTAAAATAATTAAAATATTAAAAAGTACTAATTTGTTTTTCTAGTTACCACATTTTTCAATTTAAATTTTTATACTTTGTGGTGGAATCTTCTTAATTTTGAAACCAGGCTAATATTAATTTATTAAATTTTTAAAGCAAATTTCAAAAGCATTTACATTATAATTTATGATAAAATTAAAAATCTAAGAGTGTTATAGCTTTGTAGCTTTTAGGGTTTTATTAGTTGGATTTAAAATGTTTAAAAGTGTATACAATAAAGGATAGGATACACTAATGACAGTACCATTGTTAAAGTAAAACGCTTCTACAACCATTCCTTGTAGTATACCAGATAAGACCATGTGGGTATAGGGGCACCAATGGAGCATGTGCTTGCTAGTCTATGCAATATAATAAAATTTAAACCACGTATGTTATTAAGACAAGCGAACCATTACATTAATTATATAGCAATAACGCGATTGCTTAAACCTTATTTTAAAACCCAAACAAACAGTTTTACAATGATCGGAGGAGATATGGTTTCTAAGCTATGGAATCTAAGCCTAAGCTGAGTGAATAGTGAATGAGTGTTTTTTTTTTAATTTATTAAATATAACGAAATGCATTTTTTATTCCATATATAAGCTCAAATAAATTCGCAAATATACGAATATTTATGCAGTAAACTAACAATAGTTATCATAAACAGCTTATTGTTCCTTCTTTTACAGGATTTCTTAGCCTGAGATTGACTTATCATTAGATCATCGTAACTACTTGAGCGCTTAGACTTGAATTATACAAATAGTTCTTACCCATGAGTATGCGACTACACTAAAAGAATTAGAAATAACAATTTTCATTTTACTACAGGATCAAATACTTTATTTTGATTATTTAAATCACATAAACTGAAACAGTAAACAATTCAGACACTAAACGCCATCAAACTCTTTATGACTATTAATTATTGCTACTGATCGTTAAACAGCAATAAACCATTTTTCGCGGTTTTAATTGTAAATTGGATTTAAAGTGAATGGTAGTGTTCTGTATGTTAATGCATTAAACTTATAATAATCCTTGTAACATCGCTGGAATCTATATAAAAAACATTAACATCAAAATTATTAAAATAGTTTTCTCTGTTTTAAAGATAATGAAATATTATTAAACTATGTCGGACCCGTAGCCTAAATATACGTGACAGCATTACAAATGACACAACCGGATTTCAAAACCGGGGGATTGTTACCAATGATGGGCCCTTAATTTTTTCTGTGTGAAGCGCTTTATTAAGTATATCTGAAGTATTCTTCAGATGGAATGTTATTACTAATTTTTTGTCATTTCCTTACACGTTATATCCTTAGTTTTCAAACTACTATTATAACATAATTGTGCCAATGGAAGAAACACTTTTGTGAAGTGTAAGATCATTTCTGCTTAAGAATAATTCCAGCTCACCAATTGAGTGGTTTTGTACAAGTAGTTCAAATGTAAAGAAGAATTAATAAAATGAGAATAAAATTATTTGATGTGATATTTAATTTTATTATTTAAAATTAGTTATTATGTTTTTGGTGTACACATATTAACTATTTTAATTTTAACATTAAAATATCTGCAGAATACAATGTAAAAAAATTGCATTCCGGAGGGTCCGGGATGTTGGGTGATCCCTTTACACTGATACATTAACCTTTAGTAATGAACGTATGGATGCAATTTGTGTGAACACAATGTCCGTCTTGAAAAGTTATTTTATTCAGTCCTTATCTGCCGCTTTAGCAGTCCAGTACACATAAATACTAGTATTTAAACATACTTTAAAGACAAAATATAGATTGTATATATATGTAATTCAATTTTCAGACTTTAGTTGATTATTTACTAAACTAATTAAGTCACTTTAGCTAATTTGTTAGTAGAGAGGAGTGATATTTTATATGAATATTAACTGACAATAATACAACAAGATAACTGCAAGGAAAGGATGATGATTGCTTTACGTTTGATTGTCTTAATAAACCGAAGAATAATGGTAAAAACAAAATAAATGCACACACAGACAATAGTAAAGTGGCTGAATGAAATAAAGTGCCAACAATTAAACAGAAGATAAAAAACCTGTATCACATAAAGTGTGTTTTCCATTAGACAGATTGATGATATTTCTTGTTGCTGCTCCGACGCGACGTATCAGCAGTATTTCCGCCGATCAGTGATCTCAAACTTTCCTCTGTACGGTCGGACGCCCCCGTTAAACACACGGTTCGGTCACGGCCAGTTTTCTCGCAGGACAATGGATTTCTTGGGGAAACCCATTTCACCAGCTGACTTTTAACTCACTCAGATGACTCAGTAAGACAGAAGAATCTCTGTTAAACATTATTTATTCAAAAGATTTTACCTTTTGATGAAGTCACACAGAACATAACAAAGAGCTTCATGATTTGGAATGATGCATCAAGCTCATACAAAGATTTACTGTGTTAATAATAAAATATAAAACAAAGTGCAAGACCAGGTGGTTCAAGGACATCTGAACAACGAAGCCAGATAAGTCACGAAGTCTACAGTCATTGGCCCAATGTGACTGACCCACAGAACCCAAGGTCGAGACGAGGTCTTTGTACGATCTTCACGATCCTCTTCCGCACGATCTTTACATAATATGACCTGTCCTCACTTCTATTCACGTACATGCCTCACACGAGCTTCTCGTTACTGAGTACAAACGTGTATTGTATTGTTTCGTTCTTAGTTGTAATAATTATGATATTATTATAAATATTACTTTTATTACCAATGTAATGTTTCATATTTGTACTTTCATATAAGTATGTTTGCAATGATTACAATATACAATGTTACGTTGTGTTCCAGTTGTTCGTGTGCCTGGTAGGAACGGTGCTCGCAGAGCCACCAGCATCAACACACAGTCAGGACTCAGGGTCGCCCAAGGACAAGAGGACAGCTGTGTCGACGAGCTACGGGCCTCCAGCGGCTGGTGGAGGATACTCCGGTGGTTCGACCGCAGGGTACGGAGGAGCTTCAGGGGGTTATGCGAGCAGTAATGGATACTCCCACGGATCATCACTGAGCGGCAGCTCTCTAGGAGGGTATTCAGGTGGATTTGGAGGATACCAGTCCTTGGGAGGGCTAGGAGGTTACTCTCTGGGAGGTCTTGGACAGTATCCGCTCTTGGGAGGATATGGAGGATTGGGAGGTCTCGGCTTGGGCCAGAGCCTGTTGCTCTCCGGTCACGGCGGATACGACTTGGGTAGCCTCTATGGCGGTCTCGGTGGGTTAGACCACGGTTTCTCCCTTGGTGGATACTCTCTCCCTGCTACTGCCTCGGTTAAAGCCGTTCCAAACCTTGCTACCGCGTACGTCGCCCCTCTTTTCCAGCCCTCACTTTCTGGGTCATACGGAGCTCCTTCGTACTCTGGACTCTCTGGATCTTCCTCTCATCCTGCCCAGCCCTCGTACAGCGCCCCTTCATCCTACTCATCTTCTCCATCCTACTCTTCACCTTCATCTTACTCTTCACCTTCATCATACTCCTCTGGCTCAAGTAGCTCTTATTCTTCACCATCCTACGTATCCGGAGGATCTACCAGCCTTGGGAGCTATTCCAGTCCTAGCTACTCATCTTCTGATTACTCCGCACCTTCATCGTCGTATGGAACGCCTTCCTTTACTCCCTCGTCGTACTCCAGTGGAAGCACTGGATACTCTGGCGGAGGCTCCGGATATTCAGGATACTCTGGTGGTTCCACTGGATACTCTGGTGGTGGTTCCAATGGATACTCTGGTGGTGCTTCTGGCTACAGTGGGTACAGTGGTTACAGCGCCCCGTCATCCTACAACGCAGCCTCTTCCTACAGCACTCCATCGTCATCCTACGGCCCTCCCTCACAATCTTACTCTGGTTCTACCAATCATTACAATACCATCAGCTACAGTAGTGCGGCAGGTTACGGAAAACATTAAGTGTCATCAAAATCATCTGTCATCTTTTATCATCAAATCGTTCGCTTGAACAACTTTGTTTTGCGTCGTCATTAACATTATCATCATCATCATCATCATCATCATCATCTTCACAATCATAAATTTTCATTTTTCAACTTTCATCCTTCAGTACATGCCCTATTATCATCACCATCAAAAACACTTCCTCTTTTTGACACATTACATGCTCTTCTATACTAATTCATCATCATTTCTACATCACAATCTAAGTCATAGTTATCTCTCATTTCACTTGAATAGGATTTTTGTTGTATATTAGTTAACTCTATTTATCGTTTTTGTTGAAAACTTTAGTTATAGTATTAGTTGTTGTCATGTGATCATAACTTGAGTCCTGTTAAATAAATTATGTTTTGTAAAAAAATGAAATTTGAGTTGTTATTTTAGATTCTAATTAAGCACATTAGTTATAGCTGTACCAAAAAGCTTTTCTATGTATAAATATAAGGTTAAAGTCTGATACCATTCGTTAACAGTTTGCCAAAGAGTTGAAAATATTTCACTCAAACATCTCAACACGTACATACGTATGTATATACACTGTGAAGCGGTCTATTATGAATTGTATGACGATTGCCAAACGTACCCTGAAAAATGTTTGGAAATATTTAATGGTGTGTGTGTGTGTGTGTTTTTAAAAGTCATGTTTGAAATCCCTTAAAAAAAATAAAAAAAAATAAAACAACATATAGTTTTAATCATATTAATGAAAAATCTATATGATCTTTCGTAAAATGTGATTTGGCCACATGCATACGAGTTTGAATCGTAACGAATCTAACGTCGGCAAAGAAAATAGGCTAAACGCATCACTTTTCATTTCTAGAGGCAAGCTCTAATTTTAAGTGTACGGTTGGAAGCAAGTAATTTATGATTCACAAGGCAGAGGGGTGTCTGCCACTACTCACATACTGTCACCTGTTCAGTACCCTAGGAGCGCTGGAGCATGCCACCTGAGTTAAGTGTTATCTAACACTGAAAAGATTAAAAAGTACATAAAATAAAATAATTTTTAATTAATGACATACAGGAACAGTACATTTGTGCAACGTAGACGTACTCTAATGTAGCTTCTTTTTAGTAACTTTTAAAATCTGTATTTTATCAATAAAATATTAGTTATTTTTATCCGATTGAAGGGAAACTATTTAATCTTTCTTAGTAACGGTTGGAAAAATTCTCTTATACAATATGAAGTTTCAGGATAAAATCGTTCCAAATTCTTGTGTTTATTAGTAAATCTGTCTCTTGAAACCACCAACAGACCCATGAAAATCTTAATTTTGTTTCAAAAATTATATTTCATTCTGTCGATTACTATACGCAACGTATACCAATGACGCCATAACATTTGGTGAGAAAAGATTGAATACCTATTTGTAATAAAAGCTTCTTAAATACACAATTGTTATTAAATGAAGGGCACTTGATTGACCAAGTTCTTAACTTTATTTACATGAAGTGCGTTCAGAAGAGGAAAGTAATTTTTAAAGGAATGAAAACGTAGATGAATAGAATCCTACATTATATTGGATCGTACTTCAAATGGTGTCTTGAATAGTTAGCATTGAGGAAATATGAGAATGAAAGGAGAGCAATACACTCAATATGCACGAAAACTTTGAGTTGAAAGCGTGAGTTAAATATTTAAATTTTATTTGGTGTCCATTTCATGTGTTTGACATATCCCTTTGTCTATAACTTCTTTCTTTCATAAGTATAAATAAACCCCAGTATGAATTTTTATTACAATGTCAAAAGAACTCAAACACGTTGTTTGCTCGATTCTTTAGGTGTCAAAGAGACGCCTCAGCATAGCAAACAGTTAATCCTGTAAAAAGGTAAAAGGTGTAAGTAACAATTGTACATCAGAAACATATACATGTGTCCTGTCCAGGAGCACAGCAATAAATACTGTGCGATCCACCTCCGGTGGTGTGTCGAAGCTGTCTGAAATATTATTTGATAAGATTAATTTTACACCTTAAGAATTCAGCAGTTCTAGAAACGTCCTATTTAAGTTTTTTTAATATGACGATGATTAATGTCTGCAATACTGTGAACTTTCTACGTATACCAGAAATTATATATGTTTATTCATTTCCTAGATAACGAATATTAATACTTCCATTTAATTGAAGCACTTGAAAAAGTAAGATATAACCTCACTCCAGAAGTACTTTACAGTGACTCAATAAAAAAATTAAGTTGGAATTTTAAATGAGGTTCATTTAATATTTTACCAAAAAGTTCTTGTAAAAGGCTAAGTATTTTCCACCTATATATTTTTCTGAATGTTAACAAAGCAGATTTAAATTCTGACCTTTAATTTGTAAAAAACACAATTTGGATTCTTATCCAACTAGTAGCACAAATACGTTAAGTTCAGGGAGTTATTTCTCCTTTGGGGAGTCCCATCATCTCTTAGAACAAGGTTAAACTAGGTACCCTTTATCGATATACAGTCCCGCGTGTTATCTTTATATCTGACATCATTGTAACATGACCAAACATGCTGATTATTGGTATAACTCATACGATATCAATAAAAATAATATTCTTAACAAAATAATGCACTCAAACATAAACCCACTCAAAAAGCATATATTCTACCGTACTTAGTGTAGGTTAATCGAGAGTCCGACACTGAAAATTAAGGCACGTTTTCATATTACTTTTCTTAGTTAGAATTTTGATTCTAGTCATAAATAATGATTTGTATTTTAAAATTTATATTGCATATACATATAGTTTTAGATTATAAATAAATTCTTCATACAGAAATCCACTTACAGTTTGGCCATAAAAGGGAGGTATAGAGGCTGTAGATTTTGAGACAAACTGGATTTTTAGCTTTATAGTAAAACTAAAGAGCTTTTACTGAAAACCAGACTGAACAAGAGTACTGTAAAACTCAATGGGAATCTATTCTATTTTACAATCAATTATGATTTTATTCGCATTTAGAAAAGAAGTTATGAGTTTAAGTTGAATTAGAAATACTTATAAACAATGTTAATTTAGAAATGCTCGTTTACTAAACTCTGAATGTTGAAGAACTTATAGTATAGTTACTATACTAATAGTTAGTATTATAGTTACTATAATACACTACTTTAAGATCTTAAAATATTCTACTGTGAATTACTATGATCATGATTTACAAAAAAAGTACGGCAAAAGATCTGAGTTAGTTTTACACCTGTTCTATACGGAAGAAGATTAATTTAATTAATTTTATTGTATATATGTATCCGCCATACAAATATAAAAATGACGTATATTAAATTTGTACGAAAATATAAAATGTAAGATGTAGACGTTTATGATCATATGTGATGTAGAAAGTAGACCTAAGGGTCCGGAAAGTATGGTAACAAAGGTACAGCAGACTAATGTGCGCATGTCCGGTGTCCCCGAGCCTAGCCGAGGCCGCGGAGCAGGCCGCGTCACTCTCCTGGACCTCCTAGACACTTTCTTCATTTCCTCTCACCTCACAGTTTCTCCCACAGTTCTCAGTAAGGATAAATCAAAGGTACGCTCGGCCGTTGATGACCACTGTCACTTTCTAAACCAGCTCATTTCAACACAAGCTTTGGAACAAAGCAACCACACACTCTAGATAATATGTTTTTGTGGTGTGAAAAACTACTCTAAAAGTAAACAAGATTAACGCAGATTTTGGGTTCGTCCCTCAGAGAACAACATCTTGGCCTGAAGCCTTCTTCTGGCATTAACTGAAGTCTCCGCTGTTCCCACTGGCACACTGATTTCCATTTTCAATTTCGGAGCCTCACAACAAATTTCAATCCTGTAAGTTAACTCACTCGTAAGTTATCACACAGTGGGATACACACGCAGACAGAACTCTTAATGGCGTCAACTGATATGAGAGACTCCGCTAAACATTCAGCCAATTAAACTTCGTAGAGGAACATTTTAAAGATATGTTAACACTTTAAGGGCACATGTTAACACTTTAAGTCCTAGGTTATTAGTAAACTACTATAACATTTGCTTGTAGATCAAGTATTCTTGCATCGATGAAACGTTGTAAATAAATAAAATTACATTACCTAATGATAAACGTGTAATGAGTATCAGGTGTTAGAAGGTACTCCGTCTGTTTAAGGCGTTAACTTATACGCATAAGCAAACACTCATATGAGTAAATATATGTATAATTGCGTATTATTTTGAGGAATGTTCCAAAACTAGGTATCCCCAATGTTAGTTTAATATTTGTACTTAACAGACGGAGAAGAAAGTGAGTTAATAGAAACTTTCGAAATATACATTACATGCTTCGTCCATCATTGTTCATCAATAATCTTAGCCGCACGGAGCGCCTCTTCGGTAGTGGCGGCAAATTAAAAATTAAAATATACACTATATAAATGCATTTTCTTTACAGTTATATCAATACTGTAGTATCTCTAATCTGACAAATTCAGGAATGTTGCTGCGTTATGGGGCATGGTCACCACTATCCTCCCACCGATCTTGTGAGAATCGAAAATACAACTCTACTGTTGATTCAGCACGACTCTTCCTGCACGCAGGCCTGTATCGTTTACAAAATTGAGTGAATACAAAAACCGAAAAATTCCGTATTCATGCATTACGGAAGGCCCCCCCCCATTACACTGTTCGGAACGAATAATTCAATCCTCTGACAAGAGTATTCTGCTTTTAACTCAAGTTTGAAATTAAATTCATTTTTTATATTTTAGTTTAGAACTAAATCTCTTTATAATGAATGATTTAAAAGTGATAATATTACTTTAGTCACCTCCTTAAAGGGTTCTTTAAATTATTGGTAGTACCTATAATTTCTGAGGAAATTGTTTTGTTTCTGTTGGTTTCAGTTTATGGGTAATTAATCCATTTGCCTATTCATATAAGTTTTAGTCCAACGCATTTATTACATAATACTAAAATAGTCAATAATCTGCTCCTTCCTAAAATCTGCTGTGTAATTGCATACGCTAGGAACTTCCTCTCCCAACAAATTAATTAATGAAATTAACGTATCTAACAAAACAATTTTATCACATGTGTTAAAATGTCATACGGTTAACCTTCACAATATACCTGTATTCTGTTTACTAAATTTGTCTATTCTGTATATTGCCTCTATCCCAGTAAGCGCCTTTTTAGCTTACTAAAAAAATGAAATTGAAAGAATAAACTAAACCGTTCAAGCTTTAAAAGTGCAGTAAACATTATTAATACATCGATTCTTTTTAAATTACTCCAAGTCTTCAAAGTTCAAGCTTTATATGATATCGACCTACCCAACAAAGTAATTTCATCACATGTGTTGGTAATTACTGGGAAATGTCATAGGGTTAACCTTCACAATATATTACATTTACTGAATTTGTTTATTCTGTATGTTGCTCGTTGCCAACACGGTTACCAATACAACCAAGTCAATATATGAGTTACTTTTTGACAGGCGGAAATTTAGATTCCCTATTGACAGAGATGTCACAGATAGAGTTGACACCAAACTTCAAACCATTGGGTCATCGTAGAGACAGAAATCGGATTTCGTCATCAGTAACCATACTAGAAGCCATACTGCGCTTGTGCATAGGCATTTTAGTATGAGAACAATAGCTTGTAGCACGTCGAGAGCAGTCACTAAGTTATGAAAGTTTAAGGAGGCCGAATGTTTTGTCTTATCCTACATACTTAATAGTCATATATTGGTGTGTATAAATATATCCCATGTTTGTATAACGTACCACATGAATAGATAATAATGTTTTAATAAATCATAGTAAAATGTGTAATGATACTTCATAAATGTCCCAAAGATATGCATTGCAGATAGTATTTCCTATATCTAAAAATAGTCATTGAAATAATACAATCGTTTTATAATTTCATCCAAATTGTAATTTCTTTTTAGTCCTTCATAAAGTCAGTCTGAAAGTTTTCATAACAATTGAACAATTGAATATCATTATGCAAACACATTTCGCTCCACACAGTATCAGTTGCATGTAACATGATACCGCTACTGTGTTTAGCAATTGGTGTTGTATCAGTTCGCCTACCAGCCACAAGGTAGCGCGGCAGGTCTTACATTAGATGCAGCAGTTTGTTGAACAATTCAGTGAACGTGGAATAAAGAATATAATTAATTATTGTAAAAATAAGACACTTAAAACTGTCGGATATCAACTATAGAAACTCGTTAAGATCAAAACTTGGGTGAAATGCATGATTATAAATATAAAAAATGATTTTAGTTGTAACAAAATAGTAATTTTTCTTTTCCAATTCAATCAAATATTGTCAACTTTCTCAAAATGCACGACTTAAACAATAAAAAGGCTTATTCTTTGAATAATTTCATTTGAATACATTTTTAAAATGTATCTAAAATGTAGATTATTTTTATTTCATAGAATTACGAAACTAAGTGTACAAAATTGTTTACACCGTTTCAAAAGATATTTTAAATGCTGTTAAAGATATTTTTAACTGCTGACTTGTGTTCATTGACATAAATAACACATTGAGCCCAGTAAAAACCGATTGTTAAAGTGCATAAAACTGCAACATATTATCAGGTTACGGAGTTTTAGTAGAACTAGTTCACACTCCTTGGACGGAACTGTAGGTATGCAGAGTCCATAGTTCATGGAATTAAATTAATTTGTGTGAATTTAATTCATCTTGGTGCAGACTAAGTTGTTGGTTGGCATATTTGAAAATATCGCAAAAATCATATCTCCTTAAGACAATCACTACGAATACAGAAGAAATAGGGCAAATATTTGAACACTCAACGAGGAATAAAAGGCATTTGAAGTAGTCTAAGCATTTTGGGTAATTGTGAAAACAGGTAAACGAAAACTGTTAACTATAACAATGTGATATTTCTGCTGTACATATGATATGTATGACTTTGAGAAATTACATGTTTTAAAATTATTTGTGACTTAACGATATTTAAACGCGGTATTCCTTTCAACCATATACTCGTACGTACTTCAAAATATCCCATTCACTATTATCTTAAGCAGTTTTGGCTAGGGTTTAATTTCAAGATACTTACAAATATTACTTTAAATGCGTACAACTCTTTTAAAGTATTTTTTATAGGCATAACAATACAGAATGATACAAAAGTCAGCCTTCAGAGATAGTGCCTTAAAGAACACCACCTATAAAGGTTTTTTTAACCTTAAATGAGGTAACCCGTAGGTGTATTACATAAGACTCTTCTCTATGCATGTGCTGATATGGGGCTGACGAGTGTCAAAACATATGTTACAAAATATTTTTAAATAACTACTATTGATAGTTTTGAATACCGACTTCCTTGAAAAATGATTTATTTAAACTAACAATCCAAATATCAAAATCGCCAAACAATACAACATTGTATTTTACTAAAAAAAAAATGGAATGCATAAAACTAATCGAAATAATCCACGCTATTTGCTATTTATTTCTCGAATCCACAATAAAGTTCAAGAGAAATTTACTTAAATATGGTTTTTAACAATAGCAATTAATTGAAAAAATAACAAAAGTAAGCAAACATTTTCTTTCTTTACATGCTAACGAAAGAAAATTATTTCCCCACAATTCCATAAGATTGTCGAAGGGTGATACGTCATTAGGGTAGTAATGGATTAAAATATATTTTTATAGGAAATACAATATTGAATCTGTTTTCAAGTAGATGTCGAAAATAAATTTATTTTCTACCTGTCTGTCAGTACGAAATCTCAAAAACGAACTGACTTACAGATTTGAAATTCTACATTAAGCTTTATGTTACATAGTTAGTTAGAGGAATAGTTAGTTCGATGATGGTGTATGCCACTACATGGGATTTGGCTGAGCGGTAGCAAATATTTTTCCATAGGTCTTATGAGTAATCATAATTCCAACAAGAAAATAGCAGTATAAATAAATTTGTAAACAAACTCAGAACAATCATAAGAGGTTTTATAACATGTTACGCTATATCAATATTAACACTTGCAGCGTAACTATCCAAACACTTACAATATCATTTTATGGTGACTACATGTTTTAGATGTTTATTATTTAAACAATAATATGAAACCAAATTTAATAGATGAAAATTTTAACGTGTCATGTAGCAAGATACATAGGAAAGGTTTCATCTGTAGACGTGAAATTTGTAAAGAAGAATGAGTTCTATGAAGGTACAGGTCCAGCCATGGCAATTGGCGTTTTTGAAGCCTATCACTCATTAGAACAAATTCTATTTGTTCGCCGGAAATGTACAAAGTTCTTTTCCGTATGATTATCTGTGTCGTTCTGACTGTCGATAACAAAGTGTTATGTCTTGTTCAGACTTGTTGTGGTGTTGCATTGAACCTTAGTAAAGCCTGTTACGCGACACGTCGTGCGGTGTACTGCTATTTCTTATATTTAAAACTATAATTTATTTTGTATAACAGTCCAATACCTAAGAATTTAACTGCTAAAATTACATGTTAGTAAAAAATATGAAAACTCTTTTAGAAATGATAGCACATTTTTAAATTTAAACATTTTCAACACACTTTTAAAATTGAATCAATATGCTGCATTAATCTTAAAGACTCACTGCTTTCAAAATATTACCAAAATATAGTTATACGGAGAGTTTAATTAATCATAGACACCTACAGGTGTATGATATCTATAGAAATTTTAATTTCGCATGACCAGATATTGAAATTAAATATTTCATTACTTACTGCTTAGCGAGCATTTTTAGAGGGAGCTAGTTTGTTTTAAAATCAATTATAATAGTATTAAATCAGTTTTATACTATATTAATTATCTAATCATATTGAGAAAAAAAATAAAATAGTAGGTTTGGGGAGGTTTCAACAATTTTATTTGTTGATTAAAACTATGCATTTATGAAAAACAACGTATTTTATATGTGAAAAAAACATCATTTTGATGTAGGTGGTCTAAAATGGATTTTTCTATTGAAAATACAAATTATACAATTTTAATTTACTATCACAATACCTAAATATTCTAAAAAGGAAATTAAAACTTACTTTTTATGTGCGATTTAAAAAATACGTTCCAGTATATATTTATACTTTATATTTTACATACTTTAAAAGTAACAAATTGTGTTAATTAGTTTATTATTATTTTCAAATTAAAATCAAATACAAAATTTATAACAGTTGTTAGTAACTGAATTAACTGATAGATTTGTCGCTATGAATGCTGTGCAAGTAAGGAAAAAGTTGATCTATTTTTAGTGAATGATTTCAACATTTTACGTTTGCTCGTTTGTTTAGCCTGGAAAGTAATGAGTATGTCAATTTGTAAACCACAAGAAAGGACATTAAGCTAGTTACGTGTAGCGGGCAATCATTGTAGCGGAAGCTGTAGCTGTTACTGTCTACATGCCATGATTATGTACCAATTGTGTGTGACCTTATTCATCATGAACATTTTGGTTACTTCCAAAAATTACAGGAATACCTTTTCATCCACCATGAAACGCATGTCAATTTTCTTCTAACCACAAACAACATGTTAAATCATTTAAATATTTCCTTATGTCAGGTTTTCACGTTTCTTTTTTATTCATCAAACCGGTGAGGTATGAATTAGATGAGAAAAATGAATGCACATTGAGAACATACAAGTAAAAAAAATCTGAGTAATCACAGAACACAGAATCTCTGAACAATTTGATGAATCAGACGTCTTTCCCCCTGTCTGAAATGTAAAAATGGCATTTATTGTGTATTGAAAATCCATCATGAATACACTCATAATTGGGGGTAGTAAGTAAAAATAATGCGTCCCCTAGATCAGAAGCGTTAAAGTGGTGGCAGCAAACACATAACTATGTTGACTAGTTGTTACTTGCACGCTTTCTTCTCGACATAACATAGGCGTCATTAACAACTTTTATTTAAATGAAATTCAAGCATTTCTTACATAAATAATGGTTATTGAAGGATAGCCTTGCATGTCTAATGTGGAATGGAACCCTGAAGTCGTAGATTAAGACCCAGAGGAAACGAGGACCTCATGGCTATGTATCAGGTCTGGTTTAATGCTTGACAGATACATAAATGAAATCAAAGAAATATGCCCCTGGCGCTAGCCATTACAACAACTGTGTTCCACTCAAAGTAGGCTGGACATATCCTAGCATTCGGATATCATGAAAATAGAAAATTATAGTGCAATATATATATATATATATATATATATATATATATATATATATATATATATATTTAATACGGTGTGGTTGGCAAAAGTAGCCTACATAAAACTTTCACGATCGGATTTCATCACTCGTGCAAACTGAGAGAAATACCTATTTTTGTAGTTTGACGTTAATTTATAGGAAATTATATTTCAAAATTCATATATCTGATCACTTACGAATATACTTAAGTTCAAGGTAATTTTATAAGTCACAATAATTAGGATTAAACATTCTATTGCAAACCCATAAGTTAACAAAAGATAAAAACAATTTAACTTTAAACATTAAAACCGTAGTAAGGTGTAAAACTTAAATGAATCAAACAGGTGTAACAGATGAACTTAATAAAATAAGATAATACTATAACGAAAATACATGGATATTATATGGAATTGAAAAGTTTACTGTATTATTTGGAAACAGCATTATCGGTACACAATGAATTATTTTAACAAATATAAGTTGATTGCTTTATCGTTTCCAAAAATAAACCGATGTGTTACAACGTAAGGATGTATTGTTTTATTCTCGGAATCATTTCAAAAATTGCGATTACACCAAAATGCCACTAATGAAATCCGCAAATACAATGAATGAAGTTAAATCAGCCCTGAAATTGGTATCGATTTGGTATTTCCTTTGTTGTTGCGTAATGTTGGTTGATTCTCCGAGATGACCGCAGTTGCACAAGAGCGAGGCCGGGGAAAGTGTCCGGGCAGGGCGAGTCTGGCCGGGGGCGGCTGCGGCGGTGGCTGCGACCGGACCAGTTCATGTCCGTGCGAAAGTAGATTGCTTTCCCTCAAGGTCATCTTGGCGATCGAGTGCTGACCACTTTCGCTGCTCTGTCACTGCCGCCGACTGACCTTTGGACTTCCTTATTACTTGCACTTGCTGGGCCAATTCCTCTTCTTTTGTTGCACAACAGGTATTTATCGCGATTATATGGCGAGTAAAGCGCTGCAACAGAAGTACACGCTACACATTTCTAAAAAGAGTTTGTACTTATCGTACGACCATTTTGCAAATATTAAAATACACTATTTTGCTAATTGTACTTATTTTTTTTATTCAAAACGTTAATAGAGCCACTATTTTAAGCATCAATTTCAGGATCAGTAATCGTTTACACTTTTAATTACACTGCGGTATACTTCTTGAACTTAAAAAATAAATGAAATACCCCTTTGTTATTAAAAATTCATAATGATAATATAAATCTATTCAAAAGTTTCAATATATTAAAAAAAAATTTGAAGTACTAAAGAGTAGGAGATGAAATATTTTGTATATTTTTAAAATCTATATGGCTGATAGTTAAAAACAAATTACAGACCTGAAGTAGTTTACTTAGTCTCTTTCAGAGTCTCTTTGCCATTTGATGAGCGAGTATTGTCAAATGCTTTCTGTTCTAAACTTTATGACGATAGCTCTATCATAGAATTCAAAATGTGTCATAAAACAGATACTAATACCGTTGAAATTCAGCTTAACTCGCTTCATAAAACGTCAACTAGCCATATTAAATTGTGTATAAATGTACGAGTACTTAGTAAATATGGCGAGATAAAAAACTGTTACCACCATAGGCTTATAAGAGCATATAATCCACTGCATATTTCTTCAGCTTTGAGTTTTTTATAGTGATCTATTAACGGTAGCTTTGGATTGAATAATGTTGTATAGATCAGCAATGACAAAGGCAAGAAGGAATGAATATATATTACTCGTATGTCCAGTACATGTAAAGAACCAGGAGAATATGTAAGAAGCCTACTTAACAAGACTGTATAAACTTCCGTGAATGTCAGAAGCCATATAAATAAATCTCAAACGTTTTAACTCTGCGTTAAACTCTTTGATTTAGTAGAACTTATCATGAAAGGTTTTTTGCGTTTCTACGAGCGAAAACTAATCACTGAATCACGGCCAAAAAGATTAGTACACTCTATATTTTCACCGTAATGATCCATTTAGTTTCTACTTTAGACATTTGCTCGTGAATCCATCTTCTCGATCTAAAAATCAATCAGAAAGCTCTCCCAAACTCTACTGAAGTTCGACATTTCCATTAAACTCTCCCCAATCTGTGTAGGCATCTGGAATGCCTATATTTCGAGACCTAAATAGCTTATAAAATGATAGATTAGTCTTTTAGCGAAATTTGTCTACTTAAAATAATTTGAGTTCTTCCGTTCAGTGCAGACTTCGAAAGTGAGGAGCCAAAATTAGTAGGAAAACAGCAAACGTAGTCTGCAATCTTGGTCTGCATTGATACCATCTACCATATCCAAAACAACGCGTTTTTACAAACCTGGACGAACGAAGTTACTGGCCTACGAATAAGTTAAAGGGCACCTCAGATGCTAAATAAGAAAATAAATTTTAAGATTATTATTCGTTGGAAGGTTTCCTTTACAGTTATATCTAATAATCAATACAGGATAGTAAAATGTTTCTTCTAAATTAGAAACATACCTTGAAATTGTTATGGCAGAAGAATGTTATTACAGATTGAAGGATCTTGCAAACACTGACTTATCTTCCAAAACACATAACCGAACGAGGTGTTAACTAGTTTAATCTGTGCTGGTGTAACTAAAAGAACTTTTGTAGGCCTTCTAATTTTGGCCAATTAAAATTTGAGCACCATTAAAATTTGGTGCTGAAGATGGTATTTTTTACTTTGATGGTGTGATGATGTAAAGTACGTGGAGTGTGTGAAATGGAATACTGTACTGTCGTGTTATTAAGGAGTATAAGATCACATATAGCATCAATTCTGAATAATATAATTTGCAATGTTGCTTCCAATATCTGCTTTTCCCTACCATCCACACCAACTACTGGTCAACAAAACATACATTCGAATAGTGTAATTCCAAACTTAAATATTTTTTGTTCCATGAAATTCTTATTTCTGAGACAATAACATCTTTGAAAATAATAAAACGAAGGATGCTTTTGAGATTTCCGCTTTTAGCTTAAGTCGCTTAGGAATTGGAATTTTGACATACTTTTCAACACTTCAATCCTAAGGGAATATTTATAATATATCTTAAGATTATCAAAGCCAATCCAGTGCTGAAAACCCAGAATAAAACTAATCCAGACGCCTATATACGCGTTTCAATTACACCAAAATTATCTTAATGCGTTCAGTTAGTATTTATTGTTATAAGTTTTATCTTTAGGTTATATATTTTTACGTGTTTTTATTTATGTCAAATTAAACAATTTTATTATATTATAACAAATTTTAAAATTCATATTGTGCTTATAAATTGATGATTGAGTACCTAGATGCAAGAGACTTAATAAAGTTGTGGTAGATGCATGTGGTAGATGCAACTGGAAGACACTAAATTGTTAGTAAATAGCAAAAATGTGACTTTTATTTAGTTTTCATCAATTCCCCGAGCTATGTTTGAAATATTTTGCTATGTCACACAAATTAAAAAGTAATAGAGGTAGGCATATGAAATTTTCAGGTTTTCTTTACCATGACAAAAACTAGTGAGAGCGTAATTGAGTTTTTTACACATAACGCAGTTATGGTAGAAAGAGTCAATTCAATTTGAATGTTGAATTTAGCTTCAACTCACCTTCTTTTTATTGCAGCGTACGGTATCTGACACCTTTAGTCGTGGTGCCTATGATATATAAACTATGTAAAGGTTTATTTTGAACTTTTTCGTCGCCGATTTTCTTTGTACCTCTTCAGACAGAGATGACTCCAGATTCCAGGAGTCAAGTCTAAGATCCTACGAATTTCAGGACGTTATTAAACACAATAAAAAGTGTATGTGCAATAAAATTAGTTCTGTACCTCATAATTGCGCGTATTACATAGGGTTAAACACTCAGTGAACTGTTACATAGCATAAATCTCGCGTGTTTGTTCAATTACATAGGTTATATTGATTTCTTGCATCAAACAGGTTACAAAATTATTTATTTATTTATCGTATGGCTGGAGATAATATAAAATATATGAAGTGATAAGTGTACAAAAAAGGTTTACAAAATTTGAATCAATAACTTTTACCTAATTATGATTTTTAATTAATCCACCTTTGAATGTAATAATTTCCATTCAAACCATATTTCTTGCATGGTAAAATAGTTTATTCAAAATTATTCCTAGGTTTTATGTTTCGTGTGATTTAAAAATGTTTAAAGTTGTTTGTTTACAGATATTGCTAAAGTATTTTTTAATGGCAGTGTCATAAAAAACCTAGATTTTATTACCTAAAGTCAACCTAAATTATTAATAATTGTTTTTTTGATAAGTTAGATGCGTATTCACATTTAATTTTTATTGCTGTATTTATTGTTAAATTCCAGATATTTAGTTTAAATGGAACTAAATATTTTTTGCTAACCATTCATTGAAACATCCAGAAGAGATTAGAAGTGCTTATTTCATACCCTGTATGTCATATTTGACACACCACATTTGTTATGTTATGTTTAAAACAACACAATCTACAACCCCGTGTTAGAGTCCATAAAGAACACCTTCGTCTGCCAAAACTAATCTGTACAATTACATCAAAGTTAGCCGAGTGAGAAGAGATAACCAACCCAAGGTCACGCACGAGCAGTTAATCGTGATACGTGTCTGGGGGGCAAGTCACGTGAGGCTCACATGCACGGCGCCTGCGCACGCGCCGATCTCTGTCAGCCATTCCTCCGTGACTAACGTTAAATTCATTGGTCTTTTTGCTAATTACAACAGAAGTATATTCAACTATTCAGTCAAGTCTCATTATATTGCAACTGTTTTTCGAATTTAACCGTTCCAAAGAATAATGTTGGGGGAAAATGAAAAAGTAGAAACATCTCCCTTTCTTTTTCCAAATTGTAATAGTGGTGTTGTAGAAACCTTCTCTATGAAACGTTTTAATCTTACAACATTTCAAGAACCCTCCTTTTCATAGTATCACGAAACATTATATTTATATCAATTAACAGGTTAATAAAGTCTGGAAGGAAAAATATGTACTTGAAAAATATTACAATTCATTAAGTTTGAAATCAGATTTCTAATGACTTTATTTATTTTGGCACTTATACTCGTAGTTGCGCTAGTGAAGGAAATAGTTCATAAATATCCATAGGGGGAGAGTTTATATATTAGGTATTAATGCTTCGTGTTTCATTATTCACTCATATGTGGCTATAGTATCAATATTGGGGTGGCAGGGTACCCCCGGAAAGTAGGCGGGCGCTGCGGCTTGTACCTTAGAATAGTATAAAAAAAGAAGAATGGCGCAAACTAGAGGTATCTAATGTTCCTCTGCCAAATTTGGTAGCCAAATAAAAATTTGAATTTTGTATAAAACCCCACAGTTTAAAGTTATTGCAAGGCAGATAAACCATCCACTCTTTTGTTTTACTAGTTATTTTGAGAACTGAGTACACAAAATCATAAAAACAGTTGTTACAAGAATCAACTGACATCAACAACCATGATTAAAATAGCATTTATTGGGTTTTGTTTTGACTGACTGCATCCCATTAGTGTGGTCTTTGTCACAGTAACTGGACTAAATGTGTCTCAGTACACAATAAGAGATGACATGGCAAAACCATCTATTGATGGGACCAATAGGGACTACTAGGGTCACTTGCTAGGGTTTCCTATTTAAAAGCTTTGACTTACCCCCAAAATACTCAATTTTGAGGGGGTGGGGATCAAACATTTTCATACGTCACAAAAATTCCTAAGTTGCTCATATAAACATACCCCAAAGTAAATCACTCCATCTCTATTCATAAGCAAGTTAATATTGGGAGGTCGGGGACTTTTAAGACATCCGGTCTACATATTTGGCATATTACTTCCCATGTGATTGTTTAGATTAATGCTCAGTTTGTTGTAATATGTGCTCACAAATTTCAAAAATCTCGTCTTAAGATAACCTTTTATTTTCTCCTTTAATGACGCCCGTAGATAGAAGTATTTTACTTTTAAAGAATCATCTCTGTTCTTTGTACAAAAGGTAATAGATAAAAAGTTCCATTTACTAGCATGACTTCTCCTTTAAATCCAATTAATATATAAATAAGCAAATTAATAATAAATGTTGCTCCCGCTTTATTCCATGGGAGTGTTGTTGGGTTTTATGGAAATCTTAATTAACTGTTACTCAATAATGCCAATTTCAATAAAATCCTATATTTGGCTATACAATCTCTTTCTTGGAATTCTATTAAAGTTTACTTACAGTACCGTAATTTTATTTTGTGAAGTTGTGGAGTGGGTAATGAATTTCTACTTATAACATTTTATTATTTAATAAATTAACTTGTTCAGAAATAATCTTTTCAAATCATTTTAATGGAGATTTAAAATAATTACATAGATTTTACTGTGTGATTAATCTTTTCATTTCATATACATTTGGCAAGATAGGATAAAATATTAATTAGTTCTTGAATTTAACAATAAAAATAGTACAAACAGTTTTGTATAATTTTGAGAGTATTTCTTATAACAGGTTACTGTAATTTAATTGCATTTACAATAATGATAATGAAATTTGGAAATAATTTTAACTACTAACTAATTTACTAATTTTAACTAATGGTATTCTAAATCTTGTAAAGTTGGTATAAAGTTAGGCCTCATTAAATTCATGCAACATTATAACGTTATAGCTCATTCAGTTTTGAGCTATCAGTTCATTGATTAAAAAACCTATTGACGAAAAGATGTAAAAAGAAACTTACTTAGGAACGTTAGGTGGAACGAGGTAGGAGGAATGTTTTGTTAGGACTATAGGAATCCTATAGTTAGCAACTTCAGAACATTTTGGTAGTTTTCAGATATCACTGTAAGTATTTACATATTTTTATAATAATATATTGAAATCGTCTATGAGTTTCTTGTTAGTTGTAAAGTTAGTGAATTAGGAAGTTGACTGGGCCCTAATCAACTAATGTCAGATGTACGTGGACCATTGTAGGAAGGCTAAGTACGAAACTAAACTCACTAAACCGTGCGGGGACATTGAGGGAGCGGGGCGGCCAGCTTTCATAAATCACTCAGATCACTAAATTGCGCAGCTCATGTTCACCATGTGAAGTCTGGAAGTTAAGAGAGGAAGAGTTGACCTGTCCGGTAAAAACTAGATTACGGAAGTTCCTAATCACCGGAAGTCCTGATAAGAGGTAGAAGCAATTGCATCACCCAGAGACTAGTTATTAACTAGAATTTGCAGAGGACACGACCAGCACTAGTTAAGATAGGAAGAAGGCTCAGTACGCGTACCGGTCCGACCACTGACCAACAAAACAAAAGTGGCAGACGCCACATAATAACTATCGAGAATAATGTATAAGTGTAATCTTTATTTGAAATATATCAGATAGACCAATTAGTTAATGTTTGTACAAAGATATAAAATTATTGTTGTACTGTCTACATTTTTGTGTAGGATAAACTATGTATATTGTTGAGTTATTCTATGAAAACATAAAACTTCAAACAGTTTGTATACGATTGTTTCGTATTTACAGTTTTTACTCAAATATTGGTTTTTAACAAATTATGAAAATGATCTAACACTCATTATTTTGTAAGTAGAATTTAAATTAAATTATTCAACGCCGTAAGTGTTCTCATTAAACTACGTAGTATTGCAATTATAAGTAAAACAGCATATTAAAAAAAAAAAACACTACGTTCCCAAGAAATAGCTTTTAAAATACGAGTTTAATCAATGAAATCAACAAAGAAAGAAAATATTTATATCGGTTTAGAGAAATTTTTCTCTTCTTCTCTCCAGTTTAAGAGGCCAACATGTAAAACGTAGGGATTCACTTAGTTACTGTAAACCATAACATTATCAATTTAACCGTTGCAGAATATTTGCTAATGAAAATAAGTAAAGTAATGATTTGTTGATAGTTTCTATATCATATTACAGAATTTTAAAATAATTGGCGCCAGCCGGCAGAAACCGGCGGTCAAAACATCCCGTTTTCTGCCGCCGAAATCAAATCTTGCAAAGACTTTTAACATCGGGTTTCCACTCTCTTTTTTTTCTTTTATACTCTATGCTTTATGTTCTAATAACAAAGACTATAAAATTAAATGCACATTGAACTTGGTTGCATTTAAAGATTTCCATGACATTCCCACGTCCCATCCCCTCGTCCCCACGTCCCCCATCTCCCACGTCCCCCCTTCCTCGCTACGGCATGTGATAATTGCACAAAATATGATATCTGTATAGCATTGTGCAAAAGGTGCAGATTTTATTTGCTACGGTTTAAAAGTATTAACGTGTTTCAAAACATTTTAAACACTTTACAGAAGATTCGATATAACATTCTTAAGCAATTATTATCTTTTAAGATGTGCACACCGTTCTGTACCTGCGTTAGTGAAAAGATTTATATTGTCCAATGTCCACACTTTGAAGAACGGTAGGGTAAAGACGGTGCAAATGCTCAATTGAAATATTTTGAAAGTTTTCACTAAAAATTAACTGAAATAGTTGAAAAATTTACCCAGGGACTTTTAAATAGACGTAACATTTTCGTTATAGTCGACGTACACTACTTAAACCAAAATCACAAGTTTTTCTGTAATAAAACGTAAACCCTGTCTGTTGTTAATTCAGGGTAGGGTATTAAAAAAAGTATATTTAACTACTAAGACACAAATACTATAACTCAACAAAATAACCTATTTACATTTATTATGAAACTAAATTAGAAATAAGAAGTATGAATAGTTCAACAGGTAAACAACTTTTTCAACATGCATTAAGACATTAACATGTAACGACATTAAATTCACTGGTAAGTGTGAGATAAATCTGGGATCAAATCTCCTATCATAGTGAAACATTTGGTACTACTGATAATTTTCTTTATACAAGCAAGTAAATCACATATTATTGGAACAATTGGCTTTTCTTAGTTCAGAACCATATCATCGTTCAACGTGTTGCCCAGAAAGGTATCAAATTCAGATATCTTAGTGCAAATAACAGAAGATTTTCACTATCGCCGTGAAGAGAGTGGCCTCAGGTTTTAAATAGTATTACTAAAAATTATACAAAATTAATTTTTTCCAGCATTTTGTTTCAACTTCTTTATAAAAATCAGACTGATTTGTAATAACAATAACGGTTTCTTAAGCTCTTTTTGGAGTTCACAGACATAATCCTCAATTGTTATAGTATTGAGTGTAGAGTTTTCCTGTGTGGACTAATTTATAATGTCCTTACAGAAAAAGGTTTGGTCCTCAAAAATTTACTTTAAACAAAATAGAACTTTAAATTCATGAAGTGCAAAATTGAAATAGAATATTGAATAAGATGATTTTAGCAATGGTATTATGTAACCTTAGCTTTACCACTCATTTTTACTCTGAATTATAATTGGATTATTAAGATTAAAATATTGAATGATTTTGGCATTCGTTTAAATATGGACATGATTAAATACTTGGCCTTTTTATAAAAAAGTAACATTTAACTTATTGATTCTAATTAAGTAACTAAAAGCAATTGAGTTGATTACCAAGCGACATTTTTATTTAAATTAAAATATTGCACCACACAACATAAATAAACATTTATAATTCCACCTGAAAATAAATTATGGATGAGAGAGTAATACAGGTTTCTCCCACAAAGATATTAAGATATTAACTTTTGTGAAATAATGAAAATGTATTACTTTGATGTAAAATTACTTTAGTGGCTGAAACTTTGAGGAATGACTCCTTTTTCGTAAGTTGTATGGATTTTTTCCGCTTTAGTACAAATTTCCACAATGGAGTTTATGTTTTTCCATAAAAAATAAACTCAATATTACTCCTTCAAAATTTTCTCAGGTTGCTAACCGGATATTCTACTCTCTCATATATCTTAGACCTCTAATATAATTAAAAGATTAAGGAAATTTAACGAAATTTATTATAGTATTATTACTAGTTTATTTGAGTTTTGTATAGATTTAAAAACTACTTTACATATCAATGAGATTTGCTTTTTTCCGGGTCAACACTTGTTTTGAGGAGATGATGGTTGTCCAACGGTGTTGGTGAAGTAGTAACACTGTAAATGATGTAAACCGTTCTAAAGGATGTTTTATTTTTGCGTCAATTATTTTGAAAATTAAATAATATTTCAATAAACAAACCGCTAGCTGGTAAATATTCAAACTGCACTTCCAAGTTAGAAGAATTAGTAGCGAGTCTCAATTAGGACTATTAATTTACATACACTAAATGATGTGTGTGTTTTGTTAAATAAACATTAAACATGAAACTAGATAGAATTGTTTTAGTAACATTTCATACCGGCTTCAACTACTCACACTTGCATTTTTAACAACATATATTTAAAAAAATATTGGTTTGTACTAGAACTGGGATTATCAGATTTCATAATATTTTTCATGAAATACTTACTAAAACATCTAAAAAATAAAAAATGTTAGAAGAAAATATAACAAATAATATAAACGGTTTAATAAGTCTATTACAGAAAGCATTACACTGACATAAAAGTGTCAAACTAAAGTTACAAATAAAAATATAAAAGGAACAATAAATTTTACAATACACGTCGCCGATTGCTAGAAACATTTGTTAGAAAAACAGTCGTAATGTAAACTATTGTGAAAGTTATTCCGCCTGCTCAAAAAATAGCAAATGACAAGTATATCATGGTTGCGGAAAGAAAGCCTTGATCACTGTAGAATGTTGTTCGACAGGAAACTGGAAGTATGTCAAGGAACGAAAGTAAAGTCATACGCGTAAGTATCGATAATTATAGAAAATAACACAATTTCTTGAAAAGGTTGAAAATGCTAATAATTATTTTATTACCGTTATTTATCAGTGAACACCATATATGAAAATCTCTTCAGTACGGGATCCAAATGTCTATTGACTGGTTGAAGTGGTCTATTGAAGGTTAGTTGGAGTGGTATTCCAAAAAAATGCTGGAGGTTTCTGCTTACCTGATTTATCTGCTACAGTCATAAATCAATCTTTTGGAGAATATAATTTTTCTGAAAAGTCAAACTTGCTATAGTGAAACGTTTCTGTATAAAGGGAATAAAACGAACATAAATAATCATTATCAGATGGCTTGTTTGTTAATAATACTTTTGCAGGAAACCTTGCAAGTGGATAATTTAATCAGACGAGCCAGTGAACATTGATCTATTCTTATTGTTGCTTAATGTTATGTTTCGTCAGTGATATAAAGCAAAAAACTTCTCCAACTTCTCCGCATTCTATCCTGTCCCGCTGTTCTATGACATCATATATAAGAAATCTACTCCAACGAAAGTACCAGCACAAAAATGAAGGTGTCAAATTTATCTTATAACTACTATGTTAATTCATAATTAATGCCTAAGAAAAGAAAACCCCTTCTTCTCATATCAACTGTGTGGGTTCTTCACAACTGAAAGAAGTCTAAAGGAAGTGTTAATCTGAAACAGAGACATGAGATTTGGAACATCCACAAGAATAATTTAAGGCAGATATATTATCTTTATAAATCCCTCCTATATTCGTATTCCCTGCTCCAGAATAGTTTCTAAAATGAATTCAACAGAGACATCACAGGGCACGACATCGTGAACAGCTAAATGTTCCTTAGTATTCCTGAGGCTTTTTCAAAATTTAAGACAGTGATGGTCATTGCTAGGAACTACAAATAAGCAAAATATCTCGATGCTCCATATAATTTATGAAAGGCCTTTGTTTGGGTAAGCAAACAAATTACCCAGTTGCTGTTTGAGAAATGTCCATCTCTAACTCTATCTTATATAATTGCACCAGGGAAGATTAAAAATTACCTATAACAGAATTTTATTACGCACCCAAACATGAAAAGTGAAATGTTTCACTATAGTACGAGACATATCAATGCAAGCCTGGGTTGTGGTGCGGTGTTACCACTGAAACAGAAGAATGACTAGTTATTGGATAATCGATTGATTTTAACAATAGAGTGATCGTTTACTTGTCATATATCTTCCTCGATCCTTTACTTTCACGATTTAAATCAAAAGTGTTTTTGGACAGTATGTGAGCAAGTAGAGTAATCGAACGCCAAATACGTAAACAACTGGACGAAGCGAGTATATTTCGTTGAGCGAGACATCGTCGCATCGCCGATGAGAATCAGCTGATTTGACAATGTGGCAACGCCGCATAGTGAGGGGGGAAGTGGGGGCGGTAGCTGCCCATACGGCCAGGCTTGCTATGATATGTCGTACTATTAATAAATTGTTGTATTTTGAGGAACTTACATCTCTACAATCTACCTATTTGGGGTTTACCATGAGGTCTTATACGTACGAACAGCAAAGTCAAGTACTGGACCAATCCTTATAGAATCAAAGAAGGGCCACCAAACACAGAAAGATAGATATATTTTAAAATTGCTCAATTTAATAAAATGTTCAAAAGGTTGCTCCTTTTAGATATATCAGAAAGTGTTTAAATGTTTCCATTTAAAGAAGCACATTTAAAGTGTTTAAATGTTTCCATTGGTAAAGTGAACAGTTTCAAATAATATCACTGAGCTCTCTGTTTACATTTTCAATTGTGTTTGGATTATTGTAAAATAATATGCATCAGAGGATATGAGTTTGTAACCGACTTCAAAAAAGGAAGAAGTTATGTATAACTTGTAATCCAACCTGTTTCAATGTCTGTTTTTTGTCCACTAACATTTCTGAAACGACAATTTAGTAATTATTTTGCAGAAAACAGGGCCAATAATATAATTAAAACTGTTTTTTGTACATGCGGATTAATCCAAAACACTCGTGATAAAAGTAATAGGTAGTTAATAATATTAGAGTTTGATCACAACGGAGAAGTATGTTACAGTACTAATGTAACATTCTGATCCAAATCCAAATCCTAATCCTAACAATATTATAAATGGGAAAGTGCCTTTGTTTGTTTGTTTTTGCTTTTACGCATAACTACTCAACCGATTGTACTTAAATTTTACATGGACATTCTTAGGGTCTCTGGGATAAATATAAGTCTATTCCTATTTCGAACATTCGTCCGGGCTACGCCCCACTGGTTACTGGAGCAGTGAAAAATCCCATCTTGGTCTCTAAAAGTTGTGTAATATTAATTGAATGAGCATGTCAAATGTAATCAACTTTTCTGTATAAACATTGTATTATGACACCATGACAATATTTTTATTTAATTTAACTATTATTTTAATTATAATATTTATGTTTCATAATCAAAATTTAACTAACACAAAACTCCTGTTCTCAGTCCTAAGATGTATGTATATTTTCTTCATCTTGACAACAAGGCAAATTCAACTATAACACTGGAAATATCTTAGAACAAAAAAAGATTGCAAGAGGGGTAAGTAGACCCTTTTTTGACAGAAGTAGTTTTCTGAGATCGAGATATATATATATATATATTCTTGTTCGGAACAGTAAAGTAAACTCAAATTTCACAACATGAATACATTAGACCGATAATTTAAACAGCCTGAAAAAGGCAAAATATATTAGACAGGAAATCTATCCACTACTGGGTTGAGATATAAAGCTCTAGTTACCACTGTTATTCTTCTTATATCAAGACCTTTAAAATGAGGTGTCACTTAATAGGTCTTTACATTTAAAGATTTTGGGCCGCTCCCGACCCCCAAAATCCCTTTTTTGGAAATGGGCAAAGTTGTAACAGTGAGTAAAAAATTACTTCTATTTCCTAGAAAGATGTCCCGAGTTCCATCCTTCCATCTTTATATATCAACAACTAAACAGAGTGTATCCATACTTTTAACTCACACTGTGTCTTTTCTTGATGAGAGCAATGAGGCAAACGCAGTCAAATGATAGTCAGACCTCCTAATCAGGTCAAATGATACAAGAATTAGTTCTTCAACCTCTGATTGTCTAACCATGAACACTGAAATAGTACGAACCTGATCGTATGCCTTATGATGTTTGAAAAATATCATATAACATCATAAGTGCTTTGACAAAGTAGGCTACGGACTCTGATTTAAAATACCGCGTATAAAGCCGCCAGTAAGAGCTAGTAATATTATAAATGCAAAAGTACTTTTGTTTGTTTGTTTGCTTTCACGCGTAAACTACTGAACCGATTGTACTTACATTTTACATAGAAATTCCTAGGGTCCCTGGGCCCTATATAGGCCTATTCGTATTTCGAACATTCGTCCGAGCTACGCCCCACTGGTTAATAAAGCTGTGAAAAATCTCATCTTGGTGTCTAAAGCTGCGAAATTGTATTGAAAGACACTGTTTAGTATAACAAATTTTATAGCAGCACGACCATAGGTTAATTACTTTGACAACTATTATCAATTTGTTTCAATTTATAGTGTGAATGAATAGAGTAAGCTTAATAATAACAACAATACTTATTTCAACGTCGTAGGAACACTGCAAACCAATTCATTTGTTCTGGATTTTACTTAATGAATTTAATTTTGAATGTGTACCAGTTATTGCATTTGGTGTTCTTAGACATTGTGGGACGGCATATTTACAGTAGCTAAAGAAACAAACAAAAAACGGAGAGACTGGGCATTAGCATGATTCTACTTTTATATAACTGTTATATAACTTTAATAACCGTCGCTCTGTAACTATAATTGGAGTAGACAAGCGATTACAGTGAGTCTGTCATTACAGCAAGTGGAATCACAAAACAATACACAAAACACTAAATGCAATTTTTATGTCAGAAAATAGTCCATGGGACATAGCGTCCATGTCTTATTGATGAGGTACATGATAATTTTTAGGTGTATAAATTAAATACTGATATATTTCCTAGACTGGACCGAGGAAATAGTATTATGTCCGAGCGAGTATGGGTTGGGAACCAAGGACATGTATTTTACTGTACCATGTATCATCTTTACACATTGATGACAAATGTCATAATGTAAGTATTATTGATGTTGGTTTTATTTTTTCAATAACAATAATAATCACTATATACTTTTATATAATATATATATATATATATATATGTTTATATACTTTTTTAATAACAATAATTTTAGATTTTAAATAACAATATTTAAATTTATACCATTTAGAAAACGGCACTGTTTTGAACCAGTGTTGCATATTAAAAAATTAACGGCTAGTTTGATCATACATGTCAGCGCAATATATATTTCTACTCTTACATCAGTTATAATACTTTTTCACTTATGTATAGATAAGTGAACTATAACTATAACTTATAAACTAATCGGTTACAGCTATTTAAAAATTAATTGTAGAGTAGTTTAGAACGGAATTTGGGTTGCTGCATGTACATTCTTTATTTCTTTCTCCGCTGTAAATCAAAGAACGATTTGATGTACGGTATGGGAATTTTCACCAAAACAGTACCAGAAGCAGGGATAACTACGACATGGCCCAGCACTCGTACGAGCGTATATCATGGGCTTATAATGATTTAATGTCTAGCTCTTCAATAGGCTTTATGAATGTAAACTCAAATATATGACTTAATTAAGACGTCTATTGTTCTTAAATGAGCAAGTACATGTAGCTGGGGCATATAATTAGTAATTGGAAAAGCGTAGTATGATTGCACGTGTAAGTGGAAGAGTGTGTGATGAAACAATGCACGTGTGAAAGTAAGTGAATGTGAAAGACAGGCAGTGATGTGAATGGCGTTTTAAACCAGTATGAAGAGCAATAAATAAATGTATTGTATTGTATTATACGGTAATTTAACACGTTCACTGCGGCTCTATACTGAGTGAGGAGGCCAACTGCTCTCAATCTAGCTCTGCGCGGTAAGGCGCCTGCCGCAGTCAATGTGGGGTTTAGGTTAGATTTGTGTAAGATTTGTTTGACAACTGTGCTGTAAATCTAAACAAGTTCTGATAGTTGTAAATTCTAATCGTGTTTAGTTTATTGTTATTGTCAGATTTCGAGAGTATTGGGACAAGCATCTATGATCGTGTTCAACTCTCAGGTGTGGTGTCTTCAAGGTAAGAAGATGTTTTCAATTTTGTTTCGTATTATTTTTAATGGTCCACACAGGATGTGGGATTTTGGAACGTGCAGCATCGAGACTTTATCTTTTGCTGATCTAAGTGAGGTGTCCAATTATATAATTATATAATCCATATATATGGACCATATAAAACAGGCCGTATCAGCGCAGTACCTTACTTATAACTTGTTTGTGTATTAAGTTTCATTCCCACCCCCCAGTTTTATATCAGAGTTAAGAAAATGTCACAAATTTCTGATACTCCAATCATATCTGATTATTGTCGGAATTGCTTCTAAACTCCAAAGTTCATCTCCATTGCGGATACACTTATTTTTCTGGTCTCTATTTCTGCGAAATGGCGTAAGGAAAATAATAAGAATATTTATTGACAATATGTGCTTGAAACATAATCATTAAAAAAACTATAACCTAAGATATAAGTTCAGTTACAAATAAATAATATAGGAGCAGATAAAATAGTTAACTTTTCACATTAATAATATATAAAAGCGTGTCATTCAAAAGGTTTAATGAAATGTTTATGAATATATTACACAGTATTATTAATTTTTCAATAAACATTGAATAACAAAAAGTACTTGCTCCGCTGGTGTAAGTATGGGTAAGTTTATTCAGATTGTAGTTTCGCATGGGCGGTAAGGAAAACACAAATAACGATTAAGGAGAAAGGACTGAATCCACTCTAAAGCAATGCCACCGACACCGTAAGCCTCCAAACTTATTGAGAAGCCCGTGATCCACAGTGTAAAAGCCGTGCTTAAATCGTAATAAATACCAGTAGCGAAATTCCTGTTATTCAATGATGATAAGATTCTGTGGTACCCAAGATCTCGTTAATTGCCACAGTTGATTCGTTCTTAAGAAATCCAAGTTGGGCGTCGAAATTATATTGTATTTTGTCAATCTACTGTGAGCTAATCTCTTAAACACTTTATTAATTACTGACAGAATGAATTTGCGTCTGAAGTTATTTTGGAAGCGTTTTAGGACCTGTGAAGGAAACAGGATTTTTTCCGGACATTTGAGTTCGTTCAGTAAAACAAAAAAATAATTTTTTGTTTTGTTTATTTGTTTTGTTTCACTAAACGATGGAAAATGTCCAGAAAAATCCTGTTTCCTTAACAATCATTCCATTGTCAAAAACAAACAAAAAATTGTAGAACCTGTTAAAAAAGTGTTGTTTTTGAAAATTTTAATGACGAACAGGAAATATCCCAAAAGATATTAAATAAAACGGTTAATAGCGGAGCTAAAAGCTTTACAATTGATGTACTCATGTCGCACAGGTACACAATCACACTGTTCTTCGTCCTCAATATACTCGTAGCACCATGAACCTCTGAACAAGTAGAAGGACTGAAGAATATTTTTATATTCTGATAAAGGACTCGTTAATAAAGGGTACGTTTCAACCTTTAGCAGCAGTGTTTGACTGATAATCCCCTTCAACGAAAAATGATTATGAAATAACGAGATTATGAGTTGTTGATACGGAACCAATTTTATTTTATTTCAGATATAAAATCCTTGTTGCACTGTTCTTTCCTGTGGTCTCAGCAATGATTTGCCACTTCTCCTGTCGGTCGTTTTTACCGGAACTCGCAAGACTCAGATTTTGTTCTGTAGATAAGATTCCTTCTTATCCATCTTGTACAGCTGATGAAGAAGAGTGCATGGAAATTGAAGCAAATACAAATCGTTGACTTTTTCTTCTTAAGCCAGAGAGTGGTCTTCCGGTTAAAAAAAATCGATTATGGGAAAATATCTATACATGTATGACTAAGTTTACTTTGAAAGCGGAAATCTGTTGTTCAAAGTCTTCATACTCTCCCAATTCGCATTTAAAAAAAGTCACATCTCACTTTTCCAGGTGCGTATGCTACTACTAAATCACAGAGCCTTTTCTTTTTACGATTCAATTATATTGTACTTGGCCGTTTCTGTCACATATGCGTTTAAATAAAGAAACTAACACATGATCGGAAGACTACAATACCTGCCAAATCACTTTTATTTACATTCATTAAATTTGAATAAATGGCAATAGCCGAATTTAATTTCGATAAACACTGAATCACAAAAAATACTTGCATCGCCGTTTCTCGAACTCGGATCTCTCACTTGCCGGGTGAGTATGTTACCACTACACCACAGAACACTTACTTTTTACGATTCAATTATATTGTACTTTGGCGGTTCCTGTCACATATGCGTTTAAATAAACTAACATATGACGGGAAGACTATCTTATATTCTATAAATATAATAATTATATAATAATAATAATAATAATTATCGATTAATGTTTTGATATGTACCTGTGATGTGTTTAGCGTATCCTCGGAATCTCTATTACTTAGAACATTATCTGTACATAAGCCTCCACCTGCATTTGGTCTTGCTTAATGGATAGATAAAATTATCTATGCTCAGCATACAGACATGTGTTACTTTTTCACACAGTTTTCGCTCTTTACTAGCCTACATTTCTCTACTATAAATTCTAAGAGAAGCAGATTAGAAAATACTGTTAATTATAATAAGAAAACTATCATTCGAGTGCTTCTATAAGTGGGTATCCCCACAGATAATAAATAATTTCGTCAAAGCTCTTTAACCTAACTTCATTATGTCCTTGAAAAGCAAAAAAAAATAGTACCAAGTGGTGAACTTTACACTGTCATTACTGTGAGTTTTAGGCAATCACACATTGTGCATATCACATATTCAAAATGTGTTTTTGTATTAAAACTTAACGCCATGCCCCGTTGAACGATCGTGAGAGTAAAATCATCTATCTTCAGTTTGCAGACGTGTGTTACTTCAACCTCAAATAGAATCGAAGAAAGTGGATAAGAACGTTCTTTATATTGATTACGTAACGAAGACTCCTCTCAAACTCTTGCAGTACATTAAAAGTTTTCGCCTTTAGTACATTATCTTTGAGAGCTTTGAAGTTTTTTGTAGAAAAACTTGAGTTAATGTTGCAACGGTTCGATGTATGTACATATGGCTTGCCATGTATTGGTATGGCTTTTCTCACGTTACTATGCACGATCGAGCCCATTATATTTAGTATTTAGAAAATACGGTGAATTGTGGAAGTGGAGTTTACTAAGCACTTAAAGGAGACAATTACTTCTCTACGGACTCCACAATTAAGGATCATTTAGAACTTGAAAGAGTAGAAACGTCTAATGCCAACTTAATAGCATTGGAATCGCAAGTTGTGACTTTATGTTCGGCTTGTCCATGTATCGGCGTTTGTAATCGCTAGTTGCCACTTAACGCATGGAGTCATGCTGGATACTGTTTAGCTTTCCATTTCATCGCTCATTGGTTTGCAACAGGCGTTTTCTGCAATGTGGCATTCTCGCTCTCTCTTTCTATCTACACTAACTAATGAGTTTACAAAGTTATTGTCAGGACAGCTGACATTTGTTTGAAGCGGCAAACTACCATATTAGGTCGTAAATCCATTTATTTGCCACAGTTACTAATTTTACTTTTGATTTACTGCATAATCTGGTAACTAAGAACGTTGCACGAATTAAAATTTAACTAACACAAATTAATTTGAACAATATAATAAAATGCGTCACCAAAACTTTTACACTAGAGTAGATATTTAACACTGACGGTGCAAACGAGGTAACAATTTATTACTAGGCGCTAATACTTAGGTAGCGTGTAGAGTTTCTGCTGTGTGGAATGTAAACGTGACAGCAATCACTTACGACACCTCTTTGAGACTGCAGGCAGCTCTATGTCTTTGAAGCATGCTTTCATCTTATAGGAGCGTACGATCATTTCGAGAGGGATCTGATTGTTACAGAACCCAAAGTTTTTGTTAGATGTCCTAACATCCTCGCTTCTTATGGGAATAAATCTTTCTTTTTTATGGAAGCAGTATCTGTTTGCTAAATGTACTATTGCGACATCCTATAACCAATAAATTCATAGTTATAAAAATTATTAAAATTAAACAGTGTAATACTTTTGGTATCCAAGTCATTGTTCATACAATGTAACGAGTTCATTTTGAGATTCTTCGTCGCCAACTTTTTTTAGATCTCTTCAGACGATCATGACTACAAAATCCAGGAGTCAAGACTGTAACAGAGTCAGGCGTTGCACCAAGAAAAAGATGGATTCTCCAATTCTTAACTCAACATTCACATTGATCAACACTTACCCCATAGCTACCTTATGTGTACTAAACTTTTCGTTTGGTTTAATCTAAATATAAGTGGAAGAACATAATTTTTAACTATTTACTATGAGTTATATTTAAAAATCAGGTAATGTATTGTAAACCTCTTAATATTGACTATGATCGAATTTAATTTTTATGGAAATCTTACAAATTTATCATATTTAAACAAGTAAAGAGGTTTTTTAACTAAATAAATACTAAAAAAGCATTTTACTTAACCAAAAGAAAATTATATGTTTATCACTTTCGTAACTATCTAAATGTGCCTAAAAAACTAAAACAGTTACAAAAATCCTTATTTTTTGCCATAATCACTAACTTACACGACTTTGGACACTATCCATAGTTTTATCTTAGGTATAGAACACTACTTTCAAAGTCTACCTGAATCTTATAATCTATTCAGATCTTAAAAAACCCAAGGCAAGGACAAGTTTTAGTGATGACTGATGATGACTAAATTACAAGTCATGTGAAAATGAAGCACTCTATAAATCTAGAACGGTTAACTTATACATAATAAGTCTCATCGGGTTTTTCTTTAGTCAAAAGCATATGTACTAATCTTGCTTCTGATTATGTCTACTGTAGATCAAACCGTATCAATCGGCAGACATTTGTAATATAGTGATGTAACGTAGACATGTACAAAAAAAGTATAATTATAAAATCGCTGTGAACCCTTTTGAGGTCAATTTTGTAAGCAAAATAGTAAATCAATGCAGTTCATGTGGATGTTGTAGTCACTTATTGATGCCGAACAATCAATATTTACTTGTGCTCCACCCTTTTCATCCTTTGGACAAATCTTCTCTTGGATCATGGCAATTAGTGAAGATAACCACTGCTTAGTTGTTTATTTGCATTTGCTGTATATGGAGGTATTTGGAGACATGTGACTGACTCCTTTCAATTTTGACTACTATTTAATTTTAAATCTTTGAGCTATGGAAGAAACGTCCTACTTAGTAGTTCTTCAAGCGTTAATTTGGCCTTTGAAAGAAAAGCTTGAACAGGATAATAACCTACAAAGTAATTAATTATCTAAATGCGATATTATTATCTTTCCATTAATACTTTTAGTAACTTACTGTTTAACTACTTTTTCCACCAAACCACTAATTCTCTTCTGATATTCATGTGCGCAAATCGTAAGCAATAACATGATTTTGTCCACCATCTTGTTTTTGCTGATACCGTCTTTCAATGGGATTCTTAGGAAGGTACTCCTTAAGAATGCTTGCTTTTCTGGTTCATAAATAAGCACAGCTTCAAAATTCTATTAGAGGTTGATTGTCATTTTATCGTTTGCTCCCGACTTTTAAAACTACAGAACGCTATGAATGAAACATAGCGTCTTGTCTTGTCAAATAATTTTCGTGTCATGAATAATGACCTTGAATAATAAAAGACAAACATTATGTTGCTTTCACCATGTGGTTTTTGTTATTCCTCTTTTAAGGTTCCTGGGGTAAGCACTTCGGATTTTGTTCCTCTTCTCAGAACCATTGTTGATGAAATCTGGCTTTAAAAAAATACTAGATTTAAAACGTACAAATTGTAAATGTATATGTGGAAACAGTTATGTAGATCTCTTCAAATTGAACTCTTCTAAGCATTGTACCTGTAAAGGTTGCTTTTCATAAAGGATAATTATCAGATGTATATTGCCTGACACTCTTACAAGCACTCGTTGCAAGGCGACATGGTTTTATTTTTCAAGAATGGTTTGTGTTTTTTTATTATTATTAGAGCATAACATTTCCTCAAAAACCTTTTGGTTGATGTTCGTGTATTTATTTTATAGAAAAGTTCTTGACCAGCATAATTAGTTTGTTTAAAGTGTGTTAATTGTACCTTGGTGTTTTCTTATCTGAAAACTTCAATGTTTAAATTAGCTTAGTGCTGCAAATTATTGCTAATGTTACTTTGAAATTAAAAAATCTATCCAATTCCTGAGATATAAGAACGCAAATTATATAACTTTGCAGTAATTAGGACTGCAGGCATTTAATAATGCGGACAGTGATATCATGATTGACAAAGATGCCATTTCAATTTTCCAGTTGTCAGGTATTACTAAATTGTTATTTAGGTGAATGTTTCCAAGAAGCCAGAAAAAGGTCAACAGGTTCAGTAGATTCCAACTCATCACCACGGCCTCACCTATTAACCAGATGGCCCGTCGCATACCCGTAATTATATCTTACACAGAAAGAACATTTAGATTGTGATGGACTGGGTCTCAGTGAGATTTACTAAGGCTACGTTCACTATAAACACAATTACGCCTAATATGTGCAGGAGACGATACTTGTGATGTTTTTCATACTTTTTTCATCTTTTTAATTTAATTATCGTCTAAGTAATATTTTGCTGGACGATATTTTTTTTCAATACGAATTTGTTTACTCTGTTCATCCACATTATTTATAGTGTGCATGGGGGGTGGCTTTGCACGCAATTTGAATTTCGTAGGGTTTGCACCTGTATGGAATACTGAATTCACATCTAATTCGAGTGAATTATATTTTCGAAACTAGTGTTTAGTTTTGATTATTGCCAGGAGCAAGAAAATACGTTGAGATGTGTATGGCCATTGTAATGTACTCCGGTCTTAGTATTTTTTGTTCTACAGTCCATTTAGCCTTTTTTTCCCGATCAAGAATATATATTTATATCGGAAAAAAACAAAAAAAAATTAAACGTAAAAAGTCTCTAAATCTCGTCTCAAAGATGACATTTTCAAGAGATATAAAGATGTAAACGTACCTACAAAAAGTAATAAACAAAAGAAACATCAATTGTTAATACAACTAATTTATATTAGTTTATATATATATATATATATATAAATTATTTCTATTAACATATGATGCTTCTTTCGTTTATTATTTTTGTTAGTATGTTTACATATTTATATATACATGCATACATTACTGTGTATGTATATTTATATATACATAAATTACTGTGTATGTATATATGTATATATACACTTACATACATATACAGCTCTGAGAAGGTCACTTATGTCAAAAGACAACGAAGATAAGTTTAAGACATTAAGACTGGTTCGTTTTAATGAAATATACAACAAAATGTACTCCAGTCTTAGTATTTTTTGTTCTATAGTCGATTTTGCCTTTTTTCCCAATCAAGAATATATATATATATATAAACTGATGCTTTGTTCTCCAGCAGTCATTGGGACATTTGTTAGTTCAAAAGTACAGTCCAGCGAACCTTCATCTAGCATAGTTATTGCCGACTCTTTATTTTATACATAAGATGGCAGTTACCCGCTACTTTGCACGCAAACTAGTAGGCTTAGCACCAGTATGACCAATTCTGGTTCGAGTGAATTTATATTATCGACGCTAATGTTGATTGTGCTTTTTTCCGATCATTTAGAACATTTAGAGCTAGAATTGATAGAATAGTTCAAAATTACAGTCCAGCGAACCTTCACCTAGCATAGATATTGCCGACTCTATATTTTACACATAAGATGGCAGTTACCCGCTACTTTGCACGCAATCTAGTAGGCTTAGCACCAGTATGACCAATTCTGGTTCGAGTGAATTTATATTATCGATGCTAATGTTGATTGTGATTTTTTCCGATCATTTAGAACATTTAGAGCTAGAATTGATAGAATAGTTCAAAATTACAGTCCAGCGAACCTTCACCTAGCATAGATATTGCCGACTCTATATTTTACACATAAGATGGCAGTTACCCGCTACTTTGCACGCAATCTAGTAGGCTTAGCACCAGTATGACCAATTCTGGTTCGAGTGAATTTATATTATCGACGCTAATGTTGATTGTGCCTTTTTTCCGATCATTTAGGACATTTAGAGCTAGAATTGATAGAATAGTTCAAAATTACAATCCAGCGAACCTTCACCTAGCATAGATATTGCCGACTCTATATTTTACACATAAGATGGTAGTCACATTCTGACCATCTTAGGACATTTTATACGGTAGATGAAATTTAATCGTTAATCCTTAGGGAATTTACAAACTATAAAGTTTAAACAACTTGAAAATAATGGTTGATAATTTAAACATATGGTTGTGCTGTCATAAAACAATGATTATTACAGAACAGTTGATTACATTTAACAGAATATTTTCATCCGACCAAGCATATCTTCTCGTTGTTCTCTTTGTTATCGACCTGATTCCATTAACTATACTTCAGCACTGTACCATTCTCCCCCAGCACTAAAGTGTGTGGATAAAATACACTGATGATGCTTTGTTCTCCAGCAGTCATTGGGACATGTGTTTCAGAAGCTGCTCTAAGGGTTTTCCGTCTTCCGTGGTTCAGTTCATGATCTTTCAAATAATAATATTTGTTTGCTGCAATCCAACTTTAGAGACTAAGATGGGAATTTAGTGCAAAAACATGTTTCCACGAAAATAGTAAAATATTAGTATTTCTTTAGGATGGTAATTATGACTTTTTCAATATACCAATAGTATACAAATATTGAACTGATAAAATAACTTGAATGAAATCAAAAACTAAATCCAAAAATTTCAATATTCTTGATAAATACTGATATAAAATTTGCCAACATTATCAACAAACTTATAAAAACATAATTTTAAACTGCCTTTATGTGCTTACACCTATTTGGTAGACCTAAAAAGTTGATTAGTTAGAATATAGAATCAATTTAGGAGCAAGTAATATCCTACTTAGCAAAGAGAATGAACAAATAGAGTGGAGGTCTTCATTCTTATATTTTGTTGTCGTATTTGTGAGCTCGTGTAATTTACCAATGGACAGTTTTATGTCATCTCACTGACAGTAAAGGACAACTTATTATAATTATTCGAAATTATTGGGCTACAACGATCTATCAGAACATTAAAATACCAATTTAAAATACAATGAAATGTGATATTGATCAACAAATCATATCTACCAGTCCATGATCTCCACAGGGAATTACAGGCAGGTGATGAGAGATGTAAAGCAGTACATAGTAAACGAGATATAATCAGATGTTTACCAAATCTGAAGGAGTACGCTGGGTTAAAACATTCTACACTCATTCCATATGAGGCGTATTGTGTTCGTATGAATTTTTGTTTATTAGTGATATTTTCCTTAAATATAATTTTCCTGTCATATATTCATTTATTCTGTGTGATTTTTTATGGGTTTAGAAATGTTTAAAAGAACATTTAAATGGTGTATATATTTTTTATAATTTATATAATATATAAATATAAGTTATATAATATATTTTATATAACTCGTTCTAATTAAACCCAAATTTAGTAGACATCTACTAACACTGAAATATCTAACACTATTTTTGCATTAAATCACTAATGAGAAAGGCTCATTTCGAGTCTAATTCACACTGATACGCGAATTTCAAAAGGCTTAATTTGTAAACTCATTACTTAAAATGAGTATATTTTCATTCGTATATGAGATATATTACGGAGATAAGAAAGTAGAAGAGTTTACATTGCCCAATCCAATGGCAGGTTCAATTATCAGGTACATTTCTGTTAATACCCTCAGCCCCCGCTGCGGCACTGCGTGAGATGGAAGATTCGATGGAAGCAACAAATTACATCCGACTCGAAACCCGTCAAGTCGAGAAAGCTCCCCTGCTGTCGTATCTTTTCCCTCGGGGGAAGGTGAAACTGGACCGGGCCTATGAAATAATTATCTGATTCTCGATCACTGGACTTCTCCTGGTCCAGGTGCACTTGCCAACGTAGGATACGTCAGTGGCCACCAAAGGCTACTTAAAACCTTACTCTCTCATTAATTAGTAGACGCGATTTAAAAAAATGTCTATCTAATTAATGCAAGACATAAGTAGAAGAAACAGCGCTTTATAAGCTTAAAACATCTTGTGGATTTCAAAATTACTTCTGATCTCATACATTTTGCAATCATAATCTGATGATCCGCATGTGACATTGCGCGTAATTATGGAACACCGCCTTAACTGGGGAAATTTGAAACTCTTTGTAGTGCCTACTCTAAATCAGTCTAAGTGGTGCTACTGCTGTGGTATATTTTAAGATAGTAGTTAATAAAGTGTGTATATAGATGATTATAATTTTATCATATACAAAGAATCAGGGCAATTAAAACGTGTTTTAGAATGTATGAGTTGTTCTTGAATCAATTACTGTATATAACTCTTAAGGATTCAGGTCATTGGAATATAAAATTGTTATTTTGTGGGATATGTCTAAATTATAATGTACAATAATAATAAAATAACATATTCTTATAGCTTGTTCTTAACATACTTTTAGTGGGTTTGTAAGTCATGTCCATCAATTAAAAAGTTTTTAAAATGGATGGATATAAGTAATAGCATTAAATGTCCTTTCATTAAAGAAATATTTTTACATATCAAATTATTGTTCCATTGCATTGTATGTCAATTAAATACCTAATTAATGTAATAACGCCAAATACGAGTACACATACTGCAATTGAATTAGAAATAATATTTCACTCTATAAAGAGGCCGCATAACCATTAACAACCTTTATAATACGTAAGGGATAATATTTTAAGTACCGTATGCACTCGTTTTAAGTTTTCAAATGTAAAATTTTTATTTTGACACAAAAACTCGTAGCGTAATTTTACTTATTATTATTAGACCTTTATGGGATTTTGGAATTCTCGGTAGTTGATAGCTAATTTTGCTATTGGAAGTTATCTTCGCGACCATACTTTCTTTCATACTTTACGTATGAAAGGGCTATAGTGAAACTACATTTTTGTCCTAAGTGAATTGTAAAAAGAAACGTTATCGTACTATAAAACAGAAAGTAAACGATTGCTTCCTCTCGTCCAACGATGGGAACATATTAGTAACAATGGTATCGGTGAGACAATCGGCATAATTATAGGAGAAGTGTAGGCTGTTGTGAGGAAGTGTAGGGAAAGTTCGATACTACAGGATCATAACCGATCACACGGCTAGGTTGTAGTGAACCTATAACTCTACCAGGTTAGTGGTCAATTTGTTTATTAACTGGACGGCAGCAGTTTCTCGACACTGCACCAGTACTCGTACTCTTCCTGCTTCAGAAATGACGTTGGCACATGTACTTGTATTTACAGCCTGCTCATTGCGAAACAGGCCTTTCACAAATGCAAGTCATATAGTTGAAAAGTAAATGTATTAGTTGCAAAACAACCCTTTTCTTCATGTTTTTTTTTTACTTTGATTATCTAACTGCAATATTAGATAACTGAAGATACAACAGTGACGAAAACTGCGTAGTACCTACCGATTATTCAATTGTGTTTATTAATTTAAATTGTTTATTCTACATGAAACCAACGTGAATTTTAATAAATAGTGCTAAAACCCTGACAGTGCATGTTTACTACTTTTTCTTAAGCAGTCACACAAGTAGACAACTATATTAAAGTGAATATAATGAAATCACGGCCTATTCTAATCAGCCATTGAATTATTTTGCATTTTGTTTGTTTGTTTTAATGCTTCTTATAAACAAGTGTTTTATTTAGATCAACGTGAAAGAGTAGCTAGACTCGGTACAGCCTTAAGTCAAAACCCAGATCCTGTCTGATTCGATCCTATGAATGTTATTGACCTTACTATGCGAAATTCAACCTACCAATATATTAAATAATCAAAAATAGTTGTCCTCAAATGGTGTCCAGCCAAGTCCTCTCTTCTATGAGTTAACTTCTGATATTCACATTTTTTATCCTTCATAATTAAATTTTATCAAATTTGATCGTGGTAAAACAAAGACTTATTTCTTTCTATTATACTTTAGATGCAAGGAAATTTTACATTTCCCTTTCAAACTTTATAATGTTGTATTAATATTTTACGCGTATTAAATCAAATAACAGAATAAACTATTTAGGACCAAGTAATTTGTAAAATTTAGTAAAAAATGTTTCAAAATGTCTTAACTTTTAATTTATCACAGAAAAGTAAAACGGGTCAACTTTTTTATATAAAAGTCACCAACATCTTGCATGTAACGCTATAAAAAAATATTAAAACTTGAAATCATTTTAGTACACCATTTTATGTATTAACTAATCGTTGGTGTTCTAAATGTTAGAAAAAAAAAACATTTTTGGGCACGTTATTCAAATAGCTATACAGATTTTTGTTTCGAAACAAGGTTTTTAAAATGCGTACATACATTGCCTAACACCTTCAATTTACATTTGAACATTGCATTCCTGTGTATCTGGATCCAACATGATCTGGCTTGAAGGCAGTAAAGTTCATGGTTTAAGCGGGCGGACAAATTAATTAGTTCTGATCCGTGATGAGTCATACGTCTCATGACAAATCATCTGCTTACGGTGTAAATAAGCGTATCAACCGCTTATTTACAGTGGTTCCGGACAGACTCTCTTCCGCAACCGGAAGTAAGTGCCGAAAATATTCGTTGTATCATATTTAAGGGCCGAGAAACGACCAGGAGATTTTCCCCATAAAAACAATGTTACATTTCACGAATCTTTTTTTACCATCTTATGTTTATTGTTATGAGCGATAATATCATTTAAAGAGTTAATTAACACCCATCCAAACTCTTTTTTATCTGTTAACTAAAAATGTTGTTACAACAAGTAAAGTTTGTTTTTTTAATTTTTAAATAATTACGAAGTACAAAAAGTTTTCTTTTGGAATAAAGAATAAATATATCGAAAAAAGGCGTTTGGTGGCGTATTAACTGGATCTAAAATAAATGAGACACCTGCCATAATTCTACGACTAAAAAATAAGATCGTAACAGTGCTTTGAGGTGTATCATTGTTTTAACTTCGGTCGGCCTCTAATGATTTTTAACTAAAAAGATCTTTTTATGCAAGAGAAGTGCGTTTTGATAACGACTTGGTAGAAGAGAACTGTGACAGTGACATGCAGATGTATCGATATAATTCAAATATAGATATAAAGTGAGTCAAAGTGAACATGTATTCGCTGATTTCTGCATAATGTTTGAAACTTGAATGCTGTGTATTTTGATTATGTCATTAATTTAAAACACATAATACTCAAATTGTGGTTTAAGATTGTATACAGTTTTCATTAAAGTTTAAAAGATTAAAATCCATGCTAATCAGATGTAATATAAAATATTTAAGAAGTATATAAGAGTTCTGAACGAGGTTTAGAAGTAGAAGAAGTATATAAGAGTTCTTGTTTCGACAAACTTTTGAAGTTGCATTCTTTTACGTCAAATTATTTCTGTTTCAGTGATAGAACTCGTGATTCCACATATTCACGATTCAATCTAATTTCCAATTTCTAACGGTGAAATTAGTACAAAAATGGGATTAGCTATTAGTAGGTCAGTTAGTGTCTAATAAGCCAGTATATTTCATAATATAAGACTAGAGTAAAACAATTGCAGTAAAAATGTAAGATATTTATTATCTCACTCGATAGAACATCATTCATTATTTGAGCCATTTTACTAAGATTTACACTGTTTATAGCTAGTTTTTATTCCATCCATAGCAACATTGTGGAGCGTAAATTACTCTGTAATTCCAGAGAGCTTGTTTTGCTCATAAAACTTCTTTTCTTCCGGATTTTCTCCGCACTGTACTATTTGTAACGAAGTTGTCACTACTCCGTTAGATGGCCTGTTCTCTGGTGTGCCCCAAGATGGCACTTTGTTCCAAGAAATGTTTGATTCTGAAGAATTCTTACCAATTATGGAATTGAGTATCCTTTTACGGAGCTGACAATATAAAAACTCATCCAAGCTTTGGAGTTATACTTTAACAACAGAAAAAGTCTTGTTGAAATTAGCAAGAATATCTACAATCCAATCACCGTTACTTTTCACTTGCTCAACCCTATCACTAATGGTAGTAGTACAGCATATATGATATTTATATAACATAGAAATCTGGTTATTTGTTAAAGTTTCGTACAGATACCGATTTATGTAAGCAAAAAAGCGTCAAGATTAGCAGTATCAACAGCTTCGCACGCAATAAGCTTAGCACGTGTATGAGCACTTCTGGTTCGAGAGAATTATATTTCCGATGCCAAGGTTGTTTGATTTGTTGCCATGATCAAGAAAATCCGACGAAAAGTTTTTAAGGCCATTGTGATTTAAGCGATATTAGTATTTTTTATTTATTTTTGGTTCCAAAGCCTATGAAAATATAGATAACATATCAGATACATCTGCTTCTGTCAAAATACAACTAAGGTTTTATAGTAACAGTCTTAAAATTTAAAGTAAAAGTTACATAGTAACTTTTTATTATATTTATAATATTTGAAAAATATGTACAGTAAAAAGTACATTAACAATGACACTATTTATGTATTTGTTTTTCATAAACTTAAAAATATTTTAGAACATTTGGAGCTGGAGTTGGTACGTTACTTCAAAAGGACAGTTCCACCTATCATAGTTCTTGCCGACTGCTTCAAAGGGAGTCAAATTCTGATCATCGTATGTTTTAGGACATTTTCCAAGATAAATGAGTACTCACCCAATCGCTGAAAATTTAAAATTTGCGCATAAACTAATGTTTGTCTCCTTAGGGCATTTACACACTATAAATGTAAACAAATTGAACATAGTAGTTGAATAATTTAAACATATGGTTGTTGCACATCTTAAAACAATTATTGATCAGAACAGTTGATTACATTTAACAGGCTCTATCAATTAATAATATTTATTTGTTTTAATGCAACTTTATAGATGATGATGGGAATTTTCGCTTTTTTTTAAAGATCATTGATTAGGGTGTAGCACGGAGGAATTTTCAAAATAAGATTAGGCCTATATTCATACCAGGGACCGTAAGAATGTCCATGTAAAATTTCAGTACAATTGGTTTAATAGTATACGCGTGAAGGCAAATAAACAAAGACTCTTCGCGCTTTTAATATCATTAGACTCTAATTATTACGAGCTTTACCATTACAATTGACCCATCAAGAATTGAATTTAGATAGACACAACTGTTTTAAATCACTTATTAAAGTGATTTGACTTAATAATACGAGATTATTTGATGAATTAGGGAAGAAAAGGTCACAATTATTTATTGTTCCTCATATGTATTTATGATGTAACAAATAAACACGAAGCTCATTAATTTAGAGAACCATGAATAAGAGCAGCCCTTAAAATAAAAGAATACATTTTCTTCCCATTGTATATTACTGAACTAAATCTCTTTCTCTGATCACTTCTAACAATTAGATGTATACTTTAACTGATCTTTCGTAGTGATAAAATTACTTATCCGACACAACAGGCCACAATTTATATATTGAATGAATGTTTTTAGAACCTAATTGAAAGAAGTGGACACATGCCACGTGTTGAATAATTTTAAAATTTACCCCTTTATGACACTTTAAATTTTAAAATTTTATTACGACCTTTGTCTAGCAGCATTTTTGCACTAACAGATATGATTAATTGACAAGTACCGTATTATGGCTAAATTCTCTGGACAGAATACAATTTATTTGTAAATGGAATTATAGTAACTCATTTAGATAAAATAATCGAAATCTTAATTTAAAAGAGGCATTTATGTATGTCTGTATATAAATGTTTAAAAAACGTTATCACGAACATGTGTGTGTGTGAGATTAAGAGGAAGAGCATATGTGAAAACCACAGCCCGCAGTGTAGGCTCAGGAAAGTGGATTTCAGAAATCCAAACTGTTAAGAAACATGTCATTTCATTGAGTAATCCACAAAGCCTCGAGTGAGATTCCTCAACCCACAAAAATGCTCAGATAAACCTTACAATTTCCTAGATTGGATATCAAATGAACACTTTGTATGGCATCAGATGATGTTTACCGGGAGAGGGAGCTCGGTGGTCACGGAGAGAGTAATGTCCAGATGGGAACTGCTTCACGGGAGAAACTCCCCGCGCGGGGAGGGGGAGATATAAGTGATCTAGTTATAAGATCCCAGCTGTACAGCCTGTGCAGTTACTTCCCATCATGCAATCCAGCGCCAGGGTCGTCACGCTTTTGGTGAGTCGCCATTCATCTGCCACGTGGTTTTCCCAAACAAAATTTAACTATACTATTTTATTTATAAACGCTGATAGCTCATTAATAAAATAAACTGGATTAAAAAATATTTAAAAAAAACTTAAATTTAAATAATAGAAATTGAAATTATAAACTTTGACATTTTTGACTTCCTAAAATATTTTAACGTTTGGAATGCTTCATACCAACACATAATATTTAGATGTGCCATTGATATAATGCACTGAAAAAGTATACATACAACAAACACTTTTTAGGCTTAAAATAGTAACACTCTAAATAAATTTATCGTACTATATTTCCTGATAGAGTTTTCTGTTCAACTTTTCTGCTTTTATGGTTATAAATAAAATTACATTTTTATAAATAAAATTACATTTTTTGTAGAAAGGCTATTGTTTATCCAAGACAATTATAATGTTATAATATTTAAGTATTTAATGGTTAAGCGTTAGCGTATCTTACCACTAAGCGGGGCTAGCACAATGTATCTTCTTCGGTCTGCACTATATCATGTGAATGAACTAACCTATAGACTTTAAATAACGCATAAAGGTTCACTTCTATATGTACAAAAAGAAGTTTGAAGATGGTGCATGTCACTCCATAAGAGTTGGCTGAGCGTTAGCGAATAATTTTACAATGGCCTCATAATAGTAAGCAAGGCGGTATCGAGAAAATTGTAGAACAAACCGTTTTGTAAACAATTTGTGTTATGGTGAACACATGTCGAGTCTTGCCATAGTCCGTGTGTCCGGTATATGTATTCAATATAAAGCTCGATTGCGGTACGTGTCCTCCATGGAATTTGGCTGAGATTTAACAAAAAGTTTTATGGTGATAACTCAAGAAGTACAGTAGTTATAAAATGGAAATGATATATATATATATATATATATATATATATATATATATTTATATATATATTATTGTTATCACAAAGGGTTTAGGCAGAACTCATATTCTGTCTGTCTATCTTCTTATGTGTCTGTTCTCCGCTGGATATCTGAAGAACGAATTGAGCCATATACTTGTAGTTGTCAATGTTACTTCATTTCTACATGTTGTCAAGTTGTCCTGTTTGATGATAGGCATATTCTTCTTCGGAATTTGGTCGAACCAGAAAGATTGAAACTGTTTACATTAAATGTTTCATGCCTCTGAATCACATAAAATGAGTTCAATGATAGCTCTTCATGTCCATCTATGGGATTTGGGTGAGCGTCAGTGAAGTTTAACTAAGTAGGCTGGAGCTCAGAGTTTCATTGTAATTGTCTTTCTGCCTGTCTGTCTACAGGACACCTCGAGAATAAAATCAGCAGGAGATTTGAAATTGTACATGCAGCTGTTACGCAACACGTAGCTTAGCGCGCTCCTACCAGATGTGGTTTTAAGTTGCTTCGTATAGTCTAAGAAGTATAGCTAAGGAGCTTGGACTTAGAATTTAAATATTTTAGTACAAACGTTTGTGTTATTTTTTTTAAATTGTTAAACATAGAAAAATAGAAATGCCTAAATATGCATGAAGTAATTATTACATTACTTCAGTTATTTTTGATTTGTTGGCGTTGGATAATACTTGTTTATTTCGTGATGTGGGATGAGTGAATAACCAGTGGGAAGGTAAATATAAATTGGGTAAACTCAATCGTAATACAAATTCCCAAAACGAGGGTAATTTTACTAAATAGAACGAAACACTACACTATTTGATGCAATGCTGAAGTGTTAAGCAAGCAAACAAGAATGTAAACACTATCATTTGATACCTTAAATTGAACTAAATGTAATAATATTTATTCGTAAAAACTAAACAGATTATTTAGGTACTAATATATATATATATATATATATATATATATATTATATATATATATATATATATTTAATAAATATATTATTTTCGGTTGTTTTTTAGGGTTTCCAACGTTTTGCAACAGCTATTTTTAATGTTTTTTCTACTTACATTAAAATAGAATGTTATAAAATCCCCTTTTATTCTTCTAATTCAAGCTGGAATGTTGTGTAAGAATTTTGATAACATATCAAACATATCATTGCAGTGTTTAAAAATATAAAATACCAGAAAGATTAGTTGATAGCTTTTATTTATAAAACAAACTTTCAAAAGTTTCTGTACTGCTTTCATAGTAATAATATGTCTAGTAACAAACAATAGTTTAAGAATGTGTTGTGTAATGAAAAGGTAACAGAATAAATTCAATAAAAAGAAATTAAAGTAAAAATGCTTTATAAAAGTTCTTTTAGTTGTTTACTTAAACTTGATTAAACTTTATTAGTTTTTATATATTGTTATTAGTTGTTCGTAAATAAACTCAAAATTGTTTGTATTTTATCATTATTTTAACATCAAAGAAGTTTACATTCTACAAGAAAAGCTAAAAATCCTTAAAATGCCTATTAATTACGTAATTAAAATAGAGATATCTCATAATTCTAAGGCCAAAACAAGAGCGTAAAGGGGTTTAAAAATTAACATTGTTTATATGGGGTAAACTCGAGGTTGTTTCATTGCACAATTCATGTAAACCTAAGCCTATGTAAGGAATGTCCGGATTTCTTTAACTTTTATCTCATTGTTTCCATAATAATTCATTATCAAAGATCTTTTTGAAGAATGTTTGAAGTTGGGTTAGGTAAATTTGATTCTATTTCCTACTAGGTTAAAGAATATAAGTAACTTCTGTTAATTTTAATAACCTACTAGTGTTGAACAAATTCTGAAAAATGAGTTCTCGTACATTTCATGAGGTGTTTATTCCAAGATGGGATTTTAAATGAAAATACTGAAATTCTTGGGTATTTATAGACGTCGGATATTTACCCCCCAAAAAATACGTGGGTATTTACTTCCCTGGGTTAGTCATACTCGTTTTCAAGCGAATTAAAAAAAAAAAAAACAATTATTCTAATCATCAATTAAAAACGGGGGTTTTATAGCAAATTTTAAAAACTATGTTTCACGCAATCTTTAAAAACTTAAACCTATTTAAATATGATGTTATTCAGGAAAAATTAGTTAAATAAATAATTCATGAACCTGTCAAGCTCATGCTCTTTTTTGAAGTCGGTAATGGGAGTAACAGTTCTAGTTGAAGGTTGTAAGAGAAGATTGTTTGCATATTCTAGGTGTGTTTTAGACCTACTGAGTTATATCATACTACAACATTGTAGGATCTTCAGATTTGTGGGGTTCGTGGACAGCCAGAAAATTAGATTAAATCTAATAAAATATGTTTTCCAAAGTGCCAATACATTATGGTGTCCTACAAGGAATTTTTATTTCGGGTTTTTGTGCGCCAACAAATCAAAACATATTGTATAATGCGTATCTCGTTTCGAACATGGATGGCCCTAATATCAGCATAAAAAGTCAATTTGGAAATTAAAACTTGTATAAACCGTATACATCAATTTAATTATGTTCTTAACTCTCAACCAATGGTCCCAAAATCTACTACTTCGTTTGAAAAGTACATGTAATAGTTACGTGATGGCCTTCAACCATGAAAAGTCACATTTTACGAAAAGAGTTAAAATGGATACAATCCCAGGAACGCAACCACCTTAGAGTTCAGTAGAAATTAAACACGAGTGTTAGTTAAATTATTTATTAAAAGCTACCTAATATGTCTCTATGTATGCCTTGCATACATACAGTGGTGGCAATGTGACACTTAAGGTTCCAAAAATAACAAAATTTTTGTACTAACTTCTTCAATAAATATGGAATAAAACTGGAAGAAAGCTCCAAACAAAACAAAAATTATAAACGTAGTGATTTATAAAACAAATATGAGTGGAACCGATATTTTTAAGAACGTAAGAACGAAGGAAAGGTTTCATATACTACAGGTTCAAATGTGATTTGATTTTAAGCACATGATGTCTGTGGTTATAATAGGTACAGAGACATACCGAGATTCTACTTAATAAAAAGACAATGTTGTATCATGAACTAACTAAGTTTCTAAGCGTTCTACAACATAACATTGGAGTACTATCGTGGAAAAGCTCATATCTCATTGGCCTTCCTGAGGATATAAATTAAAAGAATATCATCATTTCATATATTGTCTAAAGTGGTAAGACTTGGTATTCAACTGTATTTATTTTATAGATAAGTTCAGTAAATTATTCATTAATCGTTATAGATTTTGTCGGAATAATGGTTTGTTTTTGATATTTAGCTTTTATAATTTTGTTTATAATTCTTTTTAATAATAAATAAGGGTGTGAATTAAATTATAACTTATTCATCCAGGACTATGATCTATTTATTTAGTGCAGATTATTTAATTATCGTTAGTTTAAGCAATGTCCTAAAACTTTATATTACATTAGAATTTGGGTCATGTGTCTTATGGTGTAATTTGCATTTCCCACTTTTTATTACATTCTCAGCGACTAGATCCTCTGTGTATCATCGCTTACTCGATTTGTACACAGAGATCTTCCTAATCGTTCTTGACGTTAGAGAAGAGAAATATTTTGGGAAAATATTTCGCACTCTAATCCTTTCCTTCTTCACTGCATCATACCCGGAAGCACATCATTAGACATCCTTGCCTGGATGGTAAGACCCCAATCAGTAAAGATCACCATAATCATCACTCTCATTTATAAGTTAGTAATGGACATTGAAAACGTTCCCAGTTAAGCAATCTATTCCATCTCACTTTATACCTGGATATCCAGGTTCCAACAAGGGATATGCAAGGCTAAAGTTGTAAAGTTGTTTTCTTACAAGCTGTAAGAAAACAACTTTACCCCTATGCATTTCCAACTTAGTGAGAGTTATCGATAAAGATCTCAGCGTCCACATATTCTCAACTCTGTCTTTACAGTGTCACATCTACTACAATGCAATAGGCATGAAAATTCAATAGGGCTATTTCAATAAAGGGAAAATTCAATTAAAAAAAATATTAAGAAACTATTACTTAGATTACTGTCTGTAATAACAAATAGGATGTTAAGAACACATAGGTACATGAAACGTACTTCTAAGATTAAAATTGAACATTTATATAAGACACGTTAGGGTACGGCGGAGTAATAAAAGAAAGAAAGAAAGAAAGAAAAAAACACTTCTTTATTGAGGCGAAATTAGGACCATATGGTCCTTTCTTACATTTAACCTCTTAAAAATATGTCTTAACAATGCAAATTAAGGCTAATTAACTATAACTTACACTTACAGTATTCCATTCACTCTTCCATTCACACAGCCACGATTCAAAGAGTAGCACCGCCGCCCGCCCCAATCATCCGGTCCAGGTATTTTCGTCTCAGCTCCGCCACAAACCGTTTTCGGCTCTCAATTTGTTTGACAGAATCTGGTAAATCATAATCTACAGGCGGTAACGGTGAAGGATCGGGTATAGGTTTTGGTTCTGTGTATTGGAATTCTGAGACTTAGTGCACCAGACCGAGTTTCCAGAACGAGTAATATACTTCGTTCAAAAAGCAAAACTCTACATTGGTAACTAACTACCTTGCAGGGCTTCATAAATTAGTTAGCAAAAGTCCGCATTTATTAGAGAAAGTTTCCTGTATTTTAAAATTTTTTTGTGTTTTGTCCCTTTTACATGTCTATGAAATGGGAAGAAACCCTGTTTCTCAGAGAGCAGTAAGTACAAAATAGACATAAATTTCAGGTATTTCGTTTAGTAGTATCTGATATATATTTTTGCCTTGAGTGCAAGAGGTATTGAGTCCAAAAGTACCTACCACACCTTCAACGTACATCCAGCATTGCATTGCATTGATTGCTGATTTTGTGATCCCATGTTTGTTGAAGAACTTTTATGATACAAACATGTCATTATTTAAATTTAAGTGTGGAAGCACTTTACAAGATACTTAAATTAAATTTTAAATCTCTAACTTCATAACCCAACAGTGAAAACATTGGAAACTTTTGTAAATTTTTGTTAGTACCGAGATTGCATTAAAATATGTTTTAAACAGTTAGGAAGAAAATAGTATCTAAAAGGTAAATCAAAGATAATTGAAACACTATATTAATTAATGTGGATTCCGCAACGAATTAGTACTTAGATCATACACTGTTGGTTATATACATGAATTCCGTTAGTATAATTATTGAGGATAATTCACACTATGGAGTAGAATAAAAGAGGAATGACTTTCAAACAACATACTAATTAAGTTTGAAGTAAACTTTTCCTCGGGTAACTTTATTTACATTTTATATTTTGCTTAGGAATTATACACTATGTGTTGAAAGCATTATTAATAAAAAAAAATTAAAGCTTTAAACTTCTGGTATACTACCAAGAATCTATATAATGTAAAATTGGTTAGTGATGTCTCAGATGACGTGAAATAATTGTCAACTAATTAGTTCAATCCTCTGCTAATTGCTAAGCAGGGAATTTACATGTCCTCTTCAGAATGCATGTAATTATAACGATCGCGCGAAAGCTCTGACTAACGACCCTTGTGAGTTTCAGCTCATAACCACGGTTACACGTTTAATCGGCGCGATGTTGGTGGTTACGCTCACTGACCTTAAAATCTACTAATTGCTGATTTTGACAAGGTTAGGGAAAGTAGAAATCATTTCATATAAAGACAATTTACAACGGCTAACTAATTAAAATGCAAAGAGTTTTTGCCAAGGCTTGTAATTACTCATAATTACTTATGTTAATTATATTTTAGGTATATACTCATACGCTCATAAATAAATAAACGTTTATTGTAACCATATTCTGTGCAATCGCAAGCTATGATCTTTGAGGAGGATGATTCCAATGCATCAGCAAAACTGCAGATAACGAGATATCCCCGTCAGCTGAAGTTCTACTGAACAACGGAAATATTTCTTAACTATTTATATTACCCCTCTTTCCCCCAATGTCTAAAATATTTATCTTAGCCCCCAATGTGTATTCACAAGCAAAAAAGGGGATTGAGTGATATCATTAGGATTTCAATAAGAGTTGTCATTACACAAAATTGTATAGCTTTTTTTTGCTTCATTAAGCTCATTTCAAAATTGTACAAAGACCTTGTGTGTTATAGCAATAGATTAAAGGCAATTTGGTCACACACGAATGAAAGAAATTTTCTCTCTTTGATATTGGTTTTCTTACTAAGACAACATTTTTGTTTTTAAAACTTTAAAAATAGATATAAACGTTCGGAATCCCACCCAAATTATGATTGTCCCGCTCAAAGTGTTGAGTTGACAGCGGCTTCCATGTTACAAAATTGACTGTTACAATGCATTTTAATAACACTTCTTAAATTTTCGATTAAAGTTCCAATCACCACCGCATTGGTCTCAAACCCGCATTGGAACAATTGATAATGATAATAAATAATCTTAAGGTGGTTTAACAATAAATTCTTTTCATTAAGAATGTTGACGATATAATATTTTTTAAATACTAATGTTTTTATATACACAAACATAAAAAAATAAAAATAATTTATAGATTACCTAGCAACTTTTACCATCGACCTAATGTACCTATTGTCTGTTAACGTTAGCACCAGTCTACACGGCCATCATGTCATCATTACTGATCTTTTGTGGTACGGTATAATTCATGTGATTGTCTTGTGGGTTGTTACTTTCAGCTATACAAATTTGTTGTTCTAAATAGTGACAGAAAAATTTTAAGTAAGGTACTAGAAATATTTATTATTTAGGTGAATATGGCCAAGCAGTCACCTATTTTGGGGTCAAAGATTGGTGTCAAGATTTGGTGTCAAACAAAAAGATATATTACAATATTTTATGCGATCCTCTCTAAGATCTTTCTTTAATCAATAAGGATCTATTACAATATTTTACAACTAATTACAGTATGAAGGATGCAGGATCACTGTCCGCGATCATACGCTTGAGGGAATATTTCTTCTGCTTCCTTGTACAATAGACTGGATCTCAATTTCCCTAATTGTGTAATGGTGTGGAGTAATGATACTTCGTAATGATTTTGACATACATCTCACTGTATGCCTAAGGTAAACTGCAAGATCACAATTTAATGATTTAGGGTAGAATAAACAGATACAACGAAGAATAGAAGATAGCAGATATAACCCAACAGAACGTAACGAATAGGTAGTGTTCAAACGGACGAACTGCCAACGAACTGACCACAAAATCAGTCTGGGTTCTTCCTTGGATCAAGGGAACCCACAAACCAAGATTAAAGTTTGTAGGAATTGATTTAGATTATCGCACAAACGGACGAACTGCCAACGAACTGACCACAAAATCAGTCTGGGTTCTTCCTTGGATCAAGGGAAGCCACGAACCAAGATTAAAGTTTGTAGGATTGATTTAGATTATCGCACAAACGGACGAACTGCCAACGAACTGACCACAAAATCAGTCTGGGTTCTTCCTTGGATCAAGGGAACCCACAAACCAAGATTAAAGTTTGTAGGATTGATTTAGATTATCGCACAAACGAACGAACTTCCATCTTACTATTGATTACAAAATCGATAGGATTCTTCCTTGGATCAAGAGGAAGAACGAAGTGTCAAGTATCCATGACCTTTATATCAAGAGCTATTACAAATACGGCAGTTGGACAGGCAGACGGACTGCCCTTTGATTTTTAACCACAGAATCAATAGTTATTACATCGAATACTTAAGTACTTTTATTTTTCAGCCACTTCTCTCGCTCTTTCCATCTCCTCTCAGCTCTCCCATCTCCAACATGAGTCAGAATAGTGATTTAAGCCAATTGTTATTTTAGTGGCTTCATTTATATTAAGCTATTTGCCTGTTGTTTCCGATTAAATACTAAAAGCTAAAATCATTTTATTTATATCGAAGTATTAAACCGTAAGAATATATAAACAAAAAAATTAGATCAAGAGATCTGAAATTGCTTTAGTTACAAAGTAGTTCAACCATTCAGACAGTGTCTGTTAGCCAATAAGCAGATTCATCTCTGGTCAAGTGATAATTGTTCGCAGAAGCTGTCTCATACAATCTGAAGCAATTTAATCCTCATTAGACAAGGGTAGTAAGGATATGATTAATGCTGTACCTGGGCAAATACCAGACTACAGTCCTAATACTGTTAAACCTATAACGTTTTAGCAATCAAATTTTCATTTCGGGGTGTGCAAAATGTTTTATTATATTTTAAATTAAATTTATGCTCTAACTGAAGTTCTTAAAATAAATACGTATATAGTAACATTTCTACAAAGTCAGAAATGTAAACATAATTTATATTTTTATATTTTTGATATGGTTCCTAAAACTGATAACGACTGCGTTTTACAAGTAATATAGTTATAACTTAATATTTATAACTAAATGCTCGCTTTCTTATGTACTGGATAGAAATGAATATTTTGCTGATAACGTAGATCAAAGTTTCACAAGTCCTTATTTCTTAAGTCCGTCATATACGAGCTTTATAAATTTGCCAGGGAATGATCAGTTTCTTTATTCAGCCTGATAATATCTTTCAGCAGCCGAGCACAAGGGCACATCGGAGATACATCCATTATTAGACAGGCTTCATGGTTATTGACGCATTAGAGGAGGTCCTCGGCAATTGTGTGGATTACGGGTGACCAATAGCGACAGCGAGTGTCTGGTTATTGGTTGTGATTGGTTACAGACATGGGGAATCCTGAATAGAATACCAAAGAGAATCCTTACCTAGAAAACTAAGTGTCATCAATGAGAACACCTCATTTTGAATGACATCGCTTTCCCACCTCCGACGAGTGTCCTCATTATTTCGGAGGTCCTTCATTAGTCATGAAGTAGTCGACTAGTCGAATAGTCTTAGTACAGTAATAGGTCATGATTTTGAATTTACAAAGTAGTATTTTACTCTATTTTTAATACAAATATAACTTTTCATTTAATTGGTTGACGACTTTTAATTTATTATTATTATTATTATTAATATACATTTAATTTATACATTCAAGATATAAAACTAGTAATTTTATAATAATTATAGCATTTCCCTTGTCAAAATCGTCATAGCAGACCATCAATTACTATGTGCTTGCTATGTAAATTGTGACTCATTTCATGTCTTATTAACTTATAAATATGTATTAAGACATTGTATATACAGTACATTAAGTTTGCAATATATTAGATAGCTAATGTGTAGAGTTCCTAACCTTAACTTAAAGAAAACGATACTATTTCAATATACCACAGAACATGTATTTTGATGTAAACCAGTTTTACGAAATTACATTAATTAAAAATAAATAACAGTGGGCTACCAATTCTATTGCTTGAATTATATTTTAATTAATTGTATATTAGTATGTACAAACAATGTGTTATTAACATGTTTGGGTTGGGACAAGTCTTCTTCTTTTGTCATTATTGACTTTCCTAGGAGTAGAAATAAAGTCTCACAGAAGGAAAAGCTAGTTGCTGGTTAGCATAGCTTTTTTGCAAATAATAAATTCCTCCAATTACAGATTTGTATTTTTACAATAAGGGTTAGGGCTTTATCATCTGTCAGCTTAAGGGTTAGGGCTTTATCATCTGTCAGCTTAAGGGTTAGGGCTTTATCATCTGTCAGCTTAAGGGTTAGGGCTTTTTGATCTGTCAGGTATAGGTTGTTATCCTACAACCGACCCATTCACACTATTATTGTTTATTTCGGGCCAACTCTTTCTTCTCAAGCTTTTGAACAAGAAGAAATTGATATATTGCATGGTTATCTTCAATTAATAAAAGTTCTGGTTTTAATTTTTTCAGAATTTCTGAGTTCCAAATTTTTGGTGTTAATTTTTTCCAAATTATATTCCCTTTAAATAGGTCTTTCTGCTGTTTCAGTATTTTTTCAGGGACATACGAAGGTCTTTGACCTAACAATGTTGCCTTTGATGCAACTTTATTATTTCCCCATCCAGAAAGCCTTCTTAATATAACTTGTACTAGTACAGTTTTTAAAAGCAAGCCTATCTCCGTGTCAGTCTGAATTAATTGTAAGCCATACTGATTGCTTATTAGCAATGGTATAATCATAGACAAAGTTGGATTTTGTCCTGACCATTCCTCTGACACTGTGTGTAGAGGTTGAAGAACTTGTGCAAAATCATTTAACATCTGCCACTCAGAATCTTGGTTTGGGACCTTTAGGCATACAAGGCATTGCTGCTGATAGTGTTTCTTTTATTTCCAACATTCATTCATCGATCATTCGTTCAATCATTATCACACTGAAATTTTATATAGTGGTAAATCCTTATATTATGACTTTCAATGAGAGCAGACTCACTTGAGTTTGTACGAAGTTTATTACCAACCAAATTACTAGTCTTGATAAGAGACTGTACTTTTACATATTTAACGTGTTCTTAACAACACAATTTTCCTCAATTGCTTCAGTTACACATAAGTTTAATGTCTGTGCAACAAATGGAATATGGATAATTTTTAACGCTCGGACATAGAATTTTTTTAAAGTGTTGGATCCATTGTCAGTAATAATTTCTTTAATCTTATCAGAAATATTCCAACTGCAAATTATTTCCCGTAGAGAGTCTGTATAGCTGCTCCTTTGTGATTTTTCTGTTATAAATTATGTATAAAATGGCAAGTAACAGTTATAACAAATTTATTGGAGTCAGAGGATCCGTAATCCTATGTAATCAGTTTGATCTACCATTGTTCTAATGTTAGTAGAAATTGCATTACACATTCCAGTTATAAGTTTGTTAGTCAGTGTTTTCCGTCATAGTAGTATGTTGTATTGTGGCTAAAGTGCACGTGAGTACTTGAATACTTATCCCATTAGCATTGATCCACTACAGACAGAGGTTGGAGATCCCTAACTATCATTTTAACAATAGCTCTCTCAATAAACAAGTGTGTCGCGGTCAGTAAGGTCTGTGTTTTTATCATAAGTTTGTTGTCTCGATTGTATTTTAGTGGCTCATCAGATTCAGTATTCAGTAAAATCTATATTTTCAATCTGTCCTGTAGTTTGAGTTATAGAACGCCTGAAGGAAGTTGAGGTACTGTGGACTCTCCTGCAGTTTTAGGTTTAACAACTTCCACACTATCAGGACTCACCATATAACACTGCAGTGTGACTATTCTTAAGATGTAATATTATGTTATATCACATCTTCATTTAGCACATTTTCTCAATATACGCGATACGCGTTGTGTAGACATCTATAGGACAAAGTTTCTCTCAGAATAGTTCTATACTGTTGATATTATTGAATGTATTTTACTGTAAAAATGTTTTTAAATGTATTCAAATACAATACAATTTATAACCTACCTATTTAAAAAATATTGTGTATGATCAACATACAAGTGTGTCTTTGTTGGTTAGTCATTAAACACACAAATAATTCCTATATAAAGCTGATACAGTTCCAGTAAAGGACAACAAACTGGAGTACCTGGTGCACCCAACCAACTGACAACTGGTTGTTTTTGTTTTAGAACATATTTCTATCAAGACACGATAAACTAGTCGACTAGATGGTATGACTAGTGTAGTCGATGTTTGATTGTAGCCCGTAACAGTTCTAACATAGATTGTAAAAATTGTCGATTGCAAAATGTAGTCAATAGTTTTACCACATACTAAAACTAAAGAACACAGCAACTACCGAGATGGGGTCTGATGGGGTTTGTCTTTGTTATTATTTCGGTGTTTATCGAAAGGGAATTCTATTCATGCACAGTTAAGTTAACGATTGAATTTAGATTTTCTTATGCACACGAGTGACACTACTGACTCTATAGCACTGAGCGGAATCGGAAATGTTCGTCTTAGACTGTCTCTCTGTCCAGCACAACGCATGAAAGCTATGTATATATATACATAGCTTTCATGCGTTGTGCTGGACAGAGAGACATTGAAAGCCAAATACTTGAAATGTTGCATATAATTTCAGCGAAGCCAGTTACGCGATACGCGATGTGGCGTACTCCTACTTGTTAAAAATAATATATGCAACTGATTTATCATATTAATTGTAACTATATAAAGAATATAGCAACAGTAATTATTAAATGCAAGATTATACTGTAATTATCAATGAATATATTTTGAGATTAGTAGACTAACAGAAAGTGTTTACATTTTAAGAAAGTTACTAAATGTTGTTAATTTACAATGTTCATGAAATCTAATCACAGCATTACGGGGTGATAGCATCTCAAAATTCACGAGAACGTATATAAAAAAGGATTTGTACGAGTGATGTGAAAAAGTTGACGTGAACACATTTTAAGTACGCCAGACAAGGTTGTCACCAAGCGTTTTCACCCTCCTCCAATGATTGGAGAGATACTATCATTCAGGCAATTACTATAATTTTTTTCATTATTATTATGGGAGAAATCTTTTTCGTAGCTTAAAACGTGAAATACATTTGTAAAACAAGGAATACAGTTTTAGAAAAAATGACTGCTGGGAAAATAAAATAACCAGTCAGTAATGTTTAATAACATTTAGATGCCAAATTGTTATGTAAGATAGTTTCTAAAAATAAGAGGATTGATGTATAGATGTTACTATACGTACATTATTTTCATTAGAAATTCGATCCTCCAATAGTTAGTTAAATTAATTAATACATACAATATAGAACAAGTGTAAAATTTATTACATCTGATTTATTACATACATTCAGAACATATTAAAAAATAAGCATGTATTAAATTTTAAAACTAAAATAAAAATAACACAATATTCCAATAAAAAGATATGTTTCACTTACTCTAGTCGTGAAGTGTAATCACAACATAATGTAACGATATGGCACTAAAACATAAAATAACAAAATGATTACATTGTAAACGTGTTTGTTGCACAATGAAACGTGCAAATATATTGTATTATGGAGTTACAAAGCAGAAATAAATAGCTGATGATGTCACAGTATGAACGATAACACAGAGGAAAATACACTTCACGTTGTTCACAATCTTATCTCGTTAATGTTCAGCACAAATACAAGAGTGAGCGCAGGTTCACTACGGGGGTTTACCATCCTGAAATTCACAAGTTCTTACTTGTCACTTCATACTCACAAGTCCGTTGATTGACAGTTGATCAACTCGTTTGAGTATAAACGGGATTTATATAAAAAATAGTAATTCTTTTATAAAAACATAATCATTAATGTGATTTGGGTCTGATTTGTGTCTATTATTTAGTTAGGACCGTAAATACAAGGTAATCTACACACAACCAAAAAGGTTCTTTCATCCTAAATTCGGACAACAAAAGTAAACGGTCACCGGCCGAATTTCGTTCACAATGGCGCAGCGAGATACAGAAATCGCGACAATGGGGAAACCATAAAATTGAAAATTGCATTTTAATTGTAAGTGATGCTCGTAATTGTAGCCGAGGAAAAGTCGCTAGCATTCCACAAAGAGTGAAAGAGTTGGGCGGCTCGGAGACCGGACTGTATCGTAGTGATTAGATGGCGAGGGGGCTTTCTCGCATCACCTGGCATTGGTGCGTGGACAACAGCTGACTTCTAGCTGATCTTGTCAGGACAGGTTTCTCCGTAATCTGATTTCTATTTGAATGTGGATGGAGTTCACGGTTCAACACGATCACCGTTTTGTGCCTTCATTTTAAATGTCGATTTAAGAGATCGAATTATTTTATATTAATCAACTTTGTAATTTTGTACTTTTTAAAATTGTATATGTGTTGTTCTAGACTTTTTTCTTTAGACGCTATAACTGGTTTAATTGATATAATAATAATATTCAAATCTTAATCGTAATCATTGCAGCAGTTTGCGTATTCACATTGGAATATTAGTTTATTTTCTTTAAGAAACAAACAATTTTCTACTAATTTCCTAATTTCTTGTATCACATGTGTAAACTCCCCACCCACTTACCTTGATAGGTGAAGTGGGTTGGACTAATCCAAATGATTAGTTCAACAATTAAAAAAATTTCCACAACCTCCAAGTTTTACTGTTACAGATAAGTATATCGACATGACAAAATCCTATCCTAAAATTAATAATAGTTATTAAAATTAACTATGAGGAATATTTAGTATCATTTGACGTTACTTTTTGTATCCCAATGTTCCTATGAAATATACTTTAAATATTATCAAGTAATAGTTAATATTAATCGATTTATAATATAGATTTACATTGGCCTGACAAAACACCAAAAAGATTTAAATATCATGAGAGATATTATAAATACGTACAAACTAAAGAAATCAGCTATTGCCAAACATGCATTAAAAATGAATCACACTTTTAAAAATGTAATATTATTAAATTCAGTTCACAAACAAAAAAAACTTTTGACGCTTATGAAACATTATACTTAAAAAATATGAAAATAAAATATTAAACTATAATTTTGGGCCGATTCAAAATTCATCTTTTATGTAAAATATAACTAAATTCTTTTTGATCTACACTTATATTATTATTTATTAGACTGTTACTAAGCTTTATTCAGGTGATAATTGTATTGAAATTTAAAAAATATTTATACTGTTTGATTCACACCTGGGAGTGGCAATTTGGATGTCTAAAGACCTTGTGCAAGAAATTAAAAACTACTGGAGAACTGTGTGTTTCTTTTAAAGAAAACAAATTGTTTTCCAATAAGGAGAGCTCCTCCTTCTATAGAATATAAATATTTATATTTTCCTGCAATGTCAAAGCAGAAATAAACGTGCACAGGAATTTTAATTCATCAATTTTTAATGTTCCAGTTTCTGCTAAGCGCAGCGGTGTCTGCTGCAGAGGATGCTGAAGCCACAACCTCGGTGGTGGGGGAGGAGCCAAAACAGTCCGAAACCAAAGATTCAACTCCAAAAGAAGATGAGCAATCAACGAGAAGCCCGGAGAAGCGGGGTCTCTTCAGGCTAACCGGGGTTCACGGAGAGAACTTTCAACCCTACAACTTCGTGTATCCTATACCGCAGCAGATGGCAGGATACCAACAACCTTCCGTGAACCAGCAGTACGATCCTAGAGCTGCGGGGGTGGCGGGCTCACCCAAGTACGAGCAGACTTATGTCAAGATCACACCCAGTGTAGGGTACAGTGCCCAGCCGACTTATCAGCAACCCATCATCCTACCATCCGCCTCCTCACCCTACTCCTCTCCCTACGTCGCTCCGACAACAATGATCCTTCTCATGGTGCCTCCCCACCCAGGAAACCCTTACGGCTCCTTGATGCTGGTTCCAAGTAACAATATCTTCCCACAGTACACCCCGAATCACATCCTCCCCTATCAAGCTTCCAGCCGGGTAAATGTACAACTCGTGCCACAATTTATCCCTATCCCAGTAAAGTACGGCCAGACCTCCAGCTTGCCCGCGGCGCATTACAAGGGTGCCGAGTTCCTCCAGAAGCCCCAACATGTAAGCCAGCAGTACCTGAGCTCTCAGAACTCTCAGAGCTACCAGGACCAGCCAGGATCCTCTGAAGAGCAGGATTCACAGTCCACTATGTCTCCAAACTACGGTGGCAGAGTGCGTCCCTTGGACCAGTATGTCAAAGGGTAGTTTGAGTAACGAGGAATTCATATTCTCAGTGCCTTGTTTTTAGATAATTTTTGTTTTGTGGCTTAGTTGCTCACTTGGTCTTGTATGGTCATTATACCAGCGAAAGAACATTTCCCCATTGTAGGATACAAAAATTATTTTTTATACTAGTAAGTTTATTTGGAGATCTATTGAATTATAGGTTAATATGGAAGTCCAGCTTTTTATTGGAGTATGCTGAAAAGGCAAGCAGATGAACGTGTTATGGATTTATTATAAAGGATAAACATAATTATAAACTTAAAATAACCTGTTCAAACTTAACGTGATAGTTTCCATGTTGATGTTACTTTGAAACTATCAAGGATTCAAACATTCTTACAATACCGAAATATAATTTCAAACTAAAATTTACTATACAGATAGCAAAGCATTTACCAAATTGTAATTTTAACACGATGCTATCGCATTAAAAATATTGCTGGAGACTATACCATAAGTTAGAAAGTCACAATTTTCTCCATGTTCCCTAAATACAAAGCAGGTTTATTTGTTCCGGACCTTGCTGAACTATTGCTTGGACACCGTGAAATTCAGCTATTAAGACGCCAAATAAACCCTGTTCCGGTCCCGTCTCTGAATCTTAGACATTTCTAATTTAACCAGTGAAGCGAGGTGGAACTGCATTAAGACATAACAGGCACTCTCGTTTCCGCGTTTCCTTCTGACGAGGAAACACATTTGGAATAAGTAAAACGTTAAAGGTAAAACGCTTTAATACCAGAGCTAAAAACTTAAAATAACTGTTTGTCTTAATGGCCACGCACTGAAATTAACAACATTTATTCAGATTGTGTCAAATTACTTTTTCACTGGTATTCCCTTGAAATCGCAAACTGTCACGATCTGGTGCTTGACAAAACCTTCAGGCTGTTATAAAATTACGGAACACACTTACACAAAATTGTTTATGGTACAAAGTAAAACAATGCCCTTTGGCATTTTCCTATGACGTATTTTAAATTGTGATATTTTATTGTTGTAAATATTTGGTTGTTATAATTGTGTATTAAATATGTTTTTGTTGACATGTCTAATTATTTACCTGAAAATTCTCATAGGAAATTATGATGATTTCAGTGATATTTAGTTATAATTTCAACGGTAAGTTGCTACTCCTTTCTGGTTATCGTTCACCTTTCTAGTAGAGTACAGAGGTTATTATATTAATACTGAAAAAAGCTTTTTATTTAAGAATTCCTCAATTTTTAATCGCGTGTTGCACTCGCGAAGAAAGTCAATACTACCAGAAAAAATATACATGTTATTACACTTATTTCAAACTAATGTAGAAACAATTAATTAGTTATCCTACTTTTAATGTATATAGTACCATTACACTGTACTCGACTAACTATATATATATATATATATATATATATATATATATATATATATATATATATATAGTACTGTAATGGTATATATATAATATATATAGTCGGCGTTGAAAATTAATACCTAAAATCAACGTCCTAACATAATTCTAAGTACCACTTTTACCTCAACCACTCAACCAGTGAAATCCAAAATCGTCAAAACTTGAATCTGTAGAGAGCTTTTATTCGGTATTTTCCGTCCTGAATTAATTTTTTCGTTTTGTTTCTCGATAATTATATATGTATTAGTCGGCGTTGAAAATTAATACCTAAAATCAACGTCCTAACATAATTCTAAGTACCACTTTTACCTCAACCACTCAACCAGTGAAATCCAAAATCGTCAAAACTTGAATTTGTAGAGAGCTTTTCTTCGGTATTTTCCGTCCGGAAGTGATTTTATTGTTTTGTTTCTCGATAATTATATATGTATTAGTCGGCGTTGAATTAATATCTAAAATCAACGTCCTAACATAATTCTAAGTACCACTTTTACCTCAACCACTCAACCAGTGAAATCCAAAATCATCAAAACTTGAATCTGTAGAGAGTTTTTCTTCGGTATTTACCGACCGGAAGTGATTTTTTTCTCGATAATTATATAGGTACAGTGTACAGTTTAATGATAACAAAAATCGTCGTCCTAACTCAGCCGAAAACACCACGTTTACCTCAATCACTGAAGTCCAAATTAGTTGAAGTTCTAATCAGTAGAGTTTTTCAAGTGTATTTTCCGACCAAAAGTGATTTTTTTTTATTTTGTTCGATAATTATATACACGTCTACAGTTTAATGACACCTAAAATCAACGTCGTAACTTAATTCTAATCGGCCATTTTACATCCCCAAGACGAATTTGAACGAAGTGGTCGCTAATTTAAACTGTTCGCCGTGTTACGGTTCAGGTTACTTTGCCACGTCACGTCACAGCGCCCTATAGAAATACCGTAATTACACTACACTATCCGAAAAGCCGAGCTCAAAAGTTTAGTTTGATACTTTATGATTTAAACGAAAGGACAATTATATTTTTAACAACGGTCACTTTCATCAATTAAATCAATAAATTTAATGTTTGTAGACAAGAGTAATGATAACTCTCCTTTTTTCTCCTGCTCCATGCTTCATTTTTTTAATGTCTTAAAATTTCGGGGGGGCGGGTCCGGACCCCCTGGACCCCCCCCTTCGCTACGCCACTGATACTAAAATAGATACTACAAATTTCCAGAATTTTGTATTAAAGCGTAATTGTTTTCATCAATTAATACTCTGCTTTAGTTTTGACGCTTTAGACCGTGAGACTACATACTTCAATAACTAACAAGACAAAGACTGTTCATTTTATCATAGTTTCAAATACAGACGTACATAAATTTATTATAAAAACAATCATCAAAAAGGTGATATTGTACAGTCCGTCATAGAAGCTTCTCCTTTGCTTTGAAATTGTAGTTTTCCACGGCCACATTCTTATATTATTTGAGCTGCTCAGTTTTAGAAATTTCGAGTTAAATTCAATAGGTTTCGCTATGTTTACTAGAGATTTCCTCCCCCTCGGCGATTCTACTTTGCAGTTTCCTCTAGGTACCGCACAGCGTAGACATTGAAGGCAGGCTGTGATTTCGTTTAGTACTTATTTCAATGATCTTTATTACTAGATCACCTGCCTTGATTGCGATTGTCTCTCTCCCCATTCGAGATATATTAATCTTACTATAGAACACTTACATGCTACAAAGAATCTCATTAGAAAAACGAGATTATTACCATTATTTCAAATTTTGAACGTCTTAGCATATCTAGTTATTTAAATTCTTGGAGGGAGGGATCTTTTAATGACTGTTGTAATGTGATGACCGGAGAAAATTGAAAATTTTTCATGCAATAACATAAGTTACTCGTAATAGCACTGAGTGTGGATAGAACAACGGTTATACTTTACTTAAGGAGAATTACAAATATGTGATAGTTATTCATTGTAGTTGTAAAGGTACAGAAAATATGTTTAATTAATGTAACGTACTGCGAATTTTAGTGTCTGATGATGAAGTAACCATGAACTTTTCAGTCAATCATAGAATTGCAAAACTTTTAAACGTAAACACACTGTATGTATGTACGTGTACGTATGTTTGCGTGTTTTATTTACAACAAATCTAATCTAATTTAAATACTGCAAAATAGAAAACGTTCCACACCAGCCCAAGGTGAGAGCAAAACTTTCTCTCGAATACAGGGACAGGTTAAAATATAATTATATTCATACAAGCACAATATGTAGGTTATTTTGACTTCACAGTCAAATTAGTAGTTTTCTGGATTTATCTCTAATTAAATTTTATTAGAAGTTTCTTATATTCATGTAATATATTTCCAAATACTTTCTGTAACTACTGTGTAAGCAATTCATTTTTAATATCTTTTCAAGTTTTACAACGCTTCATACAATATAATATTTTTGCTGAAACAAACCAATTATAGTATTACGTTATAACTGTTTGTTCACTTTCATCGGGTAATCTCAGACGTACTGATATATATCTCAAAACTGGTAGTTTTCATTTCTTTTATAATAGTCTTAAAAGCTATGTTGATTGAAATTGATTTGTCGTATACAAAAAAGTGTATATTATTGCAAAATACAGTGTTTACTTCATACTGTCACTTCAGGTACATGTTTCTACCAAGAACAACAGCAGTAAACTGTGCGATAAAGCTGTGTCTAAAACTTTCTCTTTTTTATTTATTCATACAACAGTCACATACAAAATAAAATTCACATCTTTATTTTAAGTCAGCCAAACAACAGAGTTAGTAACTATGCACTTTTACTCTAAGTAGATGACAAGGAACACGTATACAAAATATGAGGTACACAACAGAAAAACCAATGTCTCTTAGTCAAGCTTTGTACAAAATTTAGTTTTCCGACTCTTTATTTCCTCAGGAATTTTATTAATAAACTTGGCATTGACTTAAAAGGGAAATTTCTCCATGGACAATTGATCGGTCCATTATCAAGTTATGATACTGCCTCTGGAGTCCTAGCAAACGTAGATGGAAGCGCCGAAAATGTAGAGACAAAGAAATTAAATGTAATTAATTTAATGTTATTTAATGTAATTCATGTTCAAGTTGCTCTTTTGAATTTGAATATTCTTTCAAATATACATTCCCACAGTCATAATACATGTTATACCGTAAAAAGAGAATGTACTGGCTCAAAGTAGACCGTTTTTAGAATCTCACGAGAACAAACCTTGTACGTTACTCGCCCTTTTTAACACATCACTGTTTGTCGGCGGAGTTAACTCCCTTTTGAGTTGCATTGTCAAAAATTGTGTGGATTTACCCTTTTCTAGTAGAACATCATCTACTATGACGACTGGTTGTACTCCAACTTAACTGTCGTTTTAAACCAAAACTGATACAGTTTGATCTGAGATTTGTAGAGAGCCAGAAGAATTACTCGTATATACACAAAATACACTAGGTATTTTAAGGTAATGTTATTTTTTTAGAAATAGTTGTGCCATCTGGCAAACAATACCGAAATTAAATCAAACTGTAGATCGCTGATAAGCTGGATCGTATGCTTGGAATATGTATAATTTTTGGATGATAGTTATTGAAAGATTATGATCTATAGTTGTTTAATTTAAAATTAACTCTTAAAATAATCATGTGAATGTATTGTATGTATGGAAGTATTGTATGTTAAGAAATCTCTGAGAGTAATCTCTAAAAACTCTTATATTAAATTACTAATAGGTTTAGTAGTTTTTCTCACTACATAGCTAATCATAATTCCATGCCAAATCAACAAACTTTAGATCAAATGTTTACCTCACAATTTTTGATTGTTATAAAAGTTTGTATAATAATATTGAGTGCTAGGAATAAAAAAATACCAAATTATTCATTATTTGAACAGAAATTTCTGAAATTGCTCTAGCAGTTGTCATTTTGAGAGATGTAATTTTGCAACATTTATTGTGTATGATATTTCCACTAATATATAACATGAGTTATAAAGAAAAATATTTGTAAAATACATACAAAGATTTTGACTAATTTTTTAAAGTGTACATCATTAAAACATGTTCAAAAGTGTTTCATGAATACTTAGTACTACAGTAAATAACAGAGTAAAATATAAATATGGGATTAGAATGGGTTGATGGTTAACAAAATATTTCTGACACCCTATTTTCACAAATACCGTATTTTGACTGAATAATACTTATTTTACACAAAATTAACATTTTTGATTTTTGGTTTTTTCCCAAAAAGTACATAATTAAAAGTGGACTATTGAAAATATTTTTTTAAGTTTAAAAGTTCTTGGTGTTCTCAAAGGTCAAGTATATATACAAAGGCCCAATCTGATGAGTCAGATGATGGAGGTGTGGCCTGATATATCAAGGAGAATTTTACTTATGAGCAGTATTCCCATCCTCAGAAGTGGACTCTGGTATTTATTTTCTCTGTGAAATTCATTAACTTAGCATTTGTGCAGTTTATAGGCCCTCTGTTTGAGATACGCTCTTCTTGAGCCTTTTAGTTCGTCTTCGTTGACATGAATATTCAAGTAAATACTTGTATATTTGGGAAATAATAATGTACACGCTCTCAAGTCCAAGCAAAGTATTTAACCGACTCTTGAGGCAAACCTATTAAATATGAGTTTTAAAATCAACCAACCAGAGTTACAGCATTCTCAGTAACTTTGCCAGACCACATTATCGTGGACAGCTGAGGTCAAATATTGTGCACATAACATCAGACCGGTTTTTTTTATGCATTATGCATCAAAGGCCACACAGGTCCTTCAGGTCTAACGCGGGGGTGGAGATGACGGACCACACGCTTGTTTACTGTGATATTGTATGTGCAGAGGAAAGGAGAAAGCCAAAGATGATAATGTACAGACTTTTCTAGATTTAACTAAGAATTAAGCTGTAGCAAAATCGCTCAGGTCCATTGGAACCACGCTTTACACATGAACGAAGTGAATATTATTGAAACTTTTATTACACAAAAAATGTTGACATTATATGACAGGCAAGCCCAATCGTAAGTAAAATATTAAAAAGGAAAAAAACACCTTGGGAAAAAACTAAATTACTGAGAGAATTGGGCTAAGTAACAGAAGCTAAGGTAAACATTATGGAAACCTTGGGTCAGAGACAATTGGGAAAGATATAAAACCTTGATAAACGAACTAAATATTTTGATATGACAGATAAAAAGGGAATTTATGTTTGGTAATTTTAGTGATAGTAAAATCATGAAAAATCTAGATGTAGAGGAAGTGAATGCATAGTTTGCTAAGATAAGGCTGTGAGGCAAGCCATAACACCATTAACCACTATAATACAAATAGTCTGAACGAGTTTGAATGCACTTTGAACTTTAAGGGTGAGGTGCCATTGATTTTAAGAGAGTGTACCTCTGGGGAAGTGCTTGAGGCCTATACTTTTCAACCTGTACACATAAAATTTTCCAACTTGCGGGCCAGAGCTGCACGCCACATGTATACGCTGATGATTGTCAACTGCACTTGTTCTGTGACTTCGTCTTCTTTCAGGATGCCATTTATAAATTAACACCGACCTTTGTAAAAATATTGTCTTGCTCCTCCGAAAATGGCCTAAAAATCTAAACATAGGGAAATGTTCTGTGTTATAAGTGAGAGTGGTTTGGAAGTCATTCTTGGCGGCGAGAGTCTATCGATTTGTGATAAGATCAAAAGTCTCGAAATCCTTTTAGACAGTAATCTCTCTTTTGTAGACTCCTCCGTGTCTCATAATATTCAGCTCGCCATTAGCAGGCTGAAGGGTTTATATCGGTTTATAGGTTTGTTGCCTAAGCCTATGAAACTCCGCTCGTGCAGTCAATAATCAGTTTTCTATTATTGTTACTCTGCCTATGAGAACAGTATCACGCTCAGAGAATTTAAAAAAAATTCAAAACACAACACTGAGGTATGAGTTCTCCCTGTGACGGAATGATCATGTGTCACAGTATCATGATGGTGTTAACATGCTTCGCATGGGTGACTACTACAAGCTGATGACAAACTGCCTGATTCACAAAGTCATCATACTGAGGGAGCCCCAGTACCTGAGTGAAAGACTGCGGTATCTTGATGAGGTCTCGCAACGTCAGCTTCAGTTCCGGCTTGAGCTAGGCCGAAAAAGATTTTTCCTATTTTGGGCCAACATTTTATAAGGACCTACCTGGTTTCCTGGTATCTTTCCATTAGTTGTTTTAAAAAGAATGTAAACGTCGCAGTTAGAAGTTAAGATTTGACTTGAGTTTTCATAAAAACTAGTCTGTAACTGAGATTTGTAACTAGCTTGTAAATTAAGAGATTTTTATATACTTATTTTATATATTAAAACTCTAGAAGTCGATTATTAATTGTGTTCTTACCATAATTTATATTATATTATATCTTCCCAAAGATATATGCATATATGCATTTTAGTTCACTTTAATAAACCAATGAACTTATTACTTGAAATTCTGAGATAAACTTCAAACTTATAATATTTTCCCATACTGTTTCTATTTTTTGCGATTCTAAAATATGTAAAAAATAATACTTCAGAATGGCTCACTCAAACTTTAATTCAAAGTACAATTTCCAATTTTAATATTTTTACACGTGTTCATTAAGTCTGATGCCTTTAGATTGGATAATACATTCATAATCATATTGAGTTGTTTGGTAACAAATGACACCTAAATTATTTTATCAAGCCTTAATTGTTTATTTCAGAAACATCTTTACGAATAATGCAACTAAATAAACAACAAAAATTGATTCTCTAGGTTATGTAATATCTCAGGAACTTCCGCCGAATCTCTAATGGACGATTTCCACCATCCAACGACTGACCGCTGGTGTGTGAAAGCAGATAAGTAAACTCAAAGAAAATAATGAAGCCCATGGCTGGAATGTAATCGATTTCACGAGAGCGAGGAAGTGGGTACTTTCGTAGAGAAGAGCGTGTAATAATGGGAGGCGTGTATGGCACTCACACTCGCACTCGCGGGGCATTACACTATAACTGTTATAAGAAATTTATGATAATAATTTCATACTACTAGAGATTTCTTATTATTATAGTTCATTTAATAAAAACCAAAACTAATAATTGGCTGAGCGTTAGCGAAGCATATCACTCGAGGAGGTGGTAAATTTTTCATTTCTGTATGTATGTCTTTTTGTCTGTTTGCACAGTTTATTAAAAACGAACTTCATTTCTATATAGTCTACATTGAATTCAATGCTGCTACATGTCACCGTATATAATTCTGTTGAGCGTTAGCTAGCGAACATTTTACATATCTTTTATGGACAACCATGATGGCAACAAGAAAATCGCAGAATGAAATAAATTTGTAAACAAACAGATAGACGTTGAAAACATCTGCAGACGTTACTTTCTACATAACACATTCTACTACATTTTTACATCCCCATAGGAAGGGGATGTAAAAATGTATTTTTTGAATGATTGTCTGTCTGTCTGCAGGTCATCTTTATGGCTGAAATGAACCGTAAACTTTAAATCTTGCATACAGTCTCAGAGAAGTATGATACGTGGCACGTGGTGAGGCGTACTGCTACCTTGTTAAATAATTGAATTTTATAGAATGGCGTAAGTAGTGTAATACATAGTCATCAATTTTAAATATAGTCTCAGTAAATATACTATTGTTAGAAACATTTGGCAATACACAGGTTTTATTAAACACAATATTAGTTGTATAAGTCCGAGTAATGGAACCATTTCATTATTCATAAAGAGGGATTAACTATTTGGATTTGAAATTGTTTACAAATAATGTAAACTTAAATGTTATTATTATACTAACTCTGGCACACAAGCAGAGGGCTAACTCAGTGTCTGGCAGGTCTCGGTATTTTACATATCTGGCAGGTCTAGGCATCAGTTCAGGGCGCTTCTGGCCGCAAGGATATCCTGTGGCATGTCCTGCCTTCTGGCAGCTCTCTGCTTGGTAATTCCTCTGGCCTCTATTGCTACAAAATGTGCAGAAAAGCGATCTTGTTTAATATTTATCCCAAAGAACGTCCATATTTGATTCCTGTACCGAGGTGTTTAGAGTAATTGTATGTAATATGTTTGATCTCAGGACTCCTTACTTTCTTTAAAAAGGCGACAACAAAATACCTTTAGTTAAAATACATCATCCAAAAAATTCCAATTTTAGTTTAAATACATCCAACAGCAAGGTATCTTTAGTAAGTGTGAATAAAGAGATTTTGGACTGGAGATTCCGCTTCTTGGCTCTAAAGTTGGTTATGAAATGTCGTCGGTTATTTTTGATTCTATAGAATACTGAAACAAATGTTGGCTAAAATCCAGTCAAGTACAAGGCGTCTAGCGTAACATTATAATAATAATGTTATAACCTTGTATCCAGTTATAACATGGATGTGATTACACATCCTGGGTAAACATTTCTCATAAAGTACTCCATTCCAATTTTGATTAAAATCCATCTAACCACAACGTACCTAGCAAGTTTCATAAAGTTGCGTTAAAAATTAATTGCAGCCCTAATCGTGATGCATAGATATGTTGACAGAGAATGGTTTACATTTACACATTGCAATAAGTAGGTTAGAAATTACTATGAAATTGCAAGCTAAGTACATGTGTTCTATGTTGATCTCCATACTATACCAGATCGCAGTACACCACACGACTTATCGCGTAATAGGTTTCACTGAGGCTGTATGCGAAATTTAAAGTACATAATAGATACACGTTTTACTGTGACATGCTAAAATGCCGTACTCAGCTTATTTACAAATTGATTTATTCTGAGATTTTCACGTTGCCATTGTGGTTTCCCATAAGACCAATGTTACAATTTTTCTAACGCTCGGCCAAATCCTATGGGGCGTACTGCACAATCATCAAGCTCGCTGTTGCCTATATGGAAAATACGATTCATATTAAATTTCAAGACTGTAGGTCAGTTCGTTCTCGAGATATCGTGTGCACAGACAGATAGACAGACAGACAGAACGAACTTGAAGTTTTACATGAAGTTCCATTTTTATGTAAGAAACACATGTACACTAATGAGATGTGTTATAGTCTTGAAATGTATGCAAGCTCAGCGAAACCTCTTACGCGAAACGTTATCTCAAACCATCTTTCCATAGGCTATGGTATGTGGAAAAGATACAAATGATCAAGCTCCATTCTAATTTCTGCTCAGACAACAAATTATATTTGTAATATTATCAAAAGTAGTTTTGAGGAAATGTTATTTCTGTTTCAGAAACATGAAAGACAATGTAGTATCATAGGCAAAATGACAATATTTGTTTTTATCTCAGCCGACCAAGACATTTTAAACCTAATCGTATTGGGATTGTCAGCTAAAATACACACTAATTACACCTAGTATAGTAGTAAGAACTATACTTAGATTTTAACTAAAGCGGAAAAACAACAATTTACTTCAGGAATAACAATAATAGTTGAATAACTAATTTCTGTTTTGTAAATTTACTTCTTTAATACCCAGTTTTCTTCGTGATCACCACCATTTAGCAGTTCTCCGCAACCGGTGTTTATTTCCCTTTCACGTTGTACAGGCACTTCCTGTCGTATTCACGATCCCTCTCTCACATTTACGATTTACTATGCCTTCCGTAGGAACGAGTTTTGGCAAGAACGTTGAATACAATAAAACTTACCTATCGCATCTCCATTTTCAGTTCAATAATATAAAGACCAGGCAGGCTAGGTTATTCAAAAATAATTTTACGCACCACGAGTACGAGCACTAGCGTCTCTACTGTAACGCCTTCAATAGCGTGGGAGGCAATTGTGCTACTTATTCGTGTTACGCGGTGTCTATATTAGGCACAAACTGGACGCTGGGGAAAATAATTACCATGAATATGATTGGTTTGCTTGCTATTGATTACGGTGAATAGCTTACTCCAACAACGGCGGTGCTGAATGTTCTTTTCTCTTTGCGGTTTTATTATGCATATATGTGAGCTCTTGTTTCCTAACTCAGAAATGATCCTTGGAATATTGTCGACCAGCAAATTAAAAATCTATGCTTTATTATTTTCCTGTATTTTGTGTAATAATGATCGAGTTGGATTATGGTGCATGTCGTATAGGATTTAGCTGAACGTTAACGAAGCGTAACTGTCCTCATACATATCGAAAATGGTTAAGAGCTATGATGGTTTATATAGCTTTATATTTAAGTCCATATAGTACACCACAAGGTATCTCGAGCACAAAACGAGTTAGAGAATTCAAATTTTGCATAAAACGACACATATAGCTATGTTTGTGTAGGCAAGCTATATAGGCAAGATCAAGTTTCATAACTGTGCATGTGTGAGCATTAATGTTAGCGAAGCCTATCTATTAAGCTAAGGATTAAGCTATAGTCTTATAATGTTGCATGATGATGTTGCATTATCCATGGGATTTGGCTAAGGATAACCGCATCCTATTAATCAGGGGAATAAAAACAAAGTAAGAATTATTATTTAGAATCTATAAAACACTGCTACATGATGTTGATAGCATTTTTAAACTTAGGAATTAATTTGTATAAGATTTACTTTGTTGAATATATATATATATATATATATATATATATATATATATATATATACGCGCACACACACTCACACGGTAGTGCATTAAATAATAACCACCTTTAGGGCCTGATGTAATGTTTCAGATCACTTTGTGTAACAAACAAGTAGATATCACAGTTAATGTTTGGAGCTCGGGAAATGTACAAAGGTCATGGCGGTTTCTCGGACATGCATACCGGTTTATCCGAGGTTCATATAGGTTTCTCCAATGTGTATATTGGTTTTAGAGGTTCATATCGGTATGTATGATGTTCGGTATCGGTTTTTACGGCCTTGTAGGATCATCACGTACGCCAGATGCCTAAAGTTGTCCTAGACCTGACAACCTAAATAAACGTGATTAGGATAGTTACTTATATTTTATCTGTATTGTTGATCAAAATAGGGTATTCAACGCCGTATTGAAGTAAAACGGTAACTGCAATGGCGATCAAATATGGGCTATTGACAGTACATTTCTTGTCGTGTATATTGCTTGTGCTCAAATCTGGACACGTGACAGTATACAGATGTAAAAAAATCAAAATACACTGATTTATCAAGATTTTACGAACCTACATAAAATCCCTAAAGACCGACCTAATTGAAACAGTTACCAGGTGCTTTAACGATTCAAATTCTAAAATCCAGGTATCGGTAGCAACAGCAGCAACCAAACCATTGGCTGCTGACAAAACCAAATTTGTACCCTCCACAGCACTGCATGTGTCAAATATACAATCATGACACATGATTTGTATACTCCTCCCGTTTACTCCCGTATACTCCTCCTCCCATTTACAATCATGTCTATCCACACTCCACTGTTATTCTTCAATCACAATGAAGTTGATGATAAATCAAAGTCTATAAAATACTGAATTTTCTATCCTTCATAATATTAAATAGTGAGGGTGAAAATAGGTATAGTGATCTGAAGATGTATTAAAATATCTAGAACATTGAATAGTATAAATGGCAATTGCCTTATTTAATTTCAATAAACATTGAATCGCAAAAAGTACTTGCTCCGTCGGGAGTCGAACCCGGATCTCTCACTTGCCGGGTTCGACTCCCGACGGAGCAAGTACTTTTTGCGATTCAACGTTTATTGCAATTAAATAAGGCAATTGCCATTTATACAATTTAATGTAAATAAAAAAGTCGTTTGACAGGTATTTGGTCTTCCGATCATATGTTAGTTTGCTTATTTAAACGCATATGTGACAGATACGGCCAAATACAACGTAATTGAATCGGAAAAAGTGAGCGCTCTGTGGTGTAATGGTAGCACATTCACCCGGCAAGTGAGAGATCCGGGTTCGACTCCCGACGGAGCAAGTACTTTTTGCGATTCAATGTTTATTGAAATTAGAACATTGAATATAAATACATTTCTAATGTAAGTGTTGTATTGTGAATAAATTATATTCTTATACAAAATTACAAGGACTAGACATTACAAAGCATTAATGATTCGCTTCGTATACACAACGAATTGACTATTTACACAAATATAATTTTGGCGCTCATTAATTGTGTTCTCTCCGATTACTATTTAGTATGTTATTTAGCTGCGCGGAATTGCCAACAGAAGACTGAGGAATATAATGTAATAGAGGTGGGACACGGACAGTGTGCACAACCTTGTAGGTAGGGTGGACACGCGCAGGTGTCACGGTCGCGGTCACAAACACGGTCATTCTGAATAGGCGAGCAGAGCTGCTAGCAGGTGACTGAGAGGTACAATGTCATAGAGGTGCGACACGGACAGTGTGCACAGCGTTGTAGGTAGGATGGACACGCGCAGGTGTCACGCTCGCGGTCACAAACACGGTCATTTTGAATTAACGAGCAGAGCTGCCAGCAGGTGACTGTAAGGTACAATGTAATAGAGGTGGGACACGGACAGTGTGCACAGCCTTGTAGGTAGGGTGGACACGCACAGGTGTCATGGTCGCGGTTACAAACGCGGTCATTCTGAATTAACGAGCAGAGCTGCCAGCAGGTGACTGTGAGGTACAATGTAATAGAGGTGGGACACGGACAGTGTGCACAGCCTTGTAGGTAGGGTGGACACGCGCAGGTGTCACGGTCGCGGTCACAAACGCGGTCATTCTGAATAGGCGAGCCGAGCTGATAGCAGGTGACTGAGAGGTACAATGTCAAAGAGGTGCGACACGGACAGTGCGCACAGCCTTGTAGGTAGGATGGACACGCGCAGGTGTCACGGTCGCGGTCACAAACACGGTCATTCTGAATAGGCGAGCAGAGCTGCTAGCAGGTGACTGAGAGGTACAATGTCACAGAGGTGCGGCACGGACAGTGCGCACAGCCTTGTAGGTAGGATGGACACGCGCAGGTGTCACGGTCGCGGTCACAAACACGGTCATTCTGAATAGGCGAGCAGAGCTGCTAGCAGGTGACTGAGAGGTACAATGTCACAGAGGTGCGACACGGACAGTGTGCACAGCCTTGTAGGTAGGGTGGACACGCGCAGGTGTCACGCTCGCGGTCACAAACACGGTCATTTTGAATTAACGAGCAGAGCTGCCAGCAGGTGACTGTAAGGTACAATGTAATAGAGGTGGGACACGGACAGTGTGCACAGCCTTGTAGGTAGGGTGGACACGCACAGGTGTCATGGTCGCGGTTACAAACGCGGTCATTCTGAATTAACGAGCAGAGCTGCCAGCAGGTGACTGTGAGGTACAATGTAATAGAGGTGGGACACGGACAGTGTGCACAGCCTTGTAGGTAGGGTGGACACGCGCAGGTGTCACGGTCGCGGTCACAAACGCGGTCATTCTGAATAGGCGAGCCGAGCTGATAGCAGGTGACTGAGAAGTACAATGTCACAGAGGTGCGACACGGACAGTGTGCACAGCCTTGTAGGTAGGGTGGACACGCGCAGGTGTCACGGTCGCGGTCACAAACACGGTCATTCTGAATAGGCGAGCAGAGCTGCTAGCAGGTGACTGAGAGGTACAATGTCACAGATTTGCGACACGGACAGTGTGCACAGCCTTGTAGGTAGGGTGGACACGCACAGGTGTCATGGTCGCGGTTACAAACGCGGTCATTCTGAATTAACGAGCAGAGCTGCCAGCAGGTGACTGTGAGGTACAATGTAATAGAGGTGGGGACACGGACAGTGTGCACAGCCTTGTAGGCAGGATGGACACGCGCAGGTGTCACGGTCGCGGTCACAAACACGGTCATTCTGAATAGGCGAGCAGAGCTGCTAGCAGGTGACTGTGAGGTACAATGTAATAGAGGTGAGACACGGACAGTGTGCACAGCCTTGTAGGTAGGGTGGACACGCACTGGTGTCATGGTCGCGGTTACAAACGCGGTCATTCTGAATTAACGAGCAGAGCTGCCAGCAGGTGACTGTGAGGTACAATGTAATAGAGGGTGGGACACGGACAGGTGTGCACAGCCTTGTAGGCAGGATGGACACGCGCAGGTGTCACGGTCGCGGTCACAAACACGGTCATTCTGAATAGGCGAGCAGAGCTGCTAGCAGGGTGACTGAGAAGTACAAATGTCATAGAGGTGCGGCACGGACAGTGCGCACAGCCTTAGTAGCAGGATGGACACGCGCAGGTGTCACGGTCGCGGTCACAAACACGGTCATTCTGAATAGGCGAGCCGAGCTGATAGCAGGTGACTGTGAGGTACAATGTAATAGAGGTGGGACACGGACAGTGTGCACAGCCTTGTAGGGTAGGGTGGACACGCGCAGGTGTCACGGTCGCGGTCACAAACGCGGTCATTCTGAATAGGCGAGCCGAGCTGCTAGCAGGTGACTGAGAGGTACAATGTCATAGAGGTGCGGCACGGACAGTGCGCACAGCCTTGTAGGTACAGTTCGAGGACTTTAGCTGTGCGCGTAACCTTGAGTGTGTGGTGATAGGCGAGAGGGGGTGGCGGGGTAGCATTATGCGCTGCGTCCCGAAAACATTTCCTGTGACTCATGGATAAACCCTCCTTTCAGGAATCGTATTGACCCAAATAACTAATCACACTCACTACAATCAGTCTGTTTTGTGACAATGCTGATTGTGGTGGAATTAAATAACAAGAGAATACCAAATAATAGCAATACTAGGACTTATCCTTTTTTTCAGTTGTTATGGTGTTGTTTAACGTGCTTTTGAAAATAATGTATTTGTCAATACTAATCTGCAAATCGAAGTCGTGAGTTTAAAGTCTTTAAAGAGATTGTTGCGCCTTCATCTCAGCGGCTAGCACGTAAACGCAACCCGCCACACACAGATAGCGTTTATTTGTTGAAAGGGTAGTATTTGGGCCCTACGAGCACAGCTAAATTCCTTCAACTGTAGGATGGACACGCGCAGGTGTCACGGTTTCGCGGTTACAACACGGTCATTCTGAAATAGGCGAGCAGAGCTGCTAGCAGGTGACTGAGAAGTACAATGTCATAGAGGTGCGGCACGGACAGTGCGCACAGCCTTGTAGGTAGGATGGACACGCGCAGGTGTCACGGTCGCGGTCACAAAACACGGTCATTCTGAATAGGCAAGCCGAGCTGCTAGCAGGTGACTGTGAGGTACAATGTCATAGAGGTGCGACCCGGACAGTGTGCACAGCCTTGTAGGTAGGATGGACACGCGCAAGTGTCACGGTCGCGGTCACAAACACGGTCATTCTGAATAGGCGAGCAGAGCTGCTAGCAGGTGACTGAGAGGTACAATGTCACAGAGGTGCGACACGGACAGTGTGCATAGCCTTGTAGGTAGGGTGGACACGCGCAGGTGTCACGGTCGCGGTCACAAACACGGTCATTCTGAATAGGCGAGCAGAGCTGCTAGCAGGTGACTGAGAGGTACAATGTCACAGAGGTGCGACACGGACAGTGTGCATAGCCTTGTAGGTAGGGTGGACACGCGCAGGTGTCACGGTCGCGGTCACAAACACGGTCATTCTGAATAGGCGAGCAGAGCTGCTAGCAGGTGACTGAGAGGTACAATGTCACAGAGGTGCGACACGGACAGTGTGCATAGCTTTGTAGGTAGGGTGGACACGCGCAGGTGTCACGGTCGCGGTCACAAACACGGTCATTCTGAATAGGCGAGCCGAGCTGCTAGCAGGTGACTGAGAGGTACAATGTGATAGAGGTGCGGCACGGACAGTGCGCACAGCCTTGTAGGTAGGATGGACACGCGCAGGTGTCACGGTCGCGGTCACAAACACGGTCATTCTGAATAGGCGAGCAGAGCTGCTAGCAGGTGACTGAGAAGTACAATGTCATAGAGGTGCGCCACGGACAGTGTGCACAGCCTTGTAGGTAGGGTGGACACGCGCAGGTGTCACGGTCGCGGTCACAAATGCGGTCATTCTGAATAGGCGAGCCGAGCAGCTAGCAGGTGACTGAGAGGTACAATGTCATAGAGGTGCGATACGGACAGTGTGCACAGCCTTGTAGGTAGGATGGACACGCGCAGGTGTCACGGTCGCGGTCACAAACACGGTCATTCTGAATAGGCGAGCAGAGCTGCTAGCAGGTGACTGAGAGGTACAATGTCACAGAGGTGCGACACGGACAGTGTGCATAGCCTTGTAGGTAGGGTGGACACGCGCAGGTGTCACGGTCGCGGTCACCAACTCGGTCTTCAGGTTACACATAGCTGCTTTGTGCGTAATTTTGCACCTTTGTAAATGGGATACAAAATACTTTCTTCGATAAGCATTGAATGAATAAATTATAATTATTTATTTTATTATACCTATGGATTATATTATTCTATTATACCTATTATACCTATTTATTATAACCGAAAACAATTTTTGTATTATCAATGGTTTTATATATATATATATATATATATATATATATATATATATATATATATATATATATATATATATACATATATATATATATATGTATGTATAAATAATAGAATAAAATTAGAAACAGTGGCTACAACAAAAAATATGAATCAATTGAAAATGTAAAAAATGTAATAATTTAGTATCCTTTATTTTTAGTTTGTCTTTCATTTTCGGTCTGAGGAATTTTGTACTAAAGAATTTCAATTTCAAACAGTCACAAACTTGAGTGAGGATGAAATCAAATTCATGAACAAAAGTTGTTACAATATACAAGCTCATTATAATACCCAATAATGTTTGGTTTTTCGTGTCAGAAGCGGTTACGTATTACCAAACACATGCTCATTGTACCTCAGTGCATATCGTATACAGACATTTAAACGTAAGGTATTTCATATTATAAAAGTAATATAACGCTCAATGTTATAATCTCATTACAACAATAAATGTATTTAACCTATAGCACACACGAACTCCCAAACTAACTTAAGAAGAACTACTATGTCAAATTATTCATATAATTTAACTTATAACATGGTTAATTTTTTGCATCAAATTGATTTTATTTATGTGAGTGATAAAATGTCTGAATCTAAAAATAACATAATTGTATGTTCCCCTAATTGAAAAATAGTAAAATGTGCCTTATAATATTGTATATATAAATTCCTAAAGTTTATAGATTTTGTATTGATTAAATAACAGATCTTGGGTGTAAATTTACGTTCGAAATATAAATAAGGTACATTATTTCTAATAAACAGTTTATAGTATATAGTCCAGAATCATTTTTACTAATATTATGGAACTACTCATTTGGCCAAATGTACAATGTATGATTTTAGACAATATTTATATATTATTGTACATTTGGCCGAATGAGTAGTTTCATAACTAAAACTAAATTGAATATTTCGGAAATTTTTTTAGTTTGGTACATAGTTAATTCAGCCAAAATTGCCGTTATATATAGGGGTCAACTTCATAATTTTGGATGGTTGTCCAGTTTGATGCAGTGCATGTTTCTCCAAAAGTGTAGTTCTATTTATATCGCTAACTTCATAATTTTGTCCAATTTGATAATTGTATGATTGTCCAAAAGTGTAATTCTATAATTATTACTAATTATTTATTAAATATTTATATAACATTTCTTTATACATATTCAGTTTGTCCAAAAGTGTAGTTCTATTATTATTACCAAATTCATAATTTTTTCCAATTCGATGCATTGTGTATGTGGCCAAAAGTGAAGTGCTATTATAACAGCCAATTTATATTGTTGTCTAATATGATACATTTTAAATTTTGCCAAAGTGTCGTTCTATTATTATGGCCAAATTCATAATTTTGTCCAATTTCATACATTGTACATTTGGCCAAATGTGTAGTTTCATAATTAAAACTAAATTGAATATTTTGGAAAATAGTATAGTCAGGTACATAATACGTTCAGCAAAAATAGCCGTTATAAAGTGTGGCCAACTTCATAAATTTGGATCGTTGTCCAGTTTGATGCAGTGCACGTTTCTCAAAAAGTGTAGTTCAATTTATATAGCCAACTTCATAATTTTGTCCAATTTGATACATTGTACATTTGGCCATACGTGTAGTTCTATAAATTATAACTAATTATTTATTAAATTTTTAATACGTGTTTTATACATTGTACGTTTAGCCAAAAGTGTAGATCTAATAATAATTTAATAATTAATAATAATTTAATAATTAATAATAATTTAATAATTAATAATAATTTAATAATTTTTCTAATTCTATGTATTGTGTTTTTAGCTAGAAGTGAAATGCTATTATTAAGGCCAAATTTATAATTTAATGCAATTTGAGGTATCGTACGTTTGGGCAAAAATCTACTTTTATTACTATAACCAACTTCATAACTTGTCCAATATAATACATTTAAATGTGGCCAAAAGTGTAGTTCTATTTTTATAACCAACTTCACAATATTCTCCAATATGATGCTTTGTACGTTTGTCTAAAATTGTAGTTATATTATTATGGCCAACTTTATAATTTGGTCCAATTTGATACATTGTACATTTGGCCGTACGTGTAGTTCTGTAATTATAACTAATTATTTATTAAATATTTCTAATAACTTGTTAATACATTGTACATTTGACCGAATGTGTATTTCTATTATTATGACCAACTTCGAAATATTATATGGACATTTCTGTAACAATAGAATTACACTTTTGGACAAGCACACAATGCTCTAATTAGACTGTGTTTTAAATATTTAATCTAATTATAACTATAGAACTACACTTTTGGCCAATCGTACAATTTATCAAATCGGACAAAATTATGAAGTTTGCCATAATAATAGAACTACACTTTTGGACAAACGTACAAAAGTATCAAATTGGAAAATATTGTTAAGTTGGTCATAATAATAGAACCACACTTTTGGTGAAATTAAAATATATCTATTGGACAAAAGTATGAAGTTGGTTATAATAATATAACTAGACTTTTGCAAAAATGTACGATGCATCAAATTGCAAAAAATTATAAATCTGGTCTCAATAATAGGACTTCAATTTAGCTAAACAAACAATGATCGAATTGGAAAAATGATTATTTTTTTCATAATATTAGAGGTACACATGTTGGACAAACGTACATAGCATCCTATTGGAGAATATTGTGAAGTTAGTCATAATAATATAACTACACTTTTAGCCAAATTTAAAATTTATCATGTTGGACACAATTTAAATTTGGCTGTAATAATAGCACTTCACTTTTAGCCAGACACACAATGCATCGAATTGGAAAAATTAACAATTTGGACATAATAATAGAACTACACTTTTGGTCTAACGAACAATGTATAAAGAAATGTATTAAACATGTTTAATACAAAATTAGTTATAGTTATAGAACTACACGTATTACCATATGAACAACGTGTCAAATTGGACAAAATTATAAATAAATTGGCTAAATAATATTGGCAAAGTTGGCTATATAAATTGAACTACACTTTTGGAGAAACGTTAACGGCATCAAACTGGTCAACCATTCAAAGTTATGAAGTTAACCACACTTTATAACGGTTATTTTGGCTCAACATATTATGTACCAGACTATACTATTTTCCAAAATATTCAATTTAGTTTTAATAATAAAACTACACATTTGGGTATGAAATCAGAAAAAATTATAAAGTTTATTAAATCACAATACTTACCATATTATTCTCCAATACGAGTATTTGCACGTTTCTCCAAAAGTGTAGTTCTATTTATATAGCCAACTTCATAATTTTGTCCAATTTGATGCATTGTACACTTAGCCATATGTGTAGTTCTATAATTATAACTAATTATTTATTAAATATTTAGAACAAGTGAAGTTCTAATATTATGGAAAATCCAATATTTTTTCTAATTCGATGCATTGTCTGTTTAAATAAAAGTGAAATGCTATTATTAAGGCCAAATTTATAATTTAAGCAATTTGAGGCATCGTACATTTGGGCAAAAACTCTAGTTTTATTATTATTACTATATTAGGTTCATATACCTAATATGAATGTCTAATACGAATAATGGTATTCTCTTTAGTACAAAATTCGGCATACTTGATGTTTTTCTGCATAAAATTGCAGTTTGTGTCTGATGCATTGTTTTGTTAGTGATTTCATTTGCAACGGTCACGGCTCACTGCGCTCTTTTATTTCCTCACAGACCTAATGGTTCATTGAACCATATTAGTGCTAGGTCCCTCCGCTTTTGTTCTTTCAACTAGACTGTACATTTTCACATGGTATATTTACCGTCCCAAAATGTCATAATAAAGTATTTCCGAGTATCCAACGGGTTTGATTTCGTCATTGCTGTTACCTATAGTTAAAGGCAGATAATACTACTCTTATAACTATTAGCATACACCACATCATATGGTATTTTGTTCATAAAAATACAAATGCTGGAATAAGCATTTATACAGTATTTTACAATAAGCAGAGCTGTATTTCCGAACAAAATATATCTATGTATTATCCTTATACATAAGCAATATAAATGAAAATGTTTCTACATCTGTCCACTAGATTTTTGTGCTTAAGTATCCTTAACATACAAATATTCAAACGCCATTATTCATAAAATTTAGCATTTATAATTTGAATAGAATATCAGTGGCCATTAAAAACAGAAAAATTATGAATTATTCAAGATATTTAACATAATAATTATGTTAAGATTGCTGCAGAAATCAATTCTAAATCGAACAAAGATAAATAAGAAAATGATTGTGATGTGCCTGATGAAAATAGCCTTTCTATCGAAAGGCCTCACAAACATAAAAAGTTATTAGTATTGGTTTGTATGTTCTCAATGTAGTGAATAAATTGAGAAAACGTGTTGATGTAATTATTATGTAATTGATCTTAATAATCAGATTTATAAAAACAAAGGTAATTCTAAGCAATATATGGGTCAACCTCGATTTTTCTCATATTACAATATAATGTTCCAATAGTCAATTAGAAAAGGAAATGACTAGAATTTCTTGCCGGAAAGCAGTTATAGGGAGCAGGCAACTCATATTACAATATAATGTTCCAATAGTCAATTAGAAAAGGAAATGACTAGAATTTCTTGCTGGACAGCAGTTATAGGGAGCAGGCAACCGCGAGAATTATCTATTAGTGATCAGGGGCACTGACGTGATCTGGGCTTCAAATTTGGAACTACTCGAGTTAATTTTTTTTTCTAAAAGAGCAAGCAGCGCGAAGCGCTGCGAAGTGGGCAAGCATCGTGCGTGATCTTCGTATATACTGAATTGATTCAGGCCAAAGGAATGACACAGATTCCTTTACCAGATTTTTACGGAGATTTTTGTATTGGGCGGATTATATTGGTTTACTTTGCTTTCCAGTATGTAATTATGTGTTTAAAATTGTTTTTACATACATTACCTACATTATATTGTAATATGTAATAACAATTTATCAGAAATTTTTAATACAAAAAAGGATCACGCACGATGCCTGCCCGCTGCGCAGCGCTTCGCGCTGCTTGCTCTTTTAGAAAAAAAAATTAACTCGAGTAGTTCCAAATTTGAAGCCCAGATCACGTCAGTGCCCCTGATCACTAATAGGTAACTCTAAGCAATATATGGCCGTCTGGCGGTTGCCTGCTCCCTATAACTGCTTTCCGGCAAGAAATTCTAGTCATTTCCTTTTCTAATTGACTATTGGAACATTATATTGTAATATGAGAAAAATCGAGGTTGACCCATATATTGCTTAGAATTACCAAAACAAATGTCGGCACCATTTAAAAAACACACTTTTAAACTTACAGACTTGGTTTGATTGGCTAGTTAGTGCGTTTTTTAAAAAGTATTTTATGTTCTTTACAATAGATACAAAGTGGGTGCCACTAAACTTCATACCAAAGTTCGTCTAAAACTAGTGAATTATTTCTTCAGCATTTATTTAGAATTTTTCATCTATTTGTAACGTTTGTTTAGCATCCATGTACGAGATATAACAAAAACAAATCAGGCTGGTAACGGCAACCAGTTGCGCTTTATATATATATATATATATATATATATATATATATATATATATAATATATATATAATATATATATATATATATATCGTACATGAATGACAAGCAAACGCAAAAATATAAAAAAAGAATAAAACACGAAACAATTGCAATAACTTTAATATATATTTTTAATGGGTGCCACCAGCTTTATATGGCTAAAAAATACATTTCATAATCTAAACCATGACCACAATCCTATGATATGCCTTCTACGAATATGGAAACTTGAACAAGTTGTATAGACAACAGACTCATCAAAGATATTTATATCGATCTCCTTTATATCGTAAAAGCACAACGCTCGTCAATAGATAGAAAAATAAGTGTACAATTTCATTACTCGTGTAACAAAATCGTTCCAGTGGAGCTTATCCAATGGCGCAGTGAATCGGTTGCGGCGGTTATTGCGAAATAACCGAATGAAGCAACGTTGAGCGTGGATGCTACTTGGATGGGTGACCGATGAACGAATTTACCCTGACCAGCCAGTGGTGGGTGTTCGGAAGTCAGCTTAAGAAATGGCTGCAGTAAAATAATCTTGAACTTTCTCCCCTAAGAGCTTTACTTTACTATTTTTGATCGTAGCGTTATGGGAAAAGTATGACTTTAAATACATCCTAATAAATGCGAAAGTGCATTTGTTTGTGCCTTGGGTTGCTTTAAACCACATGACTATGTTTTTTTCCTGTTTGGCGTTTTTAATGTGAAGTTCTTACACACCAAATTCATTATAAAGTTAAATTTAAAAAAGTATATTGACTTACTTGGTTTTCCGTGGTAATTTATAGAGTGAAAACATAACAAAAGCAACAAAACTCCATATTTAAACAACATTGGAAAAAATTATTACCAATTAATTTATTCTATATTTTACCTCAATTAACTAAATGTGAATATGTACATATAAGGTATTGAATTTTATATCCTTAGACATAGTGGGATGGCATATTTACAGCACCTTAAGGAACAAAAACGAAGGGACTGGGCATAATTCAACAAACCATTCGCTCCGTGACTACGATTTCAGAAAACAAACAAGCGCATTGAGTCCGTGGTTATAGTAAGTGGAACCACTAGCAATACACAAGACACTAAATGCAATTTTTATGACAAAATCTCCGAGAGAACGTCTGATCTATTTCTAATGATGAGGTATACGATGCTGATTAGGTATATAAATACTGACGTAATTCCTAGACTGAACCGAGGAATTAATATAATATAGCGAACATGGGAAGCAAGAACATCTACTTTACTGTATCGTGTATCATCTTTAAATTTGGATGACAACTGGCATTTGTAAGTATTAAAATGCGTTGGTATTAATAATGTTGATTTTAATTTTTAATGACAGTATCTACATCCGTACAATTTAGAAACTGTAATGTTTTTTTTTTAATCCAATGTTATTAAAAAACTATTTATAGGTTCATATCTATGCTATTTTTCTCTGGAAAAAATAGCAAATTCCAATTTTGCTTTGAAAATTAAACTGAAAGAAGCGAAAACCTAAAATAAAAATTACTCGCACTTTTACTTAAACTCTGGCCATCTTAATTATGGACACTGAAAATGGGTACCTGACGCATGATATATGGCTTATTTCAATTTTAAAATATCATAGGACCCCTCGTATTACATCACAAGTGTTTTCCCTTGAAAGCTATGAACTTAGACTTAGTAGTTCCTCTAAATTGGTCTATCTAAACTAACAGCGTTTGGCTGCGTTATTAATTGTGTCTTTAAAATTAAACATTTCCCGTAACGCTTCAATCTTTTGCACTAGGCTATAAGTTTTTAAAACTTTATTAAAGTTGTTCTTATAGGGAAACCCCTAAGGACATTGTACAAAGCCGTTGGTTTTACCCTCTTAGGCCGTTGGTCCCCAGGTTTGTGTTATGAAGGTCTGCTACTTAGTCCTTAACTTCGTCTGATAAAATTAGACAATCTTCACTTTTTCACTTCTGTAAAATAATAGATGATACGATCGATCGATAATAAACGATCGGTGTATGCTTTGCTTTAGTCCATCAAATTTTGGACGAGCTTCAGAAACATTTTAAACAACTACATCGATAAGTTCAAGTTCTAGACGTCTTCAGTCTATCTGAGTAACAATAGCGCAAAATGTGTAAGGACAGTTTGGAAACTGCGAAATTCCCACATGAAATATGCAGACAGCCTAGTGGATTCGACCGCCGGGCCGGAAGACCAACCACTTTTACTTGGCAATTACGCTTATAAATCGAAGTTGGTCGACAATTTGCGCGTGAAGGAAGGAAATGGTTAAAGTAAATTCACTCACTCTCTCTTTAATATTCGGTTTTTGGAACTAAACACACAATATTATGTCATTCCTAATAATTATACGCTCAGGAAAACAATTTCAAAGTTAGTAAAGATTTAACACTAAAATTTAGAGTAATGAATAGTAAAATATGAATTCGTACATAGGTGTAAAAGTGAAATGACCTTTCTATCTGTATTGTTATTAACACGTTATTGCTACTTAATACTCTTCAGATATTTTTGTTGTTATAAACGTCTTCTAGCGTTGATACTCGGGAACACATAACGAATTGGTTCATTGATACTCGTACGAGATTTATCGTGCTTGCTTTAAACAAGCGTTCGCCTTGAGTACATCGCAACGTTACGTCGGCCACTACCAACTTCCTTCCGTGGGCCGGTCTGCACAGCGTACAGCCCCATGGAGACAGAAAGTACCAATTTGTTCTCCAGTTAAGGAGAGGACATAAATGTAGTGCGGCGACGGCGACAGTCAAAGCACAACGCCCGTCAAGAGAAAGTGAAGTGGGATCATCTTTATTGGTCGTGTAAATAAAATCGTTCCAGCGGAGCACTTCCCCGACATAATGGATGTGACCTTTACTTGGGCGACGAACGAGCAGGAGTCAACGTGAAGTGGTAGAGATGTTCATCTCCTCATAACAATGTTCAACAACAGCTTTCCAGCAAGAGAGCAATATCCGACGAGTTAATTACAGATATATCGAACAGATAACAACAGTACTTTCTTGTTACGTTGCTGGACTAACACGAGAGTTCTGAACAATTAGGAGGAGAGCAATACACCTCTCACTCTGCAAGTGTAATTGGTTAGTTAAAGCAAGTACATGTTTACGCTCTCAATATGGTTCTTTATAAATATTGAGGTTCTCCTAAAGTGTGGTTATTATAAAGAGAGGTTTTCATTAAATTCATTATTTTTACTACAAGGTTTTTTTAACAATACCAATTATTACAAGTGTACAGAAACAGTATTACAAATATTCTGAAAATCAGTTAAGGTCCAAGTAGGGGACAACTGAAAATTCTTAATGAGACATTGGTCATGTGAAATGAAATGAAAAATGTCTTTATCGAATACAACGTAAAACATACTCAATTGGCGAGGTTAGGACTATTAAGTCCTCTCTTACACGTAACCATAAATTTAATAAACTATACTATTACTGTAAAACAATAGCCACAATATAGTTTACATTCAATACTTTTTTACATTCAAAAATTATAATCTATATTTATATAAAATAATAAAATGAAATGAAGGTTCTATGAAACTAAAAATAAATAAATAGAATAAAACTTACAAGGAAATTAACAGACCTTCACCCATCACCATTCATACAAAGCCATCGTCCCATACCCTATGCCACGATATCGTCAACCCGACGAGGCCCGAAACAGATGGTCCTTAAGCACCCCCCGAAACCGTTCCCGACTACGAATACCTCTGATATGATCCGGGAGATTATTGCAGAGTCGACAAGCAGAGACTGTGAATGATTTACTATAAATAGAGGATCTATGAACAGGAATAGATAACAGAGAGGCTCCACGTCGAGTATTCCAATTGCTTGTTTCAGAAATGAAAGAAAAGCGTTCAGATAGATAAGAAGGGAAATAATCGTTATACAAAATCGAATGTAACGTGCTAAGAATGTGGAACTGATGGAGTAGAATCAACTTTAACAGATGTAACTGATTGATGAAGGGTGTTATATGGTCATATCGTCTAAGGTTGAAGATAAATCGAACACAATAATGTTGAGCACGTTGTAATCTGACCGAAAGCTCAACCGTCATGTCATTTATAACTTCGCTACAGTAATTGAAATGGCACAAAATCAGGGTCTTCACTAGTATTACTTTCAAATTCAAGGGTAAATAAATAGCAAATTGCTATTCCTGTTTGTCATGTGACAAGACAAACAGTTATTTTGTTTTTAAACAATGATTTGATAAAAATATTTTGCGATAAAACAGCAGTTTTAATAAAGAGTAAATAGGAAAGTTCTAAGAAGAAAGCAGTTATTGAACGCATCGTTTAATAGTGTAATCTTTACTAAACCCAATAATGCAATCAAAATTCATATGCAAAATTTTTATTGTAACACTTCAATAATGTAAAATCACATTACTACTGTCTCCAAAATACTACACCTAATAATTTCTTAAACGCAATGCAAATGCTTTTTAATTTTGACCTTAAACTCACTATTTAAAATGAACTGCAATATTAAATATGTCGCATGACCAACGTCTATTGAAGCATTATGAGTCTGTCTCTTAACCTGGACTCAAACAACTTTTGAATAACATAAAATATTGTTTCTGTAAATTCGTGTGAGTGTTTAATGTTTATCAAAGTCTTTTAACTAAAAATAGGAAAACGATACATTTAAAACCACCTCTGATTTTATATACGTGTAATATGCAAATTAAACAGCTGATCAGCAGGTTGTAATCTGCGACTCTACTTCTCCTTCTCAGCGTCACTAATGAGTTTGAATACTCGCCTTGGAAATCCTTTGAAAAGTTTGATTGGACTATGACAAACTAAAAACGTCTCTCTACAAACCTAAAACATTGATATAATTTTTGTGAAATAAACAACTTAAATGGTTGTTTGGTCACATAAAAACAAAAGGAAGTATACCAAAAGGAAATGCATTGAATGTGTAGGTAATTATGCACAATTATTAAAAGTTCTAAAGAATGAATCATAAACTTCGGTAATTTATATTTTAAGGCAATGATGAATTAAACAATGTTGAACGAATCTAACGTTCTGCCTAATTAAACTAACTCTAGGAGATTTATAATGCATGAGTTGAGATGGTTAACTACATATCAATTTTCTGGTGATCTCGTACAAAATAATATTTAGAACGATAGTTAATCAATTCAAATGTTCATTACATAGGTTTCACAACATTTAAATGTTTTTTATACTCCAGAAGGCGAGAGTCGAGAATTCCTCTACCCATTTCAAGAAAAAGCAGGTTGTGATTTTACACAATATATTTCAAATTTGCCTTCGACTCTTATTTAGATTCTCTTGCCAACGCGTTATTCTATAAAAAACCTGAAGATACAGTATCTTTGTTTATCATCAATAATTTATACCCCAAACCTCCCCATTCCGGAAGAGGTTGTAACATATTAAACGTCAAACCACACCGAAAGGCACCGCTGCTCCATCCGTAGGCTGTAGCCTGCAGTTATCACGAAAGTTATGTCTTTCCTCAAGACCAATCAGCAAGTTTGGAAGATGGCTAAAAGATGAGCAGCAAGAAATTGGTCCCTACCTCTACTTATATAAAAGGGTAGCTTGTTTAAATAGTCAGATTTGTGATTCAGTATTTTTAATAAGTTTACTGTATATATATATATATATATATATATATATATATATATATATATATATATATATTTGTATCATTCTTTGTATATTAGAATTAGCTCTTTAAATTTGTAAATGTAACTATTAATAGTTACTAATCATTATAAAAACATCGTAATTAATAATGATAAATATGGTATTCATAATTTTTTAAACAGATTTTAACATTGTTTTGTGTTGATTTGAGATGAAGAGAGTTCTGCTTTTCTTTTTATCTTCTTTTGAGCAAACCTGAAAAAGATAAGTGATTAAGTCTAATGTTCAATGTGGCTGGTATTTAATATTTCAAAGTAACTCTTAAAATGGGGAAATATGTAAGATTAATTCAGTAGCTAAACTGTATAAGCATAAATTATATTGTTTCTCATAAAACAATTACTTATTTTTGCTTCCACAGTTCCATCTCCAAATTTAACTAATTAATTTAACCTAATTAATTTCATTACTCAACATCCACACTTTGTCTAACTCTAAACATACAAATATTGTATAAAGTAAAAAATGATTTTAAATTAGAGACAAAACGTCAAACATGGAATCGTTATCAAACAATCAATTATCAAAATTAATATAAAGGGTAATTAATGTTTTTTAATGTTTCAGCTCGAACAGGAAGTAAAACCGTTGAAAATTAAAAACTGTAAATTTATTATTTATTAATTTACAAATTAATTACTAACATTTCTGATTTATCTTATTGGGTAACTGAAACAAACAATTAAACATTCAATTATCTTTTCAATGCCTACAGTTATGTCCGAGAGCCATAGTTAGTCGCACCTGGACGGCAACCTGAGAGCTTGAGCAACCAGAGTTTGAGAGGAAGTCTCGTTCTTGTAGGTACGGTGGTCACGATTAATCTTTAGGTGAATGATTTAATTTTGGAGCCGGTTTGTTTGGTGTTCCCGTGAAGAAGTGACCGGAAAGTCACGTGCCACGATTAATTGTGTTTGGGAACGGTCAGGGAAGCGGCTGGGAAGAGGCGAGGCGGGAGGAGCTGCACTACTTTCACTAGGCCGGACGAGTTTGTGCAAATTGCTTGCAAGAAATGGACAGTGAGTGAAAGTGGTCGGTTGCGACAAGCCGATGTAATTGTCACAGCCCGGTCATCCAGATGGCACCGTTGACACCGCAACATCGCATCATCCTTCCAGTTTCCTTGCGTGGTGTGGTTTGTAGCCTGCGCAATCTCGCCATCAATCACGCCTCTAACGGTCCCCACATTCCTTGATCTGGAACCAGCGCACACCACTTTTGGGGAGACATAAACACGCCACAAAAAAGTTCAGTTAATATTCTTTTGTGGTAATCCTGTGGATGCCAGAGCAATAATTTATTTCCTGAATTCTTGGCCATTGTGGCAAGATCGTTCCTAGTCGTTTTTTCACTGCTCCAAAACTGATTAGCTATGAGGTTCACATGCTCTTTTGTAAATAAAAAATATAAATTTTACATTCATCTGTTTTAGAATATCTTTATATAAATTAGTACCTCGATAAAACGAGGGAAACATCGGTCTTGGACGGCTGGTAAGAGAAATAAAAAAATATAAAAAAGGAGGCTACTTCATTCTATCCATGATTTCTTAGATTTATAAAAAGCTATTTAATCAGTCCTAATTGTACATACGCATTATTATATAAAACTACCGCTTCACTACAAATTAGTTAACTCATTATATTCGTTTGGATTTCGCTTAACTTATAATGAACTTGCTATTTGAAGCTGTTGTTACATTATGTAATTTCGGTACAGTTTTCAAATAAATCTCACAGCGATAGTCTTCAACCAAAAAAGTACTTGACATTCCACTTATCATAAAACACACGGCACTCACTACCAACTTTCTTATTATTGGACACAGAATACGTGTTTTAGGGTACTTTACTGAACTAAGTGTTAAAAACACAAATAAACTACACACTAAACATTGAAAAGGAGCGTTTAGTCATCTTCAACAGCGTGGAAAGCTATTCTGAGAGTTAAAACATAAAGAAAGCTACGTTGGGCTATTGCGCGTTTTGTACGAGTATCGGGTTGCTAGGTTGAGCATTTAGCCGTGGACAATATTTAAGCATACTTTAATATAATAACATGTATGAGATATATTATTTAAAAGATCTGACTAATCGAGTTACGTTGAATCCTCAATCACAGTACTTAAAATCCATCGTCGCTTCGCTTTAGACGGAAATTATTTTTTGATGACGGACCGCGGGCCGGTTGAACCCCTGTCGGAGGCCAGAAATGGCCAGTAATTTTGGAGGCCACTGATTTAGAATACAAATATAATATAGAACCAGTGGCGTAGTTACCTTGGGTGGCACCCAGTGCGGAACTTGGTGGTGTCACCCCATCGAAAGTAAAAAGCAATAAATTTTATATGATAAAGGTCATGGATATAATATATTTTTTTCTTTTTAATTATCTATCACTATAGAGTAATACACGTTTGACAATTCACGCCAACCAAACACAACACACTTCACGAAACAAATGAGAAATGTTGCAACTGAAACGTCGAATATCGCGAGTATGGGACGGGAAATCCCCCACGACAGCATCAGGCTCTTTTGCGGGAATCCCCGAATCATACATAGAGCTGAGCTAGTGCTAGTGGAGGAATCCCCAAAAAAGAAATTTTTGTGCTAGCGATTTTTTTTGTACATTGTTCTTAAAGTTGAGAGACCGGGTGGGTGTCACCCCCAAAAAGGTGACACCCGGTGCGGCCCGCCCCCGCCCCCCCTTTGCTACGCCACTGGATAGAACTCATAATTTTAGTTCCGGAATTTCTAATTGATTTCAAGTGCGATTGACTGATCTCTGTAGTGTTGAATTAGTACAGTCACCAACCTTGAATAGCATATTTTGATTGAATATCATCAAAATTAATTTTTACCTTAATTTTCTAATTTCAATTTCCTAATTTAACTTCAGCTTATTATATTCTCTATGAAAGGTTTTAGGTAAAATATATATATATATATATATATATATATATATATATATATATATATATATATACACAACCTAATATAGTACTTTTAAAGTCAACATGTCATTTATTTTTTATATCGTCATAACACTTATTTGATGTTTATATATTCACCAATAAAATTTGAAGGGTAGATACAAGGAGGTTAGACTAAGATATACTGTAGTTGATACATAGGTAACAACCTCAACTCTCAAACTTCTCTTAATATGTGAGGTGGTGACACAAGGTTCCTGATTGAAATCTCTATATTACTCAATTAAATACATAAGGAAAATGTGATATCATTTAGTTGGTATATATACACACAAGTAATCGAACGTATAATTTAAGATGGCCTAGAAATTCTTGAAGCTCTTACCGTTACCAAAACATGCAGGGATACAAATATTACATTTTCATTTATAATAGTCATATATAATAGTCTATATTATTTTTATAATACAGAAAGAAAAGTGAAAACAATACTTTGTGAAGGCCAAACTGGTAACCAAAATTCAAAAACTGGGAATAGACAGAAAGCGGTTTAGTTACTTTTTGTTGACATTCTGCAGCCAAGGTCTAGGTGAAACCTGCTGTTTCGAGAAACATAGCGTGTGTCGAGACACACGCTATGCTCATTCACTGTTAGAGCACTTTGCTTGTTAGTTACACAGACTATGATAGTTGCACGTTTGTCGATAGAACTAAGATAAAACTTAGGTTTATTGTAGATTTATATGCAATACTGTGTATTATGTAGATGAAATGATAAAACACATTCTTTAAGCAATACTGAATTAATCTAATTTAATAATTCTTATTTCAATCATCAATCCCTTACTATAATTTACCTGCAATTTTAGTACCGTTGGTGATTTTAGTCACTCCTTTTAATTTTACAACTCAAATAGTGTTTCTTTTATTTTACAACTGTTATAAGTATGAAAGTATACCATTTCATCAGATTCTTTTTGAAATGTTTTTGTTAGAAGTCAGCAACTTAAAACCATTAAAACCAACAACGATCTGCTGTTTCAACGATTTATAATAAGCATACTAAGTCCAATGCTTTATACTATTAAAGTCTATATGATGACATAAAAGATAAGAATGATATAAAAATCCAGGCGCAAACAAACAATTCTTATTTTATTTTGCGTTTTATCTAACACAATCTGAGTTGTCGTATTAACGCTCAGTCCTTAAATGGTACAATGAAGAATATCTGCTTTACCATACCTAAAAATTTGAACTTTACCTACATAAGTTTTAAATAGACAGTGGATGAAAAGGGGATAGGTATAGTTTCTCAAAGAGCCGAATGTAAAAGACAAATTAGCTAATAATAAGGTATGCATGAATTATTATAACAAACAGTAGGCTGCTTCCCACTGTTTAAAAATATTCCACCATAAAAAGTACGGAATCTAAATTTGAAAATTTTAGTCCACGAATCAAATGTAAAGTGTAAACAGTTTTTACATAAAGGGAATCAAAACATATTGTGTCCGAGTAAATTCATAATAACTAAATGTTTTTATATAAACAAGCTAAAATATTTTCAGTAACACTTTGTTTTATATTTTAATATTTGTTAAATTGTTATTGTTCTCCATTAACAAGGTTTAAATTTAATAGCCTTTATAGTCATAATTCTGTTATTAATATAAATATACGAGGATTATAACGTAATAAAGAATAAATGTACATCTTAACACTTTGAAATAAAAACAATGAGTAGTCTATTATATAAAAATGAAACTGTTCGTGTGTAACAGCATCACTCACAAACGGCTGGACGGATTCGCCTAATTTTTTTTTTTAATTTGTTCGTCTTGATCTGTAGAAGGTTATAGGATACTTTTTATCCCTTTCCCGATTCAGGATTCCGCCCCACTGGTTACAGAAATACCCGTAAGAAATGCATTGCAGCAAACATATGTTATTAAGTGAAAGAGTTTTTTCAAATTTTTAATCAGCTGTTCTTTGTAAACATATATAATGCGACAAAAAATATATTTATATATAATTTAATTACTACACTTATAGTTTTAAAGCATAGAGTAAGCTTAAGAGAAACGACAAATTTTGTTAAAACTGTTTCTGCAATCACTGTCAAACATATACGTTACTATCCAGATAATACAATTCAAATTTGACGTAAAAATTCACCTTTAACTGCAATATTTATTTAATATAAACCATGCTCATGCTTGATCAGAAGAGCAATGCAGATATCATAATTACTATCTTACGTTGGCTACAAATATAAAGAATGTTATAAAATCAATCTTAGTTTTTTTTTTTTGACAGAAGTATCAGGAATGTGGTACATACCTTCATAATGCGCCCAAGAAGCTCACGAAGGAACGACTATCAATTATCTCAGCAATGTTTAGAATGTGATAGAAAATGAATAAGTGAATATAGTGTACTGTTTTCAACGGGAAATTGCGTGCGAAGCCGCGGGAAACTTATTGAAATGCGCAGCGAAGCGCGCCGGGTCCGCTAGTAGTCTATAAAAAACTGATTTGATGTGTTTTATTGGATGACATTAAATAGTTTACACATTACACTTAACTATTTTGTGTTTCTCCGCCTAATTATGCCGTAATATTTGAGTACTCATGACAGGCGTGACTATACACTTATTGGCATTTTAAATTTTAATTATGTTACTATCTCAAAAGCTTCCAATTCTAGTTCTATTTCAACATCCGTTGACTGAATGCAGAAAGACCGACATATTTCAAGTTTTTAATTGAGTAAAAAACAGTTTTTATGACCAATGTAAAACAGCTGATACCTATTAAAAGACCAAATGTTTGCTGCTCACAGCTTGTGCAAGCGTACCTTTAAAGTGGTCATGGTCGCTTATGCCTGGACAGATTTCGTTGAAACCAGTACCGTTGGAATTGCAATAAATTCTCCAAATAGTTGGTGTCTAGTACATTTTTTATAACTATACTGGTTTTTTTTATGACTTGACTTTTAAATTTTTCAATGTACGCCATTTTGTTAATATTTAAGAAAATAACACAAACATTTTTTTATTTTCCCCTTACCTATTCAAACCTATGTTGCCAAATTTGGTTTCTTTAGTTTTACTAGCTTTACATATAATAATTTGTTATTAAAAATAAAAAATGGCGGTTAGCGGCTAAACGAATTGGAAATTGGAAAAAGAGTTATTCTTCATTTTTAGCTTAGAATCACACATAAAATCTGAAAATGCATGCATAGCCAGCCCAACCTTTCTGTTACACCCTGTAGATTTCAATAGACACGAATTTCAACAGTCACTGAATTTAATTCCACAAATAAAACTAAAGTCCTTTCTATTTATAACTAACTGTTTGGACTTATAATCAAACTTAATACTAAATCTACAATTTAGTTGATCTATTAATTATAAGTATTATTGGAGTGTAGATTCAGGCTAGGATATCTAGTGTTATATGAGGGAATGAGTATATAACAGGAGGTAAATGTCACCTGTCAATCGAGAGACAGGTCTTCTCAGAGTCCTCGATCCGTGTAATTTATATCACACTACTGTCAGTAAAATGTCATGTGATCAAATCACCCATAAAGGGTAAACAGTTTCAGTGTATAAATTCATCCATAATGTATAATTTATAATAGTACTTGCACATACCCGCAGCTTTACCCACAATTTCTCTGCAACTTTCCATGTATTTTATTTAATAGATCCTACAATTTCAGTACAGTTTTCTAAATTGTGTGAGGATAGAGATTTTGAAAATTAAAAACTAAAATCAACATTAATATTAATAACACGTTTCAATTCTTGGATTATGACAGTTATCATCCATATGTCCTTGCTTCCCGAACCATGTTAGCTATATCATAATATGTCCTTGGCCCAATCTAGGAATTAGATCGGTATTTATATACCTAATTAGTATGATATACCAGATGATAGATAGATGAGAAGTCAGTATTTATATAAATACTGATATAAATATACTGTCTGATCTTAATATAGATATACTGTTATAAATACAAGTGAGAAATGGATGCGATGTCCAATAGATAGATGGGTTTCTGTTCTAAAAATTGCATTTAGTGTCTCGTGTATTGCTTTGTGATTCCACTTGCTATAATCGCGGACTCTACTGTAAATATGCCATCCCAAAAAGTCTACGGAAACAAAATTCAATACCTTACATGTGCACATTCACAATTTTGTTCATTAAAGTAACATCCAAAATAAATTAATTGGTTTGCCTTGTTGCAACGATGTTGAAATAAGAAGTGTACAAATCTAAAATCGTAACTAATGGTTATTCTTTAGAGAACTTACACACTATAAATGTAAACAAATTGAAATTGGTGTTTACATTAAAGGAAAAATATGGTAGTGCTGTCATAAAACAATTTTTATACAGAATAGTTGGTTACATTTGACTGGCCCTTTCAATTAATATTTCACAACTTTATAGACCACGATGGCATTTTTAACTTCTTTAGTGACCAGTGGTGATTTAATCTGGAGGGATTTTCGAAATAAGAACAGGCCTATATTCGTCTCAGGGATTCCAAGAATGTCCATGTAAGATATCAGCACAGTCAGTAGAGTAGTTTACGCGTAAAAGAAAAACAAACAAACACACAAACAAAGGCACTTTCGCATTTATAATATTATTCGGATTAGGATTACGTACTAAAAGTCTTTTCAGACAACATCCTTCAGGATACCTTTCTTTAGAAAGGAAAATTTTATATTTACCTTCTATATTTATATTTATTATCATTACATGTATGGATAATAATCTTTTAGAGTATTAAAGGTATTTGAAAAATTTTGGTATGTGAACTGTAAGAGAACATGTCATATTAATTATTCACATTTTAATGAGGCATGTGTTTTTGTATTGTATTGGAAGATCACAATATTGAACAGTTCTGTCTACTGCTAGACACTAGCATTGCATAAGATCTTGCACATGTCATAATCTCGCACATTTCAAACATTTGCGTATGTTTGAGATTTAATCAAACTGCTGCAACGATTGAAAAAAAAAATTGACAGTGCCTAGAATTGAAGTAATGGAACTCGTATTTTTGTAATAAACACTCCACTTAGGTCCCACAATCCATTATAGCCTACATTAAATATTAGACGCAATACACATTTTTCTCACTATCCTTACTGGCTAGGTAAGATCCAATCAATGTATCTTAAATTGCTAAGATTATAACGTATTATATAATATGTCATATAAGTGCAGCATACATGCGGTAGTAATGCGGAATCACTGCAAAAGCTTTGCATTGATGGATCTCATAAAAACGACTCATCCGCCTCTAACTGTTACGCCACATCGTTGTCACCGCCTTCCAGACAGTCCGTCTGCCGTGAAAGTGCCCCGCCTGCTGATATTGTATTATAATACACTGTAGGCGACATCAAAGAAAGTATTGTTTGTTTGTATTTGTAACTGTCTTATGCAATGAAGCCCACGAGGTGAAAGTTTAAGCTCATTGTGAGGACTGATAGCTTTTCTTGTTAGTTTATTCAAGATTCTCATTAAGATTGTTTCATCTTGACAGCAAGAGCAAGAGATCTGCTGAGGCATGCTGATTTGCTTGCCACTTTTTACATCATATAGTAACCCTAATCCTAATAATACTATAAATTAGAAAGTGCCTTTTTTGTTTGTTTTTCTTTCACGTATACACTATTCAACGGATTGAACTGACATTTTACATGGATATCCCTAGGATCCCTAGAATGGATATAGGTCTATTGTTATTTCGTAAACACTCTGGGCTAGGCCCCATGCTGAGCAAGTATTACAGAGTAAGGTGGTGGTCTTTAAAGCAGCAAAAAACCCCATCTTACTCTCTTAAGTTGTGAAATATTGTTGAAAAATTGAAAGAGCAAGTTAAATGTATTCAACTGTTATGTGTAAACATAATTTTATAACAGCACAACCGTATGTTGAATTATTTTAAACAATATTTTCAATTTATAAAGTGAAGACATAACAAAAGTAACAACACTTCTTATTTTAATATCTTATATAAACCAATTTAGTATATATTCTGGATTACAAAATAATTCATGAGACTCTAAATTGTAAATTGTATGACAAAAACTCGTCCATGGCACATCGCGTCTATTTTTCACTGAAGATGTATACAATACTGATTAGATATATAAATAGTGATATAATTTCTAACTGGACCGATGAAATAGTATGATAGAGCGAACATGGATACCAAGATTTTTACAGTATTATTTTATTATCTTTACATATGGATGACAACTGTCATAATGTAAGTATTGAAATGTCTTAGTATATAAATAGTAACCTTCAAATTTTGCGTTGGAAATATAATTAATTTGAACTAGAAGTGTAAAACCTGAAATAAAAATTACTTACACTTTTGCTTAACTTCTGGCCCTCTTAATCATGAACACTGCAAAATGTGTACCTGATGCACGATATATGACTGATTTCACTTCAGTCCTGAAAATATCACAGGAACCTTATAGGGACCTTATTAATATTACATTAAAACACAAGTGCTTTCACTAAAAAAACTATAAACTTTGACTTTCGGATTTTTTGCTTTGATCTAAAATAGTTCTATAAGTTGAAGTGTGTAAAATTGTAGGACCTGTTCAAAGAAATACACGGAATGTTGCATAGAGATTGATGGCGAAGCCGCGGGTATGTGTTAGTAGGCCTACATGATAATAATATATATTTCTATACCTATTTCGAAAATCCTTTGGGACTACACCCCACTGTCCACAAAATCTCCCTTTTTGGCTTATTTAAATATGTTTGAATAAACTACTCTTTGGAAACAGTATATTGTAAACACAAGCATATGTGTAATTAATTTAAGTACCGTTTTAAATGTCTTTACGTTTATAGAGTAAGCTTAAAAGTAACAGTATTGTAACCTTATTGTAACCAAATAATTACATATGTAATCAGTCAAGAGCACAGAGGTTATCCAGATAATCAGATAGGAAGTTTTAGTCAAATAAACTTTAAAGTATGCAGTGCTTGACGATTAGTGTAATATATCGATGACAAATTTCGATCTAACTTTAGATACAGATTTAAAGACTGTCATAAAACACATCTTAGTTATTCTTTTGATTGAAGTGGGCTTTTCAGACAAACTCAACTATGGCACCAGTAATACTTCAGACTGGTATAAACTACAATGTCTATAGGTATACACTTTTTGATACCAAAATAGGCTTCTCAGTTCTGCGTACGTGTGTATATTCTTGATCGGGGCATCAACGCAAAATCAACATCCGTTTCAAAACGACGCGACGTAGAGCTCCATTTTATTCTTTACATCAGTATGTTAATTGAAAAGGTAAGTACTTCGGAGTCCACCACGCTGGGCTAAAATAGTTGAATTGTTACTGAAATCGTTTATCATGTTATATTGGTGAAAATGTTTACGGTATTTTTAAAATCCGTTATACTATCTGACTTAAAGGTCCCAAAACACTGTTCTCTTAATTTAAATCTAAAATGAATCAGAAGATTGGAATATTTTCGGTGATTACCCACCTAACTCAGAAGTGTTTAGAATGTCATTTAAAGGAGTATGCCCACGATTTCCCTTATTTTACAGGAAGCTGCGTTTCCCTAATAGTAGCAACTGACGCCTCACCAGTAGGACTGGGTGTGGTCCTCTCACACTGACACAAGAATAGAAAGGAGAGACCAACCTTCGCATCCCGATCCATAACCAGTCGAGAGCCTCGGTACAGACAGATATATAAGGAAGCCAGCGAGCGCCTTCTACTGGAGACCAAAAAGATTTATGTCTTACTGTTACGTTCGCAAAATAATAATATATCTTATTACATATGTTATTTTAGTAACATATCTTACTATCGCTAATAATGTATCAAAAGCTGTTAATTTAATTATTTCATGCAGTAAAGACTCTCCTACCAATTATCAGCGCTATGTCTATTTAAATTATACCAATTTTGTATATGTTGTTTACAACATAGAGTATAGAACAAACCTATAATAAATCAGGTTCATGCGGACTCCTACTATAAATTCCTTATGGCTATATCTGTAGGTAATTATATGAATGACAATGTAAAATTCCAAATTAAACAGATTTCTATAATGCCGGTGAATAATGCACAAATGTCAGAAAAACGAATGCAGTCGATTCTTCAATCCTTAATACAACCAATGTAGGTTTGATTACCACGTAATAAACTAAGTCTTCAAGACGGTTTGTCTGTACAAGGATTCTAAGAGTATCAATATCTGTGATGTTTCAGAGACGAACAATGAACAAGCTTCATGTGCTCATTCTTGTATATAGCAAGAATAAATGCACGTGTTTGCTAAGTTGAAATGGTGGCAAGTTATTATGGCTTATTGCACTTCATAATCCAATTTATAAATCCTTGAAATTGGATTAAAATGTAACTGTGAGAAATCTGCATACATTTCTTGAAGGACCTCAACGATTACAATAGTGCAAAATTGCAGGTGCTTGAGGAGATCTGCTCCTTGCAGATAGATATGCAAGCTGCTGGATGTAAATAGAATCAATAGCAATAATGATATAGAGAATTATTTCCAAATTCCGAAACTGCCTTATTCCCTAGGGGTTCATTATAATATAACATGGTCCAAGAAAGGTTACATCGAATAATTATTGACCACGAAATATGTATAAAACTGAAAATCATCAAAATAAAATGTATGTATTTTTTGTTTAACCGACACCTCTATAACTGAAAAACATATCAACCTTTAAAGTGAAACTTTACAACGTTCGATTCTGTAAGCTAAAAATGTAAAGTGAAGTTTACAATAATAAAAATTATTTATTTATTAATATAGTTTTTGTGACATTGTAAGTATATTTTATTTTTATTTAGTTCTGTATGAAAACTAAAGCTACAAGAACAAGTTTCACTCTGTGACACTTGCACATTGCTTTAAGTCTCAGTGTATTCTTTAATATTGTATTTAATACTCACAAGTGTATTATACATTCTCGAGTAAACCCCTGCATTCTCGAAAGCCAAAATTAATTCAGCAATTTTAATTATTAAGCTCTTTTAATATTTTATTGCCTACTAATAATGTTCTACGACTTGGAAGCAATATACCATATAAATGTTGTAAGGTAAATGAAAGTAACTATTTAGATATTGAACCGGTGATAGTGTACTTTACTTGATCGAGTTGTTGTTACGGTAACACGGAGGTCAGACGTGGGATGTTAGAAAGGTCGAGAGGACCCGAGCACGTGCCGTGGTGGGTAACTAATACTTCTATAATGAGCTCCCAATAACAGTGCTTGTTATGTATGGAGCTGACTGCCGGGACTCGGTGACGGGCGAGTCACGACTACCTCCACCTGTCCAGCACGATCTCAGACTGTCCGCAGTTATAGCCTGTCAGCCTGTCATGTCATGTAAGGCTTCACCGGTAGTTTCCTATATTTGCGGATAACAAATCGCAACGATATTTTATGACAGAGAAATGAGGTTTTTATGAAATTGGGGAGGTGGTAATCGTGCAAGGTACTTCCATCTTACGAACTACTAATTGTTCAAAAACTTTATTTATCAAGTAAATGGTTCATCAAGATAAAATATTGTCTCTTTAGAAACATACTCCTTACATACATACATACTTTAAATACTTTACATACTCTTTACATAATTTTTCAACCTTTCCACGCTATCAGAATGTTGAAGATCTAAAATGTTGGCATCTTCAAGAACTTAGTGAAATTCAAAATTGAAATTATTTAAAAGATAATAAAAGATACGCCATTAAAAGTTTTAATTTGTTTTTAATATGTGCAATGTACATTTCAATTTTAAAGAGACTGTCGTCTGGTACTAATAGAGGTTAGTAAATATATACACAAGTGATGGGTGCCTAAAGGAGACTAGCTATAAAGCAAGCTTAACCTAAAGGTTAGACTGTTTTTCTTGAACATCTCTAAAGTTACCCTAAAGGATCGGACTCGTGTGGGCCAATTACTAGGCGGTTTTAGTGATTTGTTTACCTATGAGTGTTGGCCTTTGGTCGATTCAAGGTCTTTGCACCCATGATATACCAGGATGCATTCTTACTGTGCTAGGCAAATCCAGGCATTGCTCGGTACTTCGTACTGTATTCATGATACAGGCATAGCCAAACAACAAGAAATAATATAACATTTTATTAATTATAATAATCTGGTTAAAGCATTAGAACGTTAACAAGGGTTTTAAACATGTTGGAAGAATCTAGAATCTGGTATGTGTTTGGACAACACAGCGCAAAACTTAATATGAAGTATTTACTCCTTAAAAGTAGAAGATAATAAAAATTTGGGAATAAATAATGTTAACAAGTCTCATTAAATTATTTTACCAAACCAGTTACAAACATAAGCCCCGACATTTGCAATCGGATCGGCAGATTTTCACTTGCACAACACCCAAACCAGTATCGTCCCGGACTGTCTGGGCTCACACGGGTGTGGATGTCCCGGTCACCGGACTGTCAGGGTGGTCACTGGTAACTGAGTTGTGCAAGAGGTCAAATGTCAGTCCAGGGCACTTTCACCGGCAGCGGCACCGACAAGTCGAAGCTGCAATTTCTCCACAGATCGGAACTGGTCCAGTCACAACAGAACATATGCGACCTTATCTGTGATCTCATCAGCACCGGTCACATCCGCCGCGACAGCCTCAGGGGCACGTGCACGTGACTACTGGTCCAGCCACAACACAGCATATGCGACCTTATCTGCGATCTCATCAGCACCCGTCACATCCGCCGCGACAGCCTCAGGGGCACGTGCACGTGACTACTGGTCCAGCCACAACACAGCATACGCGACCTTATCTGCGATCTCGTCAGCATCCGTCACATCCACCGCGACAGCCTCAGGGGCACGTGCACGTGATCTTATCTGCTGGTCATCAGTCATAACATCCGCCGCGACAGCCATCAGGGCACGTGCACGTGATGCTGGTTATCTGCGATCTTATCTCGTCAGCATCCGTCACATCCGCGGCGACAGCCTCAGAGGCACATGCACGTGAATTTCTGGTCCAGTCACAACACAAAAAATGCGACTATTATCTGCGATCTCATCAGCACCCGTCACATCCGCCGCGACAGCCTCAGGGGCACGTGCACGTGACTGCTGGTCCAGTCATAACACAGCATATACGCGATCTTATCTGCGATCATCACGTCCGTCATCATCCGTCACATCCGCGGCGACAGCCTCAGGGGCACGTGCACGTGACTGCTGGTCCAGTCATAACACAGCATACGCGATCTTATCTGCGATCTCATCAGCACCCGTCACATCCGCCGCGACAGCCTCAGGGGCACGTGCACGTGACTGCTGGTCCAGTCATAACACAGCATACGCGACCTTATCTGCGATCTCGTCAGCATCCGTCACATCCGCGGCGACAGCCTCAGGGGCACGTGCACGTGACTACTGGTCCAGTCATAACACAGCATACGCGATCTTATCTGCGATCTCATCAGCATATGCGACAGCCTTGCACGTGACTGCTGGTCCAGTCATAACACAGCATACGCGATCATCTGCGATCCTTCAGCATCCGTCACATCGACAGCCTCAGGGGCACGTGCACGTGACAGTCCAGCCATAACACAGCATATGCGGCACAGTCTGCACGTGCACGTGACTGCTGGTCCAGTCATAACACAGCATACGCGATCTTATCTGCGATCTCGTCAGCATCCGTCACATCCGCGGCGACAGCCTCAGGGGCACGTGCACGTAATTTCTGGTCCAGTCACAACACAAAAAATGCACTATTATCTGCGATCTCATCGGTACTCGTTACAACCGCAGCCACAACGTCAGGGGCGCGTACACGTGACTGCTGGTCCAGTCACAACACAACATATGTGACCTTATCTGCGATCTCATCAGTACCCATCAAATCCGCGACGACAGCATCATAACCACGTGCACGTGATTTCTGGTTTAGTCATAACACAACATACGCGACCTTATCTGCGATCTCATCAGCAACCGTCACATCCGCGGCGACAGCGTCAGAGGCACGTGCACGTCCTGCGCCGCGCCGCCACTCATTGCACGTGACTACTGGTCGCAGGTGATTGGGCACATTTTTTAAACGTGTCTTTATTGTGGTTCATTGTTCAGGGGAGAAATTCGTTTAGCGACTCCCACCGGTATACTTACGCAACCCAGCGTCGCGTCGCGTCGATTCCCGACACTATGACTTTTGCTATCACAACATGTTAAGAGATGTTTTCAGGAGTACATGTATAATACATGATTTAATGTAATAAATATACGTAGAAATAAATAATCTCACTACTTGTTGGGTTTGGATAAAACAGATGGGAAACATTTAGGAATTAACAAGTAAAAATGTTTAAATATACATCAGAGATGTTAATTATTTATGAATTATGTGATACTTTATTTATAGTAAATAATACTGAAGATTCTAAATGAGTATTGACTTCAAATAAATATAGTTTCGATAATATAGCCATGTCTTTTGTATGAATTTAAAACAGTCGATAGAAACATATTGATGAATCTCGATTTAGGTAAGTTATTGAAATAAATTTTTTGTTGTTATTTTTTACTTTCATAGCTACAACTCTTAAACAGAAAAGATTATCTTCCTAAAGACAAGGAAAATTAACAAAATTCTCGTACTGCGTAACGTATTTAAAGTGGCAATTTTTGTGCTTTTTTTAAACAAGTCGAATTAATTAATAAGCTGAGGGAATACATTTTTAATAATATGTAGGTCTAAACGTATTCAAATATCTATATTTATAATATTATGAGCCGATTATTGTGACCTGAACTTCTCCATTATTAATAACCGATTTGAATGATTGAGATTTCAAAGGAATGGCCTCGATCTGCCTATGAGCAGAGGTTTTTAATTTTGCTTTATTGCAATATTCTGAAGCTGTTTATTGCGTAAAGTACAAACAGGCAACGTTAAAATAAATCGGTTTTACTTCAGGTACATTTTAAATCAGCTGTTCGTTCAGTGATAAGCCTACAGATAAAAATAATTATGTTATTACATAAAATACTGTGATAAATGTCCATTCCGCAATACTATGTAAGTACGTACAGAGTGAAGCTTAATTTTTGTTGTAATGTTTTCTATGATTAATATAAATGTTGATGAAGTATTACAACATTTGCTGTTGTGCTCTAATTTACTTTTATGACAGAAGAGACAGTAAATCGTTAAAGAAAAATTGAAAATTGAATGACAGAACTGTCCAATACATTAGAGCAGATAATTCATACGTTCATGTTCAAAGTTCATGGACGGGTGCTAAGGGAAACGACACCTAAACATCGTCAGAACATCTGCATGGATATTTATTCTGACAAAATCAAAGAAAAAAGACGTAATTTGCATCGGCTAATAACATTATTGTATTTAAAACTGACAGCATTTGTCCTCGTATAGTCCTAAATTTTCGACTTATCCTGGAATTTGTGGACCAGAAAAAATACCACCTTATTGTTAAGGATTGGACCCAATACCACTCTGTTTTTCCTTACTGGATTTGGTTTGGTTTTGGCAGATGCTTGAAGTTAATAGTTGAACAACTATATGAACCGAAAGATTGTTATTCAATTTCAGTTTTTATCTGTAAAGGGAGAATTTACAGCCATATTTATTATAGAAAATGTATTTGTAATACACAGTAAATTATTAATTACTTTTTTTATAATATTAAAGGTTTATACAGATATATTTGTATGGATATCATAATTTAAAATTAAAACCAAGTTTAAGTGATTCGATTTTGAGCAACAGATCCACTGAATTCTTATACCGTACTGCACTATAACTGTAGAACTATTCTGAGAGAATGGAATGATGTTTTAATGCAATATTACTTATGGAAATTAAACGTTTCTATACGAATATTGTGTTTAGCTCCATTTCACCTTCAACTTAGGGCAGCGTACAAAATCTGACACCGAAAAAGACTTAACATCTATAATCTGGAGTCAATGTTGAGGAGATCCAAAAAGTCAGCCAAGAAGAAAAAAAACTAATTCTGCATCACCGACAACATTATAGACACCTTGACTACAAAGAGCAAAGAGGTATGTATGTACCCATCAGCCACCCAGTGTAGATGAAAGAGGAGTTCTCGTTGTCAAACAAACATTGACTCCAGTTTCTGTTGACTCTATTGGCAGTATTCAGTGAGTGTGTGATATATGTTGTGAGTATACACAGTGGAGTTATTGTGCGAGCTAGTATTAAGGCTTCACAATTCCTACTAGAATTTCTAAGTACTTTTTATATTTTTCTCTTCTTCCGGAAAAGTATTTAGGTATTTCAAAAAAGGATTATTTATTTGTTTTAACTGACCCAAGCGACAATCACTGCACCATGTACAGGGTCAGGTAACTTTATGTCTGCACAGATACCTACTTACACGCGCCGGATGGACTAGTTATCACGCTAGAATGACGTCAAACCGTCAGATACTGATTGGTCATGTCCTTTGTTGTCACAACAAGCTCCATTCACAAGAACGCCACTTTTACCGCAATAAAACCAAAGTTTCTTTGCCTCACAATAGTGTAAAACAGAACCAATGTTTAAATATTTTAATAATGGTATGGTATTAAATGGTAGATAAATAAATACTTGATCTTCTGTTAGCCCCTGCTGTCACAATGGAACGTTTAATTTGAAGTAAAATATTTATTTTCACTTAATAGGAATAGTTCAACCTCTTGAAGGTTTAAATATGTGATCTCTAGTTTATAGCTGCGATCTTAGCCGATCTTAGACCACGTACAGGACGTTCCAATATTTTTCGTTGTATTGCTTTAATTAAAAAGGAAATAGAGGGAATAGTTTGGAAAATCTCAATAGTTAATGAAATGTAAATCAGTTGTTTATAATTTCATTTTTATCTCCAAGGAGTAACATACAAGGATAGAATACATAGGAATATTATACAAGTTATAATAAAATGGCTAGATACCAAAAAATGCATTACTTTCATTTGAACATCTTAAATTTCATTCTTCGGTCAGACTAATTAAAATGTTGCCTAAATATACAAAATAATTTGAAAAATCAAAAATATAACTATCAGAATAAAGTGTTAAAATGCTCCCCTTGTATAAATGACCTTGTAATGAAACATTTCTTTTTCACTTTTATGTTGTGACCCCTTTAAAGATCGAATAAAATGTTATCTATCGTTTAGAGCTGCAACGTTAAGCACTTTTACACGGAGGGGGCATTTAAACACCATTCGCTATTTTAGTTTAATTAATACGGAATTTATATAGTTAATAAAAAAAGCACAGCGATAAATTGTAATATTATTTATTTACCATTTAAATGATACCATAACGGAGTAACAGGTGCTGAAATCCTCGATAATCTAGTATGTTAATTAATAAAATGCAGTTATATAATTTCTTTTCAAAATTAAAAATCAAGCACGGAATGAAAATCATTATTACAATTCATCTATGTTATAATAGATTGATAGATCATGAATACATCATTGATCTTAAACAATCAAGCAAAGTTTTTTTATTTATCCTATAATCTTCCCATTCAAATTGGGAGGATGTTTAATCATTTTTCCAGAACATTTAAAATTAGAAAATGATCAAAATTTATTTTAAAACAGGTAAAAGCTGTTTTTGTAAGAATTTTCCATTGCTTTTATGAATTTTACAATTTATGAATCACAGTAGTTTATTTATTAGAAACATTTAATACGCGATTGTAAGTAGAAATTATACACGATAAAAATCCTGACATCTTCGCAATTTATTAGTAACTGAATTAACCTGCATTCATTTTTATTGAACAATGATAACTCAACACTCATGAATTGAACAATTGTTTGCCTCGTATGTTGTCAGAATATTTTATGGAAATGAGTTACTGTCATCAAAATAACGGTAAGATTCTTCCTTATTTTTATTACGAATATTAGGTATGGAATTCGGAATTCTTCAAAATAGGTGGGAGAACAACACATCGAGTACAACCGATAGTTACGCCACAAGACTGCCCTACACCATGTACTCGGACAAGATACTAACTATGACTGTGACTCAATATGGATTGTGGAACAGAGGAGCAAGTGACAGCATTGCTAGAAGAACAACACGTCGAGTACAACCGATAGTTACGCCACAAGACTGCCCTACACCATGTACTCGGACGAGATACTAACTATGACTGTGACTCAATATGAATTGTGGAACAGAGGAGGAAGTGACAGCATTGCTAGAAGAACAACACATCGAGTACAACCGATAGTTACGCCACAAGACTGCCCTACAACATGTACTCGGACGAGATACTAACTATGACTGTGACTCAATATGGATTGTGGAACAGAGGAGCAAGTGACAGCATTGCTAGAAGAACAACACATCGAGTACAACCGATAGTTACGCCACAAGACTGCCCTACACCATGTACTCGGACGAGATACTAACTATGACTGTGACTCAATATGGATTGTGGAACAGAGGAGCAAGTGACAGCATTGCTAGAAGAACAACACATCGAGTACAACCGATAGTTACGCCACAAGACTGCCCTAAAACATGTACTCGGACGAGATACTAACTATGACTGTGGCTAAATATGGATTGTGGAACAGAGGAGCAAGTGACAGCAGAGCAAGAAAGGAACTAATGGTTTGCGCACGGAATAGCAACGACAACGCAGAGAGTTAGTGTGGAGAATACATTGGTGGGACCAGATACAAAGGTTTATAAAAATGTACAATTGATCTCTTCTCATCAAGACTATCTTCTTTATCTGCTTTCCTTCCCTGCTAATGAAAACAAAGAAATTACATCTTTTGACTGAATAGTATTGAATACTACATTGTCTTTACTATTTAATTAACACGACTACTAAGAATTTAAATTTCAAATTAGTCATTCATTAGGCAAAAAATAACGTTTTATGGTTGACTTTTATTTCCTATTTTAATCTTGTGTATGTATACATTCGTCAACTAGATCAATTTGTCGTTTGCTATTATTTAACGTAATGCAATTGTATTATTTTCTTTATGTTTGTTGGATTGTGATTTTGTTTTAAACATAAACTAATCATTTATTGAATTGTGTCGCTGTTGTATAAAGTATTTTGTTTTAACTTTTAATGTACGCATTATTTTATTTTAACATTGTTTATTTATTGAAAATATACAATAGTTTTTAAATAGGATTTTTTCCATATGAAAATACAACTAAATGTTGTAGTAAATTTTTTAAAGATATTTTTACAATTGTTTCCTTATGCAGTTCAGATGTGGTTGTTAGAGACATTTTAGAAAATAAAATTGTCGACACCTGAACCATATAATAATTGTAGCTTTAAAGATATTTGTATCTGTATTTACATGGAATATAAAGATAACCCACAGTTACATCAAGTAATAATAATTTTGCACAGTATTTTCAGAGTGTTCTATTCTATGGTTAAATGGTATATCGGAGTAACAGAACGTCTACAGTGGAATCACCTTGGTCATGTATCTAGACTCCTGTTAAGTATATTACTATAATTCTCCTGAGTAGTGTGTGGGTTTATTTTAGTAAGCAACGAACACAGTACTTATAATATATGGTGATTACCCAGTAATATCGGCGCTTTTATAGGAGTAATAGGAACATTTATAGCACGATTAATGTAACTTTCCCGAGTATAGTACTTGTGTCTACCTATCGCCAGTCTACAGTTATATGGATATGAGGAAGATATATAAACAAGAGAAGGGTATCAACTAACCTGCATGAATGCCAAATTATATAACCCACAGGTTTAAATGGTCAACTAGCTGTTTTGACATTAAAACAAATTAAATTATTATATTAATATACATCACCAGAATCATACTTTGCTTAAAAACACATGAGCAATTACTCAAATACCCAAATTGAAAACTATAATAAATGTGTCATACGTACTTTGACTATCATACATACAGTACTGCAGTTGTACTATATATATATATATATATATATATATATATATATATATATATATATATATATGTAATAGGTGTACTATATAGTACTATAGTATTGCTGAACTAATGTTACATGGTACTCTATAAAACACCACCCCTCAAAGAGTTCATAAGAGATGTCCTAACAGCAGAAGAGCAAAATTGAGTCTAATATTTTGTTTTGTTTTTGTTATTAACAATTGAACTCCCTTGCCCTTTCTTCTAGATTTCTAGTCGGTTGTGAATAAACTGCTTTCTGTATGACAGAGAAGCAACTTCACCCCAAGTTCAAAGACGAGTTTGGAAGTTCAGGAAGAAGAACCATTCTGGTGGCAAGCTTGGTTGTCAGTTCTTAAGTGTGAGACTTCTTCATCTGATAAGTATTGCGCTACAGAAGCTTGTTATCTTCAACCCGCAGTATCCGATACGACCTGGGCTATTGTCCCTTCCGAACAATTGTGCCCTTTTTAACAACTATCGTTCCCTAACCGAATAAACTATTTCATCTTCTATATTGAAAGTTGATCCTTTCTTAAGACGATGTCGTCTGTACTAATCCTTTGTTATTCCTCTCATTTTCTTTACCAGTTATTTTACACTCTTATCTTTCTACCTATTCTAAAGGTTCTTTATTGATGCTGGAAGTTCAGCTCTCATTATTCTATTATTTAGGATTTGTGAAGATGAGCAGTGTAGCCCTAAAAAAGCTGTGTTGTTATACTGCATTAAATATCCTGTGTAATATGACAAATTTTTGACACTTTCAGGATGGTTTTTCATATACCCACGGGTTTTCGGCATACCCTTACGTTTTGGATATTGAGGTGTGCCGGTGGAAATTGTAATCTCCTTCACCTGAAAAAAACCTACAACTGTCATATGATGAGAAAGGATTATTATCAGCAACTACAAATTTAGGATATCTAAATCTCGAAAATACTTCTTGCATTTGATCTATCACACTGGATGACGATATGTTTCCGACTAAGAGGCTCAACTAAGGTTCAATTCAACGATACAAATAGTCAATAATCCTAATTCAAACTCAAGAATATCACAACCCACTTTCTTAAATTTTAGGTATGTTATATTGTTAGACAACAAGGATTCATCTGGATCATACCCACTACACTTTTTGACACGAGTGACAAGTTTTACTATATTCTGTAAATCTTGGCTTATCTTAATCCATAAATGTTTATCTTTATATACACATTTTGTCATCCCTAGAGAGAAATCTAAATGACTCCTCTTAGACTCTAAGGAACAAAAACTCTACAGGCTTTTGTTGCCGTAGAAAAGAACAGCAGCTTTATAGAATATAATTTATTTAATATGAACATATGGAAATAAACATCCTCATAGAATCCTGTTTTTGGACATCCAACACAACAAAACTCCTTCACTTGACTCTGAATAAGATATTTAGCAGTAGCTTGTCTTGTACTTTTCTTCTAGTTGGACAAAGGGCAAGTGTTACACAAAACAATACGAATAATTTCAGGATCTACTTCAGTGTTTTCAGGAAATATTTTTGATGACATGTCAGGAAGTTTAATGTTTTCCCAGAAACTAATATTAAATTCTTGTTGTAGCGCAGACGTTTCAAACGCATCATCCTTTGCATCATCACAAAACCGATTTTACTAGTATGTTTGTTCATAGTTGTACTACAAGGTGCCTTTGGACCGTGTGCGGATCAACAGAAACTGAGCCATCTATGAAATGGCAATAAATTTACAACAATAACAAATTGCAAGCATATTCTTCCAGACTGACTGCAATTACCTTCGGAGCTATTCATTTGCTTAGGAGATAAACAGCTCCCAATTCCACTCTGCCTGGCATAAAACTATTATTTATTTTGAGTCAAAATTAGTGTGAGATATGATATATTTCATATCTTCAAAGCGGGTTTCATGCATGGAAGGAATTCATAAGCCCTTGACTGTCTTTTCTCAAAAGTTTGCATATATAAAGCATTAGTTCCACATAATTGTTTGCTACCACGACCTTCGGGCTTAAAATTAATATACTCGCAAGAAAGATCAGATAAAGCAATTAAATTTCATGAATTCTCAAGACAACGCTTGAACTCAATCAAAGAAACCAAGCTTTCAATCCTCTACTACATGTGATATACCCGTCCCCATACCTACACGTTATGTAAACATACAAGCGCAGCGCCGGGGTGGCAACCCAAATCCCACCAGTGACAGTTCCAAGGGTCACATTTCGCATCACTTCCGCAAACTTATATAATGCAGACTCTATATTGTTCCCATTGACGAACTAGGTCCATTGCCCGCAGATCTGGTTCATAACTCCATTTGTGTTTTTGTAACTTTACCTAAACAAACGTCATTGTTTTCAAGCCACCTATAGATGAAAACAGATCCTTTTTTACCTTAATAAAACGAATCCTTTTCAACTTACAATAATAATCAACATTATTGTAATGTTTAGAAGTTTTACATTATTATCTTAATAGATAACAATTTGTATTTCTCATACGCAATCCATACGCATGACTTTATATGGTGCTAATCAGCTTTGGAGTGATAAAATTTTTGGTTTTTTGCATTTTAGTCACCTGGTAACCTGTAGATAGCTTAAAGAGCAGAATGATTATTCTCCTCAGAATAAAAAGTTTGAGCTTCCAAATTCTTTCAAAAGATGGCCGGATTGTTATTATTGTCAGAAAGTTACAATATTAGAAATCTTACAAAACGCATTTCGTCGTAGAATAGTTATACTGTACTGTATGTACAATACAAGTTACACCAGACTCAGGGTCTACATAAAAAACCTACACTAATTGACCAAATCGATACCTCAAATACAGAAGTAAATATAAGAAATACATTTTCAAAAAGGAAATTAAACTAAAATTTGATATTTCCATTAGTATATTGTATGGCTATTCTTGTGAAAGTATTACTTCTGATAACTTGCACTGTATACGCATTCATGTAGAGAAAGTGTATACATTTGTGATGCACTACAAGTTCGATACTAATATCCCCCTCTAAGCCCTAAGGCCTCCTCTTTTTATTAGATTTGCCTGTTCATTTAAAAGATTCCAACCTTCTTTTGCACTGTAAATTACATTTAACATTAAACATGAAAGGTTAGAATGAAATATAAGCTATGAATATTTTACGAAAACATTCAAATGGTTTACAATTGGTTAAAATAACCTTACTTAAACTTAGGATTAGTGGATTATATATTGTAAATGTATACAAGTATATTTTAAAGATGTATACAAAGATGTAGTAATTGTATAAAAAACTACGTACACAGTTAAGGTCGTAAACAACATATATTATAAAACCGTGAGCTTATCATGAAAAAATAATGAAGGGTATCTCAAAATGTTACATAACATACTAACATGGGATTGCTACCACTAAAAAAACATTTTGGTTTTTACAACTTCCCAATGTCTTAGAATCATGAAATTCGACAAACACTTTCCTCGTTACCTAAATATAAAAACAAATCAGTTTATGCAGATCAACTACCTGAAATGGATATGCAACCTTTATAAGAACTCTATTTTTTTGGCTTTTAGAAATTCCCAATGTACCGGTATTAGAAAGATAACGGTGAAATTTGACACTCGACACATAAAGATCGGTCACCCATATGGGTTCAAATGGGGTTGAAACTCATCGAAGAACCATTTTTGTTTGTTTTTACAACTTCCCCATGTCCTATAAAGATTAAATTTGACACGATTAAAATAATAGTTGTCATGGAGGTTGTCCATAGGGGTACAAATGGAGTTGCAACCCATATAATTGCCATATTTCTTGTTTTTGCAACTTCCACATGTTCTAGAAAGATGACATTTTAGACATGTGTTTCTCATCACTAACATAGAAAAAAGAAATCATCTTAATGAAGATCACCACTCAAGGGGTTTAAATGGTGTTCTAACCAGGAAAACTGTACTTTTTTCAAACATCCAGCTTTCTGACATAAGTGAAATTTAACACACACGTGTGTTATGATTGTGACAAATTACCGGTGTCCGAAAATACTTAAACCGAAAGTAGATTATGATAGTCGAAAGTGATCGCTTTGTGCCCTAAGTAGATTTTAAAGCCAAATCATTACATATTTTTTTATGGTAGACTTTTCATACATATGTACGTATGTATAAATTTTATTCATCGGGACACCAAAAATGCCTTAGACTGGAAGTAGATTATAATTGCCAGAAGTAGACGTTGTTTTCAATGAAGTAGACTTCTCAGACCAACACATATTTTCTTGATCGGGGCAACAATACAACCATTACCAAGGCACTGGGAATAACTTAGACTAAGAGAAGATTACAAGAGCAAAAATCAGACACTTTTTGGTTAAAGGTTGGATTCTTCTACCGTGTATGTATATATTTCTTTGATAATGGAAACAAGGTAAACTTTAATTATGACATGTCTCGTAATTGATCCGAACAAGAAATGCTTCTTCACACAACTTTAAATAAGAGCCAGTGGAATTTATTATAGGGCTCCATCATTCTACATCATATGTACTTCCATTAATACTACTACGAATTTGGTATTGCTTCACTGTGGCCTTAAAATTAAAAGTATTACTAAAATCGTTGGAGTTATTCAATCTATTGTTGGAGCTATGGAATTTTGCAGAGACATTTGTACTCATTTCGTATTCATAAAAATTGTTTCAGGGTCCTTAAAACATTAACCTTTACATTAACATCAACAAAAATTATAACTATATCATTAAGACATATTCTAAACATTTAATATATAATGACTAAAATACGTTTATAAAATGTCATACCTTAATAAAGACCTATCAGTTATTTTTAATTCAAACATTTTTCAAATACAGCTCCCATTCAAATATTTGCGACATTCCATACCTAAGAAATACTTAGAGTAGTAAATTGGGATCAGATATTTCACACAAAAATATGGTAATTAAATCACTGAATTGTATTACTGAACGATGGATGGTAAATGACCTGAAAATCCTGTTTCCTTCACAATCCGTTCATTGTCAAAAACAAACTTCAAACAAAGTATTACAAATATTATTTTATTTATAATCTAAAATTTTTTTTAATTTGTGAGTTTAAGTTCAATTTTACTTACTCATTTTTACTTAGGCTTACTTCTTTTCTTTTCTTTCCTCCAAAAACATTTTTTATGTCAACAAAGGAGAAGGTGATATGGTCCTTTTGGATAAGAAGATGAAATAATCTCTTGTCGCGCTTGGTCCTAAAAGACCTTTGCACTTCTTCTAGAGTAGGTAGGTAGGTTATTTAGGATGCGTAAGATCCTACCCCTCGGGGCCGCGCCCTGTCGAGATCCCGTAAGGAGGGATAACGGGAACCATCTCACTTATGTAACCTTGGAACAAGAACCTCGTGTTTATGCTTTATAAAGCCTCTAACAATCTACACTTATATCCGCAATAAACTAGATCTATCGACCTATAATTTTTACCCCAATATCTCGACGTTTGATTTTAGTGATGTGCTGCTGTGTAACACATAGGGTTTGTTGTAACCAGGATACGTTCCATTGACAGGTATAAGCCAGCTACAAATGTACACTATATTTATTGAACACAATGAAGAGTATTTATTAGAAATTAGAGCAAATTTTTTATCTTTGTAACAAATGTAAATAATATGTTACTGATTCTGTAATAGTACAGATTTTTTAACTACGATATTATTGTATTTATAATTTATTTTGTAATAACCGGTTTTGAACAGTTTAGATCATTATATTATACTCTAATGAACAAACATAATCTGGAAAGAAATTATGGAAGCTCTCTGAAACATCTATATGAGGCTTTGAACAACAAAGATATGTTTGATTGAATTTAGTCAATTACAGATAATTTACCCACAACATGTTGAGGCATTTTTATCATTATTTGAAATGAAATGTCCATAATTCACTGTTTTGCGAATTGCTGAATAACCGACCTGAGCTATCAATTCAGCCAATGAACAAATATGGAAAGTCCACAAGGCGTTATGAGCAAAACGTGTTTTGGATGTTTTGTTTTTACGCACAGACAAATGGTCCTCGTTCCACACCAACGGAGCATGGAGTAAGTGGATGACTTACCGACAGTGATTTGTGCTCATGGTCCACGCTCCAGATCAACACAGTTTGTTGCTGCAATATTCTGATGATCGCTATGTATTGCCTTAAGTATTTCTTCAATGTGACAGAAATTCTTGGTATTCGTTTACAAGTATTTTTTTGCCGATAAATATCAGTAGACGAGTATTTAGGAGACTTGTCTTAGCTTAGTTTTCTTATTATGCACTTTAGCTGTTTCATATTGTAAAATTATATGTTTTAAATTCGTAAATTATGATGAACAGATTGGTATATCTTTGTTTATTGTACGACTATGTTCTATACTATGTTTTTTCTATGAACAATACATGATTTGATTCTGATGTTTCTTCACAACATGTATGTAAGATTACATAAGTATTTTTAACATGAGTACATAAACTTAGAATCAGTATGTTTATATTTATCTATACCATTTAAAATATGTAAAATATTATTTTAAAGTATATATTAGTATAATATAATCGTTATAAATCTTTATATTATTTTATTTACATAAAAACCTCTTGATTTATTAATGTAAACTACTTTGATATTTTTATTTTGAAATTTTACTGTCGATATTTTATTATTATCTTATACATGTCTTAAAAAGCTATATAAAGGATGGGGGAATTTTGTAACTAGTATGGAGCTAGTAATATTACTGATTTGTTCCAGTTTTAGCTGGGGGAATAATGTTTACTTTTTACTCCGTAACACTTCTTACTTGTAGGTGCACACTATTTCCTGTGTATATTGTTTCATAATACAATTATTAAGTATAACAGTGTAGATAATCATTTACATTCCATTAAACAATAATGATCTGACAGACACTATTGAAGTTGTCCGAGAAAATTAGATGTTCTTTCAAAAAAATGAGTCTTTTGTGGAATATAAAGATTTTTATTGCATTGTAAAACATTGATTTTTTTGATTACATCCAACATAAGTTTTGAATTGGTTAAAATGTGTTAATCGTGTTAAATGTGTTAAGATGCGGGCAATGTGTGTGGAGATAGAGACTCTCAAGTGTATCTGATTGTAGATTACGTCTCGATACGCCCATCATCACTCGGTAGAAGGACGAAGTGGTCGACATACACGGAGACTATGAGGAAGTGGTCGCGAAGTTTCACATACCAGAGGCGGCCGAGGCTGGAGCTATAAAGCAGACAACGGAAGTGAAATGGTCTATGGAAACTGCCCCAAGAGCCTCAAACGAGACCTAATCCTAGGAAGGATTTGTATGGAGAGTGGACATCTACTGGTCTAAAACTCATCTGAAAGTAACAACAAACAGGCAGACACACAACTAAAACAAAACTAAAAATTTGCTTTAAAACAACCCATCAAGATTTACTTGCAGTACACTATGATTTCAAACCTTATTTATTTTCAATACTATATAAATTACAATATTCTACAACCAAGATAATTTATTGCACAACAATTATAATTATTTTGAAATCTGAAAAAGTGCATCCACATGCAAAACACTGTACAATGCCCCCCGTACATTGACATGATTTGGCCGCTTGTAATCCTGCAATGCTAATATTACTTATTTAATAATGTACTAAAGGAAGGTTAAAGCAATAAAAATAAATTTATGTAATCATATTGTTTTTATTTTAAATGATTATATTGATATTTGAATATACCTTGTGACAACCGATCAGTAGACCCTGCGGAATAAAACGTTCAAGATTGTCCAAGCATACAAGATCCTTAAAACAAGGTGATTATGAGCTTCTTTTAATATACAGTCATATGCCGCCTATACGCTCCTAAGTTGACAGAATCGTTAGCCAATAAATAAATTAAGAGCATAAACTGCGACACTTTTACTAGTTTGGTAACAAATTCCAAAATCAGATAAGTCAGAAACCGGTCTTTTGGACGATAAGATTACCTGGAACTCTGTGTTTTTCTTGTTACCTTGTTGTATCAGCGCTCAGAACTAAGATAAACACTGTGAAATACTGTGAGACCTTCGCAGGGTACAAGCAATCCGTCCATCCAACCCACTGCAAAACAATGGGTAAATTAAAAATCCTTATTGTGGTACAGCAACATACAGAACAGTAGAAAAACATGGATCCAAAACTTAATCCTTGGAACACTTCTGAATATCGTCATCTGTCAGAATATGCCAATGAGTACATCAAGTAGTACCTTTAAAAGATAACATAACAAAAGATAACTTAGGTAACATTTTGATAATCATAACTCACACTGATGTTCTGCTAGAAAAACGAATTGGTACCTAACGTAATATAATCTCATATTAATAAATCAAAAAGCGGATTATTGAAGATTCAACATAATTTATGTAAACTTTTTACCAATAAAGTAACTTCATCACATTTCTTGCTAATTTTCTGAAAAATATCGTATGATTCTATTCAAAATGTTAAAAAATTGTATTTTTCGTTTTGTCTCATTGCCATCATGGTTATCCATTACAGTAATACAAAAATGTTGGAATTTTATTTTGAATTTTAATAAGAGAATATTTTCTTGGACCATGTACCAAGTCTCTAGAAACTATTTAACAAGAATTAACACATGGACGGACAGACAAAAACACTATTTTAAGCCCTGTCGGTTAAGCCCTACAAATTTATACAACATTTAGAGTACGATACTGAGAACAGAAACTAGTTGAACAGTATAAAAAATGCCAACTCCTCCCGGTAGAGTAATTACACTTCTATCGTAGACTCCAGCAGAAGAATTAGGCAAACAAGACTAACGTTATGGAGATTCGGAAACCGAACATCCATTCTTCAAATGTATCGTTCAAGTTTTAAAACTCCTCTCAATAGACTTAGAGAGAGACACTGAAACAAAAGACAGAGAACTATTCGAAAACAGTTAAGCATATCATGTTTTCAAAATGTAATCAGCCTAGATATAAGATTACTTTCAAAGCTACATTAAACGTCAAGCTTTACTGAATTACGTATAACCCTCTATTCCAGTTTTTATATGGATAGTTTTCATCCATCAGGATGAAAACTATATGGTATATCAATACCATAAAAAATATAATAACATAATATTTTGATTAACTGGGGAAAATTTTAAACACATAAAAATGTCTAGACTCAAAAAAATAAGAATTAGGGAATTAAAAATAATACACATAAAAATTTATCACATGACAACGATCCACATCCTTAGGAAGTGTAAAAACCAAAGTAAAATTTTTAAAACGTTAATTATTCGTAAATATTAAATAGCAATGATTATTTGACGATTATTTTCATGAAATGAAGAATTATATCCATACGACACCAGATAACAGATCAGTGTGTATGTTAATAATTCAAATTATATTATATTCAACGAACAGAAGGTTCGTTGTTCAGCTCTCACATTTTACGGTAAATTGCCTACAATCCCACGCAATTAGGATGTATTCTATTTTAAATTTGAAACTTTCCTAACGTAGGCCCTACTCGGTAAGATCTATGAGGCATAATAAATGGACAAATTATTAAATTTTGTAGAGTTAATCAATGTAAATATTAGTTATTAACAACAAGTAGATCTATTTTTCTTTATTACTCTTGTTTATTATTATTATCATTATGTAATTAGTGGATATTACAATCAATCAGCAGATATTAACCCGGTTATTGGGTTAATACCTGCCTGAGCAACAACACGTTTTGGTTATCAGCTATTTTAAACTAAATAATAATATTGTTATAAGATAATACGTATTTGAACTTTGGAATCCCGTGAGGCAGAGCCTTGTAACACAGAATAAGAAGAAAATAATAACCCTGCAGTGTTGGATGTATTTAAAATTCATAATAGGTACATTTAGAGTTTAAAAGCTTTGTATTGGTATCACAATATGTATTTAAATAATAGTTTTAGATGCCTAAAATCCGCCGTAAAAAGCAAGATATTCTTTTAATCATGGAATCAGACATCCCTAAAATATATGCTAGTTTTGAGAAATTTTAAAAGATTTCTTTGTAAAATTCTTAACAAAATTACATAACGTATGTTATATAACGTTTTTTTTTTGTTAAGCGGTACGTAACTAAATTATGTACGGTAAATATAAAGTAAAGTTTGTATATTAATGACTTCTAAATACTTTTTCGAACTACTAGATTGTCACAAATCATGACGACGCGACGGGCCCTTGGATAGTTAATAAGATAGATCCTTACATGTCACATAAATGTTCCCTAAACAAACAAAAAACAGGAAACCTTAATGAATCTATTATGAAAAATTAATATTTAGCGAGAGCAAAACTGTAATTAATTTTATACCTGGGAACTTATGTGAGACATTTCGCCAGTTAACGTTTGCGACTGTACGAATTAATGGGGCGCTCTGTACAATAGGAGAAACCAAGCAAGAAGCGTCCGAACGGGTCCATTTCTTTGACCAATTGAATGGATTATAATGAGCAAAGTCGTCAGTGGGCTCCCATCTGTTATGTCGTCCTCTCATACTAGAGGTTTGGCCTTTGGAGCTGGAGCTGTTTCAAATCAGCGCTCCGCTGCTGGAGCGGAGCGGAGCAGCGCTCCGTGACTCTCGAAACAGCTCCAGCTCTAACCTTATATATTCATATAATTACTCTCTCGGAGCGTCTGTGGGAGCTATCAGCTGTGGCCTACAACTTGTTGACAAACCAAAACAAACCAGTTTCAGTTTCAGTAGGAGTTCTAACGTAGACATACAGTGAAAAGTGATATTTTTGTGCGGTTTACGAGTATGACTAGTATTGATTGGTTTTTGTGCAGTTAATTAACATGGCATCAAAAGTACAGAAATCTAAGACAAGTTCAATTTGGTCTCATTTTACAGTTATTGATGCTAACCTTAAAAACTGTAGATGTGAACATTGTGGCTTGGTTATGTGCTACCGTACATCAACGTACAATTTGAAGAGGCATATTGAGAGAAAACATGTCGGAATTACTTTGAGTGTTATAAGTTCAAAATCAACAAGTGTAAGTGATCGTGATGTGAATGTTACAACCAACACTGGACCTACCGATTCAGCCGCTTCATTTAGTAACTTTGCAACTGAAAATGAACCTCAACCTGGTGAGTTGCCTTCTAATCAATTAGATAAGCCAAAGGGAAGTGCTAAACAAACCACTCTATCGAGTTTTATACCAAAAAAAATGAATAACAACCAAAAGAAAAAGGTAGAAGCTGCGTTTCTAAAGCTATTTTACAAAGATTTCCAACCGTTTTCTATTGTGGAGGACTCTGGTTTTCGGGAATTCGTTACAGCTTTAAATCCTTCTTTTGAAATTCCATCAAGGAAAGTGGTTTCAAAAAACCTAATACCCACCACGTACGACAAATGTAAGCTTCAAGTAGCTGAGTTAATGAAAAATGTGTGGAAAACATCTGTTTTAACGACAGATTGCATGGACATCTACGATCAATGAATCGTATATAGCTGTTACAGGGCAATTTCATTACCAATGATTTTGTGTTGAAATCAGTTCTCTTAGACTGTATTTTAATGGAGGGCTCACATACTTCTAGCCATTTAGCCGAAGAAATCAAGAAAATAACGAATTTTCTATAAAATCTCAAGACAAAATCTTAGTTGTTGTAACAGACAATGCCTCCAATGTCGTTGGAGCCATAAAAAATGTTTTAATGTGGAGTCATTGGCCGTGCTATGCACATACTCTTAACCTAGTGGTTCAAGATGCCATATCAAAGGTAGATACAGTAATTCACCAAATGCAAAAAGATTGTCTCATTTTTTAAGAGAAGCAACGCAGCCACTGAAAAACTATTAAAATATACCAAATCAACAATGGCGTTAAAGACCCTAAACGCTTACTTCAAGATGTAAGTACGAGATGGAACAGCAACATATTACATGCTTTGTAGATTTGTTCAGTTAAAAGAGGCTGTAATAAGCACTTTGGCATTGCTGGACAAAGACTTGCCATCTTTAATTTCTAATGAATGGAAACTTTGCAGTGACCTTTGCAAAGTCCTAAAACCATTTGAAGAGGTCACCAGCAAAGATGAGTGGGGAATCCTACTTCACTGGAAGTCAAATAATTGTTTTGACGCTTGGGCTGCAAAATGTTTGCAGCAAACTATGTACACTAAATTTGCAACCCTGATGCAATACAGGTAGTACAGAACCTGCTCATGGGGTTATCAGCCAGATACCATGACATTGAGTACAACAAGTTTAGTAGTACTTAATACCTTTTTGGACCCAAGGTTCAAATTGTATGCATTTTCTGACGACAAAATGTCAACAGTTTGCTAAGAATCATGTGATTACGGTCGTTGCAGCTATGATTTCCGCCACTTCTGCCACCGCAATGGAACAATCCCCTCCTGGTACACCATCTTTGACTTTGACCAACCAATCTGGTCCATCACAATTTGAAGAAGAAGAATGTTCAGTATTTTCTATGTTTGATTCTGTAATAAAATCTGTACAAAAGGCAGACTCCCGGAACTCCCAACGATTGTGCTACCGCCGAAATCGACAGGTACATCGCTGAACCACCACTTCCCAGAGAAGGCGATCCTCTGTCCTGGTGGAGGATTCACGAGGGCAAGTCTACCCAAATCTCAGCAGACTCGTTAAAATAAACATGGGGTTTGTGGGTACGTCAGTACCCTTGTGAAAGAATTTTTTCCCGAACGGGAATAATAATAAGTGACCGAGAAGATCACGTATCAAATCCATGAAAGTGACTCAACTTGTGTATCTAAATGCAAATCATGAATACTTGTGTAAATAATTTGTATATTATTTTATATTTTCTGTTACCGTACTATTTTTTATGTTTTATTACTACAGTGTGTGAAAATAAATATAAATAAAATGTACGTGTAGTCTTCTTACCCAAAAATTAGATTTTCATAATACGTATTATAAAAAAGTAAGTAGTAAATTAAAACTGTCAGCACCTTAGCATATTTGTTTACAGTAGTATTTGCTGTTTATAACATCATAACCAAGCAATAAGCTCCAATCTACAAGGGAGCAGACAGATGCCGCACATCGCGCCGGAGCGGTTGCCGGAGCTGGAGCTGTTTAAAGAGCTAGCTCCGCAAAACGGAGCCGGAGCTAGTTTGGCTTCTCCGCTCTCGAGCTACTTGGCACACCTCTACTCCATAACCGCCATTCATTATCTTACCTAACCTAATAACTTGGCTATCAGAGGCTCAAAAAAGTGAATACCTCCGCCGTTTCAACATTTTGTCTCTCTGGACTGCTTTCCCGTTGCGCAATATTTACAAAGTGACCATAATTTAAATGTTTTATTATTAACATAATACCAATAATGTTTTACACGTTTATATATTTATAAAACCAAGGTAAATTTTGTTTTGGAGGCATTTACTCTTTTAAAAATTTGGTAAATGATTAGAGGAAATTTAATTTTTTGAAAGACAATTCCCTTAAGACATCCCGTAATTACATCAAAATTAAAAAAAATAGTTTAAGGTAAGACAGCAGTGAAAAATCTAAACATTATTTTAGTCTATGGCTTATTTTGCAGAAATGTTTTTCTGACCACGCAGATAACAAATATTTGAACGTAAAAGTTGTATTTTTATTATTTCCAGCCGTTTGTCTAAGCCCTTGCACCATGTTTGTTGTTGTTTCGTACCTATTATTTCGTGGCACTAGTAGATATTGTACATTTTTCTATAATACGCCTAAGTGTTTCTATGCAAAAACTGCAAAGAGGCATTCTACGCGTATAACTTCATTGGGAGGTGGTTTCCGAAAGTTCACTTCGATAATGCAGATGCTATAAAAAATTGGAGTAGATGCCGTGTTGGTTTCCAGTGATTGTGTTTTGGAAAAAGTGGTAGTACTTGAAAAATCTGTTTGGTGAAGCTGGAAAAGTCTGTGTAGTGAAACTTATAAAACTCGGCTCGGCATGGCTTTAGAAGGCGGAGACAGCATTCTGTGTTTCAAAATTATGTCGACATGGGGACTGCTATTTTACATTAAAGGACATTTTTAATTTTTCCGTACAAAATATGTTAGATTATAAATTTCACACTCTGGTGAAATAATTTGTATAAATCTTATAGACATTGCCGCGTCTGTAAACTGTTCAAATATAATAAGTGTTACTAAAAATAGATAAAACATAAATAGACAAAATAGATAACAAAGATAAATAAAGTGTGTATTTTTACATATATTCTTACGGTAAAGTTGAAGAACACTTCAAAGCAAAATTCTTTACATAATACAGAATCTTTTCAAACTTTTCTTTTAACTACATCAATTAATGTTAATTTTAATTCTAAATTTTAGTTATTTTAGTATATATATATAGATTTAAAACGCTCTTGTGTAGGCAATATTAAATACATATATACTGTGTTTCCTTTCTGTTTGGAATCGACGATATTCTACCATTCTTTCACCGATGGTTGCAATGTACGTGTTCTTTATTATTTTGAAAACCACCATTTTATTTTAAACATAAATCTAATTGATTTTCGTCTGGAAGGAGTTGGTTATACGTTGTTGTCAATGTCTCCTAGGCAATTTTAAGCACAGAAATTTGAAACGAACGAATGAAACGTTATAATTTATTCTGTATTATTTTACTAATACAAAATTTTATAAGTACAGAGTGTTCTAAGACAAATTGAACGCCCAATATCTCCAATTATGACATGTAGAATAAACGCCTTTTTTGAGAGCGTACATTTTATTATTCATTCATTAATTTTCAAAACGATTTTATTTCACACCATTAACAAAATTTACAAGAGACTGATACAAAACAAAAACATCAAACAATATAAAACCATCGATCATGAAATACTTACAAACTTAAAAATAATTAAATAATAATATAATCTTCAAACAAAATAAATGTAAACTTAACAATGAAAAAGAACTTACAAAAAAAAACCAAAATTCAATACTTGTGAAATAAAACGGAACATGCAATAGGCACAACCCGATGAAGGATGCATATCAGATTAAACTAACAAAATAAAATAAAACTCAAAGAAGGATTGAACCGCTACATAAATAATTTATTAATAATAAATCCATACAAGTCATAGACGTAAAAATAAAAAAGATTAATTGGATTATCTACTGTAAGTACAAAAACGACGAACGTAAGATTTCTACAACATGGGGAAAATTCTAAGAACAATTCTCTCAACTCATCGAACTCAGTGTTGCTAATTTATAAATGAATCTCCATGCAGCATCTTAAGTACATAGGTCAGTTCATTTACAAGATATAATGCGAACAGACGGACAGAAATTAAATTATTCCATCCCCACAAGCGGTGCTTTGATCACTCTCAGCCAATTACGAATTATTTAAAGTTCAGATCATTACAGAAACTATAAATAATAGCCATTTGAATGCAATGAAATTCCTTTTATTATGTTCAGATTCAAAGCTGAAACTAACAAATTGTTTTAAGAATGGTCATAGCCTCTAAAAATAGGACTTATACACCTTACCTGTATATTCAGTTCCGATTGACTTGTGAACCCTGAAACTATGGCTGTTTGAAAGGTCGAAACTTTTTCATGTTTTTTATTGCTGTGAACACATACACCGTGTTCAGGAAGACTGGAATCACAAAGTCATAGTTCGATTTGATAAAGTTATGGAAAACGAATTTTTTTCAATCTTTATAATGTTAAGAAGAAACATTGTTACTTCCGTTCTTTATTGATAAGGACATACCAATACAGAAAGTCCTTTTAAAGAACGATGGAATTAAAATTTCTAGATATTAAAAAAATTGAAACAAACCATATGATGTAAACTCCTCTGTATATATGTATTACCACAAAATTTAATAAATGCGAGGACTTTCGATAAAACAACATAATATGCAACACCTTTGGTTCAAACTTAACAAAACGAGAATTTAACAACATTCCGGAGGTTGCAACATATAAACGTATTACTAAGAAGAATTATAACGAACAACATTTAAATAATGGAACTATACTTAACATTTAATAATGAACAAAATTTTAAAGCAGGAAGTTCCACGGTATAGTTTATTGCTTTTGAATGTTATTGCTAAGGAATGTCATATACACTTCCTATTCCTTTCTTCCGTAAAAAATCACAAAATGCGAACATTTATTTCCATTCAGGTCTCTTAAACACAAAATAATTTAACTGGTCGATCACTCATTGTATTAAAAATGCTAAATTCTGTATTTCTTTTAAAAAGAGTTGCTGTGGTTTTGGACAATATACAACAGTACATTCATGTTTTAAGCCATCTCCTAATTAGTACGAAAGTTGTATATTTACATACAGTATAATATACTCACACAATACAAACAGACATTCACATATTGTATGTATAATTGTGTAAGTATATTAATTGATACATTGTTATATATTATATGTGTTACTGTCACGAGGTATAAGGCTACTTCTAGTACTAGGACACAAGCGGTTAGACATTTTGAAAGGTAAAACTCGCACGGAAGATGGTGCGAAACTCAGTAGGCCTACTTACACTGCACTCCTAACTACATCGTTTAGGACACTTGACCATGAATGATGGTGAGCCATTACGTGTACTGTATTGTCATGCCCCGGCAGTACCGTGACGTTGCGCCAGTTTACACTGCTTTCTGTTGAGATACTGCTCTAAGTTGCTGCCGCTGCCTGTGCTAATGATTCCGGCTCCTCAGATCCTCTAAGCACTTCGACATCGGCTGAGTTGTTTACAAACGCTTTTCTTTACGGTCACGCTGAATCTAAAATTCTTTCAAATTAGTGGCGGCCTTACACTGGTAATAATTCTTCTTTACTTTTATGAATTTATTTATTTACTATTCAAGAATGTAGGAAAGAGTTCTAATTCTTGTGTAAGAGTTGTCGAAGAAACTCGAGCTGCCGTAAAAAAACTATACCATCTGTTCGCTCTATTTCTCGAGATTAATTTGAGCTACAACGTATAGATTCACTATGCTTTATGTTTCTGCAACAATAAACTACCAATGTTTTAGCATTGTCGTACCCCGAGGAGATGTGCCACGAGAAATCTGTTAAGATGCTATTATTTGGTTAAACAAAGTAGTGTATAAATTGTCTACATGCCATTAAGGCGTAAATATGAAGAAAATGAAATTTGGATTATTTCAATGAATAAATCACTTCCTTTTCATCACGCTAATGTATGTACAGACTCTACTGTTGCAAGTTTATCATCCGGAAAACTATCAGCTGGTCAAAGGTTTACTTTATAAGGTCAAAGGTACAAGACACTGTTTGTAGGAATAAAAAAAAAATATAAATCGACTTCAAAACCCTGTAAAAATGCTAGTAACGAAAGAAAGGAAGTAAAACGTACAAATTTTTGATCTGGAAACAAAAGTTTTTCAAAGCGCCCTATCACATAATTTTGAACCCGGAGCAAATTTGTTACTTGTAATGGGTAAACAGTGAGTACCGGTACTACATCACTGAACAAGTAACTAAAGTTTAGTGTCACCGAAATAGTAGACATTTTATTTGGTCGGAAACGTATGAAGTTTAGTACGTGGGATATTCATTTTAAGCTCACTATCCCATGTTCCTCCACGTCATGTTATTATACAGCCTGTTTAATGGATAGTTGCCTGAAATCCTGAAATAAAGAGAAAACTTCCCCTACCGTGCCTGAAGTTTGTCATGGCCATTTAGAGAAATCACAATCCCCGCAGTCTATCCTTTCCTGCTGCTCCATGACATATATTGTAAATTGTGCTGCAACTGGTGTGCCATCTGAAAAAATTAAAGAAAGTAACATTTCCCCTCGCATTACTTTATTAAGTCACTGTCCATGGAAAACCCCCATTTTTAGCATACTATTCTGCCTTCTTAACTATAATCCTTCCCAGATAACTTGTAATCAGGAACAGTGAAATAATTAATGATAAAAAATCTTCTAGCAACATTGAAAGCTGTCATGTAAATTGTATATAGCATGATCTCTGCATTCTACCTTTTCTCACTATTCCAGGATGGTTTCCAAATTGACTCTACAATAGTGACATCACCCGGAATGTTGACATGAACAGCGAAATGTGCTTTATCCTCCATGATGTGATTGCTTAATGGTTATTACTAAAAAACCTCATATCGTTAACCTATTCTGTCTAAATATCATGATGTCGTGTCATATTCCAAAGGCTTCCCAGAGAAACTGGGTTTGTATTTTCTTGTAATGTCTATAATAGTGTCATATATAAGGAATTGTATCATTGTATCACTGAGATACGTTCTCTATTGGGAAAACTCCAAAATATGCACTTTATTCTGTCTCACTGCTCTAGGATTCCACATTGCCTCTATCTGGGACTTCACTCGTGACACTAGTATAAACTACGAAAAGGATTTTATAACCTCCTCTTGTTGTTTGAAGTCGGAAACGTATGAAAAGTACTGGAAAATTATATGCACTGTAGGCATTTTAAAAATATTTTATCTTATACGGGCAATAAAATAGCAGCCATGTATATAAGTGCTTACAAATAAACAGGTAAATAGTTACAAATTAATTTTCTGATAGCCCTAAACTGACTGTATGATATTAATATTAATTCGCGTTACTTTTTAATACATTAAAATATTATAAATTGTACTGATATTAGTAATAACAATAATACTAAAAATACTGTTAATTAATACTAAAAATCTTTATTTGGGCATCAGAAACGGTGTTTTATTCAGCGATGTTTAATGATTTTCATGCTAGTGGCCGATCATTAATATAACGAAATGCCTTTGCAGCATTCAGTCACGATGTAAATCATTTAAGACTGATGGCATTCTCTGCCTCCAGTCCTATATTGGTGAATGTCCTTTTCTGGAACAAATTCGTATCTGAGTCTAGAGTACTAGATGTCGTTGAGACCTTATCTCAACTAAAGTTAACTGTACAACCTACCGTAAAGAATCTTTCTTTACCTTTCTTTTGCACACTACTCATCGCAATTTATATTTAGAACTGTCATACAAGAACAAGCCTTAAGACGAATATGTAACTATATACTTACTAAAACAATATATTTTATACGTTTATGGGAAATGTTGCAAGATTACAAAAATTATACCTGCTTAGGTTTTTAAGCGAGAAGTCGATGTGGTTATCACATGTCAGCCCTCAGTCAAGTTCCAATCCCAAAAACTTGTTTCTGATTCCGCTTCTTCCAAGGAAACGTTGTCTACTTAAGATAAAATTCAAAAAGTTTGATTTGTAAATATTTGTATTCAAATTGAGTCATAGCTCGATGCTTGGATTCCATGGCTATGTTGAGATCGTGTTTCGATTGTTATCTTAAATAGAGAGCCGTATTATCATAATACTGATTTTGACCTTTCCATTCAGAATTGAATAATTTGACCTGCTGTCCTAAATGATAAAAAAGAATGGTCCTAATATTGAACCCTGACGGACACTATATTGACCTTATGACAAACCCCGTATGGTAACGCAATCACGTTTTGAAAGTAAAGGCCATATAATATTTTGATTTTAATCTAGATGTCTCACTCTTCTATGTGAGTTTCGGCCATTTAAACTCTTCAAATACAAGTAGTATCATTTACAGCCACGTGTTTTAAGTACAAGAACTATAATTATAGTGTGTTCATCAGGAAATGCATTTTGAGCCCTTAAACGATTTCAACTACATTCGTGACAGATAATGGGTAATACTTGTTTTTTTTACCAATTTTCCTAAAAAGCTCTCTAGGAATCGCTTGAACGCAACACTTTCACTGTTGACGATGAACGCCACAAACACGCAAAGCGGGCACGCACTGACAGAGCAGGTCCGGTGCGCGCCACTTAGTGTCAATCCTTGCTCAGCCTCTCAAGTTTTTAGGAATTTCTAGTACAAAGTACCTCAGCAGTTGACACGTTAGCTGATGCATAGTATACGGTATGGCATGTACATACAACAGCCACTCTGAGTGTGTCAACATCAGTAGTTAAAACGTAAACTTTATAAATTTATTTGAATGAAACTTTACAGCAAGGTTCAGGACCAATATCCTTGAGAATCCATCAAGTGTAAACGTAGAAATTATTAAACCTTATTTTTTTCAGTTTTTGTTTCTACTCACATATTGAGGGTATAAAAACCATGTTTTGCCACATTTACGTAAAATCGTACTTTTCTGTGGGCAGAGAAAGAAACTATGCAACACAATATACATATTCTACTTTATATGTTATACACTAATACCCAATTATCTACAGACAATAGTTTCTAAGCCTTAATGACCAGACTGGGATATGTTTATGTGTGCTCAGAAAGAGAATGGCAGTACAGAGATCGTGGAAAGCGCCAACGCCACTTTCTGAAGGCATTTCTCAGTGCGGTAAGTGCAAGCTATTATAGGGTTTATGTTCAAAAACTTTATGGATCCTAAAGAGATTCCCTCTTGCCTTTAACTATGAATTTCCATGTTAGAGCATCAATAAGAGTCAATAAATTGTATATGCTTAGTGAAGATGAGCGAACATACAACATTGAATGAAAGTCAAACAATACTTGGATATAACTCGTCTCAATTACGTATTCCTACTATTTTAACACAAAGTACTCTTTTATCAGACCCTTAGCATATTTTTAATTCATTTATACAATTATAAGCTACAAGCCAGATGGCTTGTACAAAACGGTCCGAAGCCTTTCTTCTCGTCCTCGCTAAATACAACCAACCTGATCTATTAACGGAATATTCCACATCATTACTTAAAACAATGATAACAGAATTTGGTAAATGATTGAACATGAAAAAACCAATAAAAACGTGCCTAAGAAACCTGATACTATGTTTAGATTTCCATCTCTGTATATGAATGCGTTTTATATTAAATATGTTTAGATTTCCATCTCTGTATATGAATGCGTTTTATATTAAATATTTTGTTATCCATAAAATCAACAAAGATGCAAACTTGAAATTTTATTTTAAGTTGATTACTTGCTTTTGTAGTGTAAAGAACCAAAACAAATATCAAATGGAACCAATAATTTTCAAAACTGAGGACATCTAAGTCTTTAGAATTGTATGAAAGAGAATAACTGACCTGCAAAACTCAATCTTCAAGCAGATTAAAATCGGACTGTGAATTATGAAGAAATCAAGTGTTTATGTTTGAGAGGTTATTAACAGCGTGTACATTCAATTATTAAAATTTCTCAAATATAAAGATTTGATGGCTCCATAATTATTCGTTGTCCGAATTAAAAAAAACTATATACCATTTTATTTTCAATAAAAAGAAAATTCTTCTGTTTTTCTAAATTTTGCTTGAAGTACTTCCGTTCTCATGAGATTCTGCATAAAACATTTCAAAAATTGTAATACACAAAATGATAACACTTTAGTCACATTATAAACATTGTGTAAGTAATCACACCAAATATGAAATTTATAATTTAGTTGGCTTGTAACATAAATAATATTTAGTAAATAACACAAAAGCAGATGGAAAATATTTAGTAAGCCTATATATCTGAATGGGAATATTTCTTTGTTTTCGGATGTTAAATTATTTGAAAATTTTATTTACCTTAATTTTGAATTACATTGTATTGACTTGAGTGGTTCCATTTGGGGGGAAATAAAACAGTTGGGATGTGTCTCAATACAGAATCTACTCGTACCAAAGTTACGTACTTAGGCTAGTACAAAGCGTCACGACACTGCATGAATTTATATATTGGTTTTTTATGATGGGAAAAGCTCTAACTGGAAAACAATTTGCCTCTTCAGGCAGACTTAGGTGATATAATCGTTACCGTGCAAAAATACCGTGCCAAAATCGGGATTCGACCCCGAGTCCTTGAGGTAATACGCTGAGGCGTTATCCACTCGTGCGCATAGAGTAGAAAACGTGGTTGCTAGGCCCAACGATATTTCATACGATTTCGAGGTTATATTGAGTATGTGTCGTAAAAAGTTTATGGTCGGAGGTTAACGTTACACATTATGCGAATCGTCAGATGCAGGACCAGTTGGCTGACCTTTACTATGACTTCTGACACCAACACGCCAGACAAGTTCTCTAATGCCGATAACATGACCAAGTGAAGACTACTGGACGAGAAACTCTTCGGGTTGTGTGGGAATCAGTGCGCACACGGCAAACCAGGCGTTAAAGTCCTTTTTTCCTCCTTTTGAATTATTCACAGCAAATCGCCTGTTGACAGTATTTTTACAAATGAAATGTTTCCATAAAATGTGTGTTTCGTTTAAAATTACAGATTTAGTCTTTCCTCTTGTTATGTTCTGCTCAATAATACTTTTAAAAATCAAATGTTACATAATGGATAAAATTGGGTTGTTTTATGAAAAATGCCTAATTTAATACTCTAATGCCTAATTTAATACTCTAATGCCTAATTTAATACTCTAAAAGTGATACGAAGCAGTTTATAGAGACCCGCTGTTGCTGGAAATTAGTATTCCAGATTTGTGTTGTATTGTCTTCTGAAACATACTCCTCAGTGGTACCCTCTCGTCCTCCATTGTATAAGAGACCTTCGATTGAAAAAATCTTACGTCAGGTAGAAGGGCATTTTAAAACGGCATATTTGGGGGAAAAGGCCTAAAATTCAGCTGTTCCGATCGGTTGCTTGTATCGAACATACTCCTCAGTGGTACCCTCTCGTCCTCCATTGTATAAGAGACCTTCGATTGAAAAAAATCTTACGTCAGGTAGAAGGGCATTTTAAAACGGCATATTTGGGGGAAAAGGCCTAAAATTCAGCTGTTCCGATCGGTTGCTTGTATCGAACACCTTACATTATCCGATCACCTGACTTAACAATACAAAGATATGGCATAAACCTATTAAAATGTAGAGCCAAAATGAATAAAATAGATTAGACTATCTCTTGAAATTTATTGTCTAGTTATAAAAAAAAAGGCAAAGGAGTGACTGCAGAAAAATACATAAATATACTGCACTGCTGATTTAATGATTAATAGTAGTAGGCCTACTAGCTTAGAGAGACGGAGGGGAATATTTTTGTATTTAATAAATAACGTTAGCCACTACGTCAATACTTTCCTTATTTAAACATTAAAATTGTCTACAAGCAGTATAAGAGAAAAATGGCAAGAAAGAACACACTTATCCAATACAACTCTAAACATTGTTCCGTTTAAACTGCAACTGTCTTTAATATACCGGGTGTTGTAATTCTTGTTTTGCTACAAAGATAAATACACGCAACTTTAGGTCTCGTATTTCCTAAAATATCAGTTGTACTCATGTGTCAAATATTCCTTACTAATTAAAAACACAGTGCACGTTTGTTTACATGTTATATTCTAATTCCTATTGTTATCCATGGTTTAGTTCGACAAAGATTACGCATCTTTAAAAGTTCAAGGCAGGGATGAATGAATTAGCTAAAGAAATATACAAAAAGAATTGAACCCCTCTTCAATGTAGAAGATTCATACATATTCTTACCATTGCAAAAAAGCCCTTGGGCCTCAGTGTTACAAACTTAATTAGTTTTTTTGTTAAGCAAAGAGAATCTTAAATGGGTGCCGGCGTCCCGGTTATGTGAGATTTTTACGTCACTAAACCACTCTGCTGCAACGTCCTTTCATGGTCCTTCAGCATATGCACCCTAGATCCACTGCTGAAAGTTCTGGAACACAAATTTTTAACATTAGTTTAAATGTCACTGTTTTATTTTGCTGGAACAAAGTTATAATACTACTCAATTACATCCCTGGTTGGGATTGCGGACTCTCTCCGGTGGTGGTTGTCTACGCAGGGTTGTCCAAGATGGTGGCTGGGCGTCGTCTGTAGTTATCACTATTACAAACACAAAGAACCGACCGCTCAAGCTGTTCGTAGACAAACCGCGCATCATAATATAACCTCCAGTCATTTATTATTTGTAATAAATTTAGGTTTACGTTAGGTCTAATCCTGAACCTTAACCTTAATTAAAACATATCCACTTTAATATGTCTTATTTCGAATTCCCATTACTACAAAAACACCTAAACGCTACTAGTGCTGCCCTCGCGTAAATCCAAGTTGCGGACTAAGCATCATTTACGAATAGTCAGACTGCGAGTATCATATTTATCGGCGCCATTTTAAACATTCATTACTGATGTTTAAGTACTATTAATACTAACCCTCCATATATGTTTCGCTGTAACTAACATAAAGTGCAAAATTGGTATATCAATGAATACATTTCTGTGTTTACTTATGGCAGTTTAGTTAACAGTTTATTTAAATTAAGAGTACAATGGTATAAACTCAAGATTTTACATAACAACGGTATTCGGTACGTACATTTTAAACATTCATTACTGATGTTTAAGTACTATTAATACTAACCCTCCATATATGTTTCGCTGTAACTAACATAAAGTGCAAAATTGGTATATCAATGAATACATTTCTGTGTTTACTTATGGCAGTTTAGTTAACAGTTTATTTAGATTAAGAGTACAATGGTATAAACTCAAGATTTTACATAACAATATTCGGTACGTACAGTTTAAGCATTGCTAAGTTTTAATATTTCAATTTTGCCTCTAGTCTCCCCAGTGCAATGGCTGCGCGGCAATACACTAACACTAATCTCTTTGAGAAATTCATTATAGATCATCAACAAATTATTAAAATATGACAAAACACATTTGTAATAATTGTTAAAATAATATTCCTTTACAATTGTTGTGCATCTAATAAAAAAAGAAGGCAATCTTTGAAACGTATTGGAAGGTTGGAGATCGTTATTTAACTTATACATTTAAACTCAAATTCTTTCAACGTTTTATACTCATTTGTAAGTTGTGCAACACGAAATGAAGTAAAAGTGTTCGAGTAAAGTCGATCCAGCGCAGGTCTACAGGCGAATGTCTTGCCGATCTGCCACATAGTGATCGGCGATACTTCCGGTCCTTGAGAGCATCCGCAGTAAGATAATAAAACTGTCCAATGTGACAGTGACAGCCCGAATATAGGATGGGATGAAATGTCATCGGTTACACACCGAGAGGGAGTGAGAGAGTGATAGTGACGGGTGGAGGGGAGAGGGGGGTCTCTCTTTATAACCACCTCCTCTCCGCCATATGTACACTTTCTGTTCGTCCTCCTCGCGAAATGGTAAGTCAAACGATCCCATTCAGTTTTTCATAACAATTAACAATTTTTGTTTGACCATATGCCGCAATTATATTCCTACTTTAATTTTAATTTCTAATTGCAATTTCAAATCGAATGCGCATTATATTTTATTACGAAATAATACGTTTGAAATTATTGTAAAATTTCTAACTATGTATTTTGTGTTGAATATTCAATATTATTTCATTTTATTGATTTATTGTTAAGGTTAAATTTTCGTTCATATTTTTTTTATCAAACAGATTTATCTGGCTCCTTACTTAGCTTCACCACTTACACAAATGTCAGTGGAAACCAATAAATAGATAAGAAAGCACTACTAACTGAATAAACAATGTTTGTTGATAATCCTGTGCTCCTTTCAGCATTTTATTGAATTCTATTTAATAAAAACAAAATTAAATTATTTAAAATATTTGTATAATGTAATGTAACTTATTTTGGAAATTATGTAAAAAAAAAACTATATCCTGATAACAATTACTGTAATAATTTACACAGTACAACATTCTATTATTAGAATATGTTATTAAGGTAACACTTTTATAATAGTTTTAAGGTATTTTTTGAAGATTTATAATATTACCACCTTGGTTTTTGAAATTTGAATCATTATGATATTATCAGTGGAGTCATAATTTATCACTCTGCATGTATTTTAATTGTGAATATCATTCAGTAAACAAAATAGTGTTATACAAGTATTAACATGTGTTATAACAAAATACACATTCAGTTCAATGTTAATATAGAATTTTTAAACTGTGATAAACTCAACCTGTTTATTGTTCATGAGAGCAACAAAGTTTTCTAAATAATAAACAGCATTTAATTTTCAGTAAACAAGAAAGATTTGTAATAAACCTAAAAATAAGACAGCTTTAATAGACATAATAATAATAAATATGCAAAAAAGGAAAGTACAGAAGATCCCAAACAAAATGAAAGTTATTTACAGATTTTAAATCATTTTTAGAAAATTTAAATCCAATGTTGATCAGTATCAAAGGTATTTAACAAACACTGAATAGAGAACCTAATATGATCAAGTCTCATAATTGTAATTAATCATAACATGCTTTGGGCAAAATTTATGTATAATCAAACAATCAAAATAATTTCTTAATTTGTTAGTAGAGATCTTGATTAATCGTAACATTTTAACATGGGTTTATCTATTGAATGGTTCTAAATTAAATTTCATTATTTTTAGTTTTGATAGTTGCAGTGATTATTTAAAGCTCATACATTTTCTCACAACGTAACATTTTTTAACTACTAAAACAGGTCACACTGAAGTTTAAACTGGTTATTACACAATTATAAAAACTGTTTTAATGTTTAGAATATTAATTATCATTATAAAAAATCACATAAAAATACAATCAATATTTGTTTATTTAATGAATAATTATAAAATATTACAAAAATAAATGGTCCACAGATGTGGAGGAGCAGCTGTGTATTGTTGTTGTTGGCAACATTGAGTGTTGCCCAGCAACAGAGCCAGGCTGACCGACAGATCCGACTGGAGGATATTGAGAGAGACAACCTGGCAGCCAGTCAGAAGACAACATCACCCACCTCGTCACAACAGACCCAGCACCAGCAGCCCTCTCAGCAACCGCAGACTCTGACCCAGCAGCAGCTAGCAGCAGCTTACCAGCAACACCTGCTACTACAGCAGCTCCAACAGCAATACTTCGCCCCTAGTCCTCTGGCTTACAGCAACTTTGGAGGAGTCCCACTGATGATCATCCCCAGTAACCAGTTGGGTGTTGGTGGTCCTGTGGGTGTCCCAGTTCAAGCGTACTTTGTCCCGGCTGACCCTCAATACCTACCACAGTACCAACCTCAGGTATACCAACCGTACCAACAACCGGCACAGCGCTACCAACCACAGCCACAGCGGGTACAGTCACCACAGAAACTACAGCCTGACATAAATTACAATTCAGTCCAGGCCGGCGTGCACCAAACTTACAGGCAGCCACAGAACTACCCTTCTGCAAGCATTGTATACGCAGGAACTCCTCAGGTCTCTACTTATCAGCAGCCACAGACTTACCAACCACAACCCAGTCAACAGCAACTCTACAATGCTTACAATGCTATTTATCAACAACGCCAAGAGAAAAACTCATTTGGTGCTGGAGTCAAGTCTACCCCTGCCCCACCTCTGAAGCCACAGAGTCAAGTCTACAATGCACAACAATCCAGTCCAGTGTATTCTAACTACAAGAACTTCAACTACAACCAATGAAACTTGTATATGAATGCCAAGTGATAACTATTAGAGAAATACTCAGTAGCATTAGTACAAAATGAATTATTAGGAACTTAGAATTTAATTAAAATCAATTTTTACTTTTTTATCATGATAAATTTAATAACATATTATATGATATTTACAACAAAATGTAGCCATACAGTTTTCATAAAATCTGAAGATGTTTTCTATATTATATAATAGAACTGAAGAAAGAAGAATACAAGAGTTTTTATACTAAGCACATACGAAGCACTCAAACTAGTCTGTTGTATATAGTTTTAATTGTTATTCTTTAGTTTTTAGTAAATAAATGACTGACTTTTCTAATAATTCTTTTATTTCCTTTCACACATGATATACATTTAGAGAAATAAAAATAATTGTCTCACTATTTACACAATAATTTACTACTAAGAAAAAACACTTGTAAAAAGTATTGTTTTGCAGGCAATATAACAATTTTTAAAAACCTTCAGTATCATATCATATTAATAAATTTCAGCAAGCCCTACGAGATATTATCATTAGACTATTGGTACAATGTCCAATATGGTTGATTGAAAAACCAAGTTTTGGTCCTTAAATTGTATTAGCAAGAAAAAGTTGGTTTTTAATGTAGATAAGATGTAAAAGAGAAATATTGGTGTATGTGTTGAAGTGCCACGAGGATGTTCAATTTGAGTAAAATTGCAGTTTTTATTACATTTTCACGTTTTGAACTGTTTTTGTTTTTTTTCTTTATTTCACTTTTCTACTGTCAAAAAGTGTTTGTACTAAAAATAGACACTTTTATTACAATGCATATTGTAGCGAGCATGTCTTGGGGTTGCTGCATGAGTGGTAAATTTTTTAAAGCACACTTTTTAGAATATGTTTAAGGAATCTTGTCTGCCTTAATTATAAAATAAAAGTTTTTAATGTGCATTTTAGTAAGAACAGAAAGATAAAAACAATGTAACTATTGCATTGACAAGTCTAATCACGAACAGACAGAAAATACTATTGTATCAATGATAGTGTATTCATAAAAAGTGTTTGGTGACAGTGACAATGCTGAAGAGCAAATAAACTTGTTTTTTGAAGGAGGTCTTTAAAAAGTGATATAAGAGAAAAGCATTAAAATATATATTGAGTTACCATCAGTAGCTTGCATTTGAGAACATATCAGAATATCAGGTAGAGCAGCTTCAGATATAGCTAATTCTGCTTTACATGATGTGGTTGTAATCTTACAGTAAGACAAAAACAATGTAATTTTCAACATGAATATAAGACGAACAAAATAAAAAATTGAAAAGATTTAATTAAATGACAGTAGTTGTTATAATCGAATAAATGAATCGGAAGATTGTTTTTTTTTTTTTAATAAAAGAACACCAAAAAAAAGGAAGTAACGTTTAGTCTACATAAATGTTATTTCAGAAGATCATATACCAAACTCTGGAAAAGGAGCATACAGCAGAATGGAGTTTCTTGAATATAGAAACAAAAAACTCTTGAACTTTTTTAGTATCCGGAAAACTTTGATAATCTATGGTTACTTTTAGCCAACTGAAACTAACATTCCTCTTCTGGAGGACAAAAATTATTTAAGTATAGATCAGATTTATTTATTGCATATTTGTAACACTGTATCAAGTGGAAATTGCTCACTAGATTTATTGTTACAAAACCATGAAAAATTTGCTCACTGAAAATCCAAATGACAACCTTAAAAGTTTGACTGAGTACATTGTGAAAGTATAATGACTTATGTGGTTACGGTATAATATAGAGTTTAAACCATCATGTAATTATGTTTCAAGACATGTGCCATCTCATATTCACGCTATATTTGTGACAATATCAAGAATGTTATTAAAAGAAATGGGTAAATTATTGCTCAAGAAAATCTTCTTTTATCAATCATATGTGCTAAGAGCAAAACTTTAAGAGAACTTGGTTTAGGGCGTATTTTTAAAGCAAGACAAAGTAGAACACAGAAAGTAGAGATGTACTCATAAAGATTAAACTTCCACAGGCAAAAACCTTTGATGCAAAGTATTAAATCAACATGATTTTATGGACTGAAAATGATGTAACTGAACCTTCCTCGATAGAACATGGTTCCAGTGACTCTCTCAAAGACTTTATAAGGAAGATGACTGAAGCTGAACCAAGTAGTAAAGGTTATTGACTATCCCCGGTTTCTTCGCCACACTCCAGCAATGAAAAGAGCTGTGAGACTGAAGTAACTCAAAATGTGTAGTTAAATCGCAAGAAAAGGATTCAAGAATAAAAACTAACTCACATGATAATATGCCAAAATAAAAAAGAGGAGTATGTATCTAATGATGTAGAAACAAACATTTTGCATCTACATATTTGTAACTATTAAGAGACTTTTGAATAACATAAACAGAAAACACATTCAATATCTTAAAAAGAATATTATGATTTTTGTAAGTATGGTCTAAAAAAAAAACATATCATACCTGAATTGATAACCTTTTATTTCAACTTTATTTACTACTATTTATAATTAAATACTTTTTAATTTTGTAGCATTTCGTTATTATAATGTACGAGGAATTCATAAAAAATAAATTATAATTGTTCAATTTGTTACAAACTGCTCTTTGAAGCAAAATCAGAATCATTTTTATTAATAGTCATCATAAAAGTAATCAAGGTTTCCTTGAAGTATACACTTCTTGAAAGTTCCTTGGAGAAATTCTTCAAGAGAGTAAAGGGGTCGGTCCATGAGCCATTCTTTCAGCACTGCTTTTAGTTAGTGTCCTCTCTTGTATTGTAGTTCTTGAGGTAGTTTGTTGTGAAGTTTCCTGCATATGTAGGATGGTCTTGATTCATATACCTTTAGATTGTGTACTGGAAGGAAGTATAATTCACCATTTCTGGTATTATAGTGGTTAATATTTCTGTTTCTCAGCAGATTTTCTCTATCAGCATGCATTACAACTTCTAGTGTGTACCGAGAGTCCCAAGAAGAAGTTTAAACGTTTGTTTTTATATTACTTGCCCATTTACTCAACGAACACTTTCAAATGCTACACAATTCATTAAATAGGTTTTAAAAATATAGCTGTGAAAATTTCAGCTCTCTAGCAATTGTTGAAACAAAATGGTGGCATTTAAAAAAAACTATACTTTAATATCAGTAAAAAAAGTAGTTTTGGTTTTGTAAAATTATTTATTGTCATATTCTAGAGAAATAAAGCATTTCAATCAGAAAATTAGAACATTGCCTATTAAAAAACCTAAAATTACAGTCCACAATTTATTCGAACTGCAATTCGTGGGACACTATAATATAGTAACAATTAATTGTTATAATTTTCAAACATTTCAAATGATTTCTGCAACTTTCCAGGTGATGTAGTCTTGCTAGGACTCTAATAGATTTTTTTTAAACAATCACGACTTTTTTTAGATTTGTTGCTGTTTTACCACCCTATACAGCAAGGCCATATCTTAGATGGATTTCAAGAAAGGAGAAATAGGCTAATCTAGTTTTGTCAGTGTTGCTGAGAGATTTGGTATGTTTTATTACATACAGGCCAATATTCAGCTTTTTATTAAGAGTATATATATATATATATATATATGTGTGTGTGTGTGTGTGTGTGTTTGTTGTCCACGTCATATTTATAGTAAGGCGTACTTCAGGAATGATTTGAACTTCAGATGCTCGTCTTCATATGTTATCTGACTTGTTTTAGTTGGGTCTGTAACTGGGTCATTTTTATTGCAGTACTGATGTGCCATATTTAAGGGAATGTAAGATGACATTACTAAGTTGTCTGATGATTGTCCATTCAATAGCAGAATTGTAGCGTCGGCTTATATTACAGGGGTGCAGAATTCTTTCAGACACTTGTTAACAAATTAAATGAAGAGTGCTAGTCCTAGCACTGATCTTTGAGGGCACTTCCCTTTGGACTGGGAAGGGTTTTTATTGTATTTCTTCAGTGATACCATTGTGAGTGTGCTTCAGATCCACAAGTTGTTCTCTGCCCTCTATATAGCTTTTAAACCATTTATTTACAATTTTATGTGCTCCCATATGTGCAAATTTATCACGGATAAGATTATGACTTAAGCAACCAAAAGCCTTATTTAAGTTAGCAGAACTGCCGTTGATAAATTCTTCTTCCATTAACCTTCTTCCAAGTTGTCAAAAATGGTTTCGATTAGCTTGAAAATTTCCGTAGTTGATTTTCCAGTAGTAAAGCCATGCTGGCCATCATTAAAAGCAAGTTATTTTTGGCACAGTGATCCAGCTTCAATGTACTCAGCAAAATGTTCCAGTTTCTGATGGTGAGACACGAGTTATCTTGAAACTCATATAAACCAAAATATTTTGTTCAATAAGTGCAACAACATACAGGCATTTAATTATATTTTAAAAGCATCTTAAACATGTGAACAGAAATTTCCCGAAGGGAAAATCCCTTTGTGCACCTGACAGCACTTAATACTGCTATTAAATGCTGTTCCGTTTACCACTTGTTTCCATCACTCTCATCTACAACTACAAGATCCTTTCTGACAAAATCACTGTGATTATTCTTTGGATTTTGAAACGTCATCTTTACAAAAGTTTAACTGTGTTATTCTTGAAAGGGTTGTAAACAAGGTATGTCTATAAATATGTTTAATAATCTAACTTCTTTTTCTTTAAAGGAAACATTTTCAGATTATAATGGAGAATACTCTGAACAGCCACATGTGATATTCCAAGTTATGGACATATCCAGAAAGTAATTGTACTGAGGCTCTCTTGATCAGAGGGAGTTTTTTTCAACATGCTGGGTACACTACCATATAGCCTGATTCCTCCTCTCTGCAACAAGATCGGTTCGAGGTCAATACTTTGAGAACTATCAATGCAATAATATGTTTCGTGAAAAATGTCAACTCAATCACTTGCCAAGTTTGAAATACGGTGTCATCTCTTATCTCATTTAAAAAAATAAAGCTCAAATTGAGGTTTATAATGAGGTAAAAACTGCAAATGGTGATAAAACTATGAATCATATGATTTCCTGTATGTGATTTGGAGGAGTTGCATTTTAGTTTCTTAGTTATAGTTCTTATCATTCTCCTAATATATGTTTAGGACATTTTTATCTTCATGTATAAAGAAATTTGAAGAAATACATAACCTTGGTGTGGTAAAATCTCTAGCTTTACAAAATGTTTGCTACATTGACCTTGTGGCAATTTTATCACTGTCTAAGGCCATTTTTCTTTGCCAAATCGAAATTTATTAAAATTACATTCTAAGTCAACAAGTGATGAGTGTACCTTGCTAGTAACTAGAATTGTAACATCAGCAAAGATGAAATTAATCTCTCCTGGCATTAGATCCTTGATGTCATTTATGTACAACAAAAAGTTTATCTAACTGTTGGGATGATTGTTGTTTTTTTCATGAAGATTGTCAAATGCTTCATGCCATTTCACTGAGACTGCCAATTCATTAAATGGCTGTTTTGTGAAATTATAAACTAAATTAATACTGCTGTTTAAAAAACTATCTTGAGTTGGAGAATAAATAAAATTTTGTTGTTACACTTACATGAGTACTAATTTATACAAATAGTTTAGTGATTAGATTTTCCCATGCGGCTGTGGTACTTTGGTGTCCTAGTAGGAAATCAAGCACAGCAGTGTTGTGTTGAGAATGTTTTCATAACTGTAGTATAGTTGGTGTATAACAAGATAAAAAAATGTTAATATTTGTATCTATCTATTAGCTTGAGAAAATGGTTTATTGCTCTATCTTATTGGATTAAGTCTACATCTAGACTAATTTAATATATTAACCCATTTTACAACGGAAGCGGAATTCTCGCTCGTGACAATCAGCTGCTGTGCACATGCTTAGTTTGTAAACTGATAGTCTGCTATTATTGACTGTTGTCTACAACTTTGTTTTTGAGGTTATCTACTTTGAAATGTGACGAATGAAGTTTTATATAGTTCTATTTGATTGGCATTTTTACTTTATTACACAACCAGAACCAAGTATTATCTTGTATTACTATATAATAGTTGCTAGTACCACAATACTATTATGGTTAACTGTAATGTTGTGTAATTAGAATTAATTTGAATTAACTTATTTGAAATTGATCATATTTCAAATCAATTTTAGTGTACCTTATTCACTGTTGTATCTTTCTTTATTCTTATTCTTATTTAATATTTTTTAACTAGTATAACATTACTATTAATTCCAATTACAATAATTGTAACTTTGTTTAATTATAATTTCATAGCAAAAATACAGACGTTTTGTTTATTTCAATTACTGCACATATACATGCAGTCTCTAAAAATAAAATTAACATATGAAGGGCTAACGGAAAGAACAGGCTAAGTCCATTTTTCTCAATTTTGATTTTTTTGGCTTTATATGTTGGTACTCCTGTTGCGGCATATGTAGCATGTGCTAGTTTGGGAAATATCAAGCTCAGTCCCAAGAAAAAAACAACAATTAAAAAAACACCAAAGGGAAAGAATAAGCTCAGTCCATCCAGTATTGGAAAGAAACAGGCTCAGTCCATAGTGCTTGTGTCTGCCACTACGCGCACCACTGACTTCTTTACACTTGAATACTGAATTAATGTGAAATAATGGTGTTATAGAGTGGTGGTTTTCAATGCTTAGTGAGTTTAGTATCTAATTATCATTAATATTACGTGTGCTATTTTTTAATAACTATGGAAGGTGACATTCCCTCTGATGGTTCTCCAATGAAGCTTGAAACTTCGAAGAAAAGGAAAAGGTTATGGTAGGATGTCAGAGGTAAGAAAGAAACTTAACCTATCTTCACATACTATGGGTGAAGATTGCCAATGTACCTTGAAGTGCTTTGAGAAAGTCCCAGAGGCGACTAGAAATAGTATTTTAAAAGGAATTTAATTTACTAAACTCTGTTGACATGCAAAATTAGTTACTTGTGTGGCCTAATTTCAGTCTTGCCCATTCAACGTAGACGGCCTAGAAATGCAGAAAATGCCCGACAAAACAATGCCTCCTACAAATATAGAGTAAGGGTGAATATTAATGGAAAACTGTTGAGGATACTGTAATTTGTCGCAAAGCTTTCATTGCTTTTCATGGCATAACTAAAGGCAAAGTTGAGTATTTAGTGTCTAGTTTGAGGTCAAGTGGTCAATCCCCTTTTAGATAAACGGGGTAAACACGATAATAGGCCTTGGAGGCTTTCAGACGTAACTAGAAATTCCATCAAGGCCCACATTGCATCTTTTCCCAGACGAGGCAGTCACTATGGATTAAAAGACTCAAAGAAAACTTATTCTTTCTGAAGAGCTGAATACAACAAAGATGTATAATTTATTTAAAGAAGAAGCATACCCATCAGTTAAAGTTTCTTACCAGTGTTACAGAGAAAATCTTTTCAAGTGAATTCAACATATCTTTCGGATATCCTCGCACAGACACGTGCAGTACTTGTGATGAATTTTCAGCCAAAGTTAAGGTATTAGAAAAATGAAAAAAAACACATAACTGACAAAAATTGTTTGACAAAAAATTAATAAAGAAATCGAACGTTTACATGTTGAAAAACCAAGTCCATAAAAGAAAAGCAAGCGCGCATTCTATAACAAGAAAAAAGATGCTAAAGAGTTTAGTAAGACTCATGCAGATTATGAAGCTATTGCTTTTGATTTTGGCAAAAAACCTGTCTTTGCCCAACATCCCTACTAACGATGTGTACTATAAAAGGCAATTGTCTGTTTACAACTTCAACGTTCATATATTAGCAAGTAGAAAAAGCGTCTTTTTCATCTACCCAGAATGTTCAGGAAAAAAAAGGAAGCGATTGACGTATGTTCAATGCTTCACAAATTTGTTTACGATGAATTGGACGAAAGAGTAAGGAAACTGGAAGTGTTCTGTGATGGATGTTCAGGACAGAACAAAAAAATTATACATTGGTACATTTTTCCACAATTTAGTTCATACTGAGCGACGCTTTGGACTTAATAACAGCAAGTTTTCCAGTGAGAGGACATAGTTACCTTGAGACTGACAAAAAACTTAGGGTTAATCAACCAAAAAACTCCGTACTGAGCTTCCACATGACTGGATCGAGGTATTTGAAACAGCTCGGACAAATCCGTCACCCTTTATCGTGCACGAAGCCACGATTGATACATTTCGTCAATGGACTGCACACTTAGCACCGTTTTACAAGAAAAAGTGTCCCTTTGCTACCCGCCCTGTCAGAGAAAATTATATTTGAAAATAAATCTCAAGAAGGAAGTTAAGTTCAGAACAAGTTTTAATGGTGCTTTTGAACTTTGCATCCATTACCACAATGGATCTGCCACCACATGGAAAAAATGAGGGAGAATTCAACCTACCAAACTTTTCATATGAAGGTAAGCAATATTATTTCCACTAGACACAATTTTAACTATTATATAAGGTTGTATAACTTAGTTTATTATACTTTCAATACATTTGAATGTCAATTAAAAGTAATACTCATTTAGCACCTGGTGGTGTAGCTACCTAATCTACACTGACGTAACCTCCTTATTCAGTTATAACTTATAGTTTTAGGTTAATGACATAAAATACATGTTTTTTGTTGTTCTAGGTCTTCTACCGATTCCATTGGCCAAGTACCAAGATTTGCAAGCCTTGAAAAAATTCTGTGGCCCACAAGCTCAAGAATACTATGGAAGTTTGCCTCATGAATAATCTGGACATCAAACTAAGATTGCCTAAGTAGAGTTTACCTTGTATCTTTATTTCATTTGAATAAAAACATAAAATTTCTATTTATATGTGGCTTTTATTTTACCAGGTTTGGTAAAAAAAATGGGTAAGCCCATGGACTGAACTTGTTTTTTGCCGTTCTGTTTTGTACTTATGACTTTTAAGTACGAGTTTTGGGAATAAAACAATACAATAATGACGCTTTTGTTAATTTAAAGCAATGTAAAACAACATTTACTAGGCATAATTATTATATTCTTGTAGTTATTACCCATTGGTAAGGTTTTATTTAACATTTAAAAACATTAAAAACGCTCTCCTGTAAAATTACTCAAAATGGACTTAGCCTGTTCTTTCCGTTAGCCCTTCATATGTTTTTATTAATTTTGCCACCAATAAAACTCAAACATTTCAACTCCGATACATTTAAATGTGTTTTTATTGAAAGTTACAGAGATATTAGGTGTTCTACAAAATACAAAGGGTTAAAACCACTGGTTCGATCAAGTAAGTAATATATCACCAAATTGATAAAAATTTTATTCATATTGCAACAATATGTTTATTTTGAACATTATTGTACTAAAGGACTTTAAGTTGTGTAAGATGAGAGAAAGATCACACAAACCCTTTTCAATTTGACTCCTTTGGCTTCCAGCTGCCTTATTACCTAGGCCAATTCCTCTTTAAACCATACCCATTGATCCCCACCCCAAATTAAATGTTGAGTAAGAATTTGTTCCTTAGACCTAACTTCAATATTGCAATAAGTTATATTTAAATTTTTTTACCAGTTATCCATTAACCCTAGAACTGGCAATGGTGTCACTCTGTACTGGCGGCTCTATTTTAACAGCCTCGCAGACGTTTCTTATAATAATCACATTTCATAACTGTTAGTCCAAATATAAACTATTATAATTATGTCAATGTATTCACAATTATATGGGGAGCATTATAATAACAATATCTTATTGTTTCCATGGAAACATATTTTAGTTTTTTTTACAAAATGTAAGAAAAAATATTTTTTGGACATTATTTTTGTAAATATTTCGTTGTGTAACTGCTTAGCAATAAGCTTTACATGAAAACTGTAAATGTATAACTTATTCAAAATTTTGTCCTGATTCCAAAAATATATAATTATTGTAACTTTTACCTCAAAACGTATGTGTTACAGGGCTTTGTATGAAAAAGCACGCGTATTTACTTATTTTCAAAATGAGTAATTTCTAAATAAATATTATTGTTCGTGGTTAAACATAATCTCATGAGTGCATTTATACTTATATAAGTGTGACAGATAAAACAAAAATAAAATAAAATAATACATTGTAATCTTACCTTATTTACATATGTACAATATATATGTAAATAAGCTCTCTAAGATCATTTGATCGGTCTCTAAAGTGTTCACCCATACTGAACAACTAAAACTATAACCTAAGAAAGCTAAAAAAGCAATAATAACAACACTAAAACACTATAAAATACAATTTCCACAAATACTATTGGATTCGTAACCTCAAACACAAAACCTGGCACTTGTTTACAGTTTCACAACAATGTGGTTGACCCGTACTATGTTCACGTCAGCTATCCATACAGAATGATGTTTTACGGTAAACAAAGAAGACAATAATCGAAGTAAGAACAGTAAATCGGTACTATAGTTAATGCTCTTCCAGAATATATCAAATAAAAATCATTTATATAACCTTAATTACCTAAAATTTCAATAACTGTACATGTATAATTTGGCGACGAAAATTCGTTTCATACCAGTTGGAGGGTTAAACAAATATGTTTTAACGTATTACAATATTAACTTTACTGTATCTTATAAACTACTGACTTTACTAACAGTCCGATCTTTTGATGGACTCCACCTTTCCTAAAAACTAATTAATATTTTTCCCAGTAAAAGAATAATTGGGGATATTAAAAATCATAAATACAATAAATAAATATATTTAACCATCAAGCCAACACAATTATATTAGCATGTCAGTTCTATATTACACTTAAATGATAGTCACTCTCGATGTACTTATTAATAAGATTATCTCCCACAGCTTCTCGCATGGTAATTTCTTTTAACTCGCGAGTTCTGCGGTCATCATCGTCTCTTTGAGACTCTGTACTTATTTCCTCTGTTTCCATAACACTTTTTGGGCACTGTTCTACAGTTTTGGAACTGGTGTGATTCTCAACCACCACAGTTTCCACTTCCATTTCCTGACTCTGTCCTTCATCTTTATCCAGCTTTTGTCTTTTCTTTGCCATATCCTCTTGCCTCGCCTGCTTAGTCAGCATGGCTTGGCTGCTGGTCGAAGTTTCACATTTTGCCAATTCCCTTAAAGCCATTGTAGCGTAGGAACAAACTTTCAAGTTGAACTCTATTATCAAAGCTTTGTAAGGACCCTCTGAAACATAACATTTAAAAAAATTATTTTAAGTGCTTATGAGCATCTGTAACATTTGGCTGTTTCACAACAACTGAGAAGGTGGTCATTCAAACTAACATAAAATTATTCACTTAACCAAAATGCCTGCATTGTGAATGTAAACACTCCAACACTACTTTATTCATTACCAAGAGACTTAGTTGCATACCTTTGTATACTAGTTAATAACTTTAAGGAGAAACAAATAGGCCTATATGAAAATCACAATTTGAGTAATATATTAAGATTAGTAGGGATAGAAATATGTTCGAAATTCAAAAGGTTCGTTCATTACATTAAATCTTTCTCCTTACTTTACTAAGCTACTACCTGGTTTATATTACAGAGGTAGGTTAAAAAAAAAAAAAAAACTATTGATTTATTTACCATTTTTTCAATATTAGTGTGTATCTTGTTACATATAACTTGTTGAAATAAAATGTTTGCAAATATCCCAAGTTCTATACTTGATAGAGAGATCATCTTTTTTTAAATTTGTTCATGAAAGTAAACTGTATGATTTGTATAATGGGCTTTAAAAAACATTCAAAAATAAAGTTTGAGCAATAAAATAATTTTTTTTAGTTCATAAAATTTTTGTTATTGCATTTTTATGACGGTTTTTTTTACACATCCATGCTAGATTGTAAAACTGAATAAAATAAAAGACCATCTCTCTGGAATTTTCACAAATTGAGAAATTTCTGTTCTCGCCATAAAGTAAACTTTTGGAAAACAACAAAAAAACTAACACAATGCACTGTATTGGTTTTTTAGGGCTTCCCATCTAAAAAAACTGGCCAGGACTATCATATATACCATAACTGTTTTTCTTTCTTTTATTTTTTATTCTTAGTGTAGTAAAAGAAATAAAGAAAAATAGCATAACTACTGTAACTTATGATTGTGATGCTAAAAACTCCATTGAAAACGTTTGTTACATTTAAAAAAATCACATGCTCATGTTTTTACTTTTTTGCATTCAGAAATCAGTACAGAATTGCATTATATAACATTTGCATAATACAGTAGTATATAGTAATTAGAAATGTTTGGTTCTTATCATCTTAAAAAGAAAAACATTTTCAATTTGTATAATAATTTAAAATTGTATATTGTAACCAAAACATGAATCTTTAAAAGAAGCTACCTGGATCTTGTCTGGGAGGAGCCTTTCCATTCATGATTTCAAAGTCAGACTGAATAATATCCTCGTCGTGATCCGAGTACCTCACAGTCTGCCAGCTGACATCTTCCGCCCTCTCTAACATGGTGCGGTACGAACCGTGCATCCCGTATCTAAAAACATTAACTTTACTTTTACTAAAATTAATACTACTACAGTGAATAGGTTTTAATAATTTTTAAAGTACCTTAAAACATGTACAGGATGTTTTTCACTATCATTGTCATTTCATAAATATTAATAACTTAATGCCCTATAGGAATTATGTCTGTGGAGATTATCTTGTATTTATAGAACATACAGCATCACTACAACGTGACTATCCTATCACCATACTCTACATTACCAAAGCCATAAATTGCACTGATCAATCTTACAAATAATCCTCCTACAATGTTTCAGTATGAATCTGTCTTAAGAGTTCTAAGGATTATTTATTATTTGTACAACATTTGTCAACATAAAGCTTGGAAAAACCTATCAGGTATTTACCATATGAGTCATATGTGCATTTATAATTATTTGTACAATGACAGAAAATCCAAGTGGACTGAAGAACACAGAAAAATATATACTAAAAATGGAATTTGCAATATGCCATTATAATATTAACCCTTTAAGGACCAACCGTCTGGTTTATCGCCGGCAGTGAACTATGCGAAAAAGACCAACCGTCTGGTTTATCGCCGGCAGTGAACTATGCGAAAAGGACCAACCGTCTGGTTTATCGCCGGCGGACTTTTCATATTTTTTAAGAGATATTTTAGTATTCTATATATAATAAATATACTATTTTTATATTCCCTTTATGTTTCTTACTATGATATCAAATTTTAAACGTCTTTGGAATCATCAGCTTGGAGAAAAAAAATATTTATGGACATGTTGCATCGTAATGTTGTCAGCTGTGTTTGTTTACGGCAGCCGGCAGAGAATGTCGAGTTCGCGTGTGGTTTGTTGTTCTTATATTGAGTTTAGCGTATTCAGTTAAGTTATTTTTTATAAGTGCCTATTTATTTGAATAACCAATTGTCTGAAATATGTCAGAACAATTACTGAGGTCCAGTGAAGTTGATCGTGAGTTAGATAAAGAATTGGAATCCGATATATCTTTTGAAGAGTTATTCGATGACGATAGTGATTTAGATCCAACTTACAATCCTTCAAACCCCTCTACATCCAGAAAGGATTTATTTGTTGGTAGGCCTAGCATTAGAACCAATCATTTTCATTCTGATTCATCTGAAGATAGTGATTTAGGTGAGGATAGTTGTAAGAGACGTAAGCTAGTTGAAAATCAACCTAGGCCTAGCCTTGCTGCCAGACAGACAAGGCAAGTTCTGAGTGAGAGCTCAGATACTGACGATGAGAATATCAATGTAAATAATCAGTCTAGTTATGAAAATGAGTCTAACTCTTGGCAAAAAATTGATGATAAAGAAACTCATAATTTCATACACAGTTTTGCATTTCATGAAACCCCCTTTCCAAAACACTGTAATTTGGACCCTCAGACATCACAACCTATTGATTACTTTCATTTGTTTTTTACTGCAACCTTGTTAAGATTATTTACCACCAATGAAACTAATAGGTATGCAGCACAAACCTTGTCTAAAAGATGTGACTCTATATCGCCTACAAGTAAGTTAAGAAAATGGGTTCCGGTGACTGTGCCAGAAATAAAAGGATTCATTGCAGTTATTTTGAACATGGGGTTGATACTGAAACCTACAATAAAAGCATACTGGTCACAGAGTAGTTCTCAGGCAACTCCTTGGTTCAATAAAATGTTTAGTCGCTCAAGATTTGAATCCCTACTTTCATTTTTCCACTTAGTGGATAATTCTAAACTTCCAAAATATAACGAAGAAGGATATGACCCATGTCAGAAGTTTCAACCACTTGAAGACCATTGCAACAACTTATTCAAACATTACTATACACCCCATCAACAAGTATCAGTAGATGAAACATTAATTGGCACAAAAAATCAATCTCAACTTCAGCAATACCTACCAAACAAGTACCACCACCGTTGGGGTATCAAGATGTGGGTATTGTGCGACTCTGTTAGCAAGTATTGCATGAGCTTTTTTTGTTACAAAGGTGCAAAATCTCAACAAGATAGAACTGAAATAAAAGAAAAGGGTCTGGCCTACACTGTTGTTTCAAAGTTACTATCTGCCTGTAACATGTTTGGTAACATGTGTTGGTTACCATGTGTTTACAGATAACTTTTTTAGTAGCATACCATTAGTTCAAATGTTGTATGAAAAGCTCACATTCCTAACAGGCACGTTAAGGCGGAACAGAAAGGGTTTGCCAGCTGAAGTACTAGGGAAATTAGAGCCTGGACAAAAAGTTTATTGCAAAAATGGCAATACAGTCATCATGGCGTACCGGCACAAAAAGAGCCAAAAAAACCCAGTTTTGATCATTTCTTCTGGACCTGAAGTAAAAAATGTTGAAATTACCAAAACAAGGCGAGGAAGAAAAACAACTGCAAAAAAACCTGCTATTGTTCACAATTATAACTGCTATATGGGCGGCATTGATCATTTTGACATGATGTTGTACGGTTATATTGATGAACGCAGAACCGTAAAATATTGGAAAAAGGTAACATTTAATCTTTTTGGTAGAATGGTCCTAAATGCTTACATCCTATATAAAGACACCACTACTAAGAATGGCATGAAACCCATATCCAGATATCAATTCATTGTTAAAATTATAGAAGGTTTGGAAAAAGAGTGGATGGATTACCGTGAACTTGACTTGCCTGAAGATGGTGGAGGTAACCGAGCATCAAGGGGCTTAGAAAAATTGCCTGACAAAAAGGAAAAAACTTGCTGGGTTTGTACAAAAAAAAAAGGCAAGGACTACAACAAAAGTAGAAAGAAGACCAGAACTGTATGTTCTAATTGCAAGGAGGGCTGCCACTCTCTTTGTCTTGTGAAACATAAGTGTAAATAGGACTAGGCGAAGGAATTCTAGTCGTTTTGTAAATTTTGTAAATAGTGTAAAGTGTATAAAAACAGTGTTATTGATCTGAAGAACAGCCTCATTTTCATATGGGTAAGTTGACTGATATGAATAATATCCTTAGTAGCCTATAAGGTTTTGTATGTTGGGCTAATGCTGAAAAGTGTGTTTTAACCAGTGTTACAGAAAAATTTAATTCATTCACAAACTTTTTATTTTTTATTCCAGGGCTTTCAAATTTTGTACACTTATAGAGAATTATACGTAGAACGAATAAATACCATTTCCCACAGATAATTTATTCTTATTTTTGGTAGTTATTGAAGATCAAACTCAATTTTTTAAATTCTTTTTTCTTTTTTTTTAAACAGATAAATTAAATTGTTTTTTGCTATATAATGACTTAAATTTATTTTTTCACAATGAACAGTTTAATTATAAACATTTTAAGCCTAAAACCAAATCTGTACAGTAATTAGTTATGAAGATATGATTTTTCTTTCAAACGCTTGAAAAATCGCACATTTTGAATATGCACAGTTCTTGGAGCATGGCCAGAAAAACGAAAAATTTTTCTTTGCACATGTCAAATTTTGGTCTGGTCCTAAAAGGGTTAATAGGCATATTAATATGTTATTTTCTGCATTCATTAATTCTCAATCTGGCAATTGTTAGTTACACAGATCAGATAATTTTAGATCTACTACTATTTTATAAATGCATTTTTAACTACCCAGTTTTTATTAAATTTTGGTGAGAAAAATGTAAAAAATCAAAAATGAATAAAATTAAATATAAGTTTCTACATACTTTTTGTTGACTTTCCGGAAGCAATCCATGGAATTTCCATCTTCCTGGAGTAGTTCAGCATACCAAGAGCCCACTTCATTGTCTGGCAGTCTGATGTCATCTCCTGGCAGAGGGTACATCACATCCATTATATTTGCAGTCTCAGCTTCTTGTGCTGTGAGTGGCCGCACTTTTACTTTAGATGAATATCCTGTAAAAGTAACAGTGCAAAATCTATCAACTTTGTTGCCAATGTTAGTTGTACAGATTGTTTAAAAATGGTTTTACAATTTAGTTTCTAAATTGCATTAATACTTTTATTACCTTTCTGTACGAAAAGCTCCATTTTTCAACCCTAAAACGTTTTAGCTAGCTTTTTGGTCAGATATTATAGCACTCAAAGATTTTTCATAATCACAGAAACTGAAGTACAAGTATTATCAATAAGCCTATATGGTGGAATATGAAAAATTCTATGTTCAAAGACAATTTAAAAAATTTTAAATTGTAAAAATGTAAATAACAAAATAGTCTTCAAAAGAGTTAAATAAAATCATGTAGACTTATTGGTTTGTGCATAGTAAAAACATTTAAGATTGAAATAAAAGTTACATACTATTTACACTATACATTGTGTGTTGATGACACTAAAATTATTGTAAATATAATAAATATACAGTACATAAATTAAGAAAACAATCCACAGTAACAATACACAAAATTGCAGTATCTTGACTAAATTGACTGACCACTTTCAAATTCACTCAGATCTCTTTTTTCCTCTTCCTCTTCACTGTCATCTTTTCCATCAGCCTCCACAGGATCCTCATCTTTGCTCAGCTCTGGATCAGCTCTGACCAAGTCACCTGGCAATACCTTCAGTCCATACTGTTTGATTCTCCGAGACACTATCTTGTTCCAGATCAGACTCTGGTATGAATGCAAGTATAATGTCACTGTGTGTCGTGGAAGCTGCAACAGTAATATTGTTATTATTGTATGAAACGTTGCTTGCCGATAAATTATTACTCATCACGCTTAACTTGTGGTGGATGAATACATTTATAGGAATGTAACAGACATCAGTTTAAGTCAACATTGCAAGAAAAATAAACAGACCTAATTTTTTATATTTTTCAAGGTAGATATAGATCAAGTAATCTGAATGCTACAATCATCCCCATAACGGAATTTCCAGGATTTTTGTGCATTTTCTTCAATCAAGAACTTCAATTGAACCTGTAACATTCACAATTCAAGAATTTGTGTGTGTGTGTGTGTGTATGAATGGGCTTATGCAATATAATGCAAGCTTGTAAACACAATAACTACCAACATTTTTAATAAATAAAGACAACTTGGTGTAGAAATGGTGTTTGCAAATAGATTGGATGAGTTCTTTAGCCAGTCTTAACCAATAAAACAAGACAGAGGTTATTCGCATTTGTGCAAAAATGTCACCTCGACTAATTCCCAATATAAACTCTAAAAGATAATTTTTTTAAATGTTGGTAATTGCTACACCTCACAGTTTCAATATGGCAGATGTTCAAAGTTTGGAAAAGGATTAATGATATCTAAGTTATTATGCAATAGATCAAAATAAAAATGTGTTTCAGAATTCTCAGGTCATGTTCATTAATATTTGCTCCTACATGTTTATTTTCGTACTTCAAAAGATTTCCAGATAGTGGTCGCAGAAAACGTTGAGTAGTTTACAACAAAATGATGAAGGTCATTAAGTTTTCGAACAGACATGGTTATATCTCAGTTATTATCCATTGTAGAGCAAAACAAAAGATAAAAAGAGCCTTTTAGAATTCTAAGGTAATTCCATTAATGTTTTTCTCTTACGTGTTAGGTTTTCAAACAACTGTGTATCAATCAGCTTCAAATCCTACATTATACTATTGTGTTGTACTTTACTTAACAGTTATTATTGATTCTGTATGATATGAAAAGATAACAGTATTTAGAATACTTTCCATTTTTATTAAAAGAAATTGAATACTACAGACTCCTCTTGGCATATCCTCTTATAGTGCATCATATGGTGTGCAGAGCACCTGTATTGAGCATATAGGTTACTCTCATTCAGACTACCAGGTATATGGTTTAATGTTTGGCGTACAAGTTACAAATAAGTTATTAACTTTGGTAAGTTAATCACCAAGGATAAATGTGTCTAACAATGTTGTGCATGCTTAACTTTATGCCTTCAGTGTTTTTAACATCTGAATAGAATTGATTCCAGTCCTAGAAACATAGTGTATTTTATGTAAAAATCAACAATGGCTATTACTCATATTTTTTTGTTGAATATTACTTTCCATTTAGAATTCTAATGGACACGTCCGTTCGCTTTTGCACCAATGTTATTGGTGAAAAAATATTGAAAATCCTTAGTGCTAAAACAGATTTTCTGCAGAGTATTGGTATAACTTTGCTGGCATGTTTGGTATTAACTTGTATATGATACTTACATTTTTATAATAAGATTTACAATCAAAAAGAATTGTATGAAAATTTACAATTTATATTCGATAAAATTAAAAAAAAAATTATTACAAAAATAACTGTTGCAATCAACTTTATGAGTTACGATTATGCTTATGCTTATCATAAGCACATTCATTTTAAAATTTAAATCAATCAATTTATAGTTTTAAGACTTTACAAGTATTAACAACATCAGTATTATAACAGCACAAAGTCAAGTCTAAATATACTTATAAATATAGATTCTTACTTTTAAAGGAATGGTTTCCTATAGGTACATTGATCATGACTAAATAAAACAAAATTATTACAATAACTACAAAATAATGCATACGGAATTTTTTATTATTATAATACTATTTTAATTTGCACAACTATAAGAAATATAATCTTATTTCATCAAAATATAATAGCATATAAATGGTTTTTCTCTTATATAAAAAATAAATATTGTAGTAATAAAGAAAGCAAAAGCTACTTACTTCCAAAGAGGAGAAACAAAAGCTCATTTTTTATTAAATAGTACAAAGAATATTAGTATTTTACAAAAACAATCAAAAATCCTATATGACAATACATATTAATAAATCAAAATCATTTATAATTGATAGCTTGTGCACAATATGGTATTGCCTGGGGATATTCTTTACCTGACATTAAACAGTTACTGAATCAGAAATCAAGTACAATTTTGATACGACCATCAAAATAACTGTTTTATTTTATTCTTAAATGTGTGTGTGTGTGAGAGAGAGTTTGACACTAGGAATATGATAAGAACATAAAGGGCAATCGATAATGATATAGCTTAGATAGAGTGATAAAAGCAATGTAATCCACTCTCAAATCAATAAAGATTATATAAGATAAATATGACATACGTTCAGTGCTAAAAAAGCAAACTTACATTGTCAAAGGCATTCTGGTAAGCATTAGGGCCATGTTTTTTGAGACCCACAAGAATTTTGCCTTCAATAGTTTTGTCTTTTCTTGTGAGAGGTTTCAGTGCATCAGAGGCATCTCTAGTCTTCCACCAGGTATCTCTTGCCTCCTTCACGTCTCTATAGCAGGACTCACCTGGACGTGGCTTCAAAATGAGCTCTACGGCCTGTTAAAGAACATAGGAATAACATTACTCAATGAAACATTAACTAAGGAATAATTTTATACCTTAATTAACCCTGTGGTGGTGGTTAAGAACCGTTCACTAATATGATGGAAAAGACCAATTGTGTGACGGAACAGCTGATTGTTGTTTGCAAAACTGTCAAAAATATTTGGGGGCAGTTTTCTAAATTTTTAATTTTCTTCTTCTTTGAAAATCAGTTGAAAGAAAAGCGGCGACTTTAAGTTTAATGTTTTTATTGCACATATGGGAAACACTTGTCACTAGCCACGTCAAACATGAGCGACAGGGCAGTACCACACGATGCCGCTTATTCGGCGGCAATTCTAGACATTAATGTTTCTCCTGCAGCTCAGCCTTCAGCTCATTATGTCATTGCTGTGCATCATGTTTGACGCAAACGCCCTCTTCTCCCTCTTCTTGGCATTACTTGATGTAGCTAACCCACCATTTCCTTCTCCAAAAGGTGTCTTATCAGGCCTGATAAAATTCCAACTGATATTCTAGTGTACTAAAAAAACCGGGTTTCACCTCTTACCAAAACGTCAAACGTGATATTATTCAACAAACCGAACTCTAAACCTGTTTATAGTTATAGGGTTTCACTCAAGAATAGGTGTTGGACAACTTCGTCCTGAGACCCCACTTTTGCGACTGAATAATACTGAAAACCCAAAAATTCATTTGTATCACGATCACTACTGCTCTGCCACTTTACCTGCTTAGAGCATAAATGAACATTTTTATGAACAAACCTATGATACATATAAAGCAAGCTCAGTTTGAAATGGTTGGTCTACTGAACCACATTATAAATGCATCATTAATTTCTGAAATTTTTCCAGATAAACTTAACATTTCTAAAGTACTACCAATTTTAATGTTACTGTTTACTGTGAAAATAGGAGACAAGACAGTTGGTATATTTATGGACCTCAGTAGGGCATTTGATAGTGTATCATATTGTAATTTGTCAAATACATTAAATCATATTAGAATAATTAACAAAGCTCTAAAGTTGAAATTAGTCATACAAAAATCAATCAACTATTTAAAATAACTACTTCATTAAAGATTGTTAAATATGGTGTTCCTCAGGGTTCTATTTCAGGTCCATTATTATTTCTCTGATACCTTAAGGGATTGCCGCAGAATGTTATATGCTGACGATGCTAACTCACTAGCTTCAGGAAAGTCAGTTGAAGAAGTTGAAATATCTTGTTTTTAAATCTATCCTAGATGAGTAAATGTTTTTCCTCAAAAAGTTTACTTTTTAACAGAGGAAAAACTAATTTTATAACATTTATGACAAAACAATCACAAGAAATTAATCCTAATATAGTAATGGATATATATATATATATATATATATATATATATATATATATATACTGTAGATAATTATGAATTAGAACAGACTGATACTAGGACTTTATATTGATAAACTTATGAGCTGGGACAGCCAAGTATACTATATAAAATCTAAAATTTCTTCTGATATTTATGCATTTCGGAAAATGACTCATTTATGTGACCTTAATACTCTAAAACTTGTTTATTTTTCATTTATTCAGTCACATATGGTATAAGAATTTACGGTAGTACATCATCTATTGGAAACTTAAATAAATTGCTATTACTTCACAAACAGGCTATTAGAAGTATGCTGAAGTTGGGGTGGACATGTATGTATGTATGTATGGCATGTTGGGGGGTATTATGTATAATTATTACCTAAAGACATACCAATGACTTAGTTCTGCCTACAACTAGATCGACTAAATGCATTAAGAGTCATAAATATTTACAAATCAAGCTCTTAAACAAACTCCCTGAAACATGGAGAGTATTAGATTTACACATTTTTAAAACAAACATTTCCACATGGCTCACCAGCCTGCTGAACTCAGAGGTAGATTATATTGATTAGTAAGTGTATATTGTATTGTATACTTGATTGTAATGTGTTGTAACATTTATTGTTTTATGTCTGACTTTGTCCATTCTGTAAAGAAAATGACAATAAAATTGATTCTGAAGATACTGGGTATTTAAAACTATAGAAAAACCAAGATTAGAATTTATTAAAAAGAAATCTACTTATATGGCCATAATATTTTTTTAGGAAAATTCCATAGGAAATAAAACTTATTAAAGATAAAGTGAAATTTATAAAAGCACTAAAGCAAAAATTACTTTACAACACATTTTATTCCGTAAACAAGCTTTTTTTAAATACAATTGTAAAAAATGTTTAACTTAAGTGATATGTTTAGTAGGTTGTATTTTAAAATTGTGTCAAATGTTAACATATTTATATGCAGAATTTTTATTTAATTATTTAATGTTTAATAAAGGTGACACTAATCTGTAAATTGTACAAAACGAACTTTGATTAATTTATTGACTGATGGATCTTCATTTACAATTTAAGAACTACGTTGTGTAATATATGCAGAATTTTTATTTAATTATTTAATGTTTAATAAAGGTGACACTAATCTGTACATTGTACAAAATGAACTTTGATTAATTTATTGACTGATGGATCTTCATTTACAATTTAAGAACTACGTTGTGTAAAATATGTTTCCGAGACAGATCAGTTCCTAATTTAAGGAACTGCCAAATTATGTCTTGATTTTATAAGTTCTTGGGACGAAAGAGTAGTTTTTTTTAATTTTCCTTGTTATACAGGAAGATTTCCGGTTGTGTTCCGATCTGTTAAATTCCCACTTATTCCCACGTTTTCCTGGTCGGTTGGCCATTCTGCTCTTACTCATGTATTTTGTTTGTTTGCATCACCACTGTTGCATTGTGTCAATGAAAATAACAAAATTATCTATTATATAAGATTGTACACTATGTTTATTTTTTGTAAAGTGCTGTAACAAATTAAAATATCCATCATAAAGAGTTTTACATAAATATTTGATTATTGCATTTGTATAATACTCTGTTCATTTCATTATAAAACATCATGAAATTAATATGATTTATTCAACCCTTTCAAGACACTTATCATTAAAATTTTTGAGTGATTAAATTTTGTTATGGTTTCTGGAAGTTTAAATTATCCAGGCTAAACTGTATTCCTATCAAAATTGATATAAAATAGTTAGATTTTGACAAATCTCTCTAATATTAACAATACCAAATTCACACTTTAACTTAACCCATTGAGGTATTCACTCATTCTGGTTACAAAACGTGTGTATACCCCTATGGGTCAAGTTAAAGGCCAGGACTGAATACTGAGTAATGTACTGGTTACGTGGTCTGCACTAACTTTAAACTGTTAACTTATTTCGCCGTATTTCCACTAGATGCCATTGGGATGTTCCTTACAAGTCCTTAAATGCAACAACTAACCAAATTATTGAATTTTTATTAGTGTTGCTAACCTGATTTTTTTTATTTCTACTGTTTGTTTCACTTGTTATCAACTGTTCACTGTATTGTCTGAGTTTGTTTACATTACGTATAATGACAATTTGTGAAAACTTGCATGATTCTAAAATTGATAAGGTTTTGTAGAGTGATTATGAGTATAATAATAAGTGATAATGAAGGCTATGTGAACAATGACAAGTGCCACTGAACCTTTGTTGTTGTGCAAAATGGTTTCAATGCTTATTTTTACTGTAGTAAATTACTAAAGAAAGAACAGTAAACTATGTAAATACTACTACTTATTTACGTACTATGAAAAGAGTGCATTACTTTGTTTAATTCATTGTTATTAACTATGAATCTTGCAATAAAAGAAAACTATGATTGACTTTGGTGTGACATGATTTTTTTAGATATTGGATTAATTATTTTTCTCTGTGTATAAAACAATATCAACTACTAAAATATACTAAATACATACTTAAAATTGTTTATTTCAAGTAATGATTTTTATAAAGAACTTAAATAAATTTTGTATATAGCCTATTTAAATATTTTTAAATAGAATGTTTTGTTAATTTAGATTGTATATAACAATATAGAAGAACATTTATTTTAAACAATGTTTCAGATTTCATTGGTCTATTATAAAACAAAAAGGTTATTACTATATAACCAAACTCTTACACTTTCACATAAATTAACAGCTGCCATCGGTCCTGCAGGGACTTAAATAACTACTACCTCAATGAGTGAAATGAGTTCAATATAATCTTACCAACTTCCAGTCATTTTTGAGAATGGCTTTCCCGATAGTGTATGTAGGAACTAAGGCTGATTGGCCAAATCTTTGGAGACCAAAATAGTTGATGAAGCCAGTTGTCTTAAATTGGTGCACTGCTTCCTCTATTACTGAGTCACTGGCTTTAATATGCCTAAAATTATCAATAAATAGCATTACAAAAATTATATAAAGCAGTACATTTTTATTTGATTATATTATGACTTAATGTATTTTACTTTCAGTTACATAATACTTTTACTTAATGTAGAATAATTTTACTGAAGATTAGCTACTGTTTTAAAAAATAAATGGTAGGGTACATAAAATTTCTGAATGTTGTTAAAGGTTTTACAATATTGGGTTGAATTTTTCTAATTTTTTAAATAGGTGTTTTAGAAAGACCTTTTCGAAAGATCCAGCATCCTATGATACTATCCTGTAAAAGAAATAATAACAATTTACAACAATGTTTTTATCAAATTTAATTTTGAAATATCATTACATGCATAGTTTTACAATATGAGAAACCATTGCATTTTGTTAAATAAACTTAAAATTATTTGCAAATAGGTTATGCAAATTTGAATTTATAATTTTTGCGCTGGGTCTGACTAGCCTCTTTCACAAGTGTCCACAGCAAGAGTGTATTGTGATTGCCATAAAATGATAAAATATTTGGTTTAAATAATTTCAATTTTTTTAAGAAAAAAAAAATTCCCTGTTAAAAAAAATTAAGAAAATTGCGATATAATTATAGTACAAAAGTAAAAAGAGTTAATATTATTTATATTGTTTTAACATTTTGTAAACATTATCATTATGCTATACAAAACATTTAGCAAATAAAATAATATACTATTTATATTTAATCTATTATTAATACACTAATTATTATTTTTATTTTTATTTGAAGTAAAATAACTAGGTAAAAGTTAAATTCAGTATGAGTGTTAACTTCGACTCACTGTACTTGCTTGTCCAAATGCTTCTGGCAAACAAAATTTATTACACTACGAATGGTAGACAATTATTATTTAGAATTCTCGTGTACAAGTAAAATAAATTTAAATATTAATTTTGTTTCTATATAACTAAATCAAAAGAATGTAAAGTTACTTGGTTGTTAGTCATCTGAATAAACAAAACTGTAAGTTAATTTGTACATAAACTTCATTTATTAATCCTTCTAGAGCTGAATTATAATTGCTATGCACACTTAATAATACGTGGTTAGGGTTAAGATTTTTTAAACAATTTTAAACCTCAGTATGGAGTACATAATTTTTGTTGTACCCAATAGGCATTCAAATATGCAAGACATTTGCTATGTCTTCACTCAGCAAATACAGTGTGCCTATATATACACGCTCACTATTTGTAAAAAATAAAGTTTATTTTACATGTATTCCCATCATACTCTCTAAAAGAGTTGAAAAATTAAATAATAATGATGGTGGTTTTTTAAATATAGGTACCTTGAAGTGTTATATAAGTCTTATATAATTGGCTACAATACAAGTCTCAATGCAACAATTCTCAAGTGTCCAAGACAATTTTTTTGTATTGGGTTATTCTTAAGAATAGGGTTTGTTATATTAAAGTTAAATGAAAGTACTATTCACTTGAGAGGGGATCTTAAAACTGAATGAGAATCTCAATGTAATGAATATCTCAGAGGTTAACATCTGTTTTACACATGTTTTTACCTTGCTTAATCGTTTTACAAAGTTAAGCAGTCCACACTCAACCCTGTATTTCTCTTTACTCTTAATTATTGTTGCTAATGTGGAGGGAGCAATGTCTAATTTGTTCTTTTTTAGATTCCATTAAAGAACTAGTAACATCCTTCGCATTCCACTTTACACTTGAAATTTGGTCTGCTATTACACACTCAAATAGTTAAATAAAAACACATGAAATGTTAATTAATTGGAATGGTGTACAATATCAACACCTTGGTGATTCAATATCTCTACATAATTTCAAACAACACACAAGAACAGTGACTCAAAAGACTGCCTGATGAGGAAACTGCAGACTGCAAAAGATGGCTAGATGAGGAGAGAAGAAAAAGCAGATATTATTTTTTTTCTTGTCGAGACATGCGTCAAAGCACTAAATTATTCAGTTTTTTAATAACTGTGTTACAACTAAACAGGATTTAGTTACTTTTGTACAGGTTTTCCAGGTTTGTTGGACATTTGTGATATGGAGGTTGTTCTCCCCTCAGTTATTTGTAATGTCAAAGTAAATTACCAAAAACAATTAATTATAACATGGGGGTATTTTTAACGTGATTGTTACATTTGAAAGGAATTCAACAACATTTGTTATATTGGAAATATGTTATATACAACCAAATCATATGGAATTCATTGTATTAAAAAATTGTTTTCGAGGATTTCCAATTACAATTTTTTGCATCGTTAGCCTTTTATTACATACTTTACAGTCCAAGTAAATAATCCAGTTATTACATATATCCAGTCATTATGTATAATAGCTAGTGATTTTGGTCAAAGTAATAAATAATGCTCAATTATTCACTTTAACTCACATAAGTTGATTAGAGCGATTAACTCTTCAAGGCGGGAGTATTTAAATGCAAGCCGGACCCTGCTGCGGGACTATTTTTCCAGATCGCGCCATATTTTCGCAAGCTTTTACAAAAACCTTTTTTCTCGGGCTGTAGACACTTTATCAACACAATTGTTTTACCAAATTGTTAAGAAATAAGTATACTACAATATAAAAGCATATATAATAAAATTTAAAAGCTAATTATATTTACAGGCCTATATTTATATTTATAGGCCTACCTCTTGTTGTGCGAAGTCAATTTCATCTTCCTCGAATTCATCTGATAATAATGCTTCACTATCTATCCACCGATCTATTTCACTTGACCGTGCCATTTTAGAATTACAAAAAGAAAAATTAAATGCAATAACACTCCCGAAAATAACCTCACTCTAACCAAACAAAGATATACTGGGGTGCTGAAAAGTCCCGGGACGGTCTAATAACTTTTGAACTAATAACAATATAAGAACCAAAATTTACATCAAGCTTTTGCTCATATAAAACTATTATTTTATGTATTTCACCATGATATCCTGCTTATGGGGGACGTCCCGCTAGGGGTTGGTGAAAATTCTTAAATAGAAGCATAGGTCGAGTCGTACATCAAATTAAAGCTCTTTTAATTAGAAACATTTTGGCGAAAATCTGACGTAAAACAGTTGACGCATTACAAAATGGCGGACACTCAAAGATTATAAAATACAGAATTTTTCAAATGTAAACATTCTGGTTGTTAGGGAAAACTGAGACACTTAATCTTTTATTTTACTTCTTTTACTTCAAATCACTTACCAAAACAGTTATAACAAATGTTCAAAGTGTTTGCCTTCAGTTTGCTGACAATATCCCAATCGATTGTAGAACGCTGATATCGCATTGTTTATCTGGAAATTCCTTATCAGCAGGTAAGGTTATTACCTTCCTTATCTGGAAGGTAATCAGCTGGAGCAAACAAGACCAAAAAGACAACAATGAAATTGCCAGCTGACAGATACAGTTGTTTTATCAACTCAGTCACTTAGAAGTCTTCAAGCCCTAATTTTGCAAGTAGTTTCAGTAGTGCTAGTTTATTTTGCTATGGCGCTTTCCGAGAGAGAAAGAATAACTTTATTAATGATGCGCGGGTTTGGTGACCGTATTAGATCATGTGATGAGGTAAGACATCTGTTTAATGAAAATATCTGGTTTCAGCAAGATGGAGCCCCTCCACATTATGGCTTACATGTAAGACATTTTTTAGACAATGTCTTTCCACATAAGTGGATTGGTAGAAGGGGAACAATAGAATAGCCTGCCCGTTCTCCAGATTTGTCCCCTGTAGTGTATTTAGTGTGAGAGAAGTACTAAGTTGGTAGGTATCCATAGTGATATTTAATGTCTGCACCAGTGATGTTGGCAGTATGTATTGTCAGGCGATGTAACATACGATGTGGTCTAAAAGAATAAAGGAATGTCATAGGCTGCTCTCCTGTGACGTCACATCACGCCACTACCCTACAACCAACGGTCCAAGCTGGCCAGCCAGCAGTCCACCCGGAGTCCACCACCAGACACCGTCATGTAACCTCCGCGTCCCGTCCGTTCCTTTACGAGCGGTCCTAGAGCAATGTTACTCTAAATGTGTAGTTTAATTATTCTTCCCGACCCATAGAGAGTACAGTGTCGACCCGCATACATTACAGTGGCGACGAGGAAAACAACTGCAACAGTGGAACGTCGCTTACAGTGGCGACGAGGGAAAACAACTGCAACAGTGAATTACAGTGATTTAGTGCGGAAGGGCAACAAGCGTAATGAACACGTGCAATAACCGCGAATGTGCAAGGACATTCCGGACATTCCAACGGTCGGGAGTAGTAAGGTACGCCGATCGATATAAACTATTCTTGGTGTAAGCAGCGCACAAGCTGATTTTAATCGTTGCAATTAATGCCGTTAGACGATTATTTTTACCGGGGACATTTTTAAACAGTTATTACGGAGTGTACAAGAAAACAAAATGGCAACTATCGGGTCTATGGGTTATTTTGATAGTGCGGAAGAATCGTGGCAGTCTTATATAGAGAGATTTGAGTTTTTTATTGATTGTAATGATATCGATAATTCAAAGAAAAACTAAGCACTTTGTTGACAGTTATGGGGTGTAAGGACCTATACGTTACTGAAAGACTTAATTACACCAGACAAACCGTCTGACAAGTCGTACAAGGAAATTGTGGACACTATAGCGAATCATCTGCATCCCAAAGCCCTTCTTTTATCACGGAAAGATTTAAATTTAGTAGGCGGAATCAATTGGATCATGAAACGGTTTAGCGATTATATTGTGCATTTAAAACAGTTATCTAAGTATTGTGAATTTGGTGATAAATTTGCCAGACTACTTAAAGGGACAGATTAGTCGCGGGGTCTGCGAGACCAACAGATACAGAAAAGGACTTCTCGGGGAGGAGAACCTCACTTATGAAAAAAGCCGTGCAACTAGCTACTGCAATGGAATTTGCTGAGAAGGGGGCGGCCCAGATGACAACTGCAGGAGGACGTATTCACCGGATGCAGAGCAGCGGGTCGATACCGAAAAGGACACAGGCGGCGAGCATCGCAGCGAGACGGTCATCGGACGGCGGGAAGGCGCTGGGAGACATCACCTGCTATTGTTGCGGCAAGCGAGGATCACACACAGCATCGCAATGTCGGTTTCGTGAGTACACGTGTAATCATTGTAAAAAGAAGGGACACCTTGAAAGAGTTTGTAGATCGAAAAAATTATGTTAACAAACCTAATGAGAAACAAACCAAATGTTTTTACAAATAGGTCTAAGGAGCTTTCAGCTAAAGGGAAAACAGTTTTACAGCAATAAAAAGCAATATGTTTATAAAGGTAGGCAGCACTATGTAGAGGAAAGTAAAGAATCAGCAGAGTCCGGTTCAGATAATCACTGGAAACATAAAGACAATGACGATGTGTATGACATTTCCAATCTATTTACGGTTAAAGAAATAGAAACTAAGATTAATAAAATTGAGCCAATAACGGTACAGTTATTAGTGGAAAGTAAGGAAATTGTATTTGAAGTCGATAGTGGAGCTTGTGTTTCAGTTATGTCAGAAAAAGATTGTAAGACTAAGTTAGGAAATATATAAACATGTATCCAACTAGCTTAGTATTAAGTTCATATACACATGAAAAGATCAGGCCTTTAGGTAAGGTTATGGTCAATGTACAACATAAAGGTAAAGAGAAACAATTAGCTTTATACATCGTAGCTAATGGGGCTAATCCCTTGTTAGGGCGTGATTGGATGCAAGCATTAGATTTAACAGTTAGAGTGCCTAGTAATGTAAAACAATGTACAGTCAGCGATCGCACGAGCATGGTGGGGGTTGTGCCAACTGCAGGCGGCAGCGCGGCAGACGCATGCACGCCTGTCAGTGGAAGCCACAACACACCTGTAGAGGTAAACAAACAAACATCTGTCAATCCGTCTGTTGTCAACAACAACAAACAAGTAGAATTACTGTACAATGAGTTTCCAAATGTATTTACGGATAAGTTGGGATGTTTCAAGGGTGCACCAGTTAAATTAAAGTTAAAAGAAAATGTAGTACCAAAATACTTTAAACCTAGGACGTTACCTTTTACACTTAAAGAAAAAAGTAGAAGCCGAGCTGACTAGACTAGAACAAGAGAACGTTATTTCACCAGTAGATACCAGTGAATGGGGGACTCCCATTGTACCAATTATTAAGGCTAATGGGAAAATAAGAATTTGTGGGGATTATAAAATAACTGTAAATCCTTTCTTGGAGGGTAGACCGACACCCGTTACCGAAAATTGAAGAAATATTTGCCAGCCTACAAAACGGAGAAAAAATTCTCTAAAATAGATTTATCTTCAGCTTATCAGCAGCTTAAAACTAGATGTAGATAGTCAAACGTATTGTACAATTAGCACACACAAAGGATTGTATGCTTACAATCGCCTATGTTTTGGTATCAGTTCAGCACCGGGAATATTCCAGAGAATAATAGAACAACGAACATTACAAGGTATCCCGGGGGTAACTGTATTTTTAGATGACATTCTAGTAACAGGTAAAAACAATGAGGAACACATGCATAGGACTTAGACTAGTGTGTCAAAAGACTTGAAGGACAATGGGTTCACAGTGAGCAAGAACAAATGTTAAATTTTTCTGTGACAGTTTAGAATATTTAGGTTTTGTTATCAGTAAACAAGGGTTGCATACCGCACCTAGTAAGGTTGAAGCAATTGTCAAGGCACCTGAACCTCAAAATGTGACACAGCTTAAAGCCTTCCTTGGTTCTTGTTAATTACTATTCACGTTTCATTCCTAGGATATCCACTATTTTAACCCCAATGTATCAGTTGTTAAGAAAGGATACCGATTTTGTATTTAATTTAGCATGTAAGAAGGCCACTACAAGAGATTAAGCAAAAGTTAATCTCTGCTGAAGTGTTTTAGCGCATTATGATCCTGCCATTACCCACTAGTGGTAGCCAGTGATGCTAGCCCATATGGCATTGCATCAGTTTTGAGTCAGATTCAATACGACGGTACAGAAAAGACCTATATCATTCGCAAGTAGAGTGTTAAATAGCGCTGAGAAAAACTATTCACAAATAGATAAGGAAGCATTAAGCATTGTATTTTGGTGTTAAGAAATTTAGTCAATATTTATATGGTACACAGTTTTTTGTTAAAGACTGATCATAAGCCTTTAGGGCTATTTTTGGACCAAAGAAAGGGTTACCTGCTTTCGCAGCCAGTAGGTTACAACGATACGCTTTGTTTTTAAGTGGTTTCCAAATATGAGATTGTGTATGTTAAGTCCCAAAACCATGGCAATGCCGATGGTTTATCTAGATTACCTGTAAATAGTGAGATTAAAGATGAAAATCTCGGATGATGACCTTAATATTAATGTCATAGGTACCTATTTGCAGTGTTTAGCTGAAAATGACATACCATTAAGCTATGTAGACATAAAAAGAGAATCAATGGTAGATAGTGAAATTAAAAAGGTAATATCCTATGTAGAATTAGGTTGGCCTATTGTAACTGAACCAGATCTAAAGCCATTTGAAAATTTAGACAGTCGGAATTAACCTTGGAGCAAGGAATCCTAATGTGGGGGTACAGGGTGGTAATACCTAAAAGGTTCAGAATAAAACATTCTGAACGAATTGCATACTTCACACATAGGTATTGTTCGCATGAAGGCATTAGCCCGTGCATATGTATGGTGGCCTAATATCGACCGGGACATAGAACAACTAGCTAACAGCTGTGCAGCCTTTTTGGAGGAACGAGCAAAAACCGCCCAAGGCTTTCCTGCATCATTGGAATGTTCCGGAACGAGTTTTGGTCTCGAATTCATATTGATTTTTTTGGACCTTTTCAGTCCAAGTTATTTTTGGTGGTAAAAGATGCGTACTCTAAGTGGCCCGAGGTGTTGCCCGTTGCTTCAACGGCAGCTGTTCACACGATTGTGAAATTAAGGGAATTATTTAGTAGGTATGGTATTGTAGACCACATAGTGTCCGACAACGGACCACCTTTTACCAGTCAAGAGTTTTAAAGAATTTTTGATGTCAAATGGTATCAAAACACACGTTTTCACCACCATACCACCCAGAAAACAATGGTTTGGCAGAACGGTCAGTCAGAAACTATTAAAAATAAATTGAAAACAGCTCTTCATAATTCCAAGGATTTAGAATTAGCTTTGAGTAACTTCCTGTTCACTTATAGAAATACAGTGCATTCTACTACCAATCTATCGCCAGCTCAATTAATGTTGGGCAGATCGCTAAAGTCTAGGTTAGATTTAATTCGCCCAAAATGTTAAAGCAATAATGTCAGATAATCAAGAAAAACAACGATTGTACTATAGGGGTAGTAAAACTAGACAGTTAGCTATTGGACAACCAATCATAGCCAGAGATTACAGAGGTAGAAATAAGTGGATACCAGGTTGTGGTAGTTTCACGATTAGGACCAGTCACGTATTTAGTTGAACTGAATACGGGCATGAGGTGGAAACGGACATATCGACCAGTTGGTAGGTTTACAGTGTAGTCCGGAAATGTCTGAGTTTGTCAACAATGCCTAGACTCCCAGACGCAAGCGTGGCAACAGAGCACACGCAGGAAACGATCGATATACAGTCGCGGGACAGAGCGAGCGCAAGGTCGCCAGTACTTTTAGCAACGGACCTTGCCCCCCTCTCCGCAAAACCATAACAATAAACAGAAACGCTCAGGGGCAAAGCCCCAGCCCCACGTACAAATGTAAACAATAACAGTTCCAGCGTTTCACCCAAACAAATGACACCTGTTAGACGATACCCACTAAGGGATCGTAAACCTTTAGTCAAAATGGACTTGTAAATACAACCCAATTGTGACTTGTATATAATTAATATTGTTTAAGCATTATTATTATCGATTTGTTAATTGTGTTCATTCAATGTGTTATTAATTGCTATATTCTGATTTATTGGTTTTGATTGAAGTGTTTGTGATTTGTGTTAAATGATTATATTGAGTTTGTATTTTGTTCTCTATAATCTATACTTACAAAAATAAAAGAGTATAATGTCAATTTTCTTATTCATTGTAATTGATTTAAAATTGGAGAATTGTAAAACAAATTGTAATTGATAAATTTCTAAAATTGTAGGGGGACTTATGTATTTAAGGGGGAGGATTGTAGTGTATTTAGTGTGAGAAGTACTAAGTTGGTAGGTATCCATAGTGATATTTAATGTCTGCACCAGTGATGTTGGCAGTATGTATTGTCAGGCGATGTAACATACGATGTGGTCTAAAAGAATAAAGAATGCTCATAGGCTGCTCTCCTGTGACGTCACATCACGCCACTACCCTACAACCAACGGTCCAAGCTGGCCAGCCAGCAGTCGCACCCGGAGTCCACCACCAGACACCGTCATGTAACCTCCGCGTCCCGTCCGTTCCTTTACGAGCGGTCCTAGAGCAATGTTACTCTAAATGTGTAGTTTAATTATTCTTCCCGACCCATAGAGAGTACAGTGTCGACCCGCATACATTACATTCCCCTTTAGACTACTTCTTTTGGGGCTACCTGAAAGAAAAAGTGTTTAAAACAAAACCTCAAAATTTGGATGAGTTGAGAAACCGTATTGTAAAAGAAGCTCAGGGTGTTCCTGTCCAAGCTTTAAACAATGCGATATCAGCGTTCTACAATCGATTGTGATATTGTCAGCAAACTGAAGGCAAACACTTTGAACATTTGTTATAACTGTTTTGGTAAGTGATTTGAAGTAAAAGAAGTAAAATAAAAGATTAAGTGTCTCAGTTTTCTCTAACAACCAGAATGTTTGCATTTGAAAAATTCTGTATTTTATAATCTTTGAATGTCCGCCATTTTGTAATGCGTCAACTGTTTTACGTCAGATTTTCGCCAAAATGTTTCTAATTAAAAGAGCTTTAATTTGATGGTACGACTCGACCTATTCTTCTATTTAAGAATTTTCACCAACCCCTAGCGGGACGTCCCCCATAAGCAGGATATCATGGTGAAATACATAAAATAATAGTTTTATATGAGCAAAAGCTTGATGTAAATTTTGGTTCTTATATTGTAATTAGTTCAAAAGTTATTAGACCGTCCCGGGACTTTTCAGCACCCCTGTATATACCCAACATGTTGCTGCACATTTCACAATAACCTACATTATAAATGTAAGTTATACACACTCCTACGTGATTCTAAAGTTACAACACTGATTGGGATAACTATAAAATGTAGCTTGCCATTATATTATTTAACAAAATAATATTAAAAACACAAGACAACAATAACAGAACGCATTGCATAGCAACAAGTTGCACCGGCGCGAACGAACTGAGTACGCACAATGTCAAGGTCAGATGCTCAGTTTTGTAAACAATACAGCTGTCTCTGTCGCACTCATTTTCGACTGCAAACAGCTGCAAAAGATCGACCAACTCATAGACAACGTATTCCATATAGCCCGAGTCCGATATAGTTCACCAAAATAACGACAGGTTTCACCACATGACGGAATGTCGTCATGACGTTAAATACACGTCAAACCGCAGCTGACTACACTTTTGGGATGACGTTTTATACACGTCAAACCAGCTTGAAGGGTTAATCATGCTTTACTTATTACTCCAACCAACCATTAGTTTAGTTCTTTGTTTTAAGTTAGTTACTGATGATGGATGGTTTAAGAGGATAATATGATTTTAAACATTTAATTTTGTTATAAGTAACAAAATGTGTAACACTAATATCGATGATTGAAATCTACCCTCTTCCTCAGGTGTAAAAGAGTTTACATTTTATAGATAAACATGCATTTAAAACCTACATGTGGCAATGGACTGCTACTTGTTGAAAATATATTTGTCATATTATTAGGTTAGGTTACGTTTGGTTATATTTTGGTAATGTTACGTTTTGGTCGGTTCAGGTTGGGTAGGTCACTTCACGAAGCCATTGTGTCACATGACTTCCCCCACCATCCTGAAATTATTACTTTGACCAACTTGATTTAATTATTTTTCATAATCTGTTTAAAATTATTATTTTCCTAGGACTACTACTACTTTAGCTAAATTGTGTTAGCTATTTTGTACAACTGATTAATCTATTACTTACTAATAACTAGACATTTGACTAGTATCTGTATTCATAACTAGACATGATGCTTAATAATTGATTAATCACAATGACTAACATATGTCACAGCCAAATTAATTAAATTAACATTACATTGTATTACCTGAGAACTATTTTGAATCTGTTTCCGTTCAGGTCTCCAAGCCGCAAATTTTCCCACTTGTAGGAATAATTACCAACAGCAATTGCTAGAATCACATATAGCATACAATTAACTGTGGCAAAACTTTTTCACCACATAAACTACACTAACATTTTTCTGATCTTTAATATTGATTTAATATTGATATATGATCTTATTCATTATATAAACAATAATAAGTTGTCTTTAGTTCATTTAACTATTTTAAATTTTTGATGTTCAGGTTTGAAAACATTTTTCAAATCACAGTTTAATATTAACCCAAGAAAATTTACAAATTGATGCAATTTTAAATCATATTAGTATAAAACAAGAAATTATACAATACAGTAGTTTCAAAGTATAATCACATAACACAATATATTACTTGGTATATATTTGTTGATCTGAGGTAAAACTAAATTTGTTGGTTCAAACTCGACGTGAAAACTAAACTAGAATTTCTGACTGGGTGTGAATAACAATAACACAGTATCTTATAAACCTAGTAGTGATAGGCAGATCCAGAATGTTCAAATCTCGAATCTGATTGAGATTTTATTTTTAATCGATTCTTGATTCCTTAACCCCAATAGCTTTTTTAAAGTTAATATGATAAAAACAAAATTACTACCAATTCAATTTCTGTCATTCTTAAACATTTGGAGACGTTTGATAATATAAAAAGTAATCCAAGAATACCACTTTATTGTAAAGGGATTTGCAGAGGTTTAGAGAAATAGCTATATTTTAAGAACTCCAGCCTACCTTTCTACTTTTATTCGACAGATTATCATATGGGATTCCAGAATTTGCAAAAATATGAGCATAAATTTGTATAACTTATTAACATGTTTTGAACTTACAATGTTAAACAAAATCCAAACTACCATGATAAAAAATGATAAGAAAAGTATTAAAATATAAACATAATATATTTTACAGAGGGAATATATAACAACCACATAAATTTGAAGTGAACAAAAAATAGCTCCTGTCACATGTGAATACTCAGCAAACATATGGCATTGCACAAACACAAACAAAGAAAATAGAAACTGCAAGTGAAATATATTTACAAAAGCACTTCATTTATTAATTGGATTATTATATCTTGTTTTTCATAAATAAAATACAACAAAAACATGTTTCAACGATTTTGAGTACTACCCATCAGCATTTGTCCGGAAAAAGATGCATAAGACACAAAAATGCACAAAAATAAATATAGAAAATATTATAACTGCAAGCAAAATATAATTTCCAAAAAGATAATTTGTTAATTAGTTTATCTATTTATGGGTTTTCAAACAAAAAGTGCAATAAAAATACATTTTCACCATCAGTAATTTACTTAATACCGATCAGCTGTTGTCTATGAATAAAACACAGCAGACTCATGGAGCTGTGCATACATAAATATGGTAAATACTAACAGCAAGCAAAACATTATTCACAAAAGTACGATAATTTATTAATTTGGTTATCTAGCGAATCATAGCGATCGATTCTCAAATCAGAATATTAGTTGAAGGTATTCGAGATTCGAGTTTCAGCTTCGTCACATCACATTCAAGTACGATACCCAATCTCTCCAAAAGGCAATTCCCATAATACAACATGACTGATGTATTTTGTTACATATCTACATGTGTGTGAAATAACTCTTTTCTATTAGTAAACAATACGTGAATACATATGATTGCACACCATTAATGTTTAGATTACCTCTAAGATTTTTGCAGCTGGTGAACCTCTGACAGTCTCCTCTTCTCACACACATCTGCTGTGTCGTCACAGCTCGTTTGTCTTTGTTACCCGCATACCCAAATCGGTTGGGCTTGAATCTGCAATGGAACATTTCATTCAGTGAGACAAACATACTCGTCATTATACAAAAAAAGTACATTTTAAAGTCAACATATAGACGTTCTTTACCTCTCTAGAACTGCTCATATACAAGGACTATTCAGAAAGTAAGGAGCGTATGGAATTTTTAAAAAAACCAAGTCCAAGAAAAACATTTTATTATATACATAAAGAGAGTCTAAAATACTACTTTTCTACATAATCACCATACAAATTCAGTCACTTATCATTGTGGAGAACAAGCTTTGAAACTCCTGTGTCATAGAATTCTGCCACCTGTGATCTCAGCCACTTAGTGACAACTGCCTGGAGCTCCTCCTTGTTGTCAGAATGCTGTGTTGTTAGCCAGGTCTTCATTTTCAGGAACAAGTTAAAATCACTTGCAGCAAGATCAGGACTGTAGGGTGGATGAGGAAAAACTTCCTAGTTGAACGAGTTCAAGACTTCTTGCATATGATTTACCGTGTGAGGTGGGGCAATGTCATGAAAAAGCAAAATTTTGGATGACAATTTTCCTTGGAAACAACTCCAAACGATAAAATCTGTGAAACTTGTGGGAAACATAGAGAAAGCTCAGTTTTGTGAAACGGGGGTTAAAAAGAAAATCTTTTCGTAAACTTCGGCGACCAGATCGTCAGTCACTATGCTCGGACATCCACTCTTCTCTTGATTATGAACACTTTTGTTCTGCTATTTTTTAAACTGAATGCACCACTTCCTGACAGAATTTTCAGTCATTACATTGTTCCCGTACACTTTTCGATTAATTTCTATTGGTTTTAAGTTTTTTCCAACAAAAAAGAATCACAGACGATACTTCACAACTAGTGGGATTTTCGATTACAGCACACATTTCAAATTTGAATATACAAAAACGGGCAGCACGGAAATGTTTCCATTCTTAAGGATCGACACTGACTGAGGTACCAAGCATGAACACACCAATATATACATGATCGGCGTGCGCCTGGTGGCGTCACATGGGAATATGCCTTACTTTCTGAATAGTCCTTGTATTTTCTAAATATTGACAGTCGTATTAAAATCCTTCATTTCCAACTTTGGCATAACCCGACTCCTAAGGATATCCAACCTAGAATCTAATCGTTTCCAGTATCAGGCAATAACATCAAGCTTGTTCGCAATTTAGGATTTTCGACAATTAATTACAGGGTATAGATCATACAATAATAATTAATATATACTTTCACTTGTACCTAAACATTATTTCACTAATACTGTGTATACTGTTATATTACTGTTTGAGTGTTTTTTATAAAATATTTACATTTCTCTGAACAGCTATCTTAAAGTTTGTAACTAAATTATTTTTTATTATACACCTTTTGGCCTGGAATAAAGAACTTGGCTTAAATAAAATGAAAAACTAAATGAAAAAAATCTGTAGTGATAAAATATATTAGTGATAACTAATAATCATTGTAAAATGTTTTCTTGAAAATTTAACCCTTATTTTCCAAACATTCCATTAGCTTAAATGAAAATAGCCAACAGATTCTAAATTTATTTGTGGATAACAGAACATTAAAAATGTTGAAATCCAAAATAATAAAATTAATTAACTATATTTTACTATAATATTGTAACCCGTGTTTTAAATCCCTTGTAGTTTATAATGGATAAAGTATCACTGATTACAGTGACTATCTAGAACAGACAGGTATATGACAAAGAATTAAATGTACTAAATTTTGTAAGGAAAGACTGATTTATGTTATATCTACACCCATTTAAGCATTACAATTGTACTAAAAGAAAATAATTGATAAAATACTGCATTATTTTGAGAAATAAACATTTTAGCTTTTTTCAAGAGTGACATAAAAGAATGCATAAATAGCAATTAACCAGTATGTACTGATAATGTAGCTATGGTGGAAAGGGTTGATTCACTGTGAGCATTCAGAGTTCAGCTCCATTTCACCTTTCGGTTATTGCAGTGTCTGAAATCTGACACTAACACAGACTTGACTCCTGGAATCTTAATCTAGTACAATATCTTTACTATAGGTAAACATAATTTCTTGTGTTATAATGTTAATTTTATAATCCATTATTAATTAAATAAAGAACTAAAATTAATTTTGAGAATGCTATTAAACCTACTTCTAAATAAATAAAAATATAAACCAACTTTATAATGCTACTATTATCTTGCCATTACACTCACCTTGTATATCTACTCAATACAGTTACAACTTCACTCATTTCTATGTTTTCCTTGTACATAACAAAATGGAGGTATTCTGGTCTCTCTTTAGGCCAACTGCAAAATCTATCTGTAAACATGAAATATTTTTCTTATTAGTTCTTCAGTAATAAAATAGGTTTATAGTAGTATTATAAGACATATCATTAACTTCTTCATTTCTACTCCTTTACTCTATAACTTAAATCATAGCTCTATAGTGGAATCAGCTCGTATAAAAATAAAAAGTCTCTCTCTACCCACCACCACTTGCTTGGAGGTTTTTAACGAGTCCCTCTTAATTTTTTAAACACCTCATTTAATCTTACATATGTTTATTACTTGTCAGACTTTAGTCACACAGACAGAGTTGGCCACCCATTTAATTCCCTAAGAATATTCATTTAGGTTGACAATAATCAGTGTGATACCTTAGCCTTTTTGACTACTTCAGTGAATAAATTCTCTCTCTAGTTTATACTTGTCTAGACCATTCCAGTGTGACTTTTTCCATCCAGATCATACAGGAAGGAAAAGGTAAATATGCTAGGTTAGGATGTAAATGTTCCATCATCAAGATAAAGGGGGAATGTCTCTACCACTGATAACAATAAGAACCTGCTGACTTACTCAAATCCTTACAACACATTTTAAGCTTGAAAGTAAAATGCACTGCTGCCATCTGCAGTATGATTGTCAATCAGAAGCTTGTATGCCAATTAAAGAGGGCTTCTGCTACTGGTAACGAACAATTAATAGCACAACTAATACCATATTATTACACAAACACTATTATAATTTTTCAACCTTCACTAATTTGTGCTTGTATCCAGATGATACAAACCTAAAAATATCAGAGGAAACATTTGAAGAAGTTAAAAAATATTCAGATATTTGCCTGTCCATATACAAAAAAATTTCAAAAGAAATTCTATGGCTTATACATTAATGAGACTATAATGTTGGTAAAAAATAACCGAGAAAACTTAATCGAAAATAACCATAGTTGTAATACTTGTAAGAGAAACAGGGTTTTTGTAAGCTATCACAGGTTAAATTTGTATTAAAAAGAGACTGGGTATGCTAGTATCCAGTTTTTAAATTATTTCATGAAAGTAATCAAATTAAAAATGAAAGTAATACAAAAAAATGGTGTAAGGCAATTAAGGAATTTTGTCACACTCAACACACTTCAAATATTTTAGCTAAGGTAAGATTTTATATATATTGAAAGTATGATTGATGTGTTAGTTTGTAGCAACTATTGCATGTATGTATAATATATAAATAAATCATTTTTGACTTTGGTATTTTATACACATATTTCATTCAGAAAGTGTTTATGAAGGTGGAACGGTGGTCAAGGAAAGAATTCTAAAGCCATTTCATGACTAAGGATGTGATAAACATAGCTCCCAGTGTGATGTCTGCTGCACTAGCCATTGCAATCAGGTCATGGCAGACTGCAGACTCACAAGAGCTACATCAAAAACAGAAAGTCAGACATTCATGATAACATCAAGAACACACCCGAGAATGATCTCAATAGGATGGTGATTCATGAACCATGGACCAAACATACTCCTGTTTATTAATCACTTCCTCCCATCAAACGTAACACTTGGAGAGTCCATAAGATGCTGATTTATGAACCATGGACAAAAAATATTCCTGTTTACTAATCACCTCCTCCCATCAAACATAACACTTAGAGAGTCCATAAGATGCTGATTAATGAGCAATGGACCAAACATATTCCTGCTTATTAATCACCTCCTCCCATCAAATGAAAATCTTGGATATCAATCAATCAATCAATCAATAATATCTTTATTCAAGACATACATAAAATGTACATGAATGCGTCATTCTTAATAAATAAATTTAAGGTGATGTTATATTAGTTGTACATACATACAATCCTTTTAATGTCAATTATTTTAAAAATCTTAACATAGTTAAAAATAGGTTTAATATTATTTAAATTAATTTTATTACCAAATTATAATTAATTCCACTAGACTTCAGAAATCAAAATCAAAATACAAGGCTCTGGGAGTAAAACTCTTCAAAGTTATAACATGACAAATCAATTAAAAACTGTTTTAATTTATTTCTGAATCTAACACTATTGTTTTCATTCCTGATGCTACCTGGCAGGTTCCCCATAAACTTGATTCCCATATAAGTTGGGCTTTGCTTAAATTTTTCTTTATTATGTTGTTTTATTACAAAGTTATTTTTGTTCCTAGTATTATAATCATGAACATGTAGTTGTCGTGGTAATTTAGTCTCATTATTTTTTACATATAATACTGTTCTATATATATAGAGGCTGTATACAGTCATAAACTCGAGCTCTTTAAAATGTAACTTACATGACTCATCTTTTTTGAGTTTTAGAATCACCCTAATTGCCTCCTTTTGTAGACGTAAAATTTTATTCAGGTTTACAGCACTTGTTCCCCCATACACTTCAATCCCGTATGCGATATGTGAATGAACCATGGCATAGTACACTGATTTCAAGGTTTGTTTATTACAAAAAGGTGCTAGCCTTCTTAGTGCAAAAATTCCTGAACCTAATTTGTTACATATTTTTTGTACATGAATGTTCCAATTAAGTGTACTATCTAAATGTAGCCCTAAAAATTTAGTTTCTTTATCCAGGTTTTTCATATTAATTTTGTTTGATTCAACATTTTTGCAAGTAAACTGTATAAAAGTAGTTTTATTATCATTGAGTAAAAGATTTCTGTTATTTAAATAACTTTTTAACAATGAAACTGATTCGTTACATTTCTTTTTAGTTGTACCTAATTCCATATCGGCAATGCACAAGCTTATATCATCCGCATACAAACAAATTTTACTATTATCAATTATATCATACAGATAATTAGGTAAACCCCCCAAGTAGCACAAAAACAGGAAAGGGCCTAATATTGACCCCTGTGGGACAGAGTAGGTCACATTTTTTGTATGAGACCTAACATCATGCTGATTATTTTTATTTAAATACTTAACATTAACAAACTGTTGACGGCCTTCCAAGTACGACTTAATCCAGCTAAGTTCTTTACCAATGATACCATAGCTTTTTAATTTTTCTAGTAATATTTTATGATCAACACTGTCAAATGCTTTGGTCAAATCTAGGAAGGCGCCAACAATGTTGTATCCCTCATCTAAGTTCTCTAAAATGTGTTCAATATAATTTCTTAATGCTGTTAATGTGGATCTATTTTTCCTGTATCCATGTTGATCAATGTCAAGTAGTTTATTGTTTTCAAAATAGTCAACTAATTGAATCAGCACACACTTTTCAAATATTTTAGATAATGACGGTTGAATAGACAATGGTCTGTAGTTAAGAGGATCAGTACAATCCCCTTTTTTATGTACTGGTATTACTTTTGAAACCTTTAATTGAGAAGGATATATTCCAGTTATGAGTGATGCATTAATTACATGTAAAAGAGGTTTAATTAGTGGTAATTTCGCTTCCTTAATAATTTTCATGGGTATGTCATCATACCCTGCTGACCACTTAGGTTTTATTGAATCAATTATCGTATGTAGAGTCTTATCATCAATTGTATTACAAATAAATCTGGATTCCGTTACTTGCTGTATCGAATCCTCTGTTTGAACATCATTTTTACTTAGATTAGGGATAACATGAGTATCAACCATTTCAACAAAATTGTTATTAAAAATATTTGCAACTTTGTATGGATCCTCTATAAGAATATCATCCTTTTTAAGTACAATGTTATTAGGTGACTGCTTTTCTTTTTTATTTTTTGTTTCACTATTAATGATATTCCAAATTGTTTTGTTAACATTAGTGGACTTTTTTATTTTTAAATCAAAATGTTTTTTCTTTTTACATAAAATTGTTTTTTTGAGATATTTCTTATGTGCTTTCATATTTTTTTTTAGATTTATATTACTCTTATCTTTCCTATACTGCTGATGCATGTCAATAAGCTTATCATGCTCATTAACAATTTCATCATCCACCCACTTTTTATTTTGGTTTCCTTTTGTAATTTTAGTCAGAGGGAAATGCAAATCAAAATAATATTTGAGCAAGATAGGCCATAAGATGTTGATTAATGAACCATGGACCAAACGTATTCCTGTTTACTAATCACCTCCTCCCATCAAAAAACTCTTGGACAGTCCATAAGATGCTCATTCATGAACCAAACATGTTCCTGCTTAATAATCACCTCCTCCTATCAAACATAATTCTTGGAGAGTCCATACTCTCTTAGAGCTGTCTCACTTAGCCTAGCTTACTATGAGACAGACTAGCATTAACTAATGTGATACAAAGTTTATTTTGTCAATAATGGATGTTTAAGTTTTGGGAATGTCAGTGTACAGGCTATTCTTTGGAACACACTCATTCATAATATACTAGCTCTTGTTAATTAGCTTATCGTATTGTATTACTAGTGTTTTCTTTATGAAGGTTACATCCAGCCATATGAAGAATCTCTTCATATAAATTAATATTTAATTTGGAGTAAATTTAAACATGTGCGTTTACTTCAATATATTTTGAGATTCATATTTTTTATAACAAAAACAATTTGTAAAAAAATTATTATTTTTTAAATACATAAAAATTAAATTTAAAAGTATTTTAAATTAACAACTATAAAACATTTATCTTACAGTATATCACCTAAAATGTTGCAACAACTCAAACTGTCAGAAATAAATGTTTAACTTCCTTTTCATATTGAATTATGTTTACGTTTATATAATTGTACTTACGATTGGAATCTCCAGAAGCATGGCCTATTAGCATTACTTTCTTGCCATCAATCTCTTTGGTATTACTGTAAACACGTGTACCAAACCTTCTCTTGACAGCTTTGTGGATCCGCTGGCGCTGGTCCTTGTCCAAGTTTGTCACCTGAAATATTTAACAGTGAGTAATGAGAGCTATAAGGACAATGGTATAGTGAGGAGGATTAATGAATAAAATGCTACTTGATCAAACAAAACTTAATAGAGAGAAAACTGTCCTACTAGTTAAACAGAACACAATTTGTATATCAGAATTTAATTATCTGGGAAGTAAGTTTTAAAGAATATAAGAAAGATCATTCAAGAGGTTTACAGAACACTAAGTTTGTTTAATCTAATGATAAGTTGAAAAATTGGTCATGCAAATAAAATTTTTCTCGTTATCAAATGAATAATTGTACAAATTTGAACACAAATTTTACAATGTTTATAGTTCATTAGACGACCATAATATGTGTTATTATTTTATTTGTTTACAGTTTGTTGTGAGGTTATGACCATGGCATAATTGCTGAAACACGTGTGAGCAATAAAAATGTTTAAAGGGTACTGTTACTTATTTTCTAAATATACAGTGTTCAAAATTTTATGCACACTGAAGGGATCTTGGAAATTATAAGAGATACAGCAAAGATTAAATATACAAAGTTTTGCATAATAATAAGACAAAAAAATCAATATGGTTGTCAATTATTGGCATTGTTCACTTGTTTTACCCAAAAATCTGTTTTTGGTCAAAATTTTCAAACTGTCATAGCTCTCTTTTTAGTACCAATATTAGAGCATTTTTATATGAAATCTGCATTTAATTTCTTGTAGTGTAAAAATACTATAATTTAAAAATTTTCAAAACCAACAAGTAGGATGTGTTGGGTTTTTTAATACAACTATTTTTTACTTATGCTAATTTAAAAAAAATTATATTTTTGCTGATTTCAAAAATACCATATATGTTATACTTTTCTTGTGGGTCAGGGGAAATATATCAAATAATGCATAAAAACCCTTTTGTATGGTGCTTGAAGGGAATTTTTATTAACCTATTCGGATGGTTCGTAAACCTGACTGATATTTCTCTATATCAGCTGTTTAACCCTCCGACTGATGACTCAGCCGTATATTTATACCTCTTGTGAACTGATAAAGACAGCACAGCCGTCGGTCAACTTTCCGTTGTTATTGCGCGAAAACCACAAAGGTTATACAAAAGTAATTTACACTAGTTGATTTCTATGCTCATATTTAACAATTTGATATAGTTTACGTTCGTATTATTACTCGTTGTCAGCTGTTTTCAAACCAAAGGCTGCTCCGCACGCGGCTGACCGGCAACGCAGCTGGTGACTCATCGCTGGCGTGGCGCATTGTTCAGCCGCATTGTGTGTTATGTTGCCACTGTTGGTAGGAGGTTATGTGGTTGCTTATTGTTTACTATAAGTTGTAAAATGGGTGATCCGTGTCATTCAAGTGAAATACGTGAATTATTGTGGGAAGGTAGTTCTGATAGTGAAAGTGAATTACCGGACAACGTTTCTTTATCAGATATTTCATTGGGAAGTGACGATGATGAGATGGTTGATGAACCAAATGAACACATGAACGACAGTTCATCAGAATCTGATATTCCTCTTGCCCGAAGAATTCCTCAGCCACCGATATGGATACGTGTACTGCCACCTGAACCAGAGCTGAATATCGAGGATGAATGTTCGGTAAGAAATCCAGGGATAAAAATCTATCCTCCTCGAAATTCAAATGCTATAACTTATTTTTATCTATACTTTACCAACTTTATTTGGGAATTATTAGTCAAAGAAACAAACAAGTATTGTAACGATGAGTTACAGAAAAAAAGAGATTCAAACAGTTTGAAAACCTTTTCTAGAATACAAAGATGGAAAGATGTAACAGTCAATGAGATGAAAAAATGTATAGCCTTTGTACTAAATATGGGCTTGAATAGGGAGAAAAATATTGAAAACTACTGGAGCAAAAAAGTAATAGGTACATTCCATTTCTGAAACACTATGCCTATAAACAGATTTCAGCTCATAAGCTCCGTGTTTCACATATGCTCTAAGCAAGAGGCTCCCCGTAATGACCCAAATTATGATCCCTGGTACAAAATTAGAACATTTTATGATTACATAAATAACAAGCTCAAGGAATATTTTGTACCTTATCAAAATGTATCAATTGATGAATCTCTCATAGGAATGAAAAATAGATGTTTTCATAAATTACATGCCAAAGAAAAAACATGCTAGATTCGGCATAAAAAAATTTGAACTATGTGACAGTGAAACTATGTAATTATGTGATGAATGTAGCTTTATACAGCGGTAAAGATTTTCTTGCTGGAGGTAATGATCCTTTCACTGAAAAGGTGGTAATTGATCAGTTGAATTCATGCAATCTTCTCAATAAAGGGTACCATATCTTTACAGATAATTTCTATACAAAGCTGTCTCTTGCCGATAGGCTTTACAATATGAAAACATTCATTACAGGAACTGTAAATAAGAACACCAAGGGGCTATCAAAAGAAGTTATAACTGCTAAACTAGGTGTACAGGAAAGTATATATTACAGGAAAAACAGGATGCTTCTGGTAGGGTACAAACAAAAAGCTCATAGGAAACCTGTGTACTTACTGACAACAGCCTATCATGCCGAGGATAAAAATGTGAGGAGTAGAAAGGGACAATGTGCAGTAAAACCTGTTGTAATTGATAATTATAACTTGAAGATGGGAGGTGTAGACTGCAGTGATAAAAGCATCTATCACCTTTCATGTGCTCGAACCACTAAGAAGTATTGGAAGAAGATTTTCTTCAATCTACTAGATATTTTGGTATTTGATTCATATATATTATACCACAGAAATACTGATTCTCCTATGTCTAGAGAAGACTTTGTAGACAGCATAATATTAAATTTAGCTAGCCAGGAGGATGCAACACTCAATCCAAATGAAATGGGGGATGGAAGCCATTTACTTGCGCATTTACCTGGTAAAAATGAAAGACTTTGTGTTGTTTGCGCTGATGATCCCGGTGTAAAAAGGAAGAAAAGTGTTTTCTGGTGTCCCAGTTGTAACTGTGGTATTCACCTTACGTGTTACCATAAGTTGGAGCACTTCACTAGGCCTACACATTCAGGGAGGAGGAAGAGGACCTACTCTAGTGAAGATGACTATAAAAAGCAGTTGTGCATTTTTTCAGTTTTTGAAAGAAAACATGTTTTGTGTTGTAAATATGTGTATACATGTCATAAAGACTTTTGTTCATTATAATATGGTGTATAATTCTTACATTTGGAGTGTTTTGATATCTTTAGAAATAACAAAGCTACAAAGCTTGAAACTTTGAAAAAATATTTCTTTTAATTAACATTTCCAGTTTTATGTGTAAATAAAAAAAATATGCTAAGGTAAGTGAATACTTTTATTACTGTAAATTATTCTATGGTTAATAACAAAAAAAATTATATATAACACTTATAACTTTTAATTTATTAAATATTTTTAGTAAATTTCTTAAAAATATGCTACACACAGGCAAATTCTAGCTTATCATTCTGGGAGTTTTTTATTATCAGCCGGAGGGTTAATAAAACATAGATTATAATGACAAGGCAAGTCTTAAAAAATGCCTGTTACTGACATTTTTGTAACTGATTAACACAATAGCATGTTATTTTCAAATTATATAATATTTTATAATCTAATAGAAATAAGTAAAAGTCATCATATAAAAATAGTTTAACAACATAATTAGATTTTTAACGCAACTTATTATATTCTAACTAAAAAGAATATAGTAAATAACTTAATTGTTTTATGTAATAGGAATGTAAATGTAAAGACTCAGTTTATAAGTAGCTTTTAATTTACAAAAGGTTTTCAATATTGCATATAGCCCATTTTCTGGATCACACACATCGTACAATGTCAACACTGTGAGTTATTCTGGACGTATACACTTTTTTAGCGATAAGTTGAGTTAAAAAACTGTTATTAGCATTTTTTACTTCATTTTATATGATGATTTTTACTTTTATTTTTTGTTATGTAATAAAAGAACTAAAGTTAATGTGAATAAAAGAATTTAAATACACTTACATCAATATTAACAGTAGTAGGTAAACTTTTTTCAGAAACTTCTTTCAAAGCAGCCCACTGCTCAGGACTCATGATTGTTGGGTCCTCCTCTTCACTCAGAGTCTCTGAACAAAAGTTTATATTAAAACTACTTATTTAAACTATTATTTATTTATTTTAAGTTCAATACAGCCCTCCTGTGCTGAATGAGGGCTACTATACTATTTAATAACAAACATACAATGAACTCTTGATTTTTGTTGACCTAATTTATGTTTTGACAGGTGTTCTAAAATTTTTTTTAATAAACATACGGTCTGTTTGGGACAATCCAAAACTTAAATATATACGAGGTTGGTAGGAATGGTAGAAAAATGTGTAATATTCCAAAACTATTGCTACTCTTGATCGGTTCAATTAGGTATACTATATGTTTCGTTTTGTCCATCGTTTGTCATGTGTTTTTCATTTTTAATTATTTTTTTGAAAATTTTATGAATACAGAACAACCTTGCATAGCATCTTATGATGGTCAAATTGTAACCGACGTGTTCTTATTAGACAGTTACGGAGCTGAAAAAAGAGTGGTGTGTCTACTTTGTTTGTAATGTAATTGTTCAAATTTCAGTGAGCCAGTGTCCTGTAGAAGGGGGCCCTGGGTGAAAACTGTACATGTTTGGACAATCGTTTAGTAGAAAAACAAGTTCTTAGTGTTCATCTAAACACAGACTAGACGTTTGTAACAAGAGTGTAAGACTCTAAAAAACGTTTGTTACCTGTATTATCAATATTAAAATTGAATATTAACAATGTTACCTTTATACAATGCAGTAGATAAGTAACTAATGGTTACCGGCAGCAACACTACCGACTGATACAACATATCAGATTATGTAATGCAGTTTGATCTGAATGTAACATATGGCAGAATAGGTATAATTTCCAACAGTTTGGACACAGAATATAATCTTGGGTGGTGATTAACAATTTTATTACTAACACTGTCGATTAACATTAACCCATTGGCGACATGTGACGTATATTGCCCGTCATCATGTATACAGCGCGTAAAGACTAGTGACGGACAGTGTCCATCATAAAATTTGGGGTTTGTTCAATCGATATAATTTTCGGTTATTTCGTTCACGAAGCTATCGATAGTTTTATCGTATTATTCGATATATAACATCCGAATACAAGAAACTGAATGCAAAAACCAAACGTAACGTAAATCTAATTTTGAAAACTAACACATACAATGTAAGAACTTTATTGGTAATATTGTAACCAAACAGTAAAAAATTACCAATGTTATGAAAAAATACACATTTGTTCTTTTGTACTTCCATTCCTTTATTTGTGAATATTTCATCTTAAAAATTGTTACTGCATTATTATAAGATAATAATGTACATATATAATAATGGGTAGTAAAAAGTGGAATATAAATTTTTTATTACAAAAACACTTTAAATATAATGTTTTAAACATTTTGTTTTTTTGATTTATAACATTTTCAAACTATACATATAAATGTAGACGAATTAGCTGTAAATATTTAGCTCTAGCAAATGTATAAGCAAAGTAGTTAATGAGTAGTAATCCATCTTACCTGATACACTGTTTACTCCCAGCAAATCAGTTGAAGTGAGCTTTACAACATTTCCACTTAAATCTATTTCGTTAACCTGGAAGTCTGTATACCTGGGACAAAAATAGTTAGTTTTTCAATGATTTCAGGAGGAACATCACACAAAAATCAATAGCTATTAAAAAAATGTTATTTTAACACAGCTTATAATTTTTGTTTCCTTTGATTAATATTTAAATGTAACATATAATGAATAGATATTTTTGTGTAAAATACTTTTTTAGCTATATGGTTTTCATCAACAACTTTAAATTTTAAAGGTTAATTTAATTTTTATGTTCATATTATGTATTAAAATAATTTTCAGGATATTAATTTGTTGGTATATTTCTGCAAACTAGATTTTATCCAAAGTAAAACAAAAAAAAGAATGACCTTGATAGATTAAAAAATAACGTAATTATGAGTTGTTTACAAAACGCTTTCATTTTGTCTAAGTATGGCATGGGATTTTTGGTACATCACTTATATAATGGCCGGGGTTAGAAGGGTTAATTTGAATTGTGAAAGTAGGATTCAGGAAGATATATGAGAAATAAAGAATTAAATTATTTTTCCCGATCACCTGATTAATGAATTCAATCTATTATTCAATCATTAATTATTCTTCCATTGCAGCTGGCAACACCACACCACAACACAGGCTTGCATTGATACGTCTTTTATTATAGATAAGACAGCTGTGGCCAAAGGTATAAGTGAGTATAACTTTGGGAACTATTTATATTCTTCAAAAAACTAAGTTATTCCCTGGAAATAAAAGTGTTGCTCCAGAAAGGTGCTGGTGCATAAAATTAAAAATTATTCAAGCTCAGCCTGAGAGGCTAAAAAAGGAAGGCATTGAGATGAAGAGAATTGTAGAACAAGAAAAGAAAAAAAGAAGGAAGAGGGTGTAAGGTATGGAGCTTGAGAATATGAATAAATATAGTTATCCATAAGTTAGATTTTTTAACACAACACAATATATATATATATATATATATATATATATATATATGTGTGTGTGTGTGTATATATATGTATATATATATCATGAAGGAAAAGGTAAGAGACATTTTCAAGAATTTAACAGCTACGATCTGTATTATTAATTTATATTAAAAAATATACAACCTCATAAAATATTACAATTTATGTAAAAAAGCAAATTTTAATAAAAATTCAAAAATATGTTTTACATGTCATATTCTTTAATAATACAAAACTCATTACAATAATTCATAGACATGGATGTTTTAAACAATTTTTTAAAATCTAAAACCTTTTTTATAATTTACTTTCTCCCAAACCTTTGCAAAATCAACAAAAATCCTCTGCCTTCCCCTCCCCTGCGGGCAAAGAATCAAATTTCATTTTTTTTATTTAAATACTGTACTGTAATATCTGGTTAAATAAAATTTAAACTATAATAAAGCAATAAATTTAAAAGTTAATATTTTTGTGAACTTCTCCCTTAAAAGAAACAAACACACAAACAGAAGTTACTATTGATTTATTAATCTAAAATAATTATAGCCTACCAGCTCAGAAACAATAATTTAAAAAGATTTTGTTATGCATTAGAAACCATCCTGCCCACAGAAAAACACTTTAAAACTTAAATTTGTTAAAAAACAGGAGTATCATGACTCTAAAATAAACAAATATACAAAAAATATGACTTAGATTGCATCAGCTGATTTTTCAGATTCTGATTATAACGTGATGAAACAAAATCACGTTCATGGTTCAACTTAAGCATAAAAAACAGCTGTTATTTACTAGTACTAAAGAAATAATTAGGTTTGTGATTAGCTCACTGAAACAGGCAAATTGTGCGCTAGCTGGCTTTTCAGTTTCCATTGTTTTTTTTTTTTTTTTTTAATCTCATTTAAGCCTCAGCTATGCCGGCTTCGAAGTGCACTGGTTTTTGTTATTATTATTATTACATTTTTGGACCTCCCTGGGATTCGAACCCGATCTCTCGGTTAGAAAGCCGAGACCATAATCACTAGTCTACGGTGGAGGACAGTTCCCATTGTTATAAGATAACAAGGTACAGTAACAACATTGTTATAAGGTAAGGTCGTGGACCAGGTATCAGAAACAGCTGTTAGTCACGCAGCAAGATGAAAAAATTAGTTTAGTTATGTTTGACATACAATAAAAATTTAATTTACATAGCAGAATAATTTGTTTATGCATAAAATAAGTAACATGGAAAAAGTTGTTTTTTCTAGAATAAACTACTCACTTTTGTAATTAAATAAAAATATTTAAACCCATAACAATATTACCAAATCTTTTATACTTAACGATTTTAGATATGAGATTATATACATAGCCTAATTTACTACCCATGAAGAGACATCAAATATCATATAAAATACATGTTTAACCAATTTTGAGTACTTGGCATTTTAAAATTAAATTGGACCCCTTCTGGGAGATAAGGTTCAAAAATATAGAAGGACCAATGTGTTAAAATATCTGAATAGGTTACTACAGTTATTAATTGATTAACATTGTTTTAGTTGTAACTGTTGTGTAATTAAATTAACAAAGAATATTTTAATTTTGTTAAACAAACATTCATGGTAGTGAATTTAAATTTGAACTATGGACTGTACCTGTGTTTTATAATTACTTCAAACCCAGGACCATCTCTGATAAACTCGGTGATACCAACATCTGACTCGTGTTGACTAAGATGCAGGTCCCCAGGAAGGCGATTATCAGGCTTTACTGAATTCTCATGCAGACTGCGTTTCCCACGAAATGTTCCTGTTAATAATAAGTGCTTATTATTTACAATATGTGATATATATATATATATATATATATATATATATATATATATGTGTAGTATAAGTAGTAGTAGTAAGTAGTATGAGCAGTAAGAAAATACCATTGTATTAAGTTAGAAAAATAAAACATACTAGATAAATACTTTTATGAAATCATTGATGGAAAAATTGATTTTTCAACATTTTACTAAACATATTAACAAATTAATTATAGGTAACATCTTCTTCACTAAATTACAGAACATGTTAATCATAAGAAGCCATCTCATTTTGTTTGATCGATCAATAAACAGTAACAAGGTTAGGAATTAATTAATGTGAGAATTGGTACACTTTGGACTGAACTGATACAGATGGGTCAGTACCAAAGAGCAGCATCAGCATCCATCTCATTGTTAACCATGAAACAAAATACTGTTTCGCTGCAAATTTCACAGGGTTTAAGATTTTAAGAATGTTGCTGGGTTTATTCTCACAACCTATCTGACAGATATTAATCAGTTTATTTGTTTAATGCAGTAAACATATATATATATATATATATATATATATATATATATATATATATATATATATATATACACTTCTAAAGGAACATCATGACAAAACTGAAAGATTTACTTACCCTTTGTAGGACTCTTGATTGAAAACAGTCAAAAACTCAAATTTTCACTATTCTGTTGTTACTTTAGTTAATAAATTATTAATTTATTAAGTTAAATTTTATTGATAGACGAGGTTTGTCCAAAAAGTATTCGACCGCCGACCAGTAGGCGGCCGCGGCGTAACCGACCGGCTCGAACCGGTTATTGGAGGGGAGGGGCAAGCCTACTCCTTCCCATAATAGGCATTGAATACGATCCGGTCACTCAGTGAGTCACAGCGCTCTGTTCCGTACAGTACTGCCGTGTGTGTGCGTCACATTTCAATATGACTGAAAGTGTTGAGCAGGGCATTTGCGTTAAATTTTGCCAAAAACTTGGCCATTCAGCATCAGAGACGATTACTATGATACGGAAAGTTTATGGTGACGTGTCTATGGGCGATACACAAATAAAAGAGTAGTTTAGGCGGTTTAAAAATGGCCGCATATCAGTAGAGAGTGATGACCGATCTGGTAGGCCTTCAACGGCCAGAAACGCTGAAAATGTTGAACGTGTTCGTGCAGCAATTAATGAAAACTGTCGATTGATTGTCCGAGAGCTGGAAGAAGATTTAGGAATACCAAAATCATCAGTTTGTAACATTTTACACAAAGATTTAAAAATGAACCGTGTTTCAGCAAAATTTGTTCCTCGGCTGCTGACAGAAGACCAAAGGAACTGTCGACTTGAAATTACACAGAGCAATCTGGATTTGATAAAAAGTGACCCAGGGCTAAATAAAAAAGTTATTACTGGTGATGAGTCATAGGTTTATGGCTACGACCCTGAAACAAAGGCTTAATCTTCACAGTGGAAAACTAGCGAAGAGCAACGGCCGAAAAAAGCAAGACAAAGTTGAAGCAATGTCAAGACAATGCTAACAATTTTTTTGACCAGGACGGCGTTGTTCATCACGAATATGCTCCAAGAGGCCAGACAGTGAATAAAGAGCTAAGAGATGTAGTGCGAAGGAAACGACCTGAACTGTGGACAAGCCGTGACTGGATCCTGCACCACAACAACGCACCAGCTCATTCCTCAAATCTTATTCAGCGTTATTTAGTCAAATACGACATCAACCAACTACGACAGCCTCCCTACAGTCCTGACATTGCTCCTTGTAACTTCTGGCCATTTCCGAAATTAAAAATTCCTTTAAAGGGAAAAAAGATTTGACGATGTTGAACAAATAAAACAAAATGCAACAAAGGACCTGTTAGCCATTCCGCAAAATGAATTTAAGGAGTGTTTCCGGAAGTGGGAGGAGCGTTGGAATAAGGTAGTGGCTTGTGGAGGGGAGTACTTTGAAGGCCCGGACCAGATTGCCGCTGCCGAAGAATAACATCAGTTCATGCCAGACGTCAAGGTCGGATACTTTTTGGACACACCTCGTACTTATTCTAATAATTATTGTTAACCAACTAGCTTTGCATTGTAGAGAATTAGTCAGAAAGGCGGAAATCAAGCTAATACTTTAAACTATTTCGATATCTCAGATGTTTATGATAAATACAATAAAGATTATTTATAAGGCTACAGAGAACTATGAATTGCTGATAAGAATAACATACAAGCGTGGTGTCCTCTAGTTAATTTCTTTTTACTTTTGATATAAATGTTAAATATATATATATACAATACGAAAACAAGAAGAATTTAGATTGTAATTCTAATCTAAGAGTTCAACTTATTGATATCAGATTTACAATCTGAACAATCACAACCTAGAGTGAAATTATAGGACACATTTTGTAGGTACCTAATTATTATAAATGTGATTATTACTTCAGCAATACTTGCATGTAATACAAGTAGTTACTTTATGAGCAGTAAGAAAACACACTTTTATTGAGTTAGCAAAATAAAGAAAACATACTTCATTAATTAACATTATATTTTTCAAATAGCATATTAATAATCGGTCCCTCTATTAATAATTATAATCACTCCTAATTCTTTTAACCATGATAAAATGTTTAACACAAACTCCTTAGAACGTTGTAGTTGTGAAAGAAAATAGCTTGGCTAGTAAGGAGAATACATTTTTACTATATACATTTAATCTTGTGACTTTGTGTTGGTACTTAAATTTTAAGAGTAATTTACATTAAAAATCTTACTAGAAGGAAGACGCTATGCAGTAAACACCCTTCAATGTGTGCAGCTCCGTATAGCCTCTTACTTCCATACTTTTGTGACAAATCTAATGAAAAGTACTAACTTAACCTGTTTGGTTTATATCTAGCTTAGATTGAGTTTATGAACACATTCCGTATTTGCAGAGTTACATTTTAATGTATTAATGTTCAACATATATCCATGATATCAAAATATGGAATGTTTAATATTCATCCAATATGAAAAATTTGTCCTGTCACCAACAAAACTAAAGTAAAATAAGTCAAGATAGTCTATGTGAGCAACTAACTCAAAGCTAAATATAACAATAGATCTGTATTAAAACTTACTCCTCTCATTGATAACACCATCTCTTTTCTCAAATTCTCTTTCTGATGAGTTGTTGTTTGAACCTTTAGATGTCTGGAATACAGTTCCTGAAGTTGTTGGTAATGTATCATTTTCAGCAGAAGTTGTAGTTGGTGTGTGTTCTTTTTCCTTTTTCAACTGCCTGAATCTTGCCAGTACAGAAAAAGGTTTATCTTCTGATTTAGGTGGAGAATTTTCCTCCATGATTCTGGAAAAATTATAAATCTGTATTAATACAAACCCGACATAAAATTCAAATTTAGTATAAAATTAATTTGACGAGATAAACAAAGAGCTAATAACCCTACAACTATTTATGAATATATTTTTTATAGATCCTTTATGAGTATACCATTGTTAAAAATACAAGATCTGTGTTAGTTTTAAAACACAACCAAAAATTTAGAATGAACACTTATAAATATATTACATTAACTAAACATTCCAATCTGCAAATTTCTGCAAAACTCAAACCAAACCAAATTGTTATTCCACTTATTTCAGTTTGTTAATCAAACTAAGCAATTCGTACAACTCTGTTTCTCATTCATATTTGTTGCAATAAAAATATGAATACCTGCACCAAACTTTAATTTGGATTATAAAGTTAGCTAGATTATTAATGGAATTTAGCAAATACTATACTATATATGAAGGTCGTTTGGAAAGTAAGTGAGTAACTTTATCAAATAAACAATTTTGTGTTACTTTTATAGCTATTTTTATTACATACTAGCGGCTTCACACGAAATCTTTAGAACCGAAGTCCTTATATTACTTAGTAAAAGCAATTATGATGAAATATGATGGGAGTCCTATAAAAATGTTAAAACGTAAGTAGGCATACATCAGGTAGATATTATTTAAATTCATGGTAAATAGTATCAGAGTTTAACTTAATTATTATATCATGTTAGGCATGTGTAGGAGCATTTCTGGTTCTAATTAATTATATACATAACGTCACAGCTGAATCTGCCTTGTCATCCCGATCAAGAAAACACAAATCTCGGATCACACAGGTCTCGGAAACTTACTTTAGTCAAAAAACGTATATTTCCAGTCCTTGTCATATATTTCTGGTCTAAGATATTTCCAATACAATAGTAGTTTGTCTTGTTGTTCTGATGAAGGAAAAATATATATACTTACGTAGGACTGAGATGCTTACTTCGGTTAAAAAGTGCCTACATAAGACCGTTTAAATTCACTTACCTACTATGTCACAGTTTAGCTTACCATATTGCCCCAATCAAAATACTATATACGTTAGATTATCTAGTTCTCGGAAATCTATTTTGGTCAAAACCGTGTTGACATAGTTGAGTTTGCCTTGTCCTGATGAAGAAAATACACACATAAGTAGGACTGAAAAGCCTATTACGACCTAGGGGGAAGTCCTACCTACTTCTTATGTACTTACGGTATAAGGGATACATCCTTATTAAGGTTATGCAACATTCTAAAATCATTGTTATTAAAGTTTTGCGTTACACTTGTTTTTTGGACTGTAAAAAGGGAAAGAATGAATCGTTGAGGCATGTTAGTATTCATTTCTGTTTTTCCATAAGCCATTGTTAAAATGTAATATCATAATGTCAAGGAAGCCCATCAGTTTAAAGTAACTTATGTGAAAACATTCATCACTTTGTTCATTGAGGTTAGTTTTATAACAGTATTTAATGCATTAGATGATTTTAATTCGTCACTGACGCAATCTGGAGTAAAATTTATATATTAATGTTTTATTTACTATCTGCATTACACTACCGATCAAGCACTGTTTACTTATTATTACTGTCAACAGCTGTTTAGGGCCAGTTTAATTTGAATTATGAAACTACTAAAAACTACAATTTTTTCTGAATTCAAAAATATTCCAGGTAACTTTTCTTCATAAAAACCTTCCTCGGATTTCAATGGACGTTTTACAAAAAGAATTAACCGAATTGGTCCAGTCATTATCGAGATTAGCGCTTAAACCAACACATTTCGCCATTCATTTTTATTTATAAGATATATGAAAAAATAACTCTTAACTATTTTTCAACATACATTCACATTTAAGCACTTATAATATCTAGGTAAAAGTTTTTCAATACCTAATAAAATTCTCCCGCCTATACACCTGACCAATCGCAGTGATTTTCACCGATGACATGTGACCCTACTTCATTGATTATCCTTTTTGTTTGACATTGACAAAAGAAACCCATGTTTCTTCACCAGTGACTATGTGTTTTAAGAAATATGCCACCTTTTTCATGGTACCTAATAAGACATTTTGGAGCATATCCCCTTTTCTTTGATTTCAGTTCAAGAGTTTTTGATATCTATGGAAAATACTTTGATAGATCAGTGATTGTGAACCTTTGATTTTCCTATCCTTATGATTGATATGTTTGATAAGGTCATCAGTATCCACAGGCGATTGGCCACTTTGCTTTTCGTTTTGAACATCAATTCATTCTTCATAAAACAACTGGCACCATTATTAACTGTAGTATAGCTCATAATGTCTTCTTCATACAAAAATACAATTAATGATGAATTACCTTTTCTTTACCCATGAAATCTAATTACGCTATGTACTTCCATTTATGTATTATGTAGTTGGGGGCCATTTTGAAACTTGTTTAGCAAAACCACCTTTACTATGACCCAAACACAAAAAATGTGAATACCACCAGCTCTCTGAAGTATATTGTTATTAGTAGTAGTAATAGTTGATGTAAATAGGGATATGCAATGTCTATCTTACAAATATAAATGACCCATGTGGACATCAATGATTGTATACATTACCAAAGAGACAATGTTTGAGAACCACCTTGAGCTAGTAGTACCGGTCCTGTGTATCTAATTCTATACTTTAGTATTTTGCTACCTTTATTTTTTACTTTAAAATACATATTATTTTTTCCAATCCATAACATATAGCCACATGCATGATATTTGGATTAAAAATGTAACTAAACAGCATGTAACTGATTTAACCCAGTCACTGCAAATTCTCAGTCGATGTCCAGGAGACATTACCACACATGGGGTGAATGTGTTAAATAAATGCATACTTAACTAATTGTAGTAGACATTATGGCTAGGCAGTATAATAAGCGGCCACCATGACAGTCAAATCATCAATATATATGATTATCTAAGCTACAGAAAATAAAAATCCAAAATTTAAACCGAATTCCTTCACAAGTATTCAAAATAATAATATAGTTCAATATGTTTTTATACAAAGGAATAATTTAATTACTAATTCAAAACTAATATGTACCTGATTAGGTAAATGTAATAAACAAATTAGTGTAAAGGACAAATGTGTGTGACACAAATAACGGAAATTCATCGCCATTGTACTTGTGGCAATTACTCAAATACCAAACAAATGATTTTATTTTGTTTGAATTGATTTTAATCAATAGGCATATTGGGTACTTTGGTAGTATACTGAGACCACTCAGTCCCTATCTACTACTTGTTATTACGCAATATAAGTAGGTTTAGATCGGGTTATCACAAACATATTACTAGTAGTACCAAAATTAAAGTTAACCTTTATGAGCGCTCACGTGATCTGAACTTTAATTTGGGTACTATCTCAAGGGGTTTTTTTTCACCATGAGTGCTGGGTGGAACAACTGAAGTCCGTACTGATAGTCAGGGAATTGATCAGATCACGTGCCAGCTGGGCCAACGTGATCTGACATCAAAAGTTGTCAATCTGGGACTTCATCTGAGGTTGGGAAAGTACCGATTAGAAATGCCCCTGGCCATCAGTGTGAGCTTCAGTGGTGTCTTTGTCGCCACTTCGCATTTCTGGCCAATAAGGAAAACATCCCTTGAGATGGGTCTGTCCAATAAGTATGAAAACTGGTTCACTGTATCCTCAACTCCTTGACTTGATTTTCGTGGTTGTCACTTATCATACTGCATCCAACAATATCAGGGTTGCTACAGGAGTCCAATAATGAAATTCCCTGACTTTTCCCTGATTTCCAGACCAAATTTTTCATTTTTCCCTGACTTTTTTCGACGCAATCCCCAGGGTTTTTGGCTGCCTGCTTCATGCGTCGCGTCGTCTGCAGGCTTGGACTCGGCGCGGCGGCAGTAAGTTTATTTGTGTAAAGGGATTTTATATTTTTCCCTGACCAACGTCGAAATTCCCTGCCTTTTCCCTGACTTGAGACCAGATTCCCTGACTTTTCCCTGATTTCCAGTCCTGTTTTTTTTTCCCTGACTTCCCTGACCTGTAGCATCCCTGAATATTAATATTTTCACTGACAACACCCTTAAATAGTCTGCTGTTTAACATATTGATTGTGGCCGCATGTGGTGCACACTCTCAGTGTGGATTGTTTGTCTCACTAGTGAAAAACCGCAGTGAAGGTGTTATTATAGGTAGACCGTTTACAAAAAGACCTTGGGTGATTTGAGTTCACACAGGGTGGGGTAAATATCCCTTCGACGCTGTGATGCCACCCTCTCTCAGTATCCCCAACACTACTCAGCATTCGCTCTATTGGATCATCTGATTGATCAGGCTCAGTCGGTCTCGTTCACTGCTGTGATTTTGAACGACTGAATGTAATGACCGAGTGAATAAAAGGATCCACTTGTAAAAAAGTGTCCGAATACAGGAAGAAACAGCGTATTGTACAGTGAATGGATAGATAAATAACAATAAATGTATTGTTTCAGCAATCTAGTAAATGTAAATAGATCTATTAAAGCTTATAAAAAAATGTAATTGTAAGTTATCAGATACATTACTAAATATTTTAAATGTTAATACTTATAATCAATGGACTTGGTTGATTGATATGCCTTTGATATATCATAAGTAAGGTTATTCCCTTACAAACGTTTTATTAAAAATTAAACAGACATATTGCTTGTTTGAAAATAAATTAATTTTAATAAATAACAACACATTTTATATCCAACCGATTAACTTCCATCACTTTTCATAATACCCAGACTCCCTATTCCTACTATTGAGTTATATGATTACGGTTTTATTCTTAATCGGTTAGCTGTGAACAAAAGGAACGACTGAACAATTTTGGGGTCCTAATGTACCTGACTTTATGTTTTAGTTAGTTCCATATGATGTTAAGCTATTTTTCATGGATAAGGGTTTTTAAATTAACTTAGTTACATTATTGTAAGTTTTAATGATCATTAAAAATAATATATCTGATTTGGAAAAATATGAAATTGATTCAGTTGGCAGAAAAAGTGAACGAAACGTTCAAGGTGACGGGTCTTTTCAAACACTCTGATCCGGACCACTCGTTCCCTTGAATGAACCATTCGAATTGAACGAATCACAGCAGTGAACGAGACCGAATGACACATCTCTATTGGCCACTGCCACTCATCGATGCTGCCACTGTGCAGATACCCTCACAATAAAATGCAAGCTCCCTGGATACATCCATGGCTACATTAATCTGTTCAATTAATATTTTAGGTAATTGTCACATTAATGGCCGGAGCGGCTAAATACGAGTTTCGCGTTATTAACTTATTGGAATCGCCCTACATAACAAAACAATATAAGGTTTGACAGGGTGGAAATGAGAAATAACGAAGTTCTAGAACATCAAAAATGGAACAACTGTTCAAGCGTGGAGCAATATTTCCATGTTCTACATCCACATCGGGCATCACGTGACCTTGTGTGACCATGATTCAACCTCGTGATGACGTCATCGGATGCAGCGCCATCTTTGCAAACGTAAATGAAAAATAATACTGAAATGAGCAGAATTTTGATCCAAATGAACAATGTTTTTCTTAAATTTTGAGCTACAAATTAATTAGTTGTTATCAAGTTGAGACGAGTGCCTCCAGCCATCAGCGCGGGCTTCGGCAGCACCTTCGTCAACGAAAGAAAAACATCCCTCGAGATAGTACCTATCAGTAAAATATCAAATTCTAGAGGGGCTGATCAGAAATATAAATATATAAAAGGCAATTATGTACCGTGTAAAAAACTTAATAAATCATAAATACCCCTAATATGAATACGTATATAAATGGACATTAATAGAGGACACTTACCATTAGTGTGTTCCACAGAATGTACAGAAACTAAATAATCTCGTTTCGGTCGAAACTAGTGGATGGTTGACCCATGACCATCATGCACTCACTCGATCCAAACTACAGTACACGATATCTAGTGAAGCACTGTCTTCTGCCCCAGAGCGCTCAGATAACAGATACGCTATCAGTCCCACCCACAGATAATATTTACAGATATACAGAAACAGCATACAAACAGAACATTAAAACACCCATTTAGGACCGTTGTTCCAAAAATGGAACATTAAAATAATAATTTCCCAATAACGGGATTTCCCTCAGAGAAGGGAATTTTTCTCCCTAAAGTGTTGTGTTGACTATACTGTAGCAGGTTTTGAAACAGTGGACGCATACATGACTGATTTCTGTTGTCTGTCTTCTTCCACATGTGATCACTTATTTTCACCATGTCATCAAGTGAAACGTAAGTATATATAACTACATAATTGTTTTGTGTAATTATATGAGATTGGTTTTCTTTATGTTTTATAGAGGCATTGAAACATTATATGTACTAATTTTAGTCAAAGTTTTAGGTTATCGTAAACTCTAGCGTTCCAATAATGGAACAGCGGTCACGAGAGGGCACGTGTACATAAAATGTAAAGTTTCGGTTCTATTTGTGTTTTTATAAACATTACACTTTTTTATCTTATCAATATCATGCCTATTTATCACTAGGTGATATATAAACAAGTAGGCCTAGGCTTCTACTAGTTTTTCTTTGCATTGTTTTTGTTACCAACTAATTTCATTTATTTCCTTACAAGAAATTTATACGTACTGAACTTTTTAGGTATTTCTTGGATGAAATTCTGAACCTTATTGAGTCCGACAGCCACGTGTTGAGCGCCAGAGTGTATATCAACCCACCAACAAACGTAAACGACTCAGATGAGGACAGCGGCGAAGAAGATGAGGTGGACCTAAATCGGCTAACAAGACACCAGCTTCTAGCCGATGCTGAAGCAAGAGTAACTTTGGTGAACGAGAATGAGGTAAACTCTGAAGTAATTTCCATTAGTGAAGCAGTTACAAATCAGGCCATAGCACCCCCTGACAATGCAGCTCGTTCGCCTGTCAACAGTTCTGATTGTACACCGTCTGCAAATAGTTCTGTTACTTCAGTAAACCAAGCACTTGAATCTGAAAAGCCTCCTACAAAAAAGAAAAAGCCAAATGAACGCAGATGGGAAAAAAGGATATTCCTCCATTTTCTGAGAAGGAATGGGAAGTTCCTTTCTGGCTTCACAACAATGAAAAAACACCCGTTGAGTTATTTGAAATGTTCTATGATGACGATGTCATCAAACTTATCTGTGACTATACTAACCAGTATGCTGCTTCCAAGGGGCTACCATCTGGACATACAATCGAAGATATTCGTTGTTTCATAGGAATTTTATTAGTGTCCGGGTACTGTCAAGTCCCTCGGGTAAAAATGTATTGGGAGATGAAGGATGATGCTTGGAACAAGGGTATTGCGGAAGCAATGCCAAGAAACAAATTCCTAAACATAATGAGATGTTTACATGTATGCAACAATAATGATCTGGACCCAAATACAAAATTTGCTAAGGTCTCCCCACTTTGGAAGATGCTAAATAAGCGTTGGTTAAAGTATTTTGCGGGTGATGTAAATCTTAGTGTAGACGAATCCATGATACCTTATTATGGCCGTCACAGTACAAAACAACACATACACGGAAAACCTATTCGGTTTGGGTACAAGGCATGGTGCCTTTGTACAAGATTTGGTTACCTAGTCCAAGGCAATCTATATGAAGGAGCAAATACAGGGAATAAATACCCAGAAGTAGGTGTGGGAGTTTCCGTTGTCCTTAACCTTTGTGAAAAACTTCCTCAAAGACCAGACGGGTACAATTTGTATTTTGACAATTTTTTTACGTCCGTGGTTCTTTTAGAAAAACTAGCAGAGGAAGGTCACAATGCCACAGGCACTACCCGTGCCAACCGCGTGGAGAAAGCACCACTTTCAGATGTAAAGAGCATGTCAAAGATGCCAAGAGGATCAAATTACTGAAAAAGATTCCAATGTTACTTTAGTGCGTTACAATGATAACAACGTTGTCACCGTGGCGTCAACAGCATGTGGAGTCGAGCCTGTTGGTAAAGTTCGTCGCTGGAGTGCTGCTGAGAAGAAACATACAAGTGTCAACCAACCATCCTGTGTTGTAATGTACAATCAGTACATGGGCGGCGTAGACAGACTCGATGAAAATGTGTCAAAACTGCGAATTGGAATTCGTGGCAAAAAGTGGTATTGGCAGTTGCTCATGTTTCCAATAAATGTATCGATTAACAATGCCTGGATTCTTTTCTGTTGGACAAATACCTACAATCAGGACTATTTTTTTCGGTGAAATTATGTTAACTTGTGTTAGTATGCAAAAAATTACGGCGATCGGTGCGGTAGTAGCTGATCTTAATATTTACCTATTTATTTTTTTATAGTATGCTAGCTAAATTATTTCAAGTAGGCTAAATATCATCAATGATGTTTTAGTAAAATATGTGTTAAACCTTCATATCCATTAAGATGTTATGATTCAAGAACATGACAATCTTTAAATGATAGTAAGTATCGCCTTTAGAATACAGAAGATTAATGACAATACTTAGTTATTAATACTACACAGAATATGTCAATAATGACAACGTGGTATACCAGAAGAACTGGCCTAATTTGCTGTCATATTTTGTTAAAAACTAACCATATTGACTAACTAATACCCTTATAATAAATTCCATATCATGCTTAGAAAATAATGTTATAAACACGTGAATAGTGGTAATTTAATTCATTTTGATACTTGAAATGTCTCAAAGAGAGCATTGAATGGGTCTACGATCTGTGATTTTTATGAGCCTAGCTACGAATAATGACCAGTAAGGTCTAATAAAAATGAACCTACGACTAAATATTAATAAACATAACTATGTAGAATAACATACCCACAAAATGCACAATTACAAGAAAAACAACGTCGAACGCCGAGAGAAATGCGTAACGTAACCTCAAAACAACTTGTTTACAATCACATGGGCAGATCCGATCGCCAGCCGTCTCCCGAGTCCCGACTGACGGTCCAGTGTAGCCATCATAAAAAAACATATCATTCCACCCTAAACTGTATGTACTCCTGTTTCGACAAAAAATATTGTACAATATATTGCTCGTAATCATTTACTCATGTTATAAACAACTAGGATTTGGAATAAGACAGTTGGTGATGAGGGTATTACAAATGGAGCTGCAGATACTTTCCTTCCTCGTTCGATGGCTTTGGAGATCCTCCCCTGGCTCATCTGTCGTAGCCCCGACGCGACCTTACCTGAGTGGTAAGTCATTAGGTGGATCGTGCTTTTAAATGCCGGGGTTAAACAAGGCAACTCAAACAAGGATTCCCTCCCTTTATGGAACTACTTTATATGATTCAAGTAATCTAGTGATAGTTCATTGTTAAACATTACACATTTCTCACCCTACTAACAGTTGCCTGTTGCCTGAATTAAAAGCTACATCTAGTTGATACACAGAAATATTATGCCAACTAAGTTAGATTTTCTTGGATAAACGTTTGAAGGAGTCTGAAAATTAGATACAAAATAGTATTCATCAATTTGCATTGTTTAGCGATGGCTAAGGATGCGATACGAATTTACTTGCTAATCCCTCTGCTAGAATGTTGGAGCCATGAGAATGCCCACAAATGTGCAGGTTATACAGGAAATGTGTGAGCAAAACTACGAGATAGGTACTAGATAGTATGCCCATAGACAGAAAATGTTCTCGTGTGTGTGGAAATAAGAGTATTAGTACCCACGCCTTGGCCAGTTAAGTTATTACGTTTGTCTCATAAGGTTTATAATCTGTTCTTTGGAAGCGTAGTTTAATGTTTTTTTATTATTAAAGGGAATTTTCGAAGATATTCTGGTAGTAAGATTCATCTCCAATCTGTATCGGAGCGTGATAGCGTTATCTCTAGGCTGTGTAATAGTTTTCATCATCTGTTGCTGTATCTGTTGAATTGTAGAATGATTTTCATTGTAAAAAGTGGTAACTGGAAAATCGCCATAGGACTTAGCTCAAAAGGAGGTGGATTTAATCTTAATTTTTGAAAATGCCTCAGTGAAATACTTTGACGACATTCAGGATGCTAAGAATGTCACAAAGGACATTCATTGAGGATTTTCTTAATGTTTAGAAAAGACAATTTATTAGCACGTCTACTTCACGTTAATTCGTTGGATATCAATAAGGCGTTTGACACAGTGAGTTACTTACCATAGTTAAAATGTTGAAAGAGTTAGGGGATAGACATATCTACGTGGGAATCGTTGATACAAATATTCAAGGTATATTTTAACTTGCGTTAAACTGAAAGTATACTCGTGGTTGAACTGTATACTTCATATCCATTGTTATGTTTTAATGTTTAAAGCATAATGACGAACGGTACAATACAATATATATATATATATATATATATATATATATATATATATATATATATATATATATATACGCTTAATCATTTTTCGAAATGACGAGTCCATTTGCAAGCTCTAGGGGTTACTGAATACAATACAACCACTGTTGCTTTCACACTTCTCGAGCTTCGACCGAGAAAGACAGCGAGTAATGACAATTTCAGTCAAGGCATGTTGGCATAGTTTTTTGGGAATGTTAACAGTTTTTGTTCCACATGGCCTTGTGGACATCTGTTGTCTCTAACCGCGAGAGAGTTTAAAATTGTTCGATCAGATATCGTCCCCTCTTTATTAATTTATCATTATATCAATTTTGTTTTATAACCACGGTTTTTGATAAGTTCCAAGTCATAGTTACAGGCATAGAAACTACAGTTAATAATGATAATCAGTTAATACATAAATTTAAGTTAACATTTAGGTACAAAAATTCAATTCTTGACTTTTGATTTAAGTTATGTAACTAGTTACATCTTGAAATAAAAACAGCTACAAATGTGATGTTTGACAAATCTTGAATGTCATCGTTCAAGCTTTTTACATTTTGCATGGAGTTTTCGAGGTTATTTGAACATGAGCTTACCATTTACTTAGTATTATTATTTATTTATATTTTATTTATGTGATTGATATACACATAAAATGAAATTTTTTGTTGTGAAAAATACATGTTTTTAAGCCATGCGAACTTAAAATTAAATATTTAAAAGACAACGATATTTCTTTTTTTTCTTTTTACTTTTTTTGGTATATACGGATTTTACGGACATGTCATTTTAATCAACTAAACAGATTACTGCGTATAGCTTCCAATATATCAGAAGTTCGAGGCCAGATGGTGGTAAGTTAATTGTATTATTTTAATAGGTTGAGCACCTATAAAACACGTTTGATAAACATTTAATGTTTTATGTCAGACAATTTTGGTAGAAACAATACTGAGAAGTGTAACAATAACAGCAAGTGGAATTCAATCACTTATAAGAAATAATAGACTTTAGGGTAGTATAATCAGCAAATTAATGGCTGATGTTGTACTTTTATTCTTTCGTTACTGCTATATTCTATTGGCCCCCATTATTGTCAAAAGTAATAATTATTTGCCTAAAGCTATGATAAGGCAAATTAGCCGTTAGGAGTATGTTAGCAACCTTGAGAGTCTCGTGGTCAACTACATCAAATGCCTTAATTAAATTGGGAAAGAGAGTAAATAATGCTCATTTTTCTCAACGAAAACAGATTTGCAAACAAATGATGAAACAAAGGAAATTATAAAGTGATTATTATAAAAGTAAAAATTAAATTAACATATATTATTGGTTTCAGAAAGTATTATACTATGGTAAAACGTTTTAAGTAATGTGCTTTAGCACAGTACTGCATAGTAGATTGTATGTTATGCAGGAATGAGCAATTTTCACAAATATTTTTTTTTTTAATTGAGAAATATATTTTAGTTTGAAGCTATACGTTAAAGTTTTTATTTTTTATAATAGTAATAGCTTAAATAATTTTCAAATCAGCTGGGAAAACACTCTTAAAAATAGAGAAACTGAACAAGAAAGTCAAGATAAAGGATAGCACAAAACGTATATTATTTTATTCAGGCATTCACGAGAATCACAATCACAGCAGTATAGGCTACAGTGGGATACAAGAACAAGAATGTCGATGTCGGCTCTTTCATCGGCACTGCGTAGTGTCACCTGAAACAATAGGTCAGGAGAGTGATGGTCAGGAGTGGGAAGGGATAAAGGCAAGCGCGTCCGGCCCTATGTTTTGGTCCTAGACCTTAGTGTCAGGAAATTTGTCGGTATCCTAGTTATTTTTTTTAAATATTGGTACCCAAAGTGGTCTAACCTCAACCGAAAGTTGGTTTAGCGGTTGGACTGCTAATTTTATGTCTTAATAAGTTTACGTTAAAAAATTCTCCTTACAGTTTATTATGTTCGCTCCCATATTTTGTTATAATTAATCAGACCAGCAATGTTGAGCAATTTGAGACTTTTCCACTAGTCCTTATTTCGTATTTTCTTTCATTCTTACATTTAGTGGTCTTTTTTCTCGCCTATGTATTCCCTATTACAAGAACATATTATACTGTAAATGTAGTTTTTTAGTCCTGTGTGCCATTTTTTGATTTGGTTTTTACGAGACTTTGCTTAAGAGTGTTTTGTGTTCTGAAAGCGGTTATAATATTATATTTTCTGCTTACTCTTCTTATATAATGTTTCCTATAATCCCGGCACATTAGGGATCGACATGTATGTAATTGTTTTTATTCTCTGACTCTTGGATTTTTCACTTGGAAACATTCAATTGTATCTTGATAGTAAAATCCCTTTGAAAACCCAACTTTATTTAAAAAGTGCTGTAATAATTTTCATCCCACCGCCTTTATCATAAAAAAGGCTTCGTAAAATGTCTTGGGAATGTTGAGATGACAAAATCACTCTATAATTTCATTTTTTTTGTTTGTTATTGACGATGGAAGGTTTGAAAGGATAATAGGATTTCGGAAATTGTCATCGTTATAAGTTACAAAATGTATAACATTCGTTTTGAGGATTGAAATTTATCCTCTTTATAAGGTGAAAAAGTGTAAGTGTCAATTGGTTCGATTATGGCTGTGGCTGTCAAAAGCTAATCAAACAGGATCTTCTCATTACTGCGTGAATGTACATTAAAAGACGCCTCTACGGATTTCTTAAACTCTTACTTGATACCTGGTAGGCTCCGTAGTTTGTATAAGTCATCAACACCCTTCGTTACAGCATAGCGACGTTCCATTCCGAATAGGTCAAAAAGCGTACTGCTTGCGCTCGGTATGTCGTTATTCATGACGTATATTGGGGAACAACAGAGCTAAAGTTTATTACCCAAAGAACAGGGTTTGAATCTTGGTTCGGGCATGGATACTAAATATAGTAATCATCTAACCCAAGCCTGAAATAATATTAGAAACCGCTCCGAGCAATAGTTTCAGATCATCTATCAACAAAAAATTTTTAAGTATCTAGCCTACTGTAGAAGAAGTAATGAGCTACAATATTAGGCAGTTCGGTATTTAACAGTTTTTAAGTTAGACTGAGTCCAATGTCTTTTACTTTGAAATTCCGGGTCGATATTATGTTCAGTTTGTTCACGTTCAAATCAATTGTCTTGCGATAAGTATGTGATCACGATAAGAGGGACGTGACATTTACATGTCCAGTGCCGTTGTGGTCCCCATTTTTCAGAAACGCTGATACTCACTGATCAACACTGATCACAAAATCAAGATTATCATGTCCATTCAACGACAGTGGCATACGATTCAACACTAAAATAGAAAGCCCTGAATCGATCGATGTAAAGAATTATATTGTGTAAAGCGGCAACGATCTGAGAGCCATAAACAGGAGATAATTAAATGGAGTTTCTCTTTCGAATGATTTTAATGATGCAAATGTGGCGCTTAGAATCAATATAACAGGTGATCAAATTTTATTCTTTTTACTGATACAACGTAAATCGTATGTCCTGTCGTGCTCGATCACTTGGTGCTAGATTTGATCGACTCAGAGCGCAAAGTTCTTGATGAGTTTAAGCCTAACATCTTAACTGTTGTGGTTTCTTCTTTGAGGCAGCTCTATACTCTTCAGTATATGGAATGTAATTATTATCAGAGCTCCAAGATACGTCAACTCATCACACGTGTTGATGCCGAATGAGTTGTCAACGGTAATTTTTTATTTTATTATTATTTTCTTATTTATACAATAATTAACCTTCAATTCTGTTTTTATTGCTAGCAAATTAAAATAATAATTCGGAATTTTCAGTAGTGTGATTTAAGCGAGATTAAAAATATAGAAGCCCCCAACCCTTACAAACTTTAAACAATATACAATAATTATTGAACTTGTTTATACAGCAGTTAAATGTCTGCAATGTATGACACTGCTCCTTATCAGTACAACATAGTGGGATCTGACAAGTACATGGGTAAAAAATTAAGCTAACACTAATCAAAAACCAGGTTATTATTATTACCAAACATCTTATAGCACACAATTTGAAACACTTAGTTTAAAATAGGCACTTTTAAACTTTTAAGGACAACTTTTATTATTTATTACAATATTTAACATAGTCGAATAAAAATTAAATATGTTGTAACAGTAATCCGGCGTAAACGTTCACTTCGTAATCCATAAATCTATAGTGTTCCGTCCTTTGTAAATTGGAAGCATTTGTTTTATTTGTGACAATCTTGATTATTTAGTTATTCTTGAACAGATGAAAACTTAATTGTTCCTAGGTTTTTGAGCACCCTGAGAGTTAAATATTTGTTTCACTTAGGTTATTACTTTTTTATATTATTTTCAGTTTTGTTTTTTTTTATCCGTTGGTGAGTGATGTAAGTATAAGTGTTCAATTCTTGTATCCAACACCACAGCGCGCGCTTTAAGGAGTCTGCCACATTCAGTGTTAAACCACTATAAGGCCTACAATAACTAACATGTAAACATGGCCTAATAACATGTATTTATACATGTAGACAACTCCTGCACACAGGATCTGCACCCTATAAAAAAACTGTTATTATGGAATTTGCAATTGCCAAAAATATATTTGAAATTTCTTTGGGCAATAACTTGACAACATTTCCAACGTGGTTTTTAGAGAAAACAATTATTATAAAGCTCATTCTCTCCTATCGACTACTACCCCCATGTAAACAAGTGCCTGGCCGTCTGGCCGAAGTTCCTCACCCCCTTTCGTTTCCCACCCTTAAAAAGATCGCGTTTGGCTTACAGCCCATATATTTGTAAATATTAATTGTAGAAGAATAATTGTTAAGGCTAATTTGTGTCTAAATAAATTCCATACAAATAAGATCATGTTTCTTATACTGCCAAACCTAATAGTTTAAATGATACTACCAGAACGTTTGAATTTTTGTGTCCAAGTTCCTTTTTTCATGTATTTTTTACAATAACTTTCTAATTTTGTACAACTTGACAAAAATCTACGGATACTAGTTACAGCACAATTTATAAGCTTACCAAAAATATGAGCATTTCTATAGTTTTTTAACATTAAAAGTTAAGTTTGTAAAGCATAGACAATAAATTTAAACACGCAACGAGGCGACCGAAACCTTATGGTAGTCTGACCGGCAGTGGACGGTATATCGAAATGTATTTTTATATCTTATAGCATATCTTAAATTAACTGCTTCTATTCGTAACGCTAACATTTTATAAATAAACTTGTTAACAAAAACACTGATAAATAAAATTTATGTATTCTTAATATAAATTTTACTTCTGTACTTACTTGTATATTTATATCTCCATAAATTAAAAAATTAATAATTTTATATTAATTGCAATATTATTATTTTTACAACATTTAATTTTGACCTCTGACCGTATAGAACGAATGCATGATAACCAATTTTGAGTTTGTCAAAAAACCTATTTTCTTACTATGTACAGAGGATAAAACAAACACAGAAATATAATCCAAAACTTTAACATGCATCATTTTTGTATGAGTTCTCTGTGCAACTCTGAATAAAATTGTACCGTTGAAACTAACACACCACATTCTTATTTGTATACTTTAGTTTCTTATGATTTTTAGACTTTTCTGCACTTCAGTATAATCTATGTACGTAATATATGGTATACAATATATTGATTCTCTATATGATTCTGAATGAACAGAATATAATGTGTTATTTTTCAAGATCACAACCCCATTCGTTTGCTGTCAAGTTCTATGCCACTTATTAATCTGGTAAAAAAATCTAAGAGGATTGCTGATTAACCATGTTACCATGTTACCTAGCCTATGTTTTTCGTATTTTAGACTCTCTGCAATTGTAACTTTGATTGAGCTGGAACAATAACACAAGCTTAAGTTGTTTGTTGAATTTTACATAATACAAGATTTAAAAATATAAAGTACGTTTTATTAAAAAAAAAAACTTCGTGGGGCTATTAAATCTCCAGCATATACAGTTTCAGCGTAAGGGAATAGTACCAGAATTCACCCACAAAAATGAGAAAAATCCTAATATTTCTAGACTTACAATATCTAAAGTAGAAAAAGGAAGCAGAAATGCGTTCAACGATCATATTCTCAAATGCCCTCTAGAGATGTGTTTGTAGCCTACACTTAAAATGGATCACCACAAGTTTCTCGCTTTCATTTCCACAGTAACTCACAGTAGGCTGTATTACTCAAAACAGCTCAGTAATGTAACACTGTTTTCCGTTTATAACTTTGGTGTACTTATTGGAGACTAAAGAGTTTTTACTTTTATGTAGTACAAAAAACCCCTACAAACATATAGGGATGGAAATAAAATAGCTTTCGTCATATCTCACTCATTTCTTACAAAACATAAATTGATATTTTGGTTGGATAGTATTATGCAGCATAAAGAAACAGGTTTATCTTATATAAGAAGGACTTATTAATAAACTTGAAAAAATATGCCTCGATACAAATAATTTTTTAGTTATTACCTATAATAATAATAGAAAATCTCTTTGAGAGGTACCACTAAATGTAATGAGTGTTGTTATTTATACAAGGCTTAAAAATACGTAGCTATAATTGTAAAAAATTAATTGAATGTATCAATTAAATTTGAAAATATTATTTTTATTTTTTATTTTATTAAAAAAACATTGACACATATCTCATTTTTGACTCTTTACCTTTTTTTGTTTTTTATTAAACTATTTTTAAATTACTAAATGGTCAAATAATTATTAATTAACGTAAACCGGTTTACATTAAGCAATGAAATTCAATGTCTTTCATTATTTTGTTTTAATAAGTTCACTGAAACATCGTTTTTTAGAGCTTTAATTTAATTTTAATAACGTTTATTTTGTCTCTTAATCAAATATATATTCTCATTTGCCTCATATCCCTTATTTAAAATGCACCCAAACAATATCCAGCTACAAAATATTATTTAAAATTCATACTGCTGATAGTAGGATAATCTTATTAATATTTTAACGCGAATAAGTGTACTCGTATATAACTTCTATTAAGAATAATATTCTACTCCTATTTTTTATTGTTTGAAATCAAACAATCTTTTGTTTCTTTAAGACAACGAAGTAACTTTTCTTAAGAAGCTGTTGCTAAGCCCAACTTATTTTAGTAACCACACCATTACCGAGTTGCCTGTAGCCCTCTCTCTGGTACGGCCACAACATTGTGTGAGGCTCCAGAGAGGCTATACTTAGTCGTCAGTTTGGCAGGGCTGGGTCGGACAACACAATAGTGCCAATTATTGTAACTTTATTTATACAGCAAGCTCATATTTACATCTGAACCACTGCCATTGCGATCATGGAGAGACCAGCCTTCTGGAAGGTGCCCCGAGATCTGCAAGAGCATCAGCTGACCGAGGTAAGTTAGTGCTATCACTGTACCAGTGGCTGTGGTAGAGGAGGACCCGTGCATCCTGGCAAGTCGCCATCGTCTCTTACACCTTAATATGTCACCTGCCACTCCACGTTTTCTCATGATATACTTCACACTCTCACTATTTAGTGTGAATTGTTCGCTGTGCCGCAGATAAAATATTATCATCATTACTCGACTTGTGATTTATCTAACGAGAGTACAATTTGTACATAGAGTAGTTTGATTAAGCTTCTTTAATTAAATGAATTTAATGATCTATTAAATTGTATGTAACTCTTCTTAAATGCATGAATTTCGTACTCAGTAATTAAATTTACAAATTGAAATTATAATTAATATCAAAACATTATGTGTTAATGGCAATATGATTAATTAGAATAAATATAGGCTACTATTCTACATGTAAACATGAATGTGTAGGATTTGTTTCAGTATAGTAATAAATACCCACGATATTGTGGTAGTATTAAAGAACTTTCTTTTCAAATTGAATAGTTCTGGCAATCAAAAGTTATTACGTTTGTGAGATTGTTTTCGATTCAAATTTACAATTAACTTTACTGATATAAAACCTTTTCAAAAATTTTATGTAACAAAAGCATTTTATAAATATAAAATTGTTGCTAAAAGAGATCTGCAAAATAAATGTGAGAAGAAGATAATGAGAACCTTTATTTTATGAACGTTTCATCGTGATCAAAAACTATTTTTTATTCTTAAAATATGACTGCAAACCATTTTTCAACATAACCTTTAAAATTAACATCTATCAGTAAAATTGTTTAGATTACACCGTTTACTAGTAGTTTTTTTTGTAATAAAGTTTACTTATTACTATGGTTTACTTTGTACCTAACTTTAAAAGTTTTTTTGGCTACTCGACATATTTGACAGGTTTACTTTTTACAAAATAATTAATTGATAAAACTCAAAGATGTTAAAAAACTTAGTTGTTTCAATAATAAATCATTGGTTTTATCCAGAAAAATAATTTATTTTACTTAATCGTTTATATATACTAGTATATACAAAAAACAAGAAGGAGCATTTTGATGCGTATTAATTATATTTAAAAATTAAATACCTCCATTAATTCTTACAGCTGTTAAAAAGCGCTTTAAAATTAGCCTCGGTTCAATTAGCATGCATATGAAGGTTTAAAAAATTCATTTTTCCAAAGTAAATTTTAATTTCTATTTCTTGGAATAACAAATAACGAGCAAAAATCTTAAAAAAAAAACTAACGCGTTTTACTCGTAAGCACACCGTATACGTGGGCGCGCCGCCGTACGATTATATCCACATCCCGCCCCTTGCATGTTAAGAAAAAACGTCAATAAAAGAATAGCCCTAGTATTTATTGATTTTTTACAAGACACGCATCCAATTTGCTTCTCGACGGTCATAAAAAGATTTACTCATTCCTACATCTTTGCAGCATTTTTTCGAATTATAGTATGCACCAAAATCTAAAATAAGACAATAAGGATATTCACGTTTGCCGTTTTTAGAGCAAATCTAGCAAATCTAGACATATCCGCCTTATTCTAAGCCGTAAAAGTATTTTATGTTTAACAATGGTTTATAGAGAAACCCAAGGTGGTGCCAATACAACCGGATATTAAGAACCGACTGCATTTGTGCTATCTTGGTTTTAATCCCATAAGGAGAATTTAAATCTCATCTTTCTTAAGCTTAATTTTAATTGTATTATATGAGGTGTCTTATTTTAACACTCATCCAAGCTCTTTTTATTGTTTGTTCAGAACTTATTTGTAGGCCTACATCACCGTTTGAATATTAAAAATACATTGCCTAAACTTAACAACAAAAACTATAAACTGGTCGGATGCGTGTTAATAATATCTTTAAAATTAGACATCTCCGAGAACTCGGACCATAAACATAGTATTTGCAAAAAGTATTTGATTTAACACTGTCGTTATATGGTAAAAATCAAGGTAAATACAATACAACCAGCTTTTGAGAAAGAAGTCAAAACCCGGCGACATTCATGTGATAACAGTTAGTCTTCTAAGTGGCTACAGAAGTAACCAAGCTTTGTGGGGTTAAATAGTCCATTCATAATCCGTATCGGTGGTGGATGGATTTAATGGAGGTTACTACCGTGGGAACTAGCTTCCTACCTTTTAACCATATTCTCTCCTACTATCATTTTCCCGTTCGCTGTTGTTTATTTCGCTGCAGTGTACAAAATATAGTGAGTTGGTAATAAATAAAACGTTTACCACTACCCTTCTACAATGGCCCCAGTGTAGCCTTCTAAATATGACGCAAGTAGGCTATGATGAGAGAGATCCTTACCGCTTCCAATCATCCCAATTTACAAGATCTTCCAACTTGGGTAAATGGAACTTCTGTAAACACAATTAAGATCAAAGCTCCAACTATATGCTGTTAGCATTCTATTCATTCAAGCTGGGTAAAGTGTGGAATGATGGGTGCAGCCATTGCTTGATAGCTGATCTAAAAATATAACCCATTTAATGAGCCTCCGTATCTTTAACGCTTCCGTGCTCGGGTTGGTCTTTGCTGTTAGAAATTTATCTAATAATAGGTAGAATATCAGTCCAGCGATTGTGGATCGGTCAGTGAGACCCATTTCGTGAATGAGTATGTTTTACGCGATCCTTTTTGGCTGAGCTTTAGCGAAGCCTATCAATCGAGAGGCTAGAAAATGTTCATCCCTGTCTGTTTACATATCTGTCTGTCTGTCCGCACGATATCTCGTAAACGAAATGGCGTTGACGATGACAGCGAGAAAATATCAAAATTTAAAAAAATGGGAACAAACTTATTACAATCAAATGAGATTTGAAAATGAGACATTTTTATTCAAAGAGGTAAACGAAAAATGATAGGTTGGAAAGTGAATGTTTTAAAGCCGGTGAAAGATTTAAACCTTCCCTAGGTCACCAGAAACTATTATTATTCAAACACTGCAATAAAACCTTACTCTATAAACAAAAATGCGAATGAATTATGAGGAAGGATCTCTTAAGAAAGATTTAATTTGGAGAGTTTAATTTTTGCATAAAACTTTATTTCTACTTGGAAAAGAATGAGCTCTTTGGTAGTGTAAGTACAACCATAGAATTTAGCTCAGCGTCACTCAGTAAGCTGACGCCATTTCTTTTTTGTCTGCCGGAAAAAGTAAAAATTTATTTTCTATATGATTGATTGTCTGTCTATCTGACAGCGGGATATCTCAACAATGAAAGGCGCTATAGTTTTGCATGCAACCTTAGCGAAGTCTGTTACACGATACAAGGTCTGGAGTACTCCTACCTTCTCTGATGCATACACTCTAGCATTGAACTCCTAGTAAGGGATTTAGCTTTTGAGGGTAAAAAAAGTTAGGAATTAATTTTATCACAGATTTTAAATTTATCAGGAGTGGATTATAGTCCACAACAAAGTAATTTTCAATAGCCCGAGACTTAATTTTTGCTAAGGAAACAGTAATAGACATTGAAAAAATCATGAATTGATCTTATTTCTGGAATAAAACGCTGGATTTTTGGTTATTGTGTTTCTTTAATGGATGGAAACAATTCCCACCATCTTCAACTTGAAAATCCCCTTAACCAATATATCCCCATCCAAAAATGGTCACACCGTATTTAGAAGTGATAGCCATCTCAAGGGCTGATTTTTTAAAGCAGTGATAGCTATCACACAAAAATGTGCTAATGACTAGTCATGTGATTTTAAACTATAAAACTACACACATTTTACTCAAACTCTTGCTCTGCCGAATTTTTGTGATGAATTGAGCGTATCTACATTTATTTATATTGATACTGTTATGTCTAACTAGTGAATTTACTTCATTGGTACAAACTGTAAAAAATAACAGTACATTATTACTTTAAAACTTTACAAAATAATAAAACATTGCAAGACATAGCGAGCGTTTATAAAATGATTATATTTATGTATATTGTGTAATTGTAAATCCAAAAATATCTTGAGTTTTTTTTGTAGTAAAACTTATTTTTTAAAGAAAGAACAAAATTATGAAAAGAACAGGAAAAGTACTTTGAGGCTAACATTTTGTGGCTAAACGGTGAGAGAAATAACCAAATGTTTACAGATTTTAATGTAGATCATAAAGTTCTTGACTAGCGAGTTGGCGCCATATTTATATACACCATTAGTTTGGCCACACATTCGCTACCAAAGGTTACAGTAGTATTGTGTGATGTGTGTGTGAGTGCCAATATTAGACACTCAGCCCCTCGGTAGTCAAAGTGTTAAATTACAGTAAATCTTACACTCTGCTTTTTTGTTACCGGTACTTTTTGAGTGGTTAAAGTTATGACTTTAAAAACAGTTCTTTTTAATGAATTTAATTGTTTATCGCCTCGAAAATCTAGGCATTTCTCGTTTTACGGGGGAACCCCCTAATTTTGGGTTCTTATCGTTTTTCGTAACTTAATTTGAGATTTTATTAAAACATATATTCTCAATGAGAATAACGTTGAGAAAATGTTTCAGATCACGTAAAACTCCCTTTAAATATTCAAACTGAAAATGTTGACACTGTTTCTTCAGATGGATTTTTGGAACGTAACAGAATACCAAAATGTTTAGTTCCTAAAACATTTGCAAGTACTGACCCACAATTTTACGACGGTAAGTGAGCCAGTCTTTCCAGGTTTTGTACAGTTATTGTATCCTTTTACTGACATACATTGTTGATAATACTATATTTGTATGTACAAAATAAAAATTAAGATATTTCATGAATTTTCTATATACTCGTATTTAGACAAGAGAGAACTTTAACATAAAGAATGGGGTTTTAGACAATCCTGTTACGTGGAATTTAATTTCAGTGCTAATAATTTGTAATAATTTTTGATTCTCAATTTTCATTTTTTTTCATCAAATTGATTATGATAAGAATTTATAACAGTTAAATATACGTTTTTCGTTATTTTAATTGGATTTAATGTTACATTATTTATTGAGGTTTTCTGAGCTCTATTTCAAACCTGTGTACAAAACAATCCTCCTGTTTATTAGAACTAATTTTATCTAGAAATATCGCAGTTTCGACAATAAATAGCATTTAAAAATAATTTTAAGAGTAACTCTATTACAGAATAACTTTTAAATTTTGAACCTAATTCGCATAAGAAAGAATATTTAATACGATAGTGTTAGGTTTGTAGCAATTATCTCGGGAGGTGGAACTTTTAAGACACCCGGTATATAGTATTATAACATACTATTTAACATCCATTAGTATGAGCTCGGTTAAATAGATTGCTCCATTGCATTAGTGGAGAAAAATTGAGCCGATCCGAGAGTCTGTTGGTTGAGTGACGTGAAGTCTCCGGCGCTTGACCTCCTTATCGTTGCACTTTCCGGCAGTTGGAAAGTATTTTTAAAATGTTGTATTATATTTCAAAGTAGTAAGTAGAGATTCTCACAGTACTAATTAATCAAAAATATTTTCTGGAAATTTTATATCTGATCGATTTAAACCTGCTGTGTTTTAAAGATCTACAATGTGAGCTAGAAAGTTAAAATAAATATTCTGTTTATCTTTTACCAATAAAATACTTTTTGGCGAGAGCGTTATCATGACGACATTGACGACCTTAGAATCCTTAGAATCCACTAAAACCTTTACCTTCCGTCAAATAACAGGTCTGCGAGTGATGCAGTTAAAAATTTAAGTGTTTCTGTACATGAATTTGCCGGTGGCGTCGTCAAATCATTTAAAAACTGCACAAAGTTTACATACATTCCCTCCAGCGTTTATCATTATTTATTTATATAACTACTTCATGTTAAAAATAATAAACATTAAATTAATTGTTACTATTATTATTAAATTGTCGATTGCACCAAAACGCCTTTTATAACTTTAATTTGGTATGTCACATGAGGCTCGTACTACTTTAATTTTTTTTAATTTGGTGTTGGGGGAGAAGGGGATATTGAAGGAGCTAATTTTGTTAATGTAATCAAATCTTCCCTATAGAAGAGTAAAACGCCCGATGAAAAAATGTACGGTTAAAAAGTATGAAAATAATTTCATACTTTTTGGTTATAAAGCGTTTATTCGGTCAGGTCGTATTTCAGACATGGTTGACAAGAATTTAAGCACATACATACATAAAAACTGCAGAATAAAATTATTACATACCATATTTACTCTTTAGTTGGTACTGTGAGATATGTTTATTCTTATGAGATTATTTTATACGAGCAGTTACCCGCACGTTCGCTCGCAATTTCGCAGGTTTTTTCGCACCAGTGAATTATGTTTCCGATGCTAATGTTGAGTTTGCTTTCTTCCCACGATAAATAAAATGTGTTAAAAGTGTATGTTTATGGTCATTTTAATTTCCCCCGGTCTAGGGTTTTTCCACAGCTGAATTTGCCTCCCTCCCGATCAAGAATATATGTACACATGCACAGCTTTGAGAAGCCTACTTTAGTCAAAAGACAACTTAGATAGAATTCTTAACAGTCTTTTAAACGTATAGACTATTAAAAGTTAGACTTCATTGTCTCCTATATCTGCACTGCTAGCAGTTACCCGCTTCTTTACCCGCTATTTAGTAGGCTTTACACGTTATTACCACTGCTGGTTCCAGTGAGTTATATTTCCGATACCAATGTTGAGTTTTCCTTGTTGCCACGATCAAGAAAATAAGTCCTAAAGTTTATAATTATGGCCGTTGTAATTTACTGCGTTCTGAATATGTTATGCTCCATGGTTGATTTTTTTGTTTTCCGATAAACAACACAGATCATAGAAACCTACTTCTGTCAAAAGAGACCCAAGAAGAGTTTGATATGTCTTTCAATTTATAGTAATAGTTTTTAATAACTTTAGAACATTTAGTGTTGGAACTGATACATTAGTTCAAAAGAACACTCTATCGAAATGTTATCTAGCATAGTTTTTGTGGACTGCTCCAAAGGGAGTCTTCGGAGTACAATTCTGACCTTATTTTTAGAACATTTTCTGAGGTACATTAGTACTTACCTAATCGCTGAAACCTAAAACTCTGTTAAAAGTTACGATCACTTATAAAATTTACTCACTATAAATGTAAACAAGCTCAAAATAATAAACATTGTTTACACAGAGCAGTTAATTACATTTGAAAGGCTAATTAAATTAATATTACACAACTTTAGAGACCAAGAGGGTATTTTCGTTACTTTAAAGACCAGTGGCCGGAGGGATATTCGAAATAAAAATAGGCCTACATTTATCCCATGAACCGTAAGAATGTCTATGTAAAATTTTAGTAAAATCGGTTGAGTAGTTTACGCGTGAAAACAAAAGAAGCAAAGACATTTTTACATTTATAATATTATTAGGGTTTCCTAAAATATGATACATTCCAAGATTTACAGAGGGTTTTGTTAAGTAAAGTAAAAGGCGTGTATTTGTTCAGTGTATACTTTCGTGCAAACTCATCTCTATTTGAGCTTCATATCATTGCTGGGTGCAGCCCTTTATAGCTAGATGTAATACAGATTATTATTGTTAATTAATCTGAAGTTGGTGGTTGCGCCACGACTGTTCATGTCAGTGGTAGTTGGAATATTTTAAGAAATCAAAAGCAAGTATTAATGCGATTCCTATTCTTTACCATTTTCATTTTACTCTGGCGTTCTATGGTTTTGTCTAAAACCTGTTTTGCTATAACTTAAATAGAGGACGTCTACGTATAAACCTCCTGACTCAAAGAGACTTCTGACTAACCACAATGTAAATTTTATTCTAGAGGCAGAACTGACCCAAAGCACACCATTGAGCAGGGCAACAAAGATGGTTTGTTTGTTAAGTAACAAATCTTTTCGTTATGACCTCCTCTTACTGTCATAGTCACTTGGTCGGTGTTTTTTGTGTCTTCAGACTCATTTCACAATCAAACTTGTCCTAATATTCGTTATAGTATAATCTATAGTTTCAACCTGTCCGCCTTGTACTCAAGACTGAGGGCCTGCCCTTCTACTGCTACTGCTGCCGTTGTTCACAGGGATTGAGTGAGGCGCAGTCCCCCGACCACGGCCAGGATAAGCACACCGCGCCCACAGACCAGGACAAGCCGGCACTCTCTACCCTCGCCAGCTACTCTGTCGGCTTTGCTAACCTTGGCCTCAAGGTCTCTCTTATGTGTGACGCTTCTACTAACATGCAACAATAAATTATGTCACCTTTTTTTTAATGTTAAAGGATCAAAAATAGTTTGGAGATATTTTGCGTTATTTTGTTTTAATTACGGTTATGTAATATTTGTATGTATTTAAAACACCAACGTTGAAATCTTATTACTTTTAAAAATGTTTTCATGCTAATTATTTCTTTGTAAACAAACTATCATTATTAATTTTTTAGCGTAGTACATGTTTAACGGAACCATTTCAAACTAAAGTATCACGTTTGAAATTGGAAAAGTTAGATCCTTCCCAGGATAGTATTGGATCCCGTGGCCAAATTGGAAATCTCCAACGTAAATTATTTATTTTATGTAACTTACCAAACCTCCTTTTGAATTAATTATTGCATAATTTGTACTGAGTTATGATTCTAATAAATTTCATACATTTATAAACATGTATAAAACTATTGTATTTAAAATTATATATGACCTGTTCTTCTGGAAGTTCTTAATTTAATACTCTCTTTCAAATTGATAATTATGCAAATTCAAGGCTTCTGATCCTAAAGTTTGTAAACATGGGATGTTGCAAAATCCTCTATATTTTTAATTATCGTCATGACAAAATATTTCCAATAAAAGAATAATTCTTCGTCATTTTAAAGCCATTTTTATATTTCTGTCCTTCTGATTTACGTGATCCAAATTTACTTTATATTACAGTTGGCCAGGCTCTAACACTTCATCTGTTTGAATATGTAGCTCGCTATTTTCAAGCTATCACTGAAACAACACATTCACTATGAGATTCAAACAGTTTATTTAAAAAAACCTTACAATCATAACCTTTTCGTAACAGTAACAAGCCATTGCTCTTTTAATCCTTCTAAAAGCTCAGACTGTTGAACATTCCCTTTCAAGATGGAAACATCTTCATGTACACTAATGATAACGTACAGGTTTGATAACAGTCTGCCAGAGCTTCAAACTTCACTGGTGAATGTTTCGAAGTGGGTATTAGAGAGGATGTGCTCAACACTGGAGTAAGTTAGTTCCTGGTAAAACTGGTGTTTAGTGAATGGCATGTGCCGGTGTTTTTGGTGCAGTCCTTGTTGTTCGCTGTTTCAGGATTAAGTTCTTGAGCTTCCTGTTGTTGCTTTAGTGTCGTATTTCCAGGTACCTGGTTCTGATATAAAGATGGTATGAGATGAAATTATGTTCTTCATGTTGCTCATCATAAGGCATTATCCACATTCTAAATCACTGTAGTAACACTTAGTGACAAATTATCTTGGTTCGAGTTCTTTTGTAATCTTGCCACTACGGTTCAGATCATGTTCCACACAAATCCACCGTTTTGCAGTTGATAATAGGCATGTTCTTCTTGTAACTAAAGTAATTCATCACCTTCTCTTCAGTCTGACTGTAAACTGTCTCATAACTTTCTGCCATATAACATTTCGGCTAACTAAATCCATCGTTTAGAGGTGTGTTGCAACATGAGAGGCGTGCCAGCCAGGCTTTTATTTGTCCGTTATTCAAGTTTGGTTTCTTCTACAGGCTGCTTCTACAGTTATATTATTTTCCTGGTGAGACTATAAAATACTCATGGATATTGTTATTCCCTTCATTTGAAAACCGTTAATCTCCGATGTTTCTGTGCTGTTGAACTATGTACGACTACCAGAGCAATCAATTTGTGGAGCAGCTATGAATGATCTTTGGATGAATGCGTGAAGAGATATGAGTTATTACAATATATTTGTTCATTAAATTGAAATAGATGAAGTAATGCCACGAGCTACTGGAAATTGGCTGGTTTATTAGATGAATGTTATACACGTACAGGACATGATTTTATATTGATCTCAATATTTTTAAAGTCGTCTTTTTATATTTCTTTAAGTTCTTCTTTGAGAGTTGGTAATACCTGATGAATAGCGTGTAAGTTTTCTAAAAGCTTAGAAGGCACGAGTGAAACGTTTATTATCATTTTCGAAATTAGGTATTGAATTTAATTTAACAACTTTTATTTGTTTGGCCGTTATTTTTGCTTATTTGTTTGCTGTAGATACTTGAAAATTCAGTCATTTCTCTGAGAGATAACAACTCTAATAACATTTTCATCGCTTATTAGTACACAAGCTTATATTATATTACAGTAGCTTGTAGCTTACCAAGCTTATAGTATTGGTACACATTGTTCTTACATTATTACACAGTGAAAAGATTATCAAGCTATCAAAAGCACATTGTTGGACTGGACTCCAGATAAAATGCACTTTTTGAACTGACTAGACTGTTGATCGATACCACAACTTCACTCAAAGGGGTAATCAACTCTTTGCTTTCAATTTGTTGACTCACGCTCCCTTTTCCTGACATTTTGTGAGAGCATTGCGTAAATAATTCATCATGTTGACCCTCGCTTTATTCAAAACTCCTCAATTTTTCTGTATGCTAACAGTTATAGGAGAACCCCAATCCGATGAGTGGTGAATTGGCAACTTTCTTCTGCATATCACACAAAGGGTATTTTATCTTGGGTTTCAAAGGAACCATAACTTGGTGATGAAGCAATAGAGATGCAGAAATTGTACATGGTTTGGAGTTTTATTTCACTTCACTCATGAATCCAATTATACTCTAAAAAGCACCTTCAACCAGTTCTCCTCCTAGTTGCTTGAATAAATTCGCTTTCCTTTGTTGAAGTATTGGCATGCTTTTCTACTCAGCAATTAAAAATGGTTTTCACCTGTAAAAATACATTTTCCCTAATTTGTCTGGTCTTGTACCCTAAATGTAGTTGTAGGGTAGCTAAACGTTGAAACGTTTAAGTATATGCGTTTGGCAAGAATATTTCGTGGCTCAGTTTCATCACAGGAAATTCTGAAATTACATCACTCGATTGCACGATATATCCATCGTACCAACTGCTGCATCCAACATGATGGTATAAAGTGTTTTCCCCACGGGTTACGGGTACCTTTTCGGTCCAGACTTTGGCACATTTGACGTTACTTTTTGGTTGATATCAGATTGATGGATGGTATTTATCATAGTCTGCATAAGATTTCTAACAGATTGGCCATTTTCTTCCTTTACAAAAGCACAGGTACTAAAATGCTTGCTAACTTACATATTTTTGTGCAACTGACAAATTTTACTAACTTACAAAAGCTACATTTTGCTTTCTTTCCTGAGAATTCAATCAACTGTTTTTGCCTAGGAACATTTTTACATTTTGGATTCTTTTATTAGTACCTGTTTTGTGTTCTTTCGAAGCGTACTTGTATTTATTGGTAGACTATAATTAGGCCTAGGTTTATGTTTGCAGCAAATATGCTAGATCCAGGTCCTGCTTTTGGCGTTCATATTCACTAAGGCATGATGGCTATAAGTTTGTAGTGTTAAGGATGAATCAAATAATTGTAGTTTTTTTTTTTTACTTATAACTGAATCTTTATTCTAATATTGTAAGGGCAAGTAGGGCCATATCATCTTTAAATGTCCTCATACATGTTTTGCCAATATATGAAGGTCTTTTGCGATTTTTTCACGTCAATAAAGTACAAGCGTGAACCGACTGTTCCAACAAAAAGTCGAAGGTGATGGCAAGTACAAACTGATATTTTTGTTCCAAACTTTTGGAAATATCGTAAATAATCTCTATGTGGAATAGTTCATTTTGAACAATTTAAATATTGTATAACAATAATCTTACCTGTCAAGTTGTTCCAGCTATATTGGATAATATTCTTATCACTCGTACATAAACTCAGAGTACGTACATATTAATCTTCAAAAATCCCTTTAATGTAATAATCATAAATGCTCAAATACAAGTGATATTTACCAATGCTAAATGACATTTACAAATTCGCATTCTTGCTTAGAGTTGGTGTTCCAATGTTTTCAGGGCGCCCATCTTGCTACCCGCGCCCCAATACAGGATCCTGCACCGCCCACCTCGCCTCTCATAGGTGAAATAGAAAAGCCGGCGCTCTCCGCCTTGGCTTGTCATGCGATCGGCTTCGCTGACCTTGGTCTAAAGGTCAATTCTTGATTTTATTTTCGATTTACTCCTATTAAGCATGCTATTAAGTTCCTATAACAAACCATTATCAATATACTAAAACCTTTAATGTTCTTCACTTGGTCTTATTTCACACGATACTTGATAATAAGAATCATGTTATACTTTTAATCGAATGGAATGTTATTACACTTAATATGTTTAATTTAGATTATACGAAAGTAACTTTTCTTTACGTTCACAGTACATACATAACCATATATGCGAGCCGAGAGCCAATTTACTTACCACTCAACGTGGGTTTTCTTAAAATCGGTAGAGGAATTTCTTCTAAGAAATAAAACTATGTCAGCCACTCTACTTTTGGTGGAGATCGAAATGGGAGGGTACCTAAAAGGTTAAAATAGTAAAATAAAACGTTTTTAGGATAATTTTTATTTAATTTTACACACTTAAAACTAATCGTCGGGCACAAAAATAAGAGTTATATGAACGTCAGACAACTAAAGATACTTTATTTTGTCATTGCAGCCAACAAATCAGTCTGTTTAAGATTGTGAGACGCGCATTTAACTTACGTATGTGCCTGACAGTTGGTGTTAAGTGTGTCAAGGTAAGAAATATGATCTGAACAAAAATTATCGTTTGGTATTTTTAAATTCTTTAATACCCTCTTATTTCGTCCTCTACCTAAGCTAACAAAGCTTGACAACCACTTTCTTTCTTAGAAATTTAATTTCTTTCATTATTTTCAAGAAAAGCCTGGTTTTGGGCTTATAATATGCAAATTGGCCCTCGTATCCTGGATTAAAACTTATTCAACACTACAGAGATGGAAAACTATAAGTAACATGCGCTATGACAATCTTACTCCACAACTCTTCATATTAAAGAATCATTTAATAAATTTGGAGAATTTAAAAGTGTTTGGTACACTTACTTATTTGGAATGCCTTACATAAACAATTTTGAGTATTTGTGCCATACTTACCTACATGTCCGGAAACACAAAAAAAATATAAAAAAATTATTACATGCATGTATCGTGCATGTATAAATCATAGCACAGTTTTCTTATAAATACCATTCAAAACTGATTACGGTTCATGAACTACTACATAGATTACGGATGAAACACTTAGCCGCATGTTTTTTGTAAGAGTAGTAACTGCGGCCGGAGCTAGTGCTAAATCGGTCGCATTCCTTGCCCATTGCCAATGGCGGGTCAGTCTGCCAATAGAGACTGCAAGATTCACCCTTTATTATCCTTCCCACCCTCTGTTGGCCTTGATCTACTGTTATCCACTATCAGTTGAGGAAATACCCTGGGGCGCTCTATATGATGGGTTTTAAGATACGAACATCTCATGAGCCAAGAATAGGTTCGCGCTAGGATGGCCTTCCGAGATTCGTAACAACTGATTTATATGGCAAGAGACTTTATTATTTATCGATGAATATCTTGTGACAAAACTACTATCTACTATTGTTAGTTACTTAAAAGAATGTTATGTCACTTTAGAAACGTTCAGATAGTAAGTTGTTACTCCTACTTTTAAATATTTTTAAACATTGAAACTAAGAATATAAAGTACAGTATGAGTAATGCATTAATATTAGAAACGTTATTTTATTAATTTAACTGGTTGAGCGGTGATCAATAAAACATCTCAGGACAATATAGAGCACCCCGCCCCATAATAGTTAAAGTTTTTCACTTAACTCTAAATGTTAAACTTTTAAAATAAACATTCTTTATCATTAATCATTGTTTGTTTGTTAGTAAGTGAAGATTCTTTTGAGATTATTTGAGGCTGCATTGCCATTTACTTTTGCTAATTGCCTTTGTTTTGCTATTGGAAAACTGGTATCTTAGGTCAACCTTTTGTACAGCTATTTTTATTGGCCCAACTATAAACGTAAACTAGATTAAAGAATACATCACTTACGTTTTTCATGACTACAAAATACTAAATGCCAAACCTTGAAATGTATTGTTTCTAAGATTAACACCCTGATTTAAGTATACAACATTTTGAAGTTGTTCTTCATTTTGTTTTAGAAATAAATAATCATCGAAGTAGAGGCGTGCAAGCATCACAGTGTTGCCAGATCGCTTTAGTAGTAGGCTCATTAGATGTGTGAACTTGGCTGATCAGTCATTATAGAATGTAAATCTCTTAATTTTGTAGTATTAGCTGCAATAAACGTGATTTAAACCTTTGAATCTCATTATTTTGAATTCATTCCTTGTCATGGATATATTTTATAAATCTGTCACAACAAAACTTGTTGAACTGAAATCTCTTACTTCATACAAACTGTAGATTGCCACGGAATTACTAACACATCAAACACTGCAAGAAAATTGTACCATATGTATAAGTTAATAAGTGTACTATATCTCTTCCGTTACACATATATGTACGGATAAAAAAATATTTAAAAGTCCCTTGAAGTCAGTATTCAAAACTGTGAATACTTACATATTAAGAAACTGAAGAGGAAATACACAATTTGGAACATCTTTATATCAACATTTTTCCCCCATAAAGATGTATCTTGCTTGCATCAAAATGAATATTGTAATACTTTTGGAACATTAGGAACGCGAATATCCGAATTTGATGGGACCAAGGCTCTTTCAGATAATAGAACTTTCGGAAAGGGTAGACCAACAATAAAAACTTGCTTCCGGTTAGTATTAATATCTGTCACAATAATTATACCACGCCTATACGTTCGCGCCTGCAGCGAGGGTCGGTGTTCACTTTTAGTGTAATCGATACCTTAGAATGTAATAATTTCTAACAGAGGACAAGCTAATAACGTAATAATATACACACCGCTTTGTTAGGTAAGGTAGTTGACAAAAACAACTCATTATTTTGTTCAAACGTAGCAACATTGCTACGGACAACACAGTCTGGTTTCAACTTATTCACTGCCGTAACATTAACTACATACTGTATGTCAGATAGTATGATTTTCATGCACTAGTAATATGGGTTTTATAGACTATAAAACCATTAATAAAAAGTTCTAAAATGGATTTATAACAATAACGGCATAATAAAATAAAAACATAATTCTTATAATGTACTTCGGATTGCCGCATTTCGGATAATTGCTTCCCTAGTATATTAGAAAACAAATAAACGATAGCGAAAGATTAGTCAATATCGTAATCAAGTTTTATTTCCAATTATTTCAAGCCTTAAAAATATATTTATTACCTGTTCGGTACTCTTAACTTAACATCGATAAATCTGTTTTCATCTGCACTTTGATCTCCTTATCAATGAACCATTTCACATATAAAACTAAATCAATGGAAAGAAAGGTTTAGAACACATCGCCGCACCGCCGCCGTAGTGTGTAACGCAGTCGAGTAATTCGAACAACAGAGACTCAATAAATACCTTTAGTAACCTCATAAATAAAATATTTATGTGAAATTCAATTCTCAGTGGTAGTTGAATTTAACTACTAACACATAAACCAACAAACAAAAATCAAGTGGTTCAAATTCTGTTTGAAATCATGAAGATGTGTGAATATTATACGTAATCATGCCTAAAGTTCATTTTTAAATAAACATAATTCGAATGTATTCAATGGAAATTCGATTATAAAATTATTCTCTAAAGAGTGAATAAACTAGTACCCTAATTATTACTATGAAACAAGAAAGTGTGACAAGTTGTATCCTATGGAACGTCATCTCAACTACCTTGACACAACCAAAGGAAAGATATTTGTTAGTTATCACATAGATAGTAGCTGTATCACTGCCAGACAACTAGATATACTGCAAGTCGCCACTTAAGTTTGTATATGGTTAGCTAAAGCTAATGTATTATATGTATCTCGTCCTTGGTTTTGTGTGTCAAGCTAAAAAAACGTGATAGAAGAAAAGTTGTTATTTCATATATTTTTTACCCTTTTCATAATCTCCCATTTCGACCTCCGCTTAAACGTAGGGCGGCCGAAGATAGATTTCTTTCTTAGAGAATATTGTTCGATACTCAAACTTAACCGTGTTGTGTGCTTATACAATGCAATTTGGCTCTCGACGGCTCGGTTGTGAAGGATAGATAGATTTCTTTCTTAGAGAATATTGTTCGATACTCAAACATAACCGTGTTGTGTGCTTATACAATGCAACTTGGCTCTCGACGGCTCGGTTGTGAAGGATAGATAGATTTCTTTCTTAGAGAATATTGTTCGATACTCAAACTTAACCATGTTGTGTGCTTATACAATGCAACTTGGCTCTCGACGGCTCGGTTGTGAAGGATAGATAGATTTCTTTCTTAGAGAATATTGTTCGATACTCAAACTTAACCATGTTGTGTGCTTATACAATGCAACTTGGCTCTCGACGGCTCGGTTGTGAAGGATAGATAGATTTCTTTCTTAGAGAATATTGTTCGATACTCAAACATAACCATGTTGTGTGCTTATACAATGCAACTTGGCTCTCGACGGCTCGGTTGTGAAGGATAGATAGATTTCTTTCTTAGAGAATATTGTTCGATACTCAAACATAACCATGTTGTGTGCTTATACAATGCAACTTGGCTCTCGACGGCTCGGTTGTGAAGGATAGATAGATTTCTTTCTTAGAGAATATTGTTCGATACTCAAACTTAACCATGTTGTGTGCTTATACAATGCAACTTGGCTCTCGACGGCTCGGTTGTGAAGGATAGATAGATTTCTTTCTTAGAGAATATTGTTCGATACTCAAACATAACCGTGTTGTGTGCTTATACAATGCAACTTGGCTCTCGACGGCTCGGTTGTGAAGGATAGATAGATTTCTTTCTTAGAGAATATTGTTCGATACTCAAATATAACCATGTTGTGTGCTTATACAATGCAACTTGGCTCTCGACGGCTCGGTTGTGAAGGATAGATAGATTTCTTTCTTAGAGAATATTGTTCGATACTCAAACATAACCATGTTGTGTGCTTATACAATGCAACTTGGCTCTCGACGGCTCGGTTGTGAAGGATAGATAGATTTCTTTCTTAGAGAATATTGTTCGATACTCAAACATAACCGTGTTGTGTGCTTATACAATGCAACTTGGCTCTCGACGGCTCGGTTGTGAAGGATAGATAGATTTCTTTCTTAGAGAATATTGTTCGATACTCAAACATAACCGTGTTGTGTGCTTATACAATGCAACTTGGCTCTCGACGGCTCGGTTGTGAAGGATAGTTGGCACTTACATGTACCACTCCGTAACTGCTCATGTAAAATTAACACTTCCACTGTACTGGCGGCCATTTTGATTTTAACTCCATAAGAACAATATTAAACCTTAATCACTTCAATCACTTCTAGGCCCCTATTTTTAATTGTAGAATTAATTACAATGTCTTATTTTTAATGTAAATTACTTATACAACCGCTTTTTTTAGTTGTTTTAATATTATTATCGGTTTAACATTTTTGCGCTTTATAGTACAAAAATGAAATCCCTTACAAACTTTGCAATAAAACTAAAAACCGTTTAAATGCATATTAATAATATCTTTACATAGAGAAATCTCCCACAAGTCTACTAACAAAAAAAAGGTATTTTAAGTGTAATCTATCTTACGGGGTAAGACTCAAGGTAGTATCGCATTATAGCCGACTCTTAAAACTACATTAAAACCTGGTCAATATTTTAGCGAAGCATAACAAAGGCACGCTTTCGTTTACTAATTACACAATTATTAAATATACATTGAACTAACCATAACATTTTACAATTGAAACAATTATATGATAGATACAAAAGTTTAAATTATTTCACTTTACAAAATGTTAATTTTTTAAATTAGATCAGTAGTTTTTATAAAACCGTGGTTAGCAATTATAATACTTTATCTGAACGTAAAGATTCTGAAAATCTTTTGAACACACTTTCAAAATCCCCGCCAATAAAATATATTTACAGGATTTTTGTTAACAAATTATAGACGCGGTTATTACTAAATTACGATTCCTTGTGAAACCTTGGATTTCGAGGAGTACAGAAATGGTTATAAAGAGGCGAGTCTGGGGAGGGGTTAAGTGGAACGCTACATCCGAGGAGTAATAGAGCGCAGCGAGCAGTAAATCAGCTGACAGAAATAGCCAGATTGTTCGTCACCGACGTCGAACACTTTGTAACATTCCAGCTGGATCTCTTGATCGATTCCATTGAGAAAAGTGGAATGTCTTCCCGAGTGCTGACCTAGAGCTTGAGCGGTAGGAGAGACAATGATAGTAGCCGTGGCGAGGGGGAGGGGAGACTCCGATGCCGCTCAGTGCTCTGTTTACCATGCTCGGGTAGTGAGTGAGTGACCGATACGTGCGTGACGTCATGACCCACCACTAGCCTTATCTGTAAGCTCTCTTATCACTAGGACCTTGCCGCAGCATCTTTTATCTTTTTCGGTCTATTATCCTTCCATAAATTGGCCTTCCTGTTTATTTACTACTATTTTGGACTCTTTAAGTTTTGTTTGTTGTATACTTAACTTGTATAATTTATTGTATATCTCTTGAATATACCAATACCAAATAGTATTTTATAAATATATTGTTATCTTAAACTACTTCACATTATTATTTCTTCACGATTTCGTTTACAGCTCTGTTATTGTTCCATTGTCAGTTCGCATGGCTGATAAATAGTTTCTCATTTTGAGCCAACAAATGTTGGATCACGTCAGCATCGTTATTTTAGAACCAAATTTGCTCAGTTTTAATTTAGTCTTTCATCTGGTCATTTGGTCTTAATCCAAACGGTTTAGTTTATTCCTCCATTATCCTTACATTTGTTATTACAATTCCGATAGATTCGGATTTGAAATATTATTCAAGTTGATCCTCTGAAGGTGAACTAAATTTCTATTGGTATTGTTTCGAATACCGGTACGTCTTCCTTATCTACTTTAGATTCCACTATGAAACAATAATTGAAAATATCTCTTGTAAAATAAAAAATTGTTTTTTTACGAAACAAACTATTAAATGTATTCAAACATTTTTACAAGAAATTAAGAAAATAAATAATACAACATAATTCATTTGTAAAATTTAGAACAATGGTGACATTATGGACTCGTGTTACTGTTTAGTTGTATTGATACTCTTTATATTACTATATATTTTAGCTTGTTTTGTAATTTTATCCACCATAACGTCAGTATTGTTGTTTATTCATGATGTGCTAAATATTTTTATTAGGTTGGCCAAAATTGTGATGGAACTATGTTTAAAGTTAGTTACAGCTGAAAGTTATTAACTGTATAACTGTAAACACATTGTATTGTATCATTTATCACCTTGATTTAAATATTTTAACGCTTTGTTACGATAGTATGTTGATTATTTAGATACGAGTAATAATACACATTTCACATTCTCGTAGATCATGCTTGCTCATTAAAACAATATTGAACACATTTTAAACATAATTAATTTTTAAGCAAATTAATAACAGGGTTGATAATATCCATTATTTATTTAAATTTTAACTTTTATTAATATTGAATAATGCGATTATAGTTGCTGTTAAATTTAATGTTAATGAAATTAAACTTTGGTGACGACGACTAGCTCTAAGATTGTCGACAATATCCCGTATTTAAGTTAATTAATAAAAGTAATTTAAGTTAATTTTTATTCCAGCTGAAAAGACAATGGACATTAATAGAACGTCTAATGTTACTGTCGACCCTTTGGCCTTATTAAAAAGTTAATTACTCTTGGTTGATTAATTGACTACTTATTGTTTTCAAACAGAATAGCTATGGTCTTGATCTATTCTTTAACATTTTTAGGTATAATGAATGTTTTGGACACCGGTACGTACTTTCTTAAATTTTTGTTTATATTACCACCACTAACTGAAACCATTTATTTGTTTAACACACATTTGAATCTTTTCTCGAATGAACTTTAAATTCACCCTTTTAATTGTTTTTATAATCGAAGAACTTTCTTATTATATTCTTGTAAATGTTGATTCAGCACTGTTGTTGTACGCTCAGAAGTTAGATACTACTATTCAAGTAGAATACCTAAACCTTCAAGGTACCAAAAAGTACCTAACCTTCACACATTAGTTAGACAATTTCAGATCTGTCAGTGTTGGCTATATTGGTTTGTTGCAGAAATCGAGATTCTAATTCCTAAATCCATCCCGTAATCAACCTTCCAGTGACCTTGAAATCTGTATATACCTTTTCAAGATTCTATGTAATTGATGGGGTTGGTACGGTAGCCACGTAATACATACCTCAGTTTTAAAAAAATGCCAAATTTCATCTACTGAAATTCTTTATAATATAATAGTACAGAACCGATTTTCCTTAATTCTTTCTTGAAATAATGTTATGTATACTACGGGATCAAACAGTTTCGTATTTAAAAAAACAATAAAAGTTAACCGTATTACTTTCATTTTAACTGTATAATTTACATATTGTGTGATGATTGAAGTTGTGAAGTCAGTTTAAGATCCAAATCAAGCTAATTTTTAACACTAAAACAGTTTCATATACTTACTATACAAAACTTACTATACAAAAAAATCTAATCTACAAAATGAAACAATCACTTTACGGAAATTACTTAAATTTTTGTGTGTACAATTTTAAGGCTTGTTTATAACATATTTATTGAGCTAATACTTACTAAAATAGTCACCCCATTACCAACAGACCACCTGATGGTTTACAACTTAGTAAAACAGATGTCAACGATTTATGACTTTCAATGGACAAAATGGTGTCAGTTGGCGGGTGGACTAATTGTTGTACGACAGGTAGGAAGGTCACCGAAGCCAGAATTAAATAGGTTCTGGCTGAGTGCCTGCACACTTGATAGCAGTGTCCATCAGTTACACAATCCTATAAATTACCTCTGGTTGGTTATCACAGCACCCTCATCCACACCACAGAGATAACAGTGTCCATCAGTTACACAATCCTATAAATTACCTCTGGTTGGTTATCACAGCACCCTCATCCACACCACAGAGATAACAGTGTTCATCAGTCACACAGTTCTATAAATTACCTCTGGTTGGTTATCACATCACCACCATCTCCACCACAGAGATAACAGTGCCCATCAGTTACACAATCCTATAAATTACCTCTGGTTGGTTATCACAGCACCCTCATCCACACCACAGAGATAACAGTTTTCATCAGTTACACAATCCTATAAATTACCTCCGGTTGGTTATCACAGCACCCTCATCCATCACAGAGATAACAGTGTCCATTAGTCACACAGTTCTATAAATTACCTCTGGTTGGTTATCACAGCACCCTCATCCACACCACAGAGATAAAAGTGTCCATCAGTTACACAGTCCTATAAATTACCCCTGGTTGGTTATCAGAGCACCCTCATCTCCATCACAGAGATAGCAGTGTCCATTAGTTATACAAGCCTATAAATCACCTCTGGTTGGAAACACTCTTGTCCACATTTAAAAATAGACCTTACACGTTACACAAGTCAATATTCTCTCGTATGTTTTATTCTTGAACATAAAATAATTTGACATAATATATTTAAATTTGTAAACTTGTATTAGGTTTAAAAGTTGAACTTTTTTCCGTTATTTTCCACCGCAAACAATTTTAACATAATTTGTAACATGTACATAGATTAAAATATTATTTATATGTTTCAAATATCATCTTAAACTACAAAAAAAATCAACCAAACTTTATGACATTGTGTTTCGAACATTAGGAATGCAGATTGAAGAAATGTCCAGTTAATCTGAGTCCTAATAAAAACAAGTGAGATAAACAAAGGATCTCAAAGTGTATAATTATATCCGTAATATAAGCAATCTTCCAGACATTGTTGATAGCCAGTCAATCCCAAATCGTTTATCTGCTAAATCGAATACTGTCAATGGCAACGAATGTGCCAAACTGAACCGAAATTTCGCTGAGGAAGAGAAAATGCGTAACATTGTTCAACAGAGGAAAACTTAATGGGCTTTAGAATTCAATTAGCTTATTTAAAATTATCTAAACACATCCGAAATGACACAAAAACCAAACCTAAAATCCAACAGAAATCATAGTCTGAGTTGCATATGTGATGCCTTTAAATATATGCAAAAAAGGTCAGAAACTAATCATGGATTTAATCTGCCAACGTTATTAAAAAAAATTTTCTTTTTAAGGGTTTGAAATCCATTGATGTATGTTTTAACATACATCAACTTTATTAAAACAAAGTTTACATGATACAGTAATTATAATATTAGAACTACTAACTTTATTTTCAAAACAAAATTTCAATTTATAAATAAAAAAATCCACATTAATAAATAACAGATAAAGTTTAAATAAATATTTTATAGTTAGTTAAAACTGGCTACACGAATCCTTTGCAAACATGAGTTGCTACTTTAAGCGAAACAAATGTTTTTCAAAATAAAAAAGTACTGGTCCTATTTTACTAAAGGTAATAAATGTAATTACCTAATTACATGAGCCTATTTATTAACTGTGTAATTAATAAATGTAGTCATCATTAAAGACCACTCAGCTATCGTCAAGTTATAAAGACCACAGAATCAATTCAGTATGTCCACTGTAAAGGAAACGGAAGTGAAAACTTATAGGTGATGTCACAGTCAACATCAGTGTCATCCCCAGCTTCAAGCACATTATGAAACTTAAGAAAGGCAACCACCACATTAAATTAAATTATGTTTCTTTATATTTTAACGATTTGGTTTGCTAAAAGATTAATTGTTTTTATCAATAAATGTACAGCTAATTTAATTGTAGATTTTATTTATCAATATCGACGTATTTAGACCTGAATATGTTTACGGTGTTTTTGATTAGTGTTAAGTCTCTGATTATAATTATGATGCAACGTGTTATTTCCCCTTGAAACGTGTTGGACCCATGATTACGGACCGCGTCTGTGGTCAGATCACCGTTTAAAACATAGACAAGACTGTTAACTTACAAAAAATCAATAGTGTCGTTTTAAATGCCAATGACTTTCTCAGGGATATATTCTTAGTCCCTTAACTTTCAGTCAGATAACAATAATCAAGGATTGTTATAGATATAAAACAAGAAACAAAATGGACGTAAATTTATATCTACAGCTTAAAATCTTGCGTTAGATATTTTAAAACAGTAATATTCAAATTTTTCGTATTTAAATGAAATCCATTCTATGAAGTACAAGCCTAGCTATAATGATTATTGAACACTTACAAGATTACGTAGTTTTTGGAAATATTCCTTGACAAATGCCTGATCCGGAACAATCATGTTGAACTCACATTTTAAACATATCGTAAAATATAAATAATTAACATTTACGATATTCTAAATATCGAAATTTTCACTAGTGTTGGTGGCAAAAAGCATAAGATTTCCCAATGACACAAAATTTTATTTTACTCTGAATATAAATGCGGAAATGATCTTTTAAATGTCCCCTTTTAAGCTTCTTCGACCGATAGATATTCATATTTTTGTCTCACACTCTGTAAATCAAGATCATCATTATGCATTTGTTCGTGGGACGAGGGGATTAGTTTATAATATTGTTTCGCTTATAAAAAACGCACGGTATAACTGTTTAAGAAAGTCTTTCTCAAAATTCGTAGCTTGGAACCTTTCATAACTGAAATATATTCGTTGATGTGATAGGCATTATTTGAAAGAGTATCCCTTTCCCGCACTCGTCTTCCTCAGCTAAATCTTGTTAGTTCGCTTCCAGTATATTGCAAAACATCATATTAAACTAAGGGGTTAATGAACACAAAGTTTGGTTTTCATTTCGTTTCTAGAGAACTCTGTTTGCTCAGAACAAATGCCAACGTTCCATTGCCTGTTGTCAAAGACCATCACTTCATAGCTTTGACACATCGCCAAATTTCACTATTGGCGACTTCAATGATTTGTTGTAGCGAACTATTTTCTCCTCTTTAGTTGGACGCTAGCATTGATCGGTACTGCTTTGTGGTTCTCGACAACTTTTAATACGCGGTTTGTTAGTTTCCGGTTTGTCGGTAGTATCAGATGAGGTTCTAGTGGTGCGTGTGCATGTGCGTGTGTAGGAGTGGACAATGGGCGAGTTTCACCTACGTACGTTCACGGTTACTATAAACCGTAGAAACACCCACACTGCATGGGGAATAAGTATTGCCGGCGGCTGCGACCAGGGCAGTCCCCTTGTCATTACTAAGGTAAGTCTCATTCTATTTTGTAAGTCTTTCAAATGTGTACTAGGCTATTTTGTGTACTGTAGGCTTTTTATCCACAAGTCATAATGCTGTACCACGCCAGAAAGAGTGCTTGAAAGTTTAAAGCAATGTGTTCTGAATAGTTCCATCTCTCATATTTTTATATTTTTTATCACTTGAAAATTTGGATATGTTATAAGGATGTCTTGAGAATTACTCAGGTTAATTTTAGTTTTTCAAAACCATGTTTTACAATACTCAAACTAGTATACGTTTAATATTTTTCTTTTGAATTTTGAACTATACATTTTACAGTATACATATATAAATCTAACTACTAGATATTTTAAAGCATCATTTGGAGACTAAAGATGACATAACACTATCAAATAAGAACTTGATCAAGAGACCACATTGAATTCTGACCTGTAATCAACTCGAACAACACATTGGATCTTATGTATTGTTTCAATATAAAGGTGAATGATATGCAAATGTATTATGTGTTACGGACTGACCTTGGTTATTTGTATATTACTTATTTATTAATCATAGTTAATTTATGTTGTGTTGCAAATAAATATATTGTATTTAGCTTATTATCTTAGTTGTAAGCTTATGTAGACATTATTTTATTGCTAGAGAGGAGAATTGGAGCAGTATAAAATATTATGGGTAACATCTATAATATAGAGTGTCTAATAATATATTCTCTACAAATATTTAAGGTCCAGTGATATAAAAAAACTATTAATTCTCAATATACGGGCATACATGTTATTTTAATACCTACTCATTCGCTTGCTCAAAATCTATGTAAATTATTAAGGCTTGTTTAAAGTTAAATAATACTCGTATTATTTAACAGTATTGCAATTCAACTTTCGTTTTTAAAATTCTATATTTTAATGACGCTCGCAGTACAACTCAGTCGTTCACTTACACTGAGAGAAATATTTCACAGTTTATCGACCACGGAGAGGGAACATCTACGAACAGCTCTTCGGCAGCAGTCGGCAGTGATGAGATTTTTCTATAGAAATAATAAATGCAGTCATCCCTTACGCGATTAAACAAATTAAAGGAATTATAAAACTCCTGAATATGGGTATTGCCTTATAGTTATAAAATCGGCACTTTTTAGGTTTCCGTTCAACGTGTATCTCCTACTAAGGTTGATAGTTAGGATATATTCTCATAAATGTTTATTCTGCCAGCAATGTGCAAAATATTACATTTATTACAAATAGTACGTGCCATCTGTAGAAATACATTTGATGAAGAAAATATTTTGCCAACATTACAATCAGAGGACTTGGACAAGGTCAGATAGTTTCCTCGTGATATTATTTATACTATTTTATTCTGTGAACCGTTAGTTGGTACTGACGAAGGTGAATTATAATTGTTTTAGGTAAATATTGGTTGGCTGGAAAAGTATCTTGAAAACAGATTTGTAGGGTACCAAACTTTTGGAGGTAAGATGTAAACCCGATTGCAAACTAGAGGTGTTTGTTTCTTAAGGGATTGCCTAGAGTTAATCTTCTTCAAAAATTTAAATCCAGATTTTCCAAACGGTTTAGAATATTTTACTGTCTATATGTATTTGATGACCCACAGCTGCACGGTCTCAAAATCCTAACTGTAGGAGATTATCCATTTCGGAGACAAATTCTGACCTGAAGAACACCTTGGGATGGTCCCTCGCACATGGACTGAATCTTAAAATAATCAGGTGCACTACACGACCTGGAACAGACCCTACTCAGCGATCATAGAGTTAATGTCTTGCTAGATGGCAATATCTTAACCACGTGTGACAATGCTACAGCTCTCAGGCAATGGTCTCGTCTTCACTGAACATGTTACGCACGTCTCTTAGTGTGTTTTAAGATGGTTGAGGAGTTAGTGCAGGTTCAGAAACATGATAAAAGAGGTGGTAGAGTTTCATCTCATACAGCCAACAATACTATTAATTTTCCATACAAAATTTTATTATACAGATTATACAGAATAATACGATGTCGATAGAAGATAAAGGTGAATCCAAATAATCCAAAAATTCAGCAACCCCTCGAATTGTGTCGATTCGCTCACTTGTCTCTCTTTAGAAATGCTTCTGAAATGTTGTCCATAAACACTGAGTGTGGAATGCTAACGTGTTGCACGATTCACAAAAGTTGACCTTAAGAATCCTCACTACCTTTGCTTAGATGCTCCTATTTAGGGAGGAGGAATTCCAACCTTCAAGGAAGTCTGTTGTATTTTCCAAAGGTGAGGATGGAGTTTGAAAGAGAAGCTCCTTCTATTTCGGTTCTACAGTAAGATGTACAATAAGTCTGATTTGATTTGAAAAATTACGGATGCAACGCATTTAGAGATAAGTGTTGATTTTTGTTATAGATTGGTTATTTAAGTAAATTTATGATATTGCCACGACATATTGCTTCTTATTTAATAATAATACGATTTTGATGATGTCAGATTATTGTTAATAGTGTGTTAAGTTGGTCTAGGTTGAAATCTAGTACATTGTTGTGACTCACTCATAAATATATATATTTATTTATATGTATATATTATATTAATAATGATTCAATATTGACAATCCATAAAATATTATCGTCATTCTTCAAATTCTGTAAAGTATTCTCTCGTATTTTGCTTTTAGAACTCTTTTTTAATTCTTGTCTGAGCAAGAGCCCCCACAATGATCTCCACACATTGATTCAACTTTTAGTAAATCGAAACTGTTGGTGGTGCTATCAGTGTTCCCCAAATGATATACATAAAATCCTTCCTGTAATATTAATTCTATAAGTATCAAAGAAAAATGGCATTTATTTGAATAAGAATGTACTATTCTTTATTTTACAGTTTAGCATATTTAAAGAGAAATGAATTATATTGAATCAAGGTATACTTAGAATTTATATCATTATTATATCATCTTACTTTAAACTAAAGGTTATTATACTGTATATCTATTGTTATTGAAGATGTTTTTGTTTTCATCCATGAATACATGTAAAACTCCACTTTATACCTTATCCTTCTTAAATTGTATGTAGTAATTTTTATTGCACTATAATCGTTGCCAACAAAACTCGTATGATCCAAACGAGTAATCTTGTACATTCGATCTGAAGATCGAGGCTCACACGCGTGGTGATGGGTGGATTAATTTAGTCTCTCAGCTGCCACTGTGTGTTTACTGACTTGTGTATTTGTTTTTGTGAAATACGATGTTATTTATCATCCATGCAAACAACTCTCTTCTTCCCATATGTAACAATGTATTGACTGATCTGCGTCTTTCATACAAGTCATTTACTTAGGTCCGTAACAAACATACTATTTTAATTATAAAACTGCCTGTACAAAGAATTTTTAAAGTATACTGAGTAGTATATAAATGTAACAACTTTTGAAGTGCATAATTTACTTCAATGTGAAGAAAGCGTCACAACATAGATGTCTCTAAACGTAATTTTTATATTTCTGGTTTGTGACATAAGCAAATGATAGGGGGTGCCACTGTTGTGAGCACCCTATAATATACAAAATAATATAATATAAAAATAACAAATCTCGTGTTATTGTTATAGTGGTATCATTCGAGTACTTCGCTAAACCTTCGTTAGCAATATTATATCATTAATACAGCTACAAGGAAAACAATAATGTTTTGCTGTTTTCATACACAGTTTAGTAAAATATACAGTAGAATAAGTGGATGATCTGTTTTTTCTATCATGATTGTTTTGTAAAAATCGATACGTCTTAATTTTATCCTTTAAATGTAATGGAAATATCCATTTTACCAACAAATTTCGCAATAAATTGAAATATACTATTCTACATATTTTATATGTTTATATTAAAGGAGCATCAAATATTTAGAGTTCCTGTTTTTCAGGGTTTAATACATTTTAAAATTTGATTTACATTCAAAACTATTTAAAGTTTACAGAGTGCCAGAGGTTATTTTACTACAGGGTACAAAAAATGTTAATTTACAGAGATAAAACTTTGTGCTTCGATGGATTGTACTTGCATTGTAAAATTTTACCTTCCACTGTTGACACCACTGGGTGTTGATCGGCCAGCGATAATTCGGTCGAAAACTGTAACCTATTAACCTGCATACTTGTGCAGGTAATATCGGTAAATGTATGTATATCATTTTAAATTTCTTTATGACACAGCAATATCTTTATGTAGTATAACCACAATTTTCTAAACATAATGTGAATAAATACAGAAAATAAAGGGAGTGTTTACCCAAAATATTTGCAATTTCTTTAAAGTTCGTTCCACAAATGCACTGTTTTTTAATTGAACACACAGCGAATGGACCTGCTTGGTTAGAGAGAATCGGTCACCGCATAGTTTAAAGACGTCCAACTTGGGATGTGATAACACAAGTTCAAATCCTGTCTGTGACTCTATCACGTTTTACTATCAGAACTGTTGATCTTGTAATGTACAGATGGTACTAGTTATTTCTGTGAGAAGATCCTCGCAAAGGTCGGTGGCATAAGGACAGGCAGAATAAGGCTGAAAATGGGATGTCTTCTTCTTTTTATACAAAAATAAATTAAAAATAGAAAAGATCGAGAATCAGTTTGGGCTTCCCAAGGTCAATTCCTACATACATTTATGCGTGGTTGGGTATTGAATTTTTGCCACTGCACGAACATAAATTATTTCAAAGCGTCCGATTTATTTATTACTTCATTTGTAAAATTACTTGTTTCGTTGTTTGAACAGTAACTGGATTATTCTTTGCTATGATGAGTCATGATAGAAACTGGCGTTGCCTCACCTCACCATTCACGGGTGATCGGAAAGTTAAAGCACGTCACTATGCCGATGAAAACCTGAATAGAAGAAGTAGATGTGTAAAGTTTTAAAGAATTTGAAAATATTATAAATACATTCTAAAAATATCATTTAGCCCTGTGACCAGGAAAATAACGGGTAAACAGTTGAAGGTAAGCACCAAACCACTTAAGTTAGGTGTTGTTGAGTCTGATTGTGTTGGAACCAACACAAGTTTCCTGGTATAGATTGTATACACAGGATAGTGCAATAAACCCCCTCAGTTGACATGCCTATGACTCAGAGCTTCCTGAAAATTACAAACAACAAATCTTTACACAACAGTAACCTCGTACTTTTCCCCAAGTTCGGAAACCTCCGAAAACATACAAGAGCAGTAATTTAACATTACTGTTTCATTTAAGTATTAATAGTTGTCAGGATTTAATTTAAATCCGAGTATTTGCAGTCGCTCTCGGGATGAAATTTTCAAGGGATGTTTTGCAACATAAAAAGTCAGTGAATAACAATAATAATAATAATTAATAAAATATAGGCAACAATATAAAATACAAAAAGTCAATAAATAAACGTAATTATGATAACTATGTAGAGAACAGTACATGCAAAAATTCGAATAACAATAACAATGATAATAGTAGTACAGAAATTGGTTTGACGAGACCAGCTAACCAACGTACTGCTTCGCTCCCTATGACGTGTCGGTGTAACAGTGCTGATTCCACCTGATGGCCACGGAGACAGGGTCCGCGCGAGGGCAGTTTCCCAAATAGCTGGGATGCTCCAATTCGCGCTGTCCCATGTACTAAAAGGGCCCAACGACGAACGCACCGACCGATGTTCTGTAGACCCCAACCAAGAACAGCCGCGCAACAGACGGTCCATGTTCCGCCCCCTGACAGCTTCTTCGACTGCAAGCTGTCTCCGTATTGCACCGTGACGTTGACGATCTTTGACGCCGGTCACCAAATCCGGCCGGCAATTTGAAACATATTCTGGGGCATTTACACCTGGCAGACAATCTTCAAAGATCAGTCCACGAAGCGAGTGTAACGTTCATGTACCGAGACGACATCTTCCAGCATTTGGGTTCGGGGTGGGACAAATATGTCACGACACGAGCCACTCTGCCTTGGTCTGGCATCGTTCGTTCCCCTCCTAAAGTGGCGATGGAGTCTAAGGATCCTCCGCAGAATACATGCAAGCGAGTGCCGCCTGCCTTAATCGATGATGACGTTGCGCTTCTCATCAGGCACCATCAGCTGGAATGACCACCACTCCTCATTCCAACCACACCGAAGTGTAGGTAGTCGCTTGGAGAGATGGTTCCTCACCGCCAGAGACGCAGAATAGGTGGTACTGAGGTTGGAGTTTCCCACCAAGTAAGAAACGAGATTTTCAACGAACGCATTCCCCGCCAAAGCTAGCTCTACTCGGACACGGTAAGAAAACCGACCCTACCCCAGTAAGGCGGAGCTCGACCAGCTCTACGATGTAGCTCGACATGCTCGATGATGATAGACCCAGGGTCCTCTTCTCCTCCGTCCTTGGTAGGGAGGCCAGATCGCGCAAGATGGTCTTCTTCATCCTCGCCGTCAATAGATTTAAATAAAGCTGGGGCACAAGAAATATTCAGGAAACAAGCTCATTGGCTAAAGCATTGTTGGCTTCCTCCTCAACCATGGCCACTGGGGTATGGTCAACTTTCATGTCAGTTGATACAGGAGATACCAATGTGCTGGTAGATTTCGTCGACCTGGAGATCTCTGAGTCGAGCCATACATGGTAAAGGGAAAGCCTAATTATTCTGCCAGGCAACGAGCACAGTCACACACTTGTCAAGCTTGCACCAAAGTCCAAACCATGCCGCTGCTGAAACAACGACGTCCAACAAAGCCTGAAGCGAAGCCCTCTGACCTGACAACGATAGCCAAGTCATAAAATAAGGTAGAATGCTGACCTGTTCCCCATTGAGCGACATACATGCTGCTCTTACATAGCGAGTATCGAGTGGATGATGAAGTCCACCAGTAGATTAGTTACGGTTGAAGGGACAGCTTTGTCAGACATATCGTCAGAGTTCCTATTGGTAATGGATACTGCCATCATAGAGATCCTGGATTAGGCCCAGCTGTGTCTCGGTAGACAGCAAGCGCAGCTACGACAGCAGATGTGCAACACAACTGAAGTCATAATACACACATCACTCCTCCGCCGACGAGCTTCATCGTGGAGCCCCTGGAGCATAAAATTGTACTCCAGGAAACCATCAGAGGCTCTTGACCCCTTCTGCGCTTAAGATAGAAAACGGTGCCCGGACATCCAACTGAGAAGCGATGGGCCACCATACTGAAAATGAGCTTCCCCGCAATGTCCGACAGATCAATAGGGCGGAATGTAGAGATGTCAAGTGGTTCTCGTATATTTCGTATCTGCTTTAAAAACAGATATCATCAACAAAACTGTGTGAAGTTTGGAATGCATGTCCTATACTGCATGTCCTCCACATTATATCCACATGTGCATAATATAATTTTGCAAAAAGCCTCCAAATCTTATGTTATATTTTGTAAAACAAATGTTTACCTCTGTCATTAGTGCGGATTTCTTTTTAATGTTCTATCACAATCACAAGTTTTATAATTGCCTCTATTTCATTATCAGTTTTGCATTATTCATGAATATGACGTGGCCATACTCAAGTGAAATTCCAAACAAGGACACCCATGTGAGAGAACGAAATGACAATGTTACACATTTCATACTCCTCTATTTTAAAACTATGTATGCTTATAAAATGTGATTCTTATTTGTTTATGAGTCTATAAAACAAAATTTGATTACAAATTTATTACAATGGAGTGTGTTTCGGGTTAATTAAAATATAAAAAAAAATATACAGCACTCTTCTAAGTAAAAACTTGGAATAGTAGAGTGTAAATTTAACATTACGTGTCACTTGAGAATCAGATATAATGACACTATCTTTAAAAAACAATGAGTAACTCTGTAAACAAATAGGAACATTTGGCAACACCGGCCATGACTCACGGAGCTGACTATTCCTGCCCAGTTTTTAATTATTAGCAACCTCACCAGTAAACCAGTCTCCTGTTACTCGGTCAGCATTATAAATGTTTACTACAAGCTATTCCTGTAGTCCAAGTGGGTCCTTAATGTCCAACTATCTTTCATCGTTCTGTGAAATGGGGTTCCACGGCATCAACGGTAACTGCGCCGTGGTGCTCTTTAATTAGTAACAAGATTTTGTGAGAGGAGGCGTGCGTTAATTTTATGTACTCAATAAATCTACGCATCCGTTTAGAAATGAAATCCAAAACAGGTCAAAATTAATTATATGCGTCATATGTAAAAGGACCACAAGTTTAGAGTGTTCGATTAAATTGTCAAAATATATTTTGAGTGCATTTACCATTAAAAAACCTTGGTCCTAAAGTTCTGCAAGCCCAAATAAGTGAATATTTATGAGTACCTATACGTATAGAAAGTTCACTCGCAAAGTTTTGTAATTTTTGTAGTAGATAATTTCAATAATATTTTCTTTTATATATCATTCAATATATTGAAAAATTATTACCTGTATTAAACATCGATATTGTGCATTAAAAGTATAACAAAATCATACTGTTTCACTGAACTACTACTATTACAGATTCATTATCGTCAAAGAATCAAGATTCTGTATATCTAAAAGAGTCTTTGTACTTATATAAATAAGAGTGTGTAAGTAAACTTAAACATCACAAGTAAAGCACAGAGCAAACTTTTGCCTCGTTAGCTGTAGTTGATATAAAAAACAGAATTACATATACGATACAACGCAGAATCTCTTGTAAGAAAATATACGAAAGTATACGTATACTGAATATAAATGCATTACAAACAATTAGTATTAAACAGATAATTATATTTTTTACAGTTCATTAGATTGAGAAGTAAAATCAAGTTTATAAAGTGAAACTTTTATGTATTTCGGACGAATTTATATATAGAACGCACTTTTAAAAGCGGAGCCTCATATATATGCTGGCAGCTAACGCATGCGCCCTCTTAATAACGTTTAAGTAAGTTGTTTCGTGATATGTTAAGAATTTTACGGGCAACATACCAATTTTTAAATACTTCACTAAACCGGCGCGGCGCATAGTAGTCAATCTTGCTACACGTGTGTATTGCAGACTTTGTGTAGTGCCAGGGGCAGTCCAGGAGTAAAATAATGTACATAGTGGTTTTCATTTTTCAGTGACACTTGTTTTATTTATAACAATAATATGCCTCTTATGAATCGCAATTCACAAAAATCTTCACTAATATGCGAATCCATTTTTACCAATTCTTCATGCTCAGGCTTCCTGTCTGTTTTGGAAAGCTTTTCAAAAGTTCTATTATCGGTTAGGGTGCACTTCTGAGTGAGGTGCTCAATATAAACAAATAGCTTTACGTTTAATTAGACACTGAAATCGCATGAATCCTGTAATATATTGTTAAAATATCTACCTTACACTTTAACTTAAATTATACACTCGCAATAACTCTGTCCAGGTACAACCCGGCAGCCCGGCGGAGGGAGTGGTCCAGAGAGGTGACCTGGTGCGGAAGGTAGCTGACTACGACAGCCGTGATGTGCGACACCAGGATGTCCAGACACTGTTCAAGAACTCAGGAAACTCAATCAAGCTGGTCGTCTCTAGGTAACTTTGATACTGTCATTTTTTTATTCACTCAGTCGGTAAGCTAACAGTATTGTTATATCATGTTATATTCCTCACTACGTTACAATAACCAGATATCTACTACGTTCCGAGACACTTCGATCCAACTCCTACTGAAGTGTTATTATAACCGTATGCATAATATTAAAAACAAGGTCAAATAAACCTTAGTAGTTTACATAAACAAGCAAGAGTGACACACAAGTTTTATACTAGGTTAATAAAACTCAACCCCATATAGATTTTCAAATTGTAAACATCACAAAAATACAAATTTACTCGTATATTCATTGGTAGACATTGTTTTAATGTGCCTGTTTGATCTGGGTTACTTCAATTATTAGAGTTTATTTAAAGCATAAGGTTTACTAACTGAACAAAAAGATCTGCTTAAGGATTCACTAAACATAATGTTTTTGTTTTTAAGACTTAAATATGCCAAATCCTTCAAAAGTAAATTCTAAGAAAAATATTAACTAGGTCAAAATCAAATTTTTAATATTTATGCATTGGAAAAAAAATAATTCCAAAATTCAGATTATTTACATAATTTTCAAGTAATTTTTCCCATACGTAACCAATATCTTTGTGTGAATTATTATGATCCCTTTTCTAAATTGAAAGAAAATACTGTCTATAAAACCTTGATTAAATGCCTTACATACTAAATGAAAGAGGTTGCTTTTTCAGTGATCGATAACTTGATAGTTTATTAAGCAAATGTGTGCTTTAAACTTGTTTCACGATCATCACTACACTATTAAAAACAAAATTTTTATGATGAAGTCTTACAATAAATATTCTGTATTATAAAATGTGGTTATCTCAAATAAATATGTACATAAATATTTCCTTTAATGCCGTCACTTTTCAGCAAAACCAGCGATCGAACGTGACAAACACAAACAACTCGCGTTTTCAGAGAATACCGCTGCCATATGGCAGATCGGTGCCAATTGCCCTTGATGTGCAGCCAAAACCTACGCCAAAACAAACGCCCAAAACAAGGTTCTAATAATGTTAGATGTACAACGATTGGTTCTAGGATTCATCTTCAGCTGCTTCATTAATTCCTCATTAACACGTTCACTGCAGTTAATGCCTTACAGTATCCAGACTCTTTGTTAGGTGAATCTCATTAACTACCCTAGTACAACTGAAAATATATTGCAGTATATAAAATATCAACTTCTCCTTGATTAATCAAAAATCATCCGGTATCTAGAAAAGGCATTCAACGCGTAATCATTTTTGTTAAAAATAGAAAAAGTAATACAGAGCAGAATAACTAAATAAGTTTTAATGTAATTTTGAACAATCGCTATATTTGTAGCATTAGATGGATAAAAAATAAAGAAAAGTAATGTACGTGTTCAGTTTATCTCCAGTTAAACTTCCTCGTAAAGCAGCATCTGGAATCTGGCGCTATCACAGACTTGACTCCTGGAGTCATGCTCGTCTGAAGAGATCCAAAAAAGATTCGTTTTAACAGAAAAAGACATCTAGTCTACAGAATATAGTGATAGATCTAGATGAAGGTGTAGTCTCCTTGTCTCATCCTGGAGTCAGGTCTGTGACAGCGTCATATTCCAGACGATGCATTTAGAGGACGGTGAACTGGAGCTAAACTTACCACTCATATTGAATTAACCATTCCCACCATAACTACGTTATGTGTAAAACGTACTTGTAAACAGACGAGTTCTGACACGTACAACGGTGTTTTATTTTGAATAAATCAAACCAATAACAAACACAAATATGTAATCTTTGCATTTTGTACAAGCTATCATGTATGACTTCATGTAATCTCACGTAAATGGATAACGATGGAGACGTTACATACTCATCATCAAATTCTCTTGTTAACATCTACTACAATTATAATGAATATGCAGTTGTAACTCTTTGCTAAGAATTAATACAAATGTTATTGAATTGATGTAACAAGGAAAGTAACTTTTCTTGCGTCTTCCTTCGCTTGTGATCGGTAGGATGAATGTTATTAATTTCGGTCATACCTTACTTTCAATTCACCAAATTTACACTACATCTAACGTATCATTGAACCTGAGCACAAAACAAATACCACTTCAGGTGTCCTTGTGCATCTCTCAGCAACGTATGGTTCATTCTTTAACAGTTTCACGACCTCATTTGTTCTATGTAGCTCATCCTCATAAATGTAGTGCACAAGGTTAAGGGAAGGAGGATGGCCATTGTCAGAGAGTGTTTTGTACGTTAATTTCATTATCATAGAATTCTCTAAATACACATAAAAAGACTATTTTAATCTCAGTCTCTGAGAGAAATCAACAATAGAGTATCAAAGATGGCAATTCGTGGGATCTGGATGAAATATCTGCAAATAATTATATTATTAATATGTCCTTCACTCGACTTTCTTGCAAATCTAAAACGCCTCATGACTTGGGCAGAGCCTTACTTCTTTATTTGATGAGCCAGTGACGTGTTTCAGGGAGACCCGGGGAAGTGCACCACACAGTGCCCCGGGGAGTCGTGCAGGCAGTGTGCCACCCCTCCCCACGGCCGTGGGCAGCGCCAAGGGGACAGACTCTCCCTACATCATGGCCAGCTTGAACCCTGCTCTGATAGACCATCCTCGCCAGCGCACCGCCTCCCCCCACCGTGCGGAACTGGAGGAAGAGATCCAAATGGTGACCGAACAGGTAAATTTAGTTTCATAGTCACAGAGAAATCTTGATCATTGTAATTTCAAGAGAATTCGAACAATATTTCAGAAGATAAAAAAACAGGTTGTGATTTTCAGTTGAAGTGATACCCAAAATTTCCGTTGCAATAAATCACAGCGTGACGTGATATCCACCTTATCTGTACTATTCAAGCTGAAGAGGTTTTCCGGTCAAAGCAGTATATTCACAAAAACACATCATGCATGCATGCTTGTAACCATAATATACTCCTGACTGTATTCAAAAGTATTTTAAACATGAGTTAGGTTTCTAAATTACATTAATGCTGTATTTATTTACTGTAATGAGTACGAAATGGCTGCAGCAGACAGTCTTCAAAGACTAAGTCTTCAAAGACTTGTCAGTATGATACATATACTTCAGTATGCTAGTAGTTTGCTTGGATAAGCAAGTTTCAGAATTAATATAAATTTCTGTGATCCAATCTATTCCTGTAGTCCAAGTGGGTCCTTAATGTCCAACTATCTTTCATCGTACTACTTTGTTTGGAGTCTGAATATGAGAAGAAAGAATGAGCTTTATAAGTTCTCTTTTGAAATCACAAATACTTAAGATACAGGTTTTAGAAATGTCCTGTAGGTGAAGTCCTACAATCTCCTGACTTATTCTTACATGTCCCACTTTTTGAGCTTTGTATGGAAACTATCGTTTATTTGAGGTGCACTGAGAAAAAAAGAATATTCAGACAGCGGCAGTTGGCTTTCGCAGCATTTCTGCTTTGCTATTAAACTTCTGCAACACGGTCTGAAGAGTTATTGCATGCGGTTGACATTGATACTTCGTAGGATGAAAGACATTTTCACTACTATAACTTACTATATCAAATTATATTAAAGCCAGCGTCACTTGTTAACCAATTCTACTTGGATCATTGGTTGACTTACCGAAATGTACGCAAAATCTGAAATTACTTTAACTATTTTTATTTATTTATTTGCATGCTACATTACAGAGACAAGTTATCCAATTACATTGTAGCATTATACTATAAATTATTACATGTAAGCTAGTTAGCAAATATATAAATAATCAATACTCAATCATGCAAGTCTAAATACTAATAACTGTAACTAATAATAAATAAATTATACAATTTATTCTCATCTCAAATAACCTTACATAAAATATGGAAAGCTGAACATATTAATTTAACTATAACATATTTTACGAGATTACGAGAATTATGAGGGCTGAAACCCAGCTGCTAAAACATATTTCAATACAGAATTACTTAACACTTCAACATCGGTTCTACAGCCCCAAGAAATGGCTATCAGTTAAATCAACAAATCGACAAGAGGTTAAAACTGTCACTAATTAGAACTTGCATCAATGAACGATTGTAATGTTCTCACGCGTTTGGTAGACAAAGAGTTGGACTTTTCCATCAATTGACGTTTTAAAAATTTACCGTCGAAAAAGGAGCCCCCTTTAAAATGATTTTTTAAATGTTCCCTTATTATTTTCCGGAGATATGGTTTAACTTAATTTACTCCTATATTACTAAACCTGTCGGACGTGGTACCTTTGTTATTACGACAAACATTAATTTCATCGACTATTGTATAATAAAATTTGAATTTATTGTCGATTAAATATATTGCACATGTAGGCCTACTTTTGTTGATATGACCTGTTTTACACCCCATAGAGTTTTTATAATAAAGCCTTCATAGTAGTTGTATTGAAAAGAAATTCAGCTATAATGTACGTAAGTAGCGTCCGTAAATCAGCAAGTGTTGTGTATTTAAAGTTCGATTCAGTGTGCTATAACAACAGTTTCTGCCATGGTCTCGCTAATTCCTGCTTCTAGTTCATGTGAGAACGGGGATCAGCCGAGCCAGTTAGCGCCCGGGTATTTTGACTGGAAGCTAGCAGTGCGTGCGTTAAACGATATCAAGTCACCGCGCCGAGACCCAGTTTACATGTGCGAAAATAGCTCGGCTGGAAGTGGCGGCGTGCCAACAGCAGTGGGGCGGTCCTTGTCTGACAGGCGACGACACCTGTTGGTCATCTACAGCGTGTAACTGTCCACAGACCACTCGTTAGCTAACTACCTGTGGGAGTAGTAGAGACGTGTCCTCTGGAGCTGTACACAGGAGCTGTCCACAGACCACTCGTTAGCTAACAATAATAATTCTTTATTGCAGTAAAATAATTAACAAAACTGCATTGCAAACTTCATTTCAACATATTGATTAAAACATCAATAAACTAAACCTATCTTATCATAGACATAGTCAATTCCACATATTAATGTGTGAACCTAACAATATATTGTATTTTGCATGTTTTGGATATCAGAAAAGGATAAATAGATTAATAATAAAATGCTAATTTTCATCCCAGCGGCCCATCGAAAAATCATCACACGGACTAAAATGCCTTTGAGAACAAACAGTATCTTAATCTAGATTTGAATTGTTTGGGTTCATTGATCCGTTTGAGATCTCCAGGGAGCTTATTGATTAACACTCATTTGAGATGGCAATTATTGAACATAGTCGTTCTATGCTGTTTAGTTCTGAAGTTTTTCCTGCCTCTGGTCTCGTACTGATGGACGGCCCTGCCCTGAACCAGTTCACATTTGAATCGGCAGAGTAGGGTGACGTCGAGAATATAGAGGATGGGTAAGGTCAAACATCCAAGCTCCCTGAAGGCAATTTTACACGACTCTTTGGATTTTCTATTTATTATTCTAACAGCTTTCTTTTGTGTTCTAAATACTCTGTCAAATTTGTATTTAGAACAGCTGTCCCATAGTCTCAAACCGTAGGTCAAATGTGGATGTACTATGCCAAAGTAGAATGTATTCAGTAAATCCAACGAGCAGAATTTTGCTAGATCGCGTAAAACATAAATGCCTGAGGCTACCATTGAACAAACCCTGTCAATGTGATCGCTCCAGGTCAGTTCCCGGACTAGGTCTATCCCCAGAAACTTGGTGGATTCGGCTTCATCTAGGATAGCTTCATCCGCCATCACAATTGGTCTGTATTTGTCTTCTTGTTGACGGAGACAACATTTTATTACATTAGTTTTGGCATAGTTAGTTTTCAGATTTATCTTTCAAAAGTGCTTGATGCATGCGTTTAGTTCAATAAAGGCCGTCCAGGGACCTTGTTTCGTATTTGATCTGATGCAGAGAGTCATGTCATTCGAATATTGAATCACCTCTCCATTTTGAATTGATGAATTCAATATGTTTAAGTAAATGAGAGAAAGTATGGGCCCCAAATTAAACCCTGTGGAATACCGTACTGCATTTTTACTTTGCCTGACAGGGTGTTTGCGATCTGCACACATTGCTCTCTGCCACTGAGATATGACGAAAGCCATTTACATTTATGGGGCTGACCTCGGACACCACACGTCCATAACTGGTGCAACAGTGCCCCATGATGCATACAGTTAAAGGCCTTTGAAAGGTCGAGAAATATGCTGAGTACTTGTTCTCGCCTCTCCAAGTCATCAACAACAAAGTCAATGAGTTTTGTTACAGCATCAATAGTCGATTTGTTTTTTCTAAGTCCGTTCTGCTCAGGGTTAAGAATTTCAAACTGTTCAAGAAAACCTTCAAGCCTTCTAATGAAAACCTTTTTCGAAAGTCTTGCTGGAAAGTCTGAATGGAAGAATGGAAACAGGACGATAATTACTTGCGATGCATGGATCATCCTTTTTTTTAAATCGGAACCACTCTTGCTGTCTTCAAAGCTGAAGGGAAAACGCCTTGGGCGAAGGACAAATTTATCAATTTAGTAATGGTGTCAAAATGTGCTTGAAGCAACGCTTGATCAGCCACGCCGACATTCCGTTGATGTCGCTAGACTTCGGCTCTCAAGACGACTGCCATCTCCACCTCCCCCACAGGAAACAAAACCTTGGAAGAGACCGGTGTCACTACTAACTTTTCGATAAAAGTGTCACAACTGAAAGATGTGCTTAGTACAGCCACAGTCGAACAAAAATTAGTGAATTCGCTAGCCACTAGAAAGGGGTCGTCTGTTAATTTACCGTCAATTTTTGGTTTCGGATTTCATTGTTTGGAGTAATTTGTTTGTGATGTAACGCTTTTTATTACAAGCGTATTTTATCCACGCACTTTTTAAAAATTGTCTGCGTTCTCCAATTTTTGTTCAACATTCCGTGCTTTAGCGGCTTTTATTTTCTTGCGATAATTTTGTTTAAATGTTCTATACAATTTTTTGAAGTTTTCGTTATTAATTTTAAATAAATCAAATAGTAAAATTTGAGCCTTTCTCTCAAGTAGAGAATATCCTGAGTAATCCAGGTATTACTCTTTTTATGAGATCGCTCCTTTATCATTCTATATGGACAAGCTTTATTTAAGTAATAACTAAGGCAGTCATTGAACGTGTTCAAAAACATCCACAAATGACCAAGATTCTCTTTGGAGGAATCTGTTGAGAATTGTAATGTTTTCATTTTTTTAATCTCTTTTAAATTTTGCTGAAGACGATTTGTATTTAGGATTGTTTTATTACAATCTCCTGTGCGAAATGGTTAGAGACGGCAGAAGACACAGAGACACCCGGGAAGTTTGTGATGACGTTGTCAATGGCTGTACTCGATCTGGCAGTCACTCGAGTTGATTTTTTCACGGACCAGACTAAGTCAAAAGAAGTGAGAACATCGCGAAACCGCTGGGTTAGAGGGTTGGTGTGGTCTAATACATCAATGTTGAAATCACCAGTAATAATGAATTTCAATACCTTGGAACGTAACAAACTTAAAAGGGACTCGAATCGTTCAAAACATTTTGTGCAGCATCCGTTCGGGATCTATATAAGCCAATTATTATAAGTTTTCCAGCAAAATTTAAACTGATTTGTATACCTTCCGCTTCAAAATGTAATTCACGGGTGTGATCAACTCAGGGGGTTGGAATACCAGTTTCGATTTGACAAAAATTGCCACACCCCCCCCCCTTTGTATTGCGTTCGATTAAATATCGTTGCCAATTGATAACTGTCAATTCTGAACATAGCAGCATTTTCAGGTATGAATCCATACTGAGAGATAATGAAAATGTCAGGTTGCAGTTCGTTTGCCATGAGCGATAGCTCCTCAATTTTTTGGATACAATCTGTGCATTTTGATGTAACACTAAAAGCGTTTGTAGAGAATTTTGAATTTTTTTTTTTGTTAACTTTTGATTTGAAATTCGAAAAATGTTTTTGAGTATCCAGTGCTGATATCCCTAGGTTACTATCGTAGTCATTAGAGGTGCAAAGTTTTTATTTTTTTCACACTATTCTTCGTCGTCTTGACCGCGTCAGCGAGTCTCGTATGGCAGGGCACGAGGCTCGGTTACGCCAGCCGACGAAGATTTCCGGCTGGCAGAGGATTGTCTTCGGGTGTCTGTAGGAGGCGAAGACGGCGCTACACCAGGAATTTGGCCCAGCTCCTGCATGCATTCTACCAGGTGCCTTGCCAAGAATCGCTTACTTTTGGTTTTCAAATGCGTACCGTGTCTAGTAAATGCACCCAGTCTAACGCCACTGCCCCACTATGCCTAGCGCACAGTTCTTCAATATAATAGGCGTTGACTAGTCCCGTCTCCTTATTTATTGGATGGTCAGTTGGCGGGTTGTGTCGGTGGGGCAGAGTTGAGACAATCACCTTAGCAGTTTTCAACTTTGCAGTGATGCAGAGCTGCAGATGTTTATAAATATGTTTCTGCTGCCCAGCTGCAAGATCGTTGGTTCCCGCTATGAGAACATAGTAACTGCCAGGTGAAGGGGTAGCATCAGCATTCACCGTTTGCAGCTTTGCTCCCGGCCTGCAGGCTCCTTCCACTGTTGTATCCCCGGTCACCATGCTTTGAAATAGTTCGGCAATATCACGGCCATGGCTGTCACTGTTGATCCAGACCATACGGGAAGGCATTGATGCTTTTGGTTTAAAAACAGGTGGCTGAGCCTCCTTCCTTGCAGTTGGTTTTGAAGTACTCATCGTATTTGGTGTATTCGTTCGCCACCCGAGTTTCGGTCGTTTATAGTTTTTATTTTTGTTTCCGCTTTCCTCGAAATCAGTCTTCAGAGCAGCAAACCTGTTATTTATTTTGAGTGGTCTTCTTTTACCACGCTGCACCTTCCACTGGGATCAACCATTCTCCCCTCCACACTTGCCCCACCCTGTCTCCCTCAGATTCCGCAGCTCGGCCTCAAGCACCTCTACCGTGGTCCTCAGGTTGTTGATGACAGCTCGGTCATTTACACACTGCTCATCCATACAGGTAGCGGGAAAATCACACTGCATCCCGAAGTCAGCCACCGATGCACGATTCGTCATGACAGACGGTGGCGGGTTTACAACAAATATTACTGCAACATTCGCTTATCCTTTTCTATTTTCTGGTCTATGACAGCTAACTACCTATGGTAGTAGTAGTAGAGGCGTGTCCTCTGGCGCTGTCAACGGATAACTCGTTAGCTTTACTACCTAAGCTGTCTACCACAGGAACTGTCTACAGACCACTCGTTAGCTAACTACCTGTGGGAATAGTAGAGTCGTGTCCTGTGGAGCTGTCAACAGATAACTCGTTAGCTGACTACCTGTGGGAGTAGTAGAGTTGTGTCCTCTGGTTCTGTCAACAGATAACTCGTTAGCTTACTACCTGTGGGAGTAGTAGAGTCGTGTCCTCTGGCGCTGTCAGCAGATAACTCGTTAGCTAACTACCTGTGGGAGTAGTAAAGTCGTGTCCTCTGGCGCTGTCAACGGATAACTCGTTAGCTTACTACCTGTAGGAGTAGTAGAGTCGTGTCCTCTGGCGCTGTCAACAGATAACTCGATAGCTAACTACCTGTGGGAGTAGTAGAGACGTGTCCTCTGGCGCTTTCAACAGATAACTCGTTAGCTTACTACCTGTGGGAGTAGTAGAGGCGTATCCTCTGGCGCTGTTAACAGATAACTCGTTAGCTAACTACGTGTGGGAGTAGTAGAGTCGTGTCCTCTGGAGCTGTCCACAGGAACTGTCCACAGACCACTCGTTAGCTAACTACCTGTGGGAGTAGTAGAGTCGTGTCCTCTGGCGCTGTCCACAGGAACTGTCTACAGATAACTCGTTAGCTAACTACCTGTGGGAGTAGTAAAGTCGTGTCCTCTGGCGCTGTCAACGGATAACTCGTTAGCTTACTACCTGTAGGAGTAGTAGAGTCGTGTCCTCTGGCGCTGTCAACAGATAACTCGATAGCTAACTACCTGTGGGAGTAGTAGAGACGTGTCCTCTGGCGCTTTCAACAGATAACTCGTTAGCTTACTACCTGTGGGAGTAGTAGAGGCGTATCCTCTGGCGCTGTTAACAGATAACTCGTTAGCTTACTACCTGTGGGAGTAGTAGAGGCGTATCCTCTGGCGTTGTTAACAGATAACTCGTTAGCCTTCTACCTGTGGGAGTAGTAGAGGCGTGTCTTCTGGAGCTGTCCAAACGAACTGTTCCTTCTCACCAGACCTGTAAGTTATTCCCTTCTAGTTGTTTTACCATTGTAATAAAAACCATATTTGTCCAAACCATAGTTTTTAAACGTTTTGCATTGAAGAAATAAAACAATTGTCCGTTTAGGCTTTGGAACTGTTATCCTTCTTGTAATTTATAAAATATGCCTGTATTACACTATTATAAATTTTATTGAATTGGTGTGATAAAAACTAGTTTAATATATCCTCGCTCTCTTCAGTTTTTAAAGTTGGTTTGAAAGTTGTACACATCCAAGTGCAAGTTCATCATTCCAAAGCAAAAGAACGAGCCTGGTGATCCAGCGTACAAATCTTAAGTTGTTGGTTTGGGTGGCTATTATGAAGTCTAATTTGAGGCATCACTAGATAATGCTTTCCGTTTAAATTTTATAATTTACATCTCTCAGTCATCAAAATAAGTTAAAAACTTAAAAAATAGTATGTATTATGATGTGACTAACAATATTTCTAGTAGAAATTCCTAATTTGCTTCCCTATTAAGGAACAAACACGCTAGGGAGACATGATACAACTAATACAAACTTTACCTTCAAATTCTAATAAAATATTAGAGGGAATTAACCTATTATGCTACTTCTGATGTGTTATAAGAGTTGTCAATCCACATTATTATTTTGGGCATGTGCTGTAAATATAACTTTCAATAGTTTCGACTTTAAAGAAAGAAATATCATTAATATGTTGTGTGCGAAAACCAAGTTGCCACAATTATTCTTAGCTAATGTGGTTATTACTTTGTGGATTGATTTTGTACTGTATTAGTTCTAGATGGTTTCCAAATAAAAGAAGTACGCGAAGTGTTTTATTTAAGCTAACTACCAGATGACACAAAAATACACCTGTGTTATTTTTTAACATCACAGTGCATACCAATATCTCGTTTCTATCACGATTAACTATTCCTTGGAGTCTCATAACGTTTAAAAAGAGACTGATACTTGATTCTGCCTATTCCCAAAAAATAAAGAAATGTGCGTGTTTAGTACAAGTAATGTAGTATTTAATATGTGAGGGCGTACACTTTCACATACACATAAATTAAGGAAAAAAAGTTCAGTGTCAAAAAATGAATCGGTCTTACACTATCTCTAACCTTTGTCTTTGGCTTTAAATGAGAGTAGACCTTGCATTCATTTGGGGATTGCGTTTCAGTTATTTTGTTCGGTAAAGATAGTTCTATTCAGTGAGCTCTAAATAGCGAAATCATACTACATCTTTAAAATATTGGTTTTTTATTATTGTCAGTTGGTAGTTACTCAATATAGGCCTAATATTTATTATATAAAAACATGATTTATGATTTGTTTGTAATACAATTCAAAGCACACCCTAGATAGCTCGCGATGACAATTTTCCAAGTAACAACAAATTTAGCATTATTTCCAATATCTTGTCATTGATTGTTTAGTAGGCAAGCAAAGTCAAGTTTTCCTTTATTGCTCATCTCTTCAACCAATAAGTTTATTATTGCATTGAAGGTTTTCCTTATATTTACGCGCTTAGATTTTTAAGTTAAAAAAATATTTAAATAAATAAATAAAGAACATAAAAGGATGACAAACAACTATTTTAAAGAAGAGCATAACAATTGTTTTTTGTTCCGGTTGTGATTTTGGCATTCTCAACTGACCTGGCGTCAAGTTGGCACACTATGCTGTGTTTAGCTCCTCCACTAAACAGTTTGAAAGTCGCTTGTAGTGCGATATATCTCCACACGAGAGCAGCACTAACCGGCCGCGCTCTCCTACGTTGCGTGTAACTGTATCTTGGCCGTATTTCAACTTATACTTAAACCCGACGAAATTGTTTCCACATTCTCCAGTATAAATAAAACTAAAGTTATTTTCATCCATGTCTTTTTTGAGGTCTCGGAAACTGTTACATTTCTGAATGATTTTAAACGGTTTATAGCAGCTGCGTCTTACTTCCAAGATAGCAAACAAGCAAAACATCCACGGTCTAAAAAGATCCAACAGTTCTGATTTTTTTTAAATCAGTAGATAGTAGTGACATTATGTGATACAACTTTCAAGATTATTACTAATACATTTATTATATTGCTTAACTGCTCTAAATATGGCAACTGTGTTAATTTCCTGTAATAAATAGATCTACATGTCTGTGTTTATGTATCATCACGGCAACTCGTCATCTCAGAGCATAATGCTTGAACCTCATACTTCTATTGTTTGTACTGCTAGTTATTAATTGTTAGTGCTTTTTCAAAAATTACTACGAAAGGTAGACACTGAAATAAAGAACAATGGCGTGTCCATCGTTGGCTTGACACTTGGCTGATTGAAAAATCCAAAAGTTCACAGTCGATATAGCTATGTACTCCTTAAGTCACAGTTAATTTTTCATTTGCTTCATTGCATTTTGACTTTGTGGCTTTTACTCCTTAAAACATGGGAATCCTGTTACGCTCGTGTTTCAACAGTAAGTGTTAATGTAAATGTCATTGACTTTGACCACGTATTATTAGTTTATCCATTAAATTCTTCAAACCAAAAAGACATTATTTTCACTTTCCATATGTTTACATGGACAAAGGTATTAGAATTTGCTTCCATGTCACAATTTAAAGAATTTTTACAGAATTTTGGTTTAAAAGAGAGAAAAGCATATTATAAAAAACCATAATCTAGTGTCTGTTATTAATAGGTGACTTCTTTAGCAACATTTGACTTCCACTCGGCAGTTGAACTGCACAATCAATTAATCAAATATCGACTCGTGTGATCGCCATTAGTTCGGAAGGCAGCAACAAAGAGATTGCGCTATAATATCAATAATTGGAGTGGGCGAAATGCTCTTTAAGTCAAATACTGTTGATTGACGAGGGTTAAATCAAACAACAGAAATGAGCTACAGTATAAAGGTATAAATTATTTTATAGATAGGTAACGTGGAATTGTGAGCTAACAGATCGATGTTGAGCTACAGCAGCAAACTGGTCGAGTTGTTAGGAACTATGTGTTGTAACAAGCTGAGAATAGCGCCTCTTGTGAAACTGCTGTTGCGTCTCTAGTGTCTGGTAGCGTCAACTCTGCCACTTCACAAACAAACCTAGTAACAAATATAAATAATGTCAGAATACACAAATAGAGACCCACAGTTGTTTTGGAAAGTATAAAGCTATTAATATACTTATAAACTTAAAGATGATTGATAAAGCAAGCCAAAAATAAAAAATACGTTTTGATTACTCAGGAAATACACTGGTTATATTAAGATTTTGTATAACACCAAATAAACTATATAGGTACATTTTGTAAAATTCTGTTTACCAAAGATTTGACTAAAAAAATTAATTTAAAATACACATCTAAATAGCGAGCCCTTTTGGTAGGATGGATTCATTATTATATATGTTTGCCCTCACATGGTTCAACATTAATTATTAGTTTTAAAGCATGAAAATGTCTGCTTAAAAACTGATTTCCGACAAATTTGTTTTTAGTCCGAAATATTCTAAATAAATGTTTGTAATATTTAAAAAAATATGAACAAATAATTTATGTGTGTGTTTATAATTACTCTTCTAAAAGCTGCAGCAATTTTAAGAGGCGTCAAATATTTAACATTTCTTGTATCATTACCCTCTTCAAAATATTTAATATATTCTACTTGAATTGTCTCGCAAGTAGTGATTAGTCAGCAGCAGTACAGAAGGTAAGTTATACACTAAATGTGATGATAATAGCCGAGGCTATTCAAAACTCTGAATCACTCATGAGTCATTGAAACATTTACGACATCTTTCTATTTTAATTTAAGACGACCCAATTAACTTTACTAGTGAAAGTTAGACGTTTCGTAATCCGAAACCATATTATGAACAAATTTTATATCACGCGAATTCATGTTTATCACATGCACTAGAGGTGCTCTGGTGAGCTTCGATCTGGATGGTTCATGAAATATTCCGGATTTTTTTATCAAGTTTATAAAAAATTAAAAGTGACAATATAATCTTATTTTCGTTGAATTTACTCGTTTGAATCAGTCGCAATCCGTAACTTCATAATCTAAAGAAGATTTTCTTAATTCAACCAAAATGCTTTATGCTACTACATCTACATGGTATACTCACTTGTGGTTCTGAGGCGTTTATTAGGGAATATCTTTTTTTAATGTATTAACGGGAAATGAGTTATAATTGTAAAAATTATATAATATGTTTTGCTATCTTATTTAATTAAATGCCTCGTGATCTATTGCTAAATATGCGGAGCACCAACAAAAACATGTTTTGTTAACTTGTAACGTATTTGTTTATTGACTTTATAAGACATCTTAAAACGCCTACACTTGTTACGAGTCCATTTTTTTTTTTTACTTCTGTACTAAATAACCTGATCTTGTTCTTGTATTAGGAAGTTCCCTCTAGCATCAGAATTGGAAGTTTTGTTTCTCCAACATCTGATTAAAGTAATTTTAGTTCTTCAACTGGAATAATTACAACTTGCAGATTTTTTTGTAGATGAAGACTAATTTTCAAGGAAGTCAATAAAATTTTATTTCCTCTAAGTACAAGTTGACATTTTCCATTCTTATGAAGTCAGGTCTTGGTTGTACTGCTACTCCATATTTCCTGTTATTGTTCAAATCTACAGTAAAAAGTTGCAAAGATTAGTGCTAATGCCCATGCTATAATTACAATTCTTACAATAAATTATCCCTTTTATAGATGAAAATGTTCCAAATATATACTCTTAGAACAATTTTCAAAGAAAACTACAATTGTTTGCTACACAATATTTCGTTGTAACTACAACATAATCAAGTACGCTTTATAAACACACACACACACACACACACACACACACACACATATTTCTTTACGAAACATCATCTTTCGTAAATTACGTTAGTATTTGGTATAAAGTGGTTTTCGAAATTCTTATTTACTTGCTAATGGCTCACAGTTAACTTCTTTGGAAGAAGAAAATCTTATCTTTAAGGTCCTGTGCAATCTATTGCTATGATCTTCTCCGTTTATTTTGTGCAGTTAAGAAAGCCCATATCGTACAAGTCTTCACAATCACTTTTCCAAAATCATATGTTGTAAAAATTAATTAATTTCTTTATATTTCTCATTAACATAGTTTATTGTATTTTTATTTGGGTGGTTTATGTACAATTTACCCTATATATTTACCCTACTATCTTATTTATAAATAATATACTAATTCAGCTTTTTACATTACATCATGAACACCTATAATTTGAGGTATAACACGGATTTTGAGAGATTGGTCGCTTAATTAAGCAGTAATGACAGTTCACGCGTATTCCTGTTAATTATATTTACTGTTACTTTTTCAGGTTAAATGAGAAATATATTTAAAAGGCCGAAGTCTTTGGTGATTCATTATCGTTTCATGATTATTATAAAACATATAATGTCATTGTGTTTAAGACGTTCATGTATAACACGTAGGGTAGAGAGTAGCCCCTAACTAACGTTAGATACTGAACCTAGGTAACACAATAAGTAAGCTATTTAATATAGATATTACGACAGTAAAAGGTGACCTTTATGTTGAAGCAAGGTGTCTCTGTTGGCACACACCAAAGTGGCACGATGGGTAATTAAACTACACAACAATAATAGTCAGCTGATTTCTGTTCCAACAGCTGACTCTTGCTACTGCACTCTGCCGTTCCCCTGCCAAACTATTGTGCAAACGCTACAGCCAAGCTGCTTTATGACTCTTTCCACTTATTTTGAGTAATACATCAACTTTGAACTTTCAGCATAATTAGCAATACTAATAAGTCTTCCTTTGTTTGAAAACAAGCACCGGTCGGTCATTATAATGAGCGATCGTGTTGTTTGATGTTGGTCTAAACATGATATTGATTTAGTTAAATATGTGTTTTATATTTTCTTATTACTCTTCTTAAGTCAATATTTTCAAATCGTTATTTGTAACTATATGAATCATACAATACAAATCTAAAATTATACTTTGCATAATAAGATTGTGATTAATGCGATGTTTGTGGGTAGGTCTACTGAGTATCTGAGTATCACATGCGAAGCACTGAACAGATTGAGCAAAATTCATTTATACCCACAACATACCACCTATTTTACTAATATATACAGTTTTAAAATCCTATTTAAAATCGATAGTGTTTTTTACTCAAAGCTCATAAAAATGTACATATAAATTTCCTAAAAGTCTCAATTTTAATCATAAAGAATAACCTTATATTCTTTTTTCACGTGATTTCAAGTGTTTTGTAGTGAATACCATCATACACTCTACTTCTTTATCCAGGAATGCGACACGTCATCGTTCTTGGACAAGCATTGTTTTAGAAAAAATTTGCTCAATAGTTCACTAGAATTTAGAAAATATATTGTTTTACAACCAAAGTCTTCACGCAAGACTTCATTAAAGAACGCAAAAATATACTTTTGATATACAAAAAAATGAAGTAAAACATACACACAGTACTTTTTTACCAACACCAACACATTTGTCTTCAAACTAATTTTGCAGAGGAACAAATTAGACATGGTTCAAGTACCACTTCAAATTTATAATTAAATACATAAAGTGGTTATTTTACTTGTGAAAATGTACATGTTAAATTTAATTGAATACAAAAATGAATAACGATAATAATACGGTACATGAAATTATGTCTCCACCGCTGCGCCGATTTGATAATTGCACGGCGTCAGCGCCGCAATATGAGTACATGATACCGTTTGGTGGTTTGCATATTATGATGATTTAGAAGGCGTTAAACTAAACAAGTACTTCGTGACCTATCTCCATTACATACTACACCATAAGAGGATATCCTTAATTATCATGTATATTTCACTTATCATCTTAAACATGATGATTGTTATTATACAAAGCGATAGTTAATATTAAGAGATCGTAGGAACATTAGTAACACTGATAACGAGTGACCTCAAACCACAATCACTAGTTAGTGACAAACCGCAGTTAGTAACTGCAGACAAGGTTTTAGCTTGACTAATTACCCTGGTAAAATTATTAGTTTCCAATTCAATGTAACATTTTATTGCTGCTTTAATCAGAAATAAAATTAATTTTTATAATAATTAAAATTTTAATTATTTGTTTTTCAGTTTTATACGAGTATTTATTTCATAATAACTAACATTATCGAAATAATGTAAAACTAGTAATATAACGTAAAGCAATACCTAAAACTTAAAGCTGTATTAATATACAGGAGCTCTTGAAATGTAAAACAGTAAATGATAGGACATCCTTCCGTTTATATGAAAGTATAACATATTATCAACATTATCTGTTATGAAAAAGATAGGAAACGTACATTTTAAAATAAATACAGTAGAACTGCTTATTTGAGTTTCTTATAGAATATTTAAAACTTTTTTTTATCAACCCTTCAGTACACTTACATACTGATATTCTGTGATTCTTCTTACAAGTTAATTTTTATATTTGCCATTAATGAACAAATTATATTTTAAACTTGCTCCAAGAGTGACTACGACGTAGGGACAGAACAATCCTTCATCAATATATCACTGCAATTCGTCCTCAATATAAAAATTCATTTCAATATGTCTCTAAGAAGTAAACGCTGGTGTCATCTGTGGGAAATTCCGTAGCACAGTAGTGATTTCTAAGAAAACAGTAGCCAACCTGATTCTTGTTGTAATTTAAAGCACTGCGCAAAGAATATTGATTCTGCCTCCAGTGCCTCCAAAAATAGTAACGTGTTGGGTCTCTATAAATACCAGTTACAACTAGTTACTTGTTGTCTTCCCACTGTTTACAAGAGACAGACCTACCGGGAACTCTATTTGCGAGCTGACGCGTGTAGGACGTGGGGGTTGAGACGTATTACTTGTAACTAAGCAGAAGATATCGACATCAGTTGTCAAACACGAGAGGAAGTGAGTTAGTGTTGTGTAGAGTGTAGAGTGTAGAGTGTGACGTGTGAGCGGTGGGAGGCAGCAGAGGCTGTACCGTCAGTTGGTGCCATGACCGCCATGCATCATCACAGGGCTGTCTTCTCCCCCGAGTCTGACCCCTCCGAGTCCCCTGGATACTGGGTGAGTCCTACCCCAACACTTAAGTCACGTGACTTGTCCATACTTTCTGTTTTATCTCTTTTCAATTTTGTCGCCTTTGTCAATTACCTGAAACATGATCGTTCGAAATGAAACCCTCATTTTAACAATGTACTCATTTTTTGTTTTTGTTACTATTTATTTTATTTATATGCCGTTTTAATATTTTAATTCAAAAATGTGTGCATTTAATGGCTATAATTAAACTGATATTTCATCATCTAAATTGTAACTGTTTATTCAAAGAGTCCGATTAATATGGACAGGATATTCAAAGTCTGCAGTGTCTTATCTCTATTTTCTGTTTAAGTAACCGTACTTAAAACCTGCTTTCACCAATCTGGCTTCGATCTATTTTGCATATTTTTCCAAGTATATTAGCTTTGATTTTATGGATATTACGTATTTGTCCAAGTATATTACACTCGTAGACAGCTTTCGTAAAATTTCAAATAATTGACTAAACGATGTTGCTAATTTTTATAACAAGCCGATTTTTTATTTGTTTGTGCCATTATTTGCATCACTTTTCTAGATTAAAAGGGATCACAGTCGATGATATTGCATACAATTATAAATTGGCTTAAAATGCTATAACAGATATCAACTACTTGATAACCATATCAATTTTACAGCTATTAGTGTATAATGAATTATTTTTTCATGCACAAATTAAGCCCTCTTTCAACCATAAATTGTCAAATGTCACAACATCGTCTTTGCGTTTTTGTATTGAAAGCAATCCCCCAGACTCATCAGTTGGGCCTTTGTTCATATGCATTGTATAAAATTAGATGTAAACGAAACTGCATTTTTTAAGGGTACTAAGGACATTATTTTTTAATGAGACAAGTGCTACCATTAAGAATATTGCAACAAAATAAAATTCCTTGTTTTGGTGGGCAGTAGGAAACCAGTTTTACTGAGATTAGAGTCCTAGAAATGAGTCCTAGTTCGGAGTAAATGAAACAAATTTGTTGGAGGATACTACGAAAATAATTTTTACTGAGACATCATCAAGCACTAAAATTAGAAATAAACGAAATAAAATGAAATTGGAGGACACTAGAAAACTAAATTAGTAGTAAATTAAACAAAATTAAATTTGTTGGAGTATACTACAAAAACTTGTTTACCTTGCTTTTTGCCCGAAAGTCATATTTATACTTTTGTCACATTGACATCCATTTTGTCAGTTGGGCATCTATTTCGTTTTCTGCAATGTGATATGTGTATTAATACACTACTTTGCCTGATTAAGTCATATTCTACAATATATACTTATCCTTTAATAATTTTAATTCAATAAACAATGTTTGTGTATATTGATTTTATGAACAACAAAAGTTCGTGTATGTTGTTCTAGCGCTATAATATTTATCTTCTAAATATTCATAAGTTTACTTCAAGTAGTCCATACCAAGGACTTTAGGTCACCACTACAATAAAACTAGTTTATTGACAAAAATCCTTAATTTTATTTCACACAATAATAGTAGTAAAAATTGCACTTTTTACAAACATATGATATTGTATAACATGTTTATAAGTGCTTGTAGTACAGAAACTACTACTTATAGGTATTCTTTTTTTTACACCGACTATAAGAAGATAATACATGCAATGTGTTAGTACAGCAAATTGATATCACATATTTGTAATGACACATATAATAATATATCCACGGCATCGGCTCCTTTCAATTTAACAATCAATTTAAAAATGATTTGAATTTAAATTAAACAATTAAATTAAACAATCAATTCAATTTTTCATTTCCGTGGATTCTCCCCCTCTCCCCCGGAAAGTAAGATGTTGCGGTCACCCTGTTAAATTAAATTTGAATTTCCCAAATCCTTCTTAAATTTTCTTACTGGAAGTTAATAACATTGTTCAAATATTTCATCAAATGTCTGTACGGATCTAGTACCACAGCGAATTTAAACCTCTCACTGTGTTTAATATTATATTCATAAAAATGAAAAGAACAATAGTAGAATTTTAACGAAAATGCTGATTTGTAAAAACACAATTACTAATTAATATTAGAGAGAGCATTTTAATAAAAATTTATAATATAAATGTATATGCTTAGTGTATCCAGTTGTGAGCTACTAGTTCGAAAATGCGTTCAATTTGTTTAGTATTATCCAGTTACTCAAATATTCGACACTAAATAACAAAAATTTCATGTTCGGTCATGATTTCCTAATCAAGATATCACCTCTTGAGTGTTTAATGTTAGTACATTTTTAGACCTCATGACATTTTAAGTAAATGCCATTAACTTATTAAACCATCTATAATATCTCAGAACTGTGCACCGAGAAGCGGTTACTGACTTCAAATTCGGGTCTCCGTCCAACAGATCTTTAGCAATAATTCGGAAACGGTTCCATATAAGGTTATATTTTCCTATGACTTCCACTTAGTCTTGAATTTTTGGTATGCTATTTAAACAGATTTCCATAGCCTTTGCTAGTAGTTATGATTTGGATAAATGAAAAAAACTATAGTAACATTTAATAGTATTATACTTTAAACCGGATCACGGAAACCGGAACTGAAATCGTTAAAAAATTTAAATATCCAATAACTAGTATCTTCACAAACATTTTCTGGCCTGTTTCAAAATGATAAAATTGCATTAACACAACGCAATATTCTTGTAACAGAATAATTTAACCAGGAATAAGGTTACACAATTTTACGTAAGATTTCAGAAAGAATTCAAATATTTTATCCAAATTTACATATATGAATAATGTAATTCAATGATAGTTTGAAGTATTTTACATAAGTAAAATACTCAGAGTTCCGTTAGTATCAACACACTGTGTATTGTGAGTATCAGTCGGCCAGTCGTCACCGCGACAGCAGTTGCTCCCCACTGTTGGTCGGGCCGCCTGCCAGATGACCAGATATGCACTTTCCTGCCAATGTTTACTTCTCTAAAAACCGTCAGATGAGAGATTTTTACGAATCGGGTTTAACTCATGAGCTGTTCTAGAAAACCTAACTTCTATTATTCGCAACCTTTACCAAATTACTTAATGCGGTTTCACTATTGTGTTTTAGTTTGTTATTAAAGCGTTAAATATCTCCTGTGCAAGTCTAATGATTACCCAAGTTTGAAGATATTAAGAGCAAAACGTATTTTCGTCACTATTTAACTTTTCTATGAGTTTTTGTTACTGGATTAGCCTTAACCTATTGTATGTTAGGAAAGTGACGATGTAGGCTATTATCATTGTTAAAGTGACAAATGTTGCTTGAACATTAAACTTGATTGTAAAAAGGGAGTTTTTTTCCATTTAAATACAAACTGCAGTATTCTATGATGAAAATTCACAACTTTTGTCTTGTTATACAACTAGCAAATCGCATATTATGCTCAATTTTAAACCAGTTTTATTATAGATCACTGATAAATAAATACATTTGTTTCTAATAGGTGCATTGCACTATATATAAACACATAGGAACGATAGAAGTATAATACTTATGAAACTTAGGCGTAATAACAAGTCACGCAGTTATTGGGAGTGCCGATGGCCGAGCGGTCTAAGTCGTTGGACTTTGGGTCTAAGTTAGAGATAACGCAGGTTCAAATCCTGTCATTGCACTTTTTATCAGTACCATTGATCTTGTACTGTATCGACTCTCCCCCTTATTCTGTTTGATAAGATCCTCGTACAGGCCAGTGGTCCATGAGGTCGGACAAAATAAGGCTTAAAAGGGGATCGGCCTCTCCTTTTATTAAAAAAATATATATAAAAATATAATATATAATATATTACAAGTTCCTCAATGTGGCTATGCGTGTGTGCTGGCATCATCGGTACTTTGGTATTATCCGGAGGCCACTGCTTTTGAAATAGTTTTTCCTACCTGTAACCTAAAAAAATTACATTATTAGAAAAGGACAAACTTTATTTGATTTAATGTGAAAATTACAAGCCATTACGACGATCGGTTCTTGTGTTTTGCCTTCAAAAATGAAGCGATGCGATGCCTGCGAGGAGGTCGCTTTGTCCTATATACTGTTTAGTTATTATGCTATGTACGTAATTAGGTTTAGATTAGGTTATCATAAATATGTTACTAGTAGTACCAAATTTAAAGATAAACTTTACGAGTGCTCACGTGATCTGAACTTAAATTTGGGTACTATCTCGAGGGATGTTTTCCTTTCTTCGCCAGAAGTGTAGAGTGACGCCGAACGAAGCCTGCACTGATGGCAAGGAGCATTGGCGGTCGGTATTTTCCCGACTTCATATCACGTTGAACGATCTGGCACACACCACATCGATTTCGCCTACATCGCTTCTCTTTAGGAGGTAGAAAATAAGAACCGATCGTCATAATGATTTGCAATTTTCACAGTAAGACACATACAGTCTGTTCTTTCTAATAATGTAGTTTTTTTTTGCTCCCTGGTAAGAAAAACAGTTGAAAAATAGTGGCCTCAGAATAATACCAAAATACTGCATCACCATGTTAGTATTACAAGTATGTAGATTATTTTCCATTCACTTCGGTATCCATACTATAACTGTTGGACAACCGACCACTCTTGTAAATTGACTTGTAGGTAACTAACATTTCTTGTAGATTCAGAGAACTGCTCGATTAATCAATAACCAGCTTAATTTAGGATCGAAAGCAGAAGTTCTGCGTGTTTTTATTGAAAGTGACAGCGTGAGAGCCCCAGACTGCCAGACTGACCGGTTACTGTCGAACTGTTTTGCTTCAAATATTTCAAAACTATCCTCCAAGTAGCTGGACACAGCACTAAACCACTACTATCTGTCATTAGAATGACACAACCTCGGAACAAGAAAAAAAAGTACGTCAATATCTAATTTCTAGTATCCCACGAGTGTGAACCATCGGCAGGTATGACCTTGAAGAACAAAACAACAGCGCATCGCTCGAAGCACAAACTACAATTGATTGCTTAAATTATTAGTGTTGATAGTCAATTGATATTATATATTAGACACAGAGATATGCATTAATGCTGTTAATAACTCAGACTGTTTAAATTATAAAGTACTACTTAAATTGACATCATTAAGACAATTTTTAAGTCAATGAAAGAAGCAAATATTCCAATGTAAGCAAATCATCGATGACAAACAAATAAACCAAGTAGCGGAATAGTTCAATAATCACATGAAATTTTAGATTGTGCCAACTGTTTCCAAATGTCATAGGTGAAATATAATAACTAATATACTATAAGTAATACGCCTTCTTAATATCACTTATTTTTAAAGAATTCACATACAAAATGTTGAAATATTCAGTTTTATAATTCACTTTCTCTAGTTCGTATCGATGATAAGTATCAGATGTTCTGTTATATTCTGTAATTTAACAGTGAAATACTTCACAAAGAGCCTTGTTCAACGATACCATGATCTCTGTTATCAAAACCTATTCATTCCAATATCGTACTTGTCCCCTGAGCTCGAGAGTAAGAAGTCAAGAATCAGTAAGTTTGTTTAAGGGTGCTCTTAAAGATACCCCCAATCTTAAAGAAAGATATACAGAGTTAAAACATCTTCATCTTTCATTGGAAATTTTGATGTGATTATTTGTGTGCATTAACGAATGCAATAAATTATTTACATTTAATATGAAGAAGTACACGAATTATAAAATAATTTTGTTTAAAAAGCAGCACGTTTTTAAAGATTGAGGGCTGTATTAAAATTTCAGATCTCACATTGTATGCTATTTTTACAAATACAATACCAAACCACGTATATCCTATAGGGCCAATTTATGTTCAATGGCCAGCAAAGAGCGCAACACCAGTGATTCACTAATGTAGAGCTAAAGATAGCATTCATTAGCAGAAGCTGGCAGCTGACGCCATCCTCGCCCACGCTTCGTCCGTTCACCCGCACACCACTAACATCAACATTCACTGCTATACAATTTTTATTTATTTCGTTACATTTCTTTAATATTATTTTATATTTGCGTCAGTTTCTTTTAACTTGGTTTCCATTTGTCTAATGTGTTACTATGCTTGTAATATGCCAATACAATCTTCGTATTTAAGATCTAGTATCGAAAATACCTGTATGCATATATTTTAAAGCAGTGTTTTATTTTATAATAAGTAAAATTTCTTTCTGAAACTAATTTTTCACAATCTCAAAATTTCTTTAAACATACTAAACCAATATAAAACTCAGCCAAAAGTAAATTTACATAATAATTGTTTAATATGTTGACTCATATATTATTATACAGCATAAATGAGTTTTTAACATCGTAACGATATAAACCTATTAATTAAATGTTAATGTGTGAGATAAAACATACATAGAATAACGATCAAGTATTTTCAGTTTTGTTACATATGAATGTATCTATACGTAATGTACTCCTAGGTATTTTTGTTTGTCAGGTGTTCATGAAAACCCTACAACTGGCCTTTATTAGTTAAGAGCCATATTCACCAGTCAGGCCAGCAACAGTCTGTTCACATAAATTCAAGAAGTACCTTAATGTAATATCTTCTTTGCCATCTGTTAAACATTAAGGTGGGGCAAAATCTACAGCAGACAATACTCTCTATTTCGACGCCAATGGAAAAAACTTCTTATAGAGTCCAAAAAGAAAAGGAGAAGAGCAGTATAGATAGACTTTTTAAATCCAAAAGTTGGAGTTTTAAAAACTTAAAAGAATAAAAAGGAAAATAAACAAGTGGTTAAAAGAATCTAAAGATTGAACAGGCTATTGTGCCCGAAAAGAAGATATGTAGGATGCAAATCATCTTTTCTGGCTCTACAACCGAATACAATTAGGTGAAAGCGATGATTTATGATGACAATGATGTGGACGATGACTGCGATCTTTTCGCAGATAATAGAGAAACGTGATTTGTATGTGGAGATTATGATAACTTACTGCTGGATTATGGTAAAGATGGGTAATTTGTAGAAAGTGGGTCCATGCCGAATGCAGTGGGTACGATTCTGCTGAAAACTATGTGTGATTTTTGTCAACAAGATTAAAATTTCCATGCAATTTAATAACGTTTAACCGCTATCGTGCCACCACTACAGCAATTCACTAGCTACTATTTCTACGTTGTCAGCTTGAAGGTAGTGAGATTGTACAATTACCACAAAGAACAGTTGAACGTTTAACCACTATAGTGGCACCACAACTGTTGTTCACTAGTTACTATTTCTGTGTTGTCACCTTGTAGGTATGAGATTGTACCGTGTTGAAGGTATGAGACCTTGTTTTGCAACTGCCTCAATAAAGTAGTAGGCGCCATCAGTGTAACAAATATCGCTCTCGTAGTGCCATGAAGGCGGGCTGGACCCGGGCCAAGACCTGACACCTGACCTAGTGCGAGGACTTGCCCTCGTGTCTCACAACACAATACAATATCTGTCGTTAAACAGTTCTGTAAGAATTCAGATTCTTGGCACTCACGCCGGCGCATTTCTTATATTTTGCTCTTAGAATCTTGGTTTTCAACATTTAGAAATATACTGAAAAATCCATGGTAAAATGCAACCTGTAAAAAAGATAGAGCACTTTTCACGTTTGACAACGTTATGTAAAGTATCAAAATGTTTTGTAGAACATAAAACAACATGAATTTAAATAGTAAACTAAGTTAAATATATAACTAATTACATAAATATACTTATAGTTACAAGATATGCGCTAAGAAGTTAATAAGCTTTCCCCTTTATCATAATTCTGAGAAGAGTCTGCAAGGGGAAACATTGTTGCATACGATAGTGCAATACAAGAAATATTTACCTACTCCTTCCCTTTAGTGCGATCAACTTGGGGGTTTTATATTGTAGTCAGGAATACTCCTACAGTAAGAGATCAGACAACACAATGAAACAACAAATTCGTCTACTTAAAATTCTACTCACATTTCACTGGCTATCATGGTTATTTTAAAATGTTGAGTGCTAAATTTTCAAAAGTTTGCTCGAGCCACGGTGAATTACGGTCGAAGCACCACATTTACACCACCAACGCACTTACTTAAGAAATGTGTATTGAAATATTACTTCACATACAATACACACTCGCCTGTGCGTAACTTATCAGATACTCAATCATTCAGTTAAATTAGGTCTCACTTTCTAAAATAGCTAAATAGTTCATTCAAATTAGCTGTAAGACCATACATTTTTATAATATATTTGTATATACTATCGTATAGTTTATGATGAATAAGAAGACTTGAATGTTATAAACGAATGTTCTTTAACGAAAAATCATAGCCTATATAGACTGATAGCTGACCAAATTAACCAATAAACTTGTTTTACGAGTTTCATATTTTTCAATAAATTAGACTTTCCAGAAACAAAAAAGTATATATATATATATATATATATATATATATATACATAATGACAAAATTACCAGCTAAAACTATGAATCATGACAATTAATCAGTACTGGCGGCCATCTTGATTTAAACCCCGCAAAAACAATGTTAAACCTAAAACACTTTTACATCCTTATTTGTTGTTGTCGATTTATGGCAGATGGCTCATTTTGAAAATATATATTAATTGTGTACGAATCCAAGAGGTTAAAAAAAATATTTATTAATGATTATTTAGAAAATATTTCAAAACTTTATGTACTTTTTCGACTAAATACTCAAAAGGCATGCACTATACAAGAAAAGAAAAAAGTGTTCGCGTGTGTTTTTATTATATCTTTAAAATGAGAAATCTATAATCTAAGTCCAAAATTAAGGGCGTACAAGTGTTTGAAGTTTGAAATTTCTCTTATGGGATAGATCTGTCGTTTCACTACAACCTTACATTAAGCCTATGACGTTCAAAGACTGTACGTGCGCCGGGCGGAATACTACGTCAGCAGCACAGTTATGTATCTAAATTGCCTACCTGCGCCTGTCCATATATAAAATACTCGCGATTATTTTTCTCTTCTGTCGTCATTAAATTACTCGTAGTTTGTGAGTTTTCGTTTTTAGATCTTATTTGAAAAATGAAAGTTCTACTCAAGTGGCTTGGAATTAATTAGCTGATTATGATCATTTTGATTGTATAGTCATACAACAAGAGCAGTGAAAAGATGTATTTACCAACAAGACCAGTTAATAATGGATTCAGTCAATTGTGATTAGTAGATTGTAAGAATTTATATAATCAGCACATATCATTACACCGTCCACATCATATATGTTTATACAAATACTCAAAACGAACTGCACTTTAAGGCATGGAATATTTAACCAAAGCACTAAAATCGATTTGCTTGATATAGAAAACGTGTTAAAAATTACGTGCTTAAATGCTTTAGTTAACTTTTTCTTTTCCAAATAATAATAATAATAATAATAATAAATAATAATAATAATATAATAATAATAATAATAATAATAATAATAATAAATAATAATAATAATAATAATAATAATAATAATAATAATAATAATAATTTTATTTGTCATGAAAATGTATTACATCATTGACAAAGTTCATAGTATATTGCTTATTGTTAACCCAAGTCAATACAATAGTCAATAAAGTCTTACAAGTAAATTAAATAAAATAAATAAAAAATCACAAAAATGACAGTACAAATTGTCAGTAACAGTAACAAACACATTAAAATCAATACTTTTGGTGTTGAAGAATTCATCTAGACTGTAAAACGGATTCTCCAACAACCAGGAATATAACTTATTCTTAAAGATATCAAAGGGATATGAGCAATATTTTTTTTCTCCAGAAAGTTATAAATTTTCAAAGATACTACAACATGACTGGTGAGGGTTTTGCTTAATCGAAAATGTCCAATTTCAGCATTGTTTCGATTACGCGTGTTGTGGTCATGAATTTTATGTTTAAAATTTAACAAAATTTGGATTTTTTATGGATGTAAACCACCGAGTCATATATATACAAATTTAGAACCGTCTGAAAACGAAAATTATGAAATGGGGTTTGCAATGCTCTCTGGTATCACACTTTTTTAGAGCCCTAATTGCCTTTTTTTGTAATACTAGTATTTCGGAAATTCTGGTGCAATTACCATATAGGACTAATCCATATCTAAAAACAGATTGGAAAAAGGCAAAGTATGCGGCTCTTATAAAATTTAGTGGTACAATATCATTCAGTCTACTCAGAAGATAAATGACTCGTGAGAGTCTTTTATTTAGATAATCAATATGTGTTGCCCATGTCAAATTTCTATCAAGGTTGATACCCAAGAATTTAACTGAGTCTGAATAGCTTTCGTCCAATGACCCAGCAATATGCCTAAGAGTAAACAACATTTTTTTGTTGTTTTGTCTTTATTTAGCAAAAACCCATTAGCATGAAACCAGTTTGATGCATTTTTTAATGTATCATTTGCCAACAGCTCCAGATCATGTACACTTTGACTGACATTAAAAAGTGTAGTATCATCTGCATATAATATGGTTTTCGAGTTAAGAGATAATGGTAAATCATTTATATAGATTAAAAAAGAGTGGGGGACCTAGGACGGAAGCCCTGTGGAACTCCCCACTCCACGAGGGCTTCTTTAGACCACTTTACCATTATTAAAGACCAGTTGCTTGCGATTGTTAATATATGATTCAAAAAAATTTAGATTAGGCCCAGAAAATCCGTAATGTTTTAGTTTAGATATAAGAATTTTACTATCAACACAATCAAAGGCCCTGCTCAAGTCACAAAAAGTAGCCGAGCAAAGCCCTTGCTCTCGAAAGCTGAGTGAATTTGTCTAACTAATTGATCTAGAGCATTAAAAGTTGATTTATCCTTTCTAAAACCCAAATTGTGAAGGTTCCAGAAGGTTATTACTTTCCCAGAAAGTAGTAATTTTGCTTACAAACCAATGATTCAATTAGCTTACCCAATACAGGAATTTACAGAAATTGGGCGGTAGCTTTGAGGTTGGTCTTAGGACCCCTTTTAAAAATTGGACATACTCGTGAAATCTTGAGTTGCTCAGGGAAAATACCGTCATGAAGCAGATGATTAATAGACACTGCCAGAGGTTCAGCCACACTACCAATAATACTTTTTAACAAATTGTTAGACATACTATATATGTCTTGACTATCAGAATTGCTCATTCCCCTGACAGCATCCAAAACATCATTTGAAGTAACAATTTTTCCATTTAAAATGTACTAAGCTATCATTAGAGATTGATTCCATAAAGTTCAACAAATGTAAAACTGGAATTAACAACCTTATTTTTAATTTCTTTTACAGATTCGAGAAAAAAAATCATTAAACACATCAGGCTCAATATTACAAATATTTTGTTTGCTGTTTGCTGTATTATATTTAATTACATCCCAGGCAGCTTTACATTTATTTTTACTATTTTGAATGTACTCAACATTTTTAGCATGTTTTGCCTCATTTATAGAACACCTGTATTTACACTTCAACTCATAAAACCCCATATTTAGATGTATATATTATCCCTGTTACATTTTCTTAATCTGTCCAAGAACAGTAGCCTTTCCTTCATGATAGCTAATTCAGTTGTATACCAATCCTGTTTGTATTTGTGTTTTATGCTCTGTTCTTTTTCTATTTACCCTTTTTAACAACTTTTGTAATGATTAATACTATTCAGTATAACATCAAAAATTTTTAGTAAATAGTGTTGCAGAACTTTGCTTAGTATATTCACTTAACAAGGACGGCCAATCATAAGACTCCAGAAGTAAAGAGAGAGGTTTAATATTCTTTTTAGGTAGTACCATGCTTTGAATACTATTTATATGTTGAGAGGTTACCCCTTGAGTCAACAAATCCGTCTTTTTGACATGCATTAACAAGTATCCCATCATGATCTGGAGTAAGGAAAACGATAAGGTAGTTACAGAGGAGACATATAAATTGTGATTAAAGATAAAAAACATTATCTAGGCAATTTTTACCCCTGGTTGCATTTTTATTCAAGGGGAAAAAAGTTGAAACTGTCTTAAAATGTTTAAAAATTCATTTGCAGTTTTTGGTATGTTTTGTAATATCAAACTTACTATTAAAATCACCCCCAATTATAATAGTGTAAAATTTCCAATTCATAATAAAATTTAAAAAATTTCTCCATTACTAGCAAAAATTCCTGTGGATTGCCATTGGGAGAGAGTGATATACTGAAACTACAACAGTTTTACAATCATCTAGTATTGCAGCTGCTGCCTCAAAATTTAGTTCGTCACAAAACCTTGTTACATCACATTCCCTAGGCTTTAGTCTATCACTAACAAATTAGTTTTAGTTTTAGTTTTAAAGTCATTTACAAAGCAATAATATGATTATATTTTCCCAATCTATTTTAGTTCTGATATTACAAATTATACAAAAAATGAACACACAGAATTCATTGAAAAGTGTTTATTTGGCAGTTAGAACTGTTAATCGACATAATTATGTCGGTTAATGCCGCTTTTGTAGTGTTAACCGTCAAAATTTTTGTCGGTCAAACATTCCCTCGTATAATTACTTTTTACAATATACTCCGGTAAACGTATCGATATAATTCATGCACCATTGGATTCGGGAAGAAAAATGCTAAGGAACAGATGAGTTTTATTTCCTCTTTGTATTATGGTTATGACGTAGCAAGCTTGTTATTTTGAACGTAAAAGAAAACGCGACGCCGTTTGTTGTGACCGCCATATTGCCGCTGCCGTTCCTGTATCACTTTCGTGCCGAGCTGTGGATATTTGTAAGTTTTAATAGTTTTTAAAACGCGTGTTTTAGTGTCGTATTTAATGTGTAGTGTGTTGTTTGATGTCGTAGTAGTGTAAACATATATATTTTAGAATAAATCAATTTCTATTTACTGAAATATGTTTGAGAAATTACCGGCTTTGTGTAGGCTATGGCAAAATGACTTGGCTAAAATTCATTTCACATAGTTTGTTTATTGTTTTCATTTACTAAACGTTATTTATAGCACTCTTTTAGCTCTGAAGTAACTATTTATTTTTGGGTATCAATTTACAATAACGTGACCATGGAAAGGTATGTTCATTTTTTTCCCCTGAAAACTACAATTTTTCCTGAAAACAATAGTGAAGAAAAAATTCGTCGGCAACGAAATTCAAAGGAGTTACGATTTTTTTGAAAACTCTATTTTTGACAGTATCTCTGGCAATTTTACTGAAATGATGCTGACAAGTACGTTAATTCTGTCAACGATGCCTGCCCGCTGCGCAGTGCTGCGCACTGCTTGCTCTTTTAGAAAAAAAAATTAACTCGAGCTTGCAAAAGTCGAATCCCAGATCACGTGATGCCCCTGATCCTTAACCCTCCAAGTGTTGTTCGACAAAATTTTGTCGGTTATTTTCCATTTTTAACGCAATAATGCCCGAAAGGCATCAATATAATACAATAATATACTTTCCCCCCAGTTTATATGCACCTGTGATAATAATACTTGGCTATAAATGCCCAACCCATGAAAAAAAGTCCATTTTTCATGGTCACGGTATTGTAAATAAATACCATTTTTGGTAAATAGATAGTTTTCACAAGAAAATATGTATTTCCTGTAATTTCTTTGGTTTATATATAATAACTGTTTGGGTTATTCTATATTTTTTCAATATCTTTAGTTATATTTATAGTTTTCTAACTACATAATATTTCCTATTACTTATAAACCATAAATTTATAAATTTTGATATAGTAACAAGCTTTAGAAACTATTTTATATTTTGCTGAATGAAAATTTTTCGCAAAATTTTTGAATAATGGCAAAATTTAACTTTTTTTACTTTTCAAAAAAATAATTTATGGTAATTATTTCATTACTACTGTATATTCTATTTTATTCTAAGTAATAAAATTATGCAAAAATAACATGTATTCATAGATAAATGTATTAGCAAAACTTGTTTTACCAAAGTCTTACGTGTACACCCGATTTTCAGAATTTATACGCATCGCTGCTTTTTGTTCTATAGCTTTATGATGCTTTCATAAATGTGTATATTGTTTATGTTTTTCTGAAAACTAGATAAAATTTTGACACAGAATGGCTATCTCACTTATAAATATTTCTCACTATAACTTCATTTGCTAGGTATGGTCCCCCCCAAATTTAAGAAATATTTTTCGTAAATTTTTATATTTGATTAAAAAAAGTGTTTATTAGAAAATTTTTTGATGGTTAATTTTACAATATAGTGCAATTCTACGTTTAATTCTGAACACAAAAATATATACTCTTATTTATATTGCTTTTATTTTATATTTTTAATATTTTTTTTAAAAAAACCTTGCGCGAAGCTCCAAAACAGCCGACACTACAGGATGAAATGACTGCCAGTTCTAGGGTTAAAACTACTATTTTTTTTAAATTTTAAATATAAACAGTATTTCTCATCAGTATTTTAGTGCTTTTAATATAGGAGCCAAAAGCCAATTTGCATTACATATGCATGTAACCTAGTTTTTCATGAGGTTGATAGAAGAATTTTCCTTAAAAACTAAATTGGTCGTCAACCACGTGAGTTTGGTGAAGGTTGTAATGGGAGAGCACCAAATGTTCAAAATATGAAATGCCACTTCTTTCTCAGATTATATTTTATCACCAACGAGATAAAGACATTTGGTTGGCCTAAAAGTTTGTTTTTAGTGTAATAAAAAGTGATCTGAGAAATAACTATCATTAGATACTTCTAATCCTCTTGGTATTATCCCACTTCTACCCCCACCAAAAACTACTACAGCTCTATGTCTTGAAAACCTAAATTGTGTGCATATACAGTGCAAATTTGGTCTCGGAGCTTAAACTATTGGGTACCTTATTCTAAGAAATTTCTATCCAAATACAAGTAGACAAAATAAAAGTTTCAATCACCTTAGAATAAAACTCATTCTTCCCTCATCCCCAAATGTTTCTGTCTTAGCATTCTTTTAATTTAACATTAGGAGTACTATTCAATATCCAGTAAAATTTTAATATCCCTTCTAGTGCATTAGAAAAAAAGTTTTTATTGTGGCTGTCATTTAAAAATATCAAACTGAACGTGTATTATTAGTTCCGAAAGATAATTAGTAAAACACAGATGTTGAAATAACTCTTGTCTTGTCTTGAAATAACAGTTGTTAGCATATTCATATAATACTAATTTAAGACATACAACCATAAACTTAAGTACTCATATAAATTGAATTTAAAACTTTGTTTTTAGGTTTAGTTTTTTATTTCAAGAATTAGATAACAATATTAGTATGTTTTTTGTAAAGTATATACGCAACTTTTCAAATATATTTAAACGATGAAGTACAAACTTTTTTTATTTCTGAATATCCAATAAAAATATTGGAAAAAGTATAGCCCATAATTCTACCACTAAAGATAAGGGCCTAAGTGTTTGAAGTTGTGTTGGTGTGTAGTACTGTGTTCATGTGACTAAAATCAAGATTGCCAACGACTGTAAGAATTACATTACTAATAATACTGCAGATAACCAAACTTTACACTGTAAAGTATTAAAAAATTAAAATGAATTTTAAAATTCACATTATTTCAGGTAAAACATGGAAACAAGACAAATGTTGTTTCTCTTGTGAATGGGTTGAGAATTTGTTAATGAAAGCAATTGTAACATTTTGCAATCTGGAGAAAAAGTATTTTGCAAATATAATGCTACCAAAAGTACACAATCCTAGAAATAACAATGGATGTGTGTATTCTTATTTATAAATGTGTAATATGATGTGCCTGGCATTTTAAAATAATATGCAACCTCTACAGAATTGTTACTATTGTTTCTAAAATTATTTTCTAAATTTGCCTGTTGTCCCTGACAGAGTGTACTGATTAAGTGGAACTAATTGGTAACTTTTCATTACATTTGGTAACCCATTAAAAAATATACTGTGAACCAAAAATAGTAATCTTAGGAAAAAATGCGTAGTGCCTAATTACTTTTACCTTGAAACAGCTATTTTAATAATAATTTTTCACATGAAATATATTTTTTTAACAAAAATTTTAATGTTTCCTGCTGAGTTTAAATATTAAAATCATTTTCTTATAATTATTAACAGATTTATTCATGGGTGCAGAATATTATATTGGTAAATATATCAATAGATATTTTGACAATTCAGCCATTGTCATAATACATTATGGAGGAATTATTCAAGGAAAAGGGAACCCATCTTGGAAGATGGTGAAAAGTGGACTGCATGTTGCAAAATTTAATAATATCAACAATAATACATATTTTACAGAAGACACTAATGGTATATCTAATGATAATTATTTATGATATACAAGTGTTGTTATAAAATATAAATGTTTGAACAAACCTTTCTTTTAAAGTAACCAAAGAGATGGAACGAAAATTGGTATATAAATCTTTATGTGATATGTATTTTAAATCTAAATAGACTAGAATACCTTTCAACAATTATAAGGCCATGACTACCAAACTATTTGAAATAATTTACTTTGGTGCTTTTGTTTTTTATGAAAATGAGACTTGGTGTGATAGCAAGTATTTTGTTACATGTGTGGACTATAAAGGAAATTTTGTAATATTTTACCTTTTGAGTGGGAAATAAGCTCTTTGTTTTGAGAAGTTACCTTCCCATTTTACACCCACAAAACCTAAAGTGGCTGACGATCTGATTCTTTGGCTGGCAATCTTTTGCTACAGAAAAGATAATATTTCATAAATTTCACAAAAAACTATTTTGCGTGCTTATACTATACAGTTGGCTCTCAGCTCCCAGACTAGTATTTAGTGCCTTTCCTCAAACATGTATAAACTCATATTTATCTCTCAGTGAGCGAGCCAATAATGTAGATCTAAAATGCAACAGTTCCAATCAGAACCACCAGTCAAAGTGTGAGGTGTGCCTGGAGAAGACAGGACCATGTGTAGGTGTCTCTATTAATGGCTCAGTTATTTGTGTTATCATTGGTGCCGCCGCCTGTTGAGGCAGGTCCTGACATGTTGAAACTGACAAAAATAGAATGTGGGACTGTTTCTCAACTGGTCCCCATTAAACTATTTGTGCTACTACTGACCTACTTTCAGCTGTTTTGATTTCTTCTTCATTAAAATCTAAAACTAATTTTCTGATGTCCAGTGACAGGAGCCACTTATAATTAATTTGGGTCTAATCTAAAAATAGTCCTTATAAAGTTAATACATCCTCTGACATTTTATAATATATATTTTAAGAAATGTAATAGATTAAAATTATTTAAGTAATTTTAATAAATATCCAAAGCTGTAATACGTTAGCGTTGATCTGATTTAATTCCAACAGTATTTAAAATCTTGAGAAAAATTTAAATAGCAATAAATATACATTGGGAATTATTAGCAAAAGATATTAAAACAAACTTAACAAACCTTTGCAAAGGCTAGAGCAGGAAGTTAGGCAAGAGGATTCACTCTAGGTGGAATGGTGGATTGCTGATATAAGCACAGATTGGTGGGCTAAATCCAGCCTGGACTTGTTTACATTGGACCTCACACAGATAACAGACTTGGCCTCGGAATAACCAAACTACACATACCAAGTGACTTCACTGCGTATCAATTTGAACCTACTAACTTTAAATCAAGTTCGATAGTTAATAATATAAGAAGATAACATTTATTTCACTGTAAAATATAGATTACACATCATTTGTTAATGTTTACTATGAATTATTATTGATTGATTGAGAGTTATATCATTTTCAGCCCTACAGAACAACACCACTGGTTCTTCCTGGGGCCAAGATCAAAAAGGATGCGCTACCCACGGAGTCGTACTTGCGCCACCACCCCAACCCCCTCATGAGGGCGCCACCACCACTGCACGGCTTACCTCATGAAGTGCTTATGAAACAGAAGGTGATAGACTAGACTGAATGGATATCACATAGATTGGACTAGTTTTGTAATTATAGGTTACATGTACATTTTAAATGTTAGGTATCTCTCAATCTCTAATTCATAGAGTTACTTAAAATAACAGGTGTTCAAAAAGTTTTCCACCCACCATAAACTTTTAATAGTTAAACATTTTAAAATTGTTATGCATAAAATCACATGAGAACGTTTTTAATGGATTTCAAAATCACTCACTCCCTCAAAATAAGGGTTCGGGAGCAACTCAAGACTTTTAGATATGATGAACAATTCAGTATTTCTTAAAATGATGTGTCTATAATGGGGTTAATATTAATAGTACATTTTATTACTAGTCTTTAAAGTGACCTAGTGCATGGCGAGATTCACCTTGCATTGCAAATGCTATCAAACCTTGCAATAGAACTTTCGAGACGAGTATTAAAAGATACTTTTCGTCGTGATGCAAAAAAGCACATGAAATCTTTTGAAAGAACATTTGACATTGAAGGTAACACTATTTTATAATTCATTTTGGCATTAAAATAAGCTGTTTGAATATAATACTCTAAAAACAAATAACGGAATCCAATTGTTTATACAAGGAAAGAAAGATGTTTCCAAAGCGAGAGAATTGTTTACACAGGGAAAGTAATGTTTGGGAGAAAAAAGTCAGGTAACTCTGAGAAGGAAACAAAATCACAGCTGTATTGAAAAGTAGCACATTATCATTAAGAGTGATAAAAAATCTTTTATTCGCTCCAACTTTCGGAGGAGGGATTGTTTTATACACCAAATACTTGTGGCCCTGCTTGGATCATGTAAACATGACTTCTCTTTTGCTTTTCCTAAAAATTAAACAGTGATGCCTTTAGGTGTATTAAACTATTTTTACCTTTCCCACAAATATGAAGGTTGACTTTTCTAAAACACATCCAGTAGAAGTTATAATTTTATTTTTGTTTAAATAGGACTCAATTTTAGATAATTTGGTCAGGAATTGGTTTTCACTGACTTTTTTGACATCCGTTATATTCACTTGATGATCTAATAGGTATCTGGTAACCTTATATTCAGTGATATGTGAAGAAGTTAAACTGTGGGCCCAAAATTTAGTATTTCTGTTTTTATATTTAATGACAGTAAGTGCGTGTAACAATTCTACTTTCCAGTTTTCAAGGATAATAACAATAAACTGCTTATTTATTTTATAAAATTATTCCTTTTACAAATAAAGAAATCAAAATGACAGATTCTAATAAAAAAAATTAAATGTCATAAATCAATATGCAGTAAGTAAAACCTGGTCTGAAGTCAATTTAAAATAATAATAAATAATCAACCACATATTATATTGGTGTACATTAGAACAGTTAAATACCAGAAACTTCAGTTGTGAATGATAGCTACTTAGTAAAATCTGAAATATGTTTTTTGGTGTTAATAAAACAAAGTGTGCACTCCGTGAAATAAGACTTTTATTTGTGTAATTATGTAACACATATTTTCTGAAGTTAAATAATAGCAGCACTGCCATGTTACAAATGATAATCTAAAATGGTGTATTTTTTTTTTGTATCCTACAGTGTATCAAAAGTTGTTCTAAGCAAATCCTCGTTCATCAATCTCTTCTAAAATCTACCTCATAAACATCTGTAGGAAATGTATGACTGTGAGAGGTATGAGAAGAGAAAATGTTTTACGAGTAAAAAAGCAATGATTTTATCCTTATAGAAAGTGCTCTTACATTAAAGATGTTGATATAAATGAATAGTGCTTAATCTTACTTATTAAACTTACGCGGTCTGTGTCATAATTAACATCATAATTTCCCGTGTACATTGTTGTAACATTGCTTACACAATTCTTGTAATATTATGCTTAAGTGAAACTGAGTTAAACCAAGTTAAAACTGAAATTTGGTTTAACGTCCGTCGACTGAAGATGACCCTACATAGGAAGGCCAAAATATTTCAAGAATTTAATTGGGTAAGCAAGGTTTCAAAGCAGTATGTAGCAGAAAACTTTTATGTTAGTAGTGATTAATGTTGCAATACACTTCACAGGAAATATAATAGTAGATTAGTTATAGTTTGTGCACAGCTCTTTACAACGTGAGTTAATGCAAGATTGATCATTTAGTTATGTCATGCAACACTAATTTAGTTTTAGTGATATTATTTCACATTGTTTAACAGATCATTTTATGCCTAATCCTTCACTGTCATCAGGGCCATCTCAAAGTATTGTGAACCTATTGAGACAAATATTTTAAATGCTTCTTTGGATTCAAGCGTAAAAATTTGTATATTTTAAGAACTAGTTTCCGTGATTTACGGTCTAAAGAAATTATATAAGTAACTTCTCACATCAAAAGTGGTTGAATTTTAGAATGTTACACTTTATTTTTATATATTTTTGTCGCCCAGAATGCATGAACCATTAAATCATGAAGAATTGATAGTTAGTCACCAAGAAAACGACTCTGCATATTGCTTATAATATGTTGTAGTATTAGCTGGAGGTAACAAACCCTCAAAGTATAATTCCAAATCACCTATTTTAAGGCTACATGTTTACAATGTTTTAGCTACCTCTACTTAAAACATTACAATCAGTTGCTAACACACTTATCAGTAATTAAGAAGCTACTAAATCTGTTAAATCTCCATCCAAGTGAAACAACAGAGAATCCTCAGTCTCTCAGGTAGATGACACTAACACAATAGGAAATGGTGTTAACAAGAAATAATTTACTCGTAACATCACCATCTACCTAACTTTCGAAATAATAAGCTACAAAAAGACAGTTTAGTCTACATGAATATTCTTGCAACTGTTTAACTTTTCTCACAGCTTAAATGTCATCTTAGCAGTCAACACTTTGTGAATTATGATAATATTGAAACAAGTAGTTGAAGTACAAAACAAACACAAACTGGCTGATGTATTTAGCAGTGGATCAGTTTGACGTTGAAATTAATACCATAAATATTTTGTTCAAGCCGCAAATTGTGTAAAGAAATTAGGAATATCACAAGAGGTGCAAAAATATTTTTTACAATTATTAAAAAAAATGTAATTTAAGGCAGCTTACTTTTTGGACATTTCTTGTTCGTATTTACTCGTATAAACAGTCATTAAGCAAAACACACTATTATCATATTATTACAGATTAATGACACATGTCAAGGTCAATCCTATAAAAAAGTGTGTGGCCACAGATAGCCAGAAATATAGCACAAACACTGGCAATCGTAGGTTATCAATCTAATTAATTTATGATCAATTTACTTGTCAGAATATTTGTATTACCAATGTGGAAGCTACCTGACATAGGGAGCTGAAAGAAAAATTGAAATAATACTGTGTTACGTATTACAGTTTTATTAAAATTGAAACGTTTAAAAGTATTTATATTATATTTTCTGCAAGGGGCATCTCATGTGCCACAGCCACCTTGCTCTGGTTGACATCTTTTGGATGGCCCTGACAGTCACTTAGCAAGGAATAGCCTGTACTGTTTTAAGGATGTGAAATGAATAGCTTTATACACTGTCAACTCAATAGTATATTTAATATAGTGTTCTTTACTTACTATAAATTTTAGAATAACACTCATCAATCGCTTTCCACTCATCTATTCACGTTGTAATTGTATATTTTAAATATTTCTCAAAAATTTGCTTCAATTAAAATTTATTTCATGCTGTTCAAGTTTATTTAACTAGTAATGAATGGTTTTTTTTAGTTAATTATCAATTTACAGATTATTTAATGGAATCAAAGCACTTTTTATAAATAATAAGATTTGTTTAGTTTGGGTTATAACAGTAATATTATATATTGTCAATTCCAATATAATGGAATGGCTACATTTTGTATCTGTTTGTAGGTGGCTGACACCATCCTTCAGAGAGTAGTGGCCGATGATCCAAATAAAAAGGTTTAAATGTGTTTCCCTTTTGAGTTAACATGATAAAGAGCATTCCAGTTTTGTATTTTTGGAAATGCTAACTTGTATTATATATGCGTACCTTCACCACAGCAACTTTTTCACAAATCTCTACTTCCTACCTACACAAAGTGTACACCATTGTGCATTACCATTTCTTTTACTGTATTTACTCTCCATGTCCACGAAGCAACGTTTTTATTTCTCATCACTTTGATTAGCAAATAATAAGTGACATCATGGCATTAAAAAAAAACTCAATTTGTAGTGTTTGAATTATTCTTACAAAAACATGTTCTCCATATCAATAACACACAATAATTTATTTTCAGTTTACATATTGCATGTGCACACACAAGTCTCATACAAGAGAACTCCGCTCATTTATGTGTTTATATACTCAACTGAAAAGTTTGTGTTATTATTTTAATTTGGTTGTTTTATTGTTTAACTCTATTTCAGATTATTGTTTTTGCTTATTAACAATTATTTCTTCTAAATGCTTTTTTTGTTTTGTGTAAATATAAGTACCTATAACACTTTATAACAATGAAGACATGTGCATTCTGGGCATAACCAAGATGTACAACATCCTTGGTAACCTTCAACAAGCAGCTCTCTTTTTCTTGGTACTACGTGTAATACTTAATTATCATGATGAAACTTTACAATGAAGTAATATAGGTACAGGTTGAATTTCAGACTATTTTAGACTGGAACTGGAACATACCCTTTTTGGGATACAAATCAGTTTTGTATGTGGGCTTGACTAGTACTGTTATCTTGCTGTAAATGTTTACTTACTTTATATAAAATAACTGATACTTCCAATTGTACCATTTTGTTTTGTATTATCATTAACTTGTAAATGTTGAAGGTACTTTATGTAACTGAATCCAAATTTATTGTGTATGATGCAAGGATGTAAATTTTAACCTCTTCTCTACATCATGTATACTTGTGATAAAAATTAATCAACTTGTATAACACTGTTTATGACAAAGGATGTACATTTTATAAAGATCAATATAATTTTGAAAGATACTTTAATAAATATTTGTTTCCTAATAGAAGCTTTTGTACTTGTATCAGTGAAATGTTTATAATGTCACCATAGATTTTCCATAAACTCAATCCTGTATCAATGAGCACAATCTCTAATTCTGTGTACTAAAAATATTTACGTTAAATTTTCAAGGGTATAAGTCTGTATTACCATTTAGTCTAGACTTTAATAAGCTTATCCACCACTGCAGTAAGTGAAAATAGTGTTTTGATGAATCACAAGGTCAGTGAACAGGATTTTTAGCATTCTGTATCATTTTCTGATTATATATTATTCCTAATGATACCTGCTATTAATTACATATTTTTAACAATAAATTAATCAAGCAGCATTTACTTTATTATTCAACTGAAATCAGTATTTTAATTTGTTAAAACTAATTAAAAAATATATATTTTACTATAACCTATTCTTAAAAATTGTATCAATATATTAACATTTATAAAATGATTTCATGGTTCTTCTATAAAGAGAAATTAATAAAATTTATTTGATATTTTTTAATTTGTATTTTCAGAAATTATTTAAATCTGGTCTCCAAGACCATCCTAGTTTCAAACCCAGTATGACAAGATTATTGTACTAGTAATACTGATGTAATTTTCTAATATATGTATTACAAATTATTAAATTAAATTAAAATATTATGAATATAAATGATATTATTTTTGAAGTATACTCAGATTTGTAATAAAAGATATAGATGTTCTGGATATAAAAATAGACTTTTAAAAATAAATATTTTTTCATGAAAACAAATTTATTTGAAATTTTCCTCCAAGTTTTGAACAGTAACACTATTATTATTTATTTAATAAGGAAGCATAATTAGTACTTCCTATGTACCATACTTTGGCAGAAACAATCTCTGTACAACTTTCTTCATAATTAGACAATCATGTCATTATATCTTATGGAGGATATTGAGAAAAAAGACTACTAATTTCAAACTTTAATTTCTAAAAAATGATAGATCATAGTTAGAAACTATTAAATTAACGTTCTGTAGTTTTAAACACAAACCAGATTATATGCAACATGTTATACAACATTCGTAACTATATTCATAACCAAATTTCATAATTTAGTACAAATTTAGACATCAGTATTGTCTTTTATTAAGGCACTAATTCTCTCAAAACCAAAACAGAATTTAAATTTTTCAAATGAATTCTTATAACCAAAAAGGAATTCTGCACCACTAGAAAACTATAAACATTTTATTTTAAAAGTTTAGATAAGCTAGTGGATCTTTCCACAGATTTTAAATCAATTTTGTATAATCGCTTTCATTAAAGTATCAGGTTGATAATTCTACACTTGTAAAATATGAGTTTTCTTCATGTAAAGGTTTACACTAATCAGGTTTTTAATCATTGATTGATTGATTAATTTATTTAAATGAAAAGAAATGTAAGGATTACGCCATTTAATATCTGAACCCAGGCATCTTTATTCTAAATATTATAAAGTGAAATATATCAAATACATAATGGTCGAGATACACTCTGGTTTATTATTTTCTGAAAAATTACAAGATATTAAATTCGAATTTCAAGCTTTTACTACAATAACTAATTCCATAAAGTAAATTGATATCAAATGTTATATGTTTAACATAAACTATACTAAAATGCAAATAATATTCTTTAAGTATCAGTTTTCTTTTTTGAATAATTTGTTCATCCTGTAGTTTTGTTATTGACAAAATAATTCATTAACTGTTAAGAAAATTGGCAGAATTGGCAGAATATTGCCAATCGATTTTTTAGGCCCAAAACCCTTATTCTTAAAATTTATGCTATTCTCTTCTCCTGAATTCCCCCATTCTTCTTGCAGTCTTAGCTCGTATTATAAGAAAGAATACCAGGATGAACAGCCTCTGCTCATAAAATAAGGGTTTTACTTATGTAAAAGATTAATCTTCTCAAATTAGTTTTTTTTCTAAATACAAGGCTTTCCTTGGATTACACTAATTAATTCCAAAGTTTAAATATCCTTTTTCTAAAACTGAAGCAAAATGTTTTAAAAGAATACCAAATGGCCTGAGTTTTACTCTGTTTTTTTTATAGGAAGTTGGTATTATGGTTAAGCTTTAACTCCTGGCACAAGTGCATTTAAATAATCTGATAAGAATAAAATCTGAAAAGAAGTTATTCAAAGCTTCATCATTATGGTATCAAATTATTAACACAACAGATAAGAAGTTGTTGCAAATTCCTTCTGTAACAAGATATCTGTGGAAATAGCGACAGACAGAATTGGCTTGGCTCTATGCCAGTCATATGTAGCTTACTGCCAACTGCATGGTAAAAATATACCTTGCAGAATAAAACAGCACACCCACTACAAACATTCAAAATACTCTGATATACTATCAACATTTGGGTCATTCCATAAAACTCATTTCGATCTTCTTTGAACTAAGGCCAAAAACATTAGTTGAATATTCTCACATAATTTTTAGCACAATTTAAAATTGCATTATGTTTTTTTTTAATTGTTCAAGTACACCTAACACAGATTTGTTCATAAAAAGATCTTTTGTAATAATTTATTTCACAGACTAGAGTTTAAAACTTATAAACAATAATCAATATAAAAATGAACTATACTAAATAAATAAAATATAAACTTTATATTATGTCTCTTTGATGTGACAGTCAATTTTATTATATTAATTAGTATAAACAAGCTTTTTCTTATTATTCTTTAATAAACAATTTTTAATAGTTTTCATGTGCTTCTTATCTGCTTACAGTAAATAGCGGGTTTCAGTTTATAGGAACATTATGTGTTTTCTTTTAGGTTAGTTTTGGTATACAGTATTAGCTAATTGCAATCACACTCATGGTAGCACTTAAGAAAAATTTCTATATAATTTCACTGAACATGACCCCTAGAGCCCAAAACCAACCCCATCTAAAATATGGTTTTCTTGGTATATCAATGTAATCATTCAGTTCAAGTTCAAAGAACTGTTTTATTATGTGAGCAGTACATTTCGATCTGTATACACATACATGTTTTTAAACCTTCTCACTGATTTAACACATGTTCAAACATGTCTACACGTAATGATACCAGCGATAATGTGGTGTGTTGTCGGACAGGTTATGCCTCAGTTCAACTCCCCGATTGGACTGTACTCGGAGGACAACATCGTCAACACGATACAACAGCAGACCGGGGCTACTCCGTGAGTGTTAACTATAGTGGGTAGAGTTTGCGCCAACTAGGTAGGTTTCTTTTGCTATGGGTACTGAATTGGCCATTTTTTCTTCCAAATTAAGTAAAAAACCTGTTACAATAATCTGCATAATCAGAAAAATGTGGAGTATAGAGAAATCACTGTTTGATTAATCTAATTTTTCTCTCAAGAGCCACCCAAATTTGTGCGATGCCTACCTGGTTGGTTTTATATTAGATCGGAAAAGGTAAATTTTAATTTCTGTATTATATGATGGGTTTCATATTACTTTGTATAACACATTTTATAATATATTAAATTAAATATTCTTAATTACACCAATAATTTTATAATTTGGTCAAATTTGGTTATTAATCTCGTTTTAGTAACAGTTATAGTTTTTAACATAATTTGTCATGTATGTGTTTAAATATCATCTTTCAATAAAAAAGAAACAAATTTCAATTAAATTCTATTCTTAAATTATTAAAAAAACTATCAATACTTAGTATTTAAAAGGTAAAGCTATTATTTTTAAAAATAAAAAAGTTTATAAATTTTATTATGTATACATGTGTAATGTCATAATAACTGCTTTGACAAAAGAAGACACCAATTTTAATTGATCAGTTGTAGTAATTTTGCTTAATTCATACTATATTAAACATTACAATTAGTAACAGATAAAAAAAATTAACAACAATAATATTCTACAATGGATTCATTAAATACTATTTTCAGTTATTGTGATGGGTAAGATGGGATTTTAAACTCATATAAATAAAAGGTTACTGCTACTGAAAATCTTAAAACATTTTCTAGCTCAAAAAATCACCGGCCCTGTGCAACTAACATAAGATTAATGTTATAAATTACAGAATCAAATGTTCAGGCCACATTCAAAATCTGTAGTCTGTAGAAAACAACAGAATACTTCATTTTGGCATCAAACCAAACATATTTGTTTAACAAGTGATACAATAGGGGTTTGCCTAATTACATGGTCTACAGTTGGATTGCCATTAAAAATACATCTTCAGTACAGAGGCTCACAATCACAACATAACATCTAAGCAGTGTTGTTTAACAAGTGATACAATAGGGGTTTGCCAAATTACATGGTCTACAGGTGGATGGCCATTAAAAATACATCTTCAGTACAGAGGCTCACAATCACAACATAACATCTAAGCAGTGTTGTTTCTGTGATTTATTTATCCCAGATAATTACATAATGATTTACGGAAACATTAAAAATACATCTTCAGTACAGAGGCTCACAATCACAACATAACATCTAAGCAGTGTTGTTTAACAAGTGATACAATAGGGGTTTGCCAAATTACATGGTCTACAGTTGGATGGCCATTAAAAATACATCTTCAGTACAGAGACTCACAATCACAACATAACATCTAAGCAGTGTTGTTTCTGTTATTTATTTATCCCAGATAATTACATAATGATTTACGGAAACATTAAAAATACATCTTCAGTACAGAGGCTCACAATCACAACATAACATCTAAGCAGTGTTGTTTCTGTGATTTATTTATCCCAGATAATTACATAATGATTTACGGAAACATTAAAAATACATCTTCAGTACAGAGGCTCACAATCACAACATAACATCTAAGCAGTGTTGTTTCTGTGATTTATTTATCCCAGATAATTACATAATGATTTATGGAAACATTAAAAATACATCTTCAGTACAGAGGCTCACAATCACAACATAACATCTAAGCAGTGTTGTTTATGTTATTTATTTATCCCAGATAATTACATAATGATTTACGGAAACATTAAAATTGTATATAGTTTAACTTGTTTGGGGTTGGAAATATTGAAACAATATAACATATCAGAAGAAACAAACATGACATGTCTGCTTACAAAGATAATAAAGCATGATAGAGTTGTTTAGTAAGGGCAACAATTTTCTAGAAAAATTTAAATCTTCTTTGCTTTTTCTAAAAAAATTACTAAGCATCTATTGTATTTGATATTATTCATCAGGGTTTACCTTTAAAAAATGTAGATAAGATAAGAACAGTTCTACTTAACAATAACAAAATTACTGAAATCTTAAAAGGACCAAAAACGTATCTATACGTTTAATTATGTAAGATTTCATAACAATACAAGTGTACGTTGACAATATAAAAAATATACTGCAAACTTTTTACGTGTATAAACATAACTACTAAATAATACGTGTATTATATGTATATTATTATTAAATAAACTACTTTAATATTTCAAATGTTACTTTCTTTTGTTTTGTACTTACATTGCAATATTATTTTGTCAGGTTAATACATTATAATTACATTTACGTCTATTATATTTGTGATAATGTCTAAATAATGGCTATTGAATGTTTTCTGTTAATTAATGTTGTGTCTTGTCACATATTAATCCAATAAAAAAATGTCCTCAATGTGTTTAGCAAATATCAATGATAGGATGCAAGGCTTAGTTATTAGCAATTTCAACATACTTGTTTCTTTTTTTTCAATTCCAACAAGTGTTAGGTACAAATAACAAGTGTTTGTCAATGGACTGTCTGTATAGTAAGTTTTTGTTTGCCTTTATGTTCTGGTGACTAGTATTGTATGTGGAAACTATGTGTAACATCCTTCAAATTTTATTCTGGGCCTAAATCATTATGTATCTGACAGTTTTAAATCCAAAAAAGGTATATTCTATTTGTTTTTTCAATAAAAATATTGTATTCTGTTATCCAAATCTACATGCTAATATCATATTAACCTGTATAGCATTTTGTAATATAATGAGTACTTTAGAATTTCACAAAAAATTTGGTGTTGCATTTGTTTTTATTAATACTGACATATTTACTGCAGCACGAAGTATAGTTTGATTTATATATACTATTCTTTTACATTATACAATACAAGCAGCAGTCAATGTGTTAATGGGTTTCTTTGGATTTAAAATATCAGACTATGTAATGGTTAGTGTATGTTTGTGTGTAGGATATATCCTCCCCCCAGTGAGGCCCCATGTCGAAGGCAAGTATTGCCAACCCGAACTAAATACTTTCTCTCTCTCTTTCTAATGTTTTCAAATATTTCTTCTAACCCATTGTTTTTATAAAGTCCCGTAATGTAGGGTTGAAGCCTCTACTTGGAAAACGTTCCTGTTGGCAAGCGAGTATGAGCACAGGTTATCACTGCTCAAAGCTTTGGCTTTATTTGTAGAGTTTTCTTGTGTATAACTACAGTCAGTACAACACAACACCGAGCAAAGTTACACAACAACAACAAAACTGATTTTCTCCAGAATGAGAGATCATGCTATCAAATTACTTCAACATCTAGCCTTAATTTCATCTAAGTAGATCACGTTTAATTGTGAATTAAACAATTGCCTCACGTAACCTTGCTAATAAATGTTTTAGTTGGATTAATATGCGTAAAATTTTTTTATACACAATTAAGATTTGGGTCAGATTAAATAAAACTGCACAAATGCCAAGAAAAGTCTTTGACAACATCCAAAACTTTATTACACTGAAACTTGCAAGAATTTGCTCAGGGAATTCGCATTTTAATCTTTATCCTCTGGCTTTGTCTTAAGATTATTACAATGTTGATAAAAATGTAATTCAGATTGGACAAGGAACTAATTTAAACTGCAATTATTTGGATCATAACAGCAAAGTATGACCAAAACTAAGTAATTAAAACTTCCCATATTTAATTGTTCAAACAAATCAAGAGGTTCATTCCTACCTGCTATCCCAAATTTATCTCTAAAGCAGTTATATTCGATTTTGCATACAAGTGCAGTAAGTGATATGAGAAGAACATGTAACTGCAATTTGGATCTTTATTCTTGAACCAATCATAGGAGCTATGTTCAAAAGCAAGAGATGGCTAGCAGTCACTGAACACTGAGGCTTTATTGCAAATCAAAAGAGACAATAGAACAACTCATGTAAGGAAAGGTAACAAGTCGTAGTTGAACACGATTATGCAAATGTCAGGTTAAATAATGTCTAAAACTTACATTCCATTAGGGACTTTGCAAGAAGAAGAACATGTTTAGTGGTTTGAAATCCAATACACCTCAAGTGTATACCATTCCCTATATATTTTGTGCATTATTAAAAGGTTCTGGGGAAAACCAACAATACATTTAAAAAAGAAGTGACCTAGTTATTACTTTAAAGCAGAAACCAGTGCTACTTCAAAATGCTAACTAAACTAGTGTTTGTTTTAAAAAGGTTGTAAAACTGTTACATTACAAACTGTATTTTTCCGTTTTATCTAGCCCAGTGTATCAACTGCCGAACTAGATACAGGGTTTAACACAATTTGCAAGATACAACTTATGTAAAGCAAATAAATTAAGTATGTAACCTGACAACTCAAGTATCTCTTTGTGGAGGATAAGAACTTAATGGAAGCTCTCGTACTGGTCTGGTTTTCAGCTAATGTCTTCAGTAATCCTCAGGACTACGTCCTTGTCTAGTCTCTTCCAACACTCTGCTTCCTTCATATTTCTTTGGGTCTCTTTTTAGTATCTGACCTTGAAGATTCCATTTCAGTTCCTGCTTAGTACTGTTGTCAGGCTGCTGAAGTTTATACAACCCTTCTCCATTTCCATTTCAGCCTCCACGGCAAGGTAACCTGTTTACATCCAACATCTGTTGGCATCTTTGTTATAGGCCAGAACAGTTGGCCTTATTATTTTCCAAATTCTTCTAAGGGATCTTGAAGACTTGTAATTTTAATTAAAACCTTTAAATGTTCCAGATTATTTTGTTAAAATGAATACTAAGTTTTCATTCATATTTAAACTCCTACTTTTAATTTTTCTCTGCAATTCCTTGGATTGCCAATAATAGCCCCTCAATTGGACAAACGTCCTCTTTAATTTCCTCATTCTGCAGTCCACATCCTCATTCTTGAGACCGCACTATATGAAAACTGCTCCAGTCTTAAACATGTCTTCACCCACCTTCTCCTCTCCTGACTGAATTTAGCGCCATTAACTTAGTCTTTTTAGTTTTCACCAGATTACTCCTACATCATGTAATGCAAATAACAAGACATTTTCTAACTTAGTAATAGTTCATGATGAAACTTTATTTCTTGCTTTATTCCCTTGGTTGATTTATCAATCGATGTCCTGTTTAATATATATTTCGTGATTTCACACAAAATAGAATTTACTGAGGGAGAAGATATGTGAAATGTATCAAACATGTAACAAAATTAATGGAAATGTAGCAAGAAATGGTTATTAAATCAATTTAAATGTACATGTTAAAATAAATTTGATGATGTAATATGAAAATGACTTGTTTATTTATTACTGAACAATAATCGTTTTTATTAAAGCAATCTCTAGAAACCTAATACAAAAGACATGAATTTACGTGATTACATTTTTGTCCCAAGCTCTATATGTTGTATTAACAGTGGTAATTTTACTAAGCCTTATCAACATAACACTGAAAACAGCATACAATAGAAACATAATTTTGGCTTTACTTGTTTGCCTTAATGTATGAACTGTAGTTTGATATATCTTCCTTGCATTGTTGTTCATTAGTAGATTCTTCTTAGTTTAGTATAGTGTTAACTTGCTAAGAACTTGGTCTGCATAGCTGATATAGCATTTTCATTGATTTGTCCTTCCTAAAACTGAAATCCCAACTCTCCCAGCAACCTCCACCTAAATAGCCCAAGTCCTAACATTTTAAAACTTCAACTATTTTTGTCAAATTCAAAACATTTTAAGTTACATTTTTTCATTATATGTTTCTCTGGAATGTTTTGCTTTTGTTTGCTTATTACTTATAACTTAACAAATCATGTCTAAATGGTTGCTAACTTAACTAATTATGTTTAATAAATAAAAATTCACAAGTGATAGTTTATTTGTAAAAAAATTGAATGTTTTAAAACAACTTTTTTATATTTAATCTCATAAAGAATGTACAAGTAATTGAAATGAAAACGTAAATTACATTCCAAAACTAAAACCAAGTTCATACTCATTACAGCTGACTATATAAAAAAATAAAACTGTGAATGTTTTCTCCCCTTTCCTTTCCCGCCCTACAGCTACAAGAAGACGGTAGTCTATGACCCAGCCAAATCCGAGACGTACAAGGCTCTCAAGGAGTCTGAGTTCGGCGACACGCTTCAAGAGATTCCAACTCCTGTTGAGCCCAAGGTTTTCTCCCCAGCTAAAGTCAACACTAAGGTATCAGTTTACATTTTCTTATCACTAAAGCTGGTTCTTCTTATTGAGTATTATAGCTATTAGAAGAGTTGTCACCTACAATCACAAAACACATTTTTAACTCATAAAGTCTATAATACAAGGTGTGTTTTAAGTAAGCACCATTTAGAAATGTTGCCACTGCAGCGCTGCGGTCAGTGTCCTGTACTTGCATACCGTCTATCTGTTAGCAAGCCACAGATATAAATACAGCAAAAATCATTCACTTTTACATCTATTAATGTATATACTCACTATCAAAATTTCTTCATTATCAGAGGATTTTCTTCAAGCCTCAAGAAATGTTTTCTTTGACATTTTTATTGAATATTTAATCTATTGAGAAACAAGTTTTGATGTATGACAATGTCCTCATGTAGCAAAATGAACTCAATAACTCATCACAGCCTGTTGTTAGGAACAATTTGATAAGCCCCCACAAGCCCCAATTTAGTGCCCAATGACTGACATTTGTTTTTTCATCAGATGAAGCATTCTTGAAGGTCAGCACCACAATGATAAAATAGTGTCAAAATGATTGTGTTGCAGTCACTGATAATCAGGCAGCAATATACACAATACAATATCAATTAATATTATGATAGTATACAAAAGGTTGTTTTTAAATATGATAAGTGCTTCAATATTAATGACAGCCATGTAGAAAAGTAGATAAACATGTAGGCTTTCATATAAAATAAAATTTTTACAAAAGTTTACTTAATTTTTATAATCAAAACAGTACTTACTTTTAAAAAATGCACTTCGTATTACAAAGAGTTATTTTGCACAAAACAAATATATTAATTGATTTGTGATTTGAAACTAATTAAAAATTTGATTTGTCACATGTGAGGAAAACTACTCATTTCAATAAAGTAGTGTAGCCAATGTTGCTAAATTGACCCATAAATGTATCTTAACCTAGAGTAAAACATATCTGTCACTATAAGCAATGTTCAATGCTGAATATCATGTCTGACTATGTCTAAATACTCATAAACTGATATTGAAATACAGTGGAATATGAATAGTTGAAACCCCAAGGGACAAGTGAAAATTTAAATAATTTTTCATAAAAAATAATTATACAAGTATCTTAAAAAAAAAACTGAAAATTTAAAATCAAAAAGCACTCAATATCTTATCCAAATTTACCAGTCTATTTTATCATTATCCATAATACAAAAATATACAGGTAATATAGTTTGAATTATTTACAATTTCGAATTAAACACACTTAAATTAACCATGCTCCACTGTATTGCTTTGACTTGTTTACAGGTTAACAGAAGTTATGTTTTTTAGTCTTAGTACAATCATATAATAAATACTAAAGTGTGGTAAAAATAATGATACCTTGTTGCAAGATGTTATAACTTGGCAGTTTGTATAAAAAATGTAATTATTAATGGAATTTATAACAAAAATAATACTAATAAAATTTAATTTTTCTATACAAGCCAATAACTTTGCTTAGCTTTACATAATAATACAAAGCTTTGAGGTCAACATTGCTTAATGCTTCACACAGTAGTCTAACACTATGAGTCTAGGAGCTGAAAGCCACTTCTCATTGTATAAGCACACAATGTGTTTTGTTTTTGTTTTTTTATCAATAGAAGAATTTTTTCTAGGAAATAAATTTATTGTTGACCTTACAAACTAGGTTTGATGGAGGTCAAAAAGTAAGGTTCAAAATAAATAAAATTATGAAACAATAAATTTTTTCTCATATTATATTTTTTCTAGCTTGAACACTTAAAATTGACTGCCAGGCACATAAATAATAGTTAAATCACTGTCAGACAACTAGATAATTTGAATGTTACCACTTTAAGTATCTGTATATGATCAGCTGACACTGATTTAACATTTATAAATGTATTTGATAATTGGTTTTATGGTGTCAAGCAAAAAAATTAAAATGAAAATTAGAAATTCTTTATCTATACAGGCAAAGTTAGGGCCACATGGCCCTTTCTTACACTTACAACCTGCAACAAGAAATCATCTCATTTAATAATTATGATCTGAGATAATATCATGTTATATTTCTAATTCCTTTGGTACCTTCCCATTTCGATCTCCGCCAAAACTAACGCTGATGTGGATAAATTTCTAGAGGACATTTTTCTACTACTAGTATTTCAAGAAATACAAGGTTGTGTACTTATACAATGAAAATTTGCTATCGGCTCCTGGGCTATAGGGGATTCCCTCTATCCATCTCTTGTGCAAAGAAGCTATTTATTTCCACTAAATAAGGATTTACAGGTTTTTATTATTGCAACTACTTGAACACTGCTAAAAAACAACATTATTCAGATGTTAGGATTAGTTAGAAGATTCAGGATTTAAGCCTATATATATTAGTGATTAAAAAATGTAGTTGGAGGAACCGTTTATGTACCATGGGAAGAAAGTTTCTTTCCACAAAGTTTCTTTCACCACAAGGAAATTGACCTCTTGTGGAATTAAACTTCTTTTGAGATTACAAAGTCACACATTTCTTCATTGAAGCATAAATAATTCTACCTGGTATTTGTTTAACATAGATCACCATCTCTCATTTTTAACCAATTTAAACGAAATAATGTGTGCCAAAGCATAATTTGAGCAAAAAATCCAGATACCTAAAACAGCTCAAATTTAACTTCCTGGTTTGTTAATTTTTAATTAAGAAAACAAACTAACATATTGAGATAACGGAAAGAAATACTTTCCAACTCATGATCATAACTTGGAACTAATCAAATTGTTCTTTTAATAGAATTTACCACCTCCTAAAACAAGAGTGAGTATTTCCTTACATTAACTACTTGTGCACGTATTTTCCAGATGGCCATTATAATGTATAAAGTACTTTCAATGTGCATGTTTTATTAGTTATCATTTAGTACACCACTAGCCTAATGCAGCACTTAATAATTAATTTCCGAGTTGTGCTAACCTTTAAACTAATAGATAATTTGTACACATTTATTAACTAACTTTAAAATTTTCAAGTTTGTTATACTGAATATTCAACTAATTCACACAGTAAATGGTATTTTGTAGTCACCAAATTTACCACACCCACTCAAAAATGTGCATACACACTTGTAACTATTGTGTTCATGAAAGAAAGCATTTAGATGCACAATACTTGTGTTGGTTGAAGTTTGTGTTTATGGTGTTCAAAACAATCAATGTAAATAATGTTTAATACTGTAATAATATTTATGATAGAATATAATCTCTTCTGCAAAAATTGGTGAGATTATGAGAAAATTAATATTCATGAGACTTTTTAAGTCCTCATCAGGATAATTCATACAGTAAATCTAAAAGTTGTTCAATATTAATGGATTAATGTTAGTCCAGTAAATATTTTATGCCCATAAATTTATCAATTGAATTTAAATGTTACTTTATTTTACTAGAACTACTAAATTGTGAAACATTTATTGAAGTGACTGCTTTATTTTGGCGGGCTATGGATGTATCCTTAGCACTGGGAAAACTTTTGTTTTGTATCACGAAACGTCACATCACGCATGTTCGCTCTGTAGCCGGTAGAGGAAAGACTATCACAGCCATTTTGATATCTGTTTTTCTCCCTTCATTGGCTATCCAGGCCTGTGATTCTTTGGATAATCTTAAATATTCTAAATTGCCTACTAATCAAAAGGATATGGTGGTATGTGTGAATAACTATTGTTAATGGTTGGAGTAAATTAATTGTATACCATAAAGGTATGGAAATTGGTTTTAAAATCATTTCTTGCAATATTGGAATTTTAATTTCTCCAGGTCCAACTAATGAGGTAAAAGGTTGCAAATTGTAGGACGAGAATATTTTTCTAGACAACACATATATAAATTCTAAACAGAAATGATTTTTGGTATTTTTATTGAGAATGATACTGACCAGATTATAGAAACTATTATAAACTATAACAATGAAAATGTATAAATATTTATTATTTTAAAATTTAGAAGTCAGTAATCATTGTAAAATATTAAATGTTAAAAATATTACATACATATGTATAAAATTAATAGAAAATATAAAACTTGTTATGTTAAAAACTTTAGTGTCTCGCATTGTTTTAAAATATAAAAATTAATCATTCAATAATTAACAAACATACTTTTTCAAGATTTACAGCCTGTTATAAGAAGTAGTCACTTCAATCTGTTGGTCAGTCCCGTAACTGTCTTTTCATTTTTTTTGTTACAAAATTGTTCCGAAACCCTTCACAAATCCCTGTTGGATTGTTTTTCAGTTAATGCACATAGAAATCTTGAAATCTATGGTTTATAGTTTTTAGTGAAATATCTACCTCACTAATTTTCTAAAAGATTTCTTTGAAATGTATAAAAGTCTGCACCACTATCATGCAGTAAAACTTTCATGATCTGTTATTAAGATTGTCATTGCCCATTCACATTTTCATTGTTATGTGCATTTCAAACCTATTACAATATATCCTTATAAATATCACATTTTACAATGATTGAGTTTCCATCTTTGGACCTAACGTCTCTTAGTGACATTTAAAATCCAATTACTTTAATTCAAAGACAACTGATTGTCTGCTGAGTGGCACATATTAAATTAAACAAGTGGTAATAATAATTTATATTGTCAATAAACAAACATTTTAAACTGTTAGCTGTTGCAGATTATCAAGCAGCTGATAAGGTTTTCCAATTCCTACAACAATTCAACAGCACTTATTTTTGAGATTCCCTTTATAAAATTTGATTGTATATTTATATGTTCAAAAACCTTTAATGTATAATAAATACTGACTTATTGATTTTTCATCATTTTCTAAATAGTTAGGTTTTTATAATGTTTGTTGAGTTTTTTTTAGAATTCTTTATAACTTAGCAGAGTTTTGTTGTATAAAAGAAATTCTAAAAATGTTCTAAGAACTATAAATCTTGATTGATAATAATCTTAGATAACAATTTTATTTGAGCACTTTTTGTTTATTTTTGGTATTAATATACAAACTATATAAACTAATCAACAAATTTGTTTATAATACTCCAAAGAGGAAATTAGTTTTAAAACATTTATTAGAAATTGGCATTAATTGATAGATTCATTGCTCCCATCAATATGACCTGGATCATTCTAGTATACCTAAACTTTTTACTTTTACTTTTTTTTACTGTTATACAGTATGTGTGGTGTACCATATAATGATTAACAGCTGTTTACAATAATTCTCTGAGGTGAAACGTAATTTAAAAGAATCAAACACAAACTACTTTTATTTGATAGATTGATTACTTTTCTGTCAATTGGTTTACAATCATTACAATATAATTATTAATTATATAAAGACTTCTAATTTCAAAATGTCATTTATCATGGTACCAGTGAAAAAGTCTATGATATCAAATAATCATCGAGTTGCCTTTATTGACGGTTTTATATTTTAAAACTCTGTAATCTACTTTTAGCTTGCTTAATTTAATGCAATTCACCAACAGCCAGATGGTTTTGATCAATACATTTTCTTGAATGCATTTTAACTTAATTAATATATGTATTTCCATCATAACATACTCTTCTTTCATTTCTGTTGCTTTGAATTTCATTATTCACTCATCGTCTGCAAACATAAGGCTCTAATACAAAATGAAAATTAATACATTAGTATTTTCATATTTAAATCAAAAGTTTAACATCACTTGTGTTTTTAACTCCAAATCTAACACAACATTCTATCTGTTCAGACGACTCCCCATAGATCTGTGGCTGCACACTCCGTCCCTGGTCCAATGCACAATGTAAGTTTACCTCACAATATTAAACAGGAAACCATGAAAACAATGAATTAAAGTAACTATTTTAGTTGTTGCTAAACTCAATTTGTTGACTCAACTTTTCTTCCAACTAATTTTTTTGTAAGATCTAGACAATGGCATTAAAGCCAATATTGTGTTTTTAATATATAGAGAACCACAATAAGTTCTCCAATTTTAATGCTATTTTAAATGTTACAATACCACATATGTGGCGCATTGATATTCTTATATGCTATGTAACTTTTGAGGGTGTACATATCATTTAATTGCAATAAAATTTAAATCAATGACAGGAAAGATGAAAGTTTAAACTTCTCATTAATATTAGGGTTTATAGGTTTTCTTTTATTATTATTTTTCTCCACGAGTCTTGCGTCAGCTGAAGACTTGTCTTATTAAAAGTGATTACTCTGTGAAAAATCAGTCAAATAATAGTTAAAGAATCTCTTTTATATTACGTAATTTGTATGATAGTGAACAAAAAACTCTAAAAGTACAAAATCTCTGTATCATAAATTATATAATTCTTTAATTTAATATATTTCTAAAGTCATATAAACTGTACATTTAAAAAATTATCATACAAATTTGGATAAAATTTATGTATTAGGTGTGTTTGTTTAAACATTTCAAGTTTAGGTATAAAAAGAACATTTCTGAATGAAAATGTTTTTAACATTTTGATATAGTTTTATGTAAAAATATGTATGAATAAATTTTAAAACCATATAAATTATATATTTCTAAAATCAGCATACATTTTGGAATAAAATTACATATTTATTCTTTACTTATACAATACAAATTATATACAAAACAAAAACCATAAGTATTTGTTTTCTAATATTTTTTTGACATAATAAAATAATATAGTAAAATAAAAAAATGACTATTGTTTTATGACTAAAATGATATGAGAGTATAATATGTTCCAGTTGGAGACTGATTGTGGTTGAAATTAGAATTACGAATTATGAAAAACCCCGAAAAACAGCTAGTCTACAAAAATAGTGCCACCACAAGGGAGTATTGTTAAAAACTGGAAAATAATTTAGAGAATCTAAGCAATAACAGCAGTTCACTGACTCGTTACACAAAAAAAGGACAAAAAAAAACTATTATCAAATTTTCCTTATTTACCCTTTATACTTTTCTACTCTTTACCAACTACATACTGAAATCACATGACTTTTTTCCTCAACTTTACGCTTTAATATTACAGTAGCTAATGTTACTTGCACAGATAAACTCTATTGGAGCTTCTGCCGAGAACATCCAACAGAGCAACACCTTCAAGCGACTGATGCACATGGTACTAGAGGAGGAGAACTACTGAGCTTCTCTCGTCAGCTGGCAAGAGATACAAGACACTCTTATCAAGCAACATGTGCTCTTATCAATTAACTCTATGTGTTCACCCTTGATATTTAATTATTGTAAATTTATCTATGTATAAAATATCTGAATTTATGTACAGATAGAGACGTAAACTGTAGCAAACCAAAATATCATAAACGTTAAAACCTTTTTATATCAACCCGTACAGAAATATTTAGTTAGCTATTCGTCGTGTGAGAGTGACTAACTGGTATGTCTGTGATCCTAATCTCTGTAACACTAAGTCAAATAGTTATAGGGAACAAATATTTATGAATATTTGACCGAGTGTACTTTCTAGTCATCTGTTAGCCTCTTTTCCGATATAAAGAGGTGAACCAGTTATAATACATTGTATTTTGATTATTGAATAGTTGTAATGCTAAGAGATTTTTGTGTTTGACACTCGCTGAAAGGTTAGATGTTTGTTTCAGGTAGGATGAAAATAATATTTCAACTATGGTATATTAATTATTTTCCAGCAATTTTTGAAGAAATGTGTACGCGAAAACATAATTTTATTAGTATTGTATTTTTTCTACTTTTAGGTCAATTAATACTGACTGATTAAGTATCATACTAAGATGTAAATTTAAATTGTCAATATGCTCTAGGACTGTTGCTAACTACGGATTAATTCATTTTGAAGTTACCATTGCATAATTAAACTATGTAAAATATGTTTGCCAAAATATGTAAAAAGATTTTAAATAAACATTACTAAAACTTCAATGAGTTGTTTCTTTTCATTCTTGAAGCTCACCTCTTGCAGGTTTGTATCACACAACTACAAAAAGTTTTATTTTTAAATTAGAGAAATAAATATATTGTGTATGATACATGAACAAAAATATTTTTTTACAAAATTACATTGAATGCATTTTTATTTCTTACCAAAAACTGTTTTTACTTTTGGTTTTGTAAATTGAATAAGAAAAAATTAAGGTCTAAATGAACTTATTTATATTAACAGACAAGAGGTCTTACTGCAGCAGTACATTTTAAAATTTCTTCTGTAGTATTATTATAATTTAAAATACCAGGAGCTTGGACACTTAACACCTTCCACTGCGGCACAAGTCATGTACAGACTTTAGGACAGCCAGGATAGTAGCAATGACCATCTGCTGCAGTCAATGTGCTAATTTCTTCTCATATATTTCTTCATAACTTTGATGTTTGTTAGTCTTTTACTCACTTTGTTTTCAAATATTGTCCTTCACCCAATTCGGCAATATTCCCTGATTCAAACAATTAAGTTTATGAATGCAATCATCACTCAATTCTAATAAATTCAAGTTTCATTTTGCATATTGTTCTTTTATTAGGCACATTTTTTTTTATTCACATGCTTAAAAAAGTATATGCAGCAATTTCCTCAAGCTGTGTAGTCATGTGTAAAAGTGTATTCTAAATTGTACAATACTTGTAATTTGTTTTAATTGATACAGCTTTATTTACAGATAATTTAATTTTCAATATTCTAAGACATAGTTAGTCAAACTAATCACAGGATTTTTGTTGAGAATATTTCTTCATGAAGGATAATAATAACCCCAAATAACCCCTCACATTTTATTTCCATTGACACATTGCTTTAACCTTTGTTTAAAAAATAGTTATTTCCCCGAGGAGCTGAAAATTTCAAGAGTTTGTCCGGTTTATAAAAAGGGACTCAAAAATAAAACCAGAGAGCTACCGCCCGATATCCATTATTCCGATTCTTGGCAAACTGTTGGAGGCTCTAGTGCATAAGCAAATTAGCAATTATCTCGAAACTAACAATCTTCTTAGCTCCGTGCAATTTGGATTTAGGAAAAATTGTTCCACTTTTCAAGCTCTAGATAAATTGTTGCGGGGACGTGTCTCTGGCTTTGGAGGACAAGGCCTTTGCTCAACCCACTATGTGTGACTTGAGCAGGGCTTTTGATTGTGTAAACCATAATGATCGTATAAGGAAGTTGGCATATTACGGTTTTGGTCAAATGCCGATTTTATTTTTTGAGTCTTACCTTAATAACAGAAAACAAAAAGTTTGGCATTGAGGAAAGCTGGTCTCATGAAGTAATCGTGAAGTACGGAGTCCCGCAAGGATCCATACTTGGACCTTTGCTGTTTTTAATTTGTATAAATGATCTGCCTACTTCAATTACAGCTTCAACCATCCTTTATGCAGACGACACTACATTTTTGAATATTAGCAAAGATTTAAGTGAACTTAGTTTAATTTCAAAAAATTCTATTTCAGATGCTTCAAATTGGTTCACAAGCAATGGTTTCTTATTGAATGAATCAAAAACGCACAATATTATTTTCAGTACGAGGACAGTTGACAGTCGTAACTTAAACATTAGTCTCTCAGACAATGTAAAATTCCTAGGAGTATACATTGATAGAAACATGAACTGGGACTCTCATATTACGTATATTTCTTCTAAATTGTCAAGAGTAGTTTACCTCCTTAGGCGACTACCTTTTCTGTTAGCACCGACTACGTCAAAACCGCCTACTTTTGCATTTTTTTCAATCAATACTTAGATATGTTGATAGGTTGCATGGGGCAATGGTAGTAAGATCAATGACATACTGATCCTCCAAAAAAAGGCCATAAGAATTATATCCAAATCATCTAGCTTAGAACACTGTAAACCGCTATTTAGATTACTAAACATTCAAACTGTCATAAACCTGTATCTATTTGATTTAAATTCAATATATTTTCCAAAATCCAAATTTAATAAAGCCCATTGGTGATACCCATTCGCACAATACAAGATGCAAGAATTTATCAAAAATAAAATTCAATAGATTAAGTAAAGAGTCATCCGGTACTTTCCCTGAAGGTATATAACCATCTGTCACATTTAATCCCAAAGTTTGACAAAACACTTTTCTTAAAGAAATATTATTTATGGCTTTTTGGAGAACCCATTCTACTCTGTAGAGGAATTTTTCTCCAATAAGTCTGTTTTGTTTTAATAAGATTATGTTTATGTTTTCAATACAGATCCATCGATGTAACTACAGTGGTACCATTGTTATTTACTGTATAGTTTCTTTGCATTGCCAAATAATGTAAATTATTATTAAATTACATTAAGTGCATTAATGCTGATATTGTTGATGTAACTGTGTTGAAACTTTTAACTTTTAACTATCTATGTTGGACTTGGCTACCAGAATGTGCTGTATTTATGACTTTGTCAATGATCATGAGATTTATACGACAATAAAGTGATTTTGATTTTTGAATAAAAAAGTAAGTTAGTAAACTGATCAGATTAAGTTTCTAGGAATAACTCTAGATAATGGACTCCAACATGGGCAAACCATGTAAAGCACATCTGCAATAAAATCAGCACTGGTGTCTATGTTGTTAAACGCATTAAATGGGTTTGGCACTCAGGAAGCGGCAAAAATGGCATACTACGCTCTATAGAAATCTCATATTAGATATGGTCTTACAATCTGGGGAAGCTCCTCGGGAAATCTGAAGAGAGTACTTGTACTACAAAAGAAGGCAATTAGGACAATTGCAAACCTGGAGTCCCAGCAAAGCTGTCGTCAAGCCTATCAGACCCTAGGCATACTAACAGTACCTGCGCTCTACATCTATGAAGCCATTTTATATGCAGACACACTAAACCTGCAGACTCACATGGACCTTCACAGCTACCCCACACGCCATGCCTCTAGATTCATCCTACCCCAACATAGAACAGCCCTCTTCGAGAAAAAAACCGTCATACGTAGGCCAAAAACTGAAAAACCTCCTTTCCAGACCACCTCCGGACCCTGACTGGCAACAGACTGAAGAGCTTGCTTAAAGAATTCCTGTTAAAGAATCCTGTGTACAAGATAGAAGAGTTCCTGGAATTAATGAACACGTCTCCTTAATTCTACTTATTGTAACTTGACAAATTACTGTTCTTAATGTTCATGTAATAAATAAATAAAATAAAAAAAATAAAAAATAAGAGTGAGTAAATTGCATTTACGCAACCTCTTGCATCCAGGAATGAGGTGCGAACTCTCAAAGTTAATATATGTTTATTTCTTTGATTTAGAGACAGTTCTATGCTCACCTCTGTTAGAAATGGAAGTGCAGAACGTTTTATTTACCTTCAAAAATCCAGATTTGTGTACTTTTGAAAAGTTTCAATGATATGTACTTTCAAAAACCTAATTAAATAGTATTCAATAGTAAAATACATTATCCAGACCTAGTCCTTATGGATAGTACACACTTTCAGTTCAAACATTGTTATTCAAAAGTATTGTTTAACATTTGTGTTCATCAAAGCAAGTTAGATAAATTTCTTTTTGCCATTTTTGCAAAAATGCCTACCCTCCTTTCTTTTTCCTACTAAATGAAAAATTTAAATAAATAATAACATAAAAACAACAGTTCATTGTAATGAATATGTGCTGAAAGCCACATTATATAGTATAAACGTAGTAAATATTGTAAATGATAATGTTCTTTAACTAGAACGTTATTTTTAGCTATATCACACCACCCATGGATTAAAATCAGGCTTTGAAACAATTTTACAAATAAAATATAAAATGAGGAAGATGAATTAAGCAGAAAATCTATCTCAAACTAAGAGAGAAATAAGCTAAATAAGCATCCAGCGAAGAGATCATCAATCAGCATACTGTGTCTAATGTTTCTATGTTGTGTTTTTTGTCATGGTAATTAAATCTATGACATGGTTAAACATTTTATTATAATTATTGCATTAAAAATAACCCAACAAACTTTTCAAACATGTATGCAGAAAAAAACTCTTTTTTGTAAGTTTCATTCATACTACTTTATATTATAGTTGATTGATATTGTATTTTCTATAAAATTTAAATAACATTTTTATGTTAACTTCTAATATTGTTTTTTAGCAATGCAGTTCAATAAGAGAGTTGTTATTAAATTATCTTATAATAAAGAAGTCCTAGTTATCACTCAATGTAAGTGTTAAATTCATCAACAGGACTGTGATGTATCATCATATGACTTCTGTTATTTTGATACATTTACACTGAACCTTAAAAATATCAGGAAAAGATGTAAACCATGCGGATTTCTCATCTCAAATAGAACTGACAAATATAGTCCATTTCTTAACTAAACACAACTTATTAAATGCTGTGAAAACTTGTTTTATTTTATTTAAAACAATATATCAGATATTCCAAATATAATACTTGATTGTAAACAGATTGAAATTAAAACTAATACAAACTTTCATAGTTTGCACATAGATCAACACTTGTTTGCTAACATTAATTCAAGGATATATGGTCTACATAGAATGTAATTTTTCTGCAATGTTCAAACATTGAAAACAATTAATTACGCTTATATTCGCTCACATATTTCTTTTGGAATTTGTCTGTACCGTTCAACTAGTAAACAAAATCTTGATTGAAAATTATATATAAACAACAAAAAAGAGCTATAAGATATAAACAACTAATGACCTGATCAATCAGCAAGAAAATATTTCAAGAATATGCAGATTCTGACAACTTATGGACAGTATATACATGATATATTTTTATATATATAAATAAAAAGTCAATAAAGCTGAAATACGTCTGTACCATTCTAATTATAAAAGTCACGCCATACCCACACATCATAATCTAGAATTCTACAAAAAGAAGGCTATATATTTAGGCTAATATTTTATATACAGGAGCAACATTTCTTAGATATTGCCAGGTATAATAAGAGAAAATAACATTAACAGATTTAAGAATAGATTAGGGGTTATTTAGTTAATGAAGTATTATATATTCAATTGGTGAGTTTTACACATCATGTAGATTTCAAATTTTTCAAAGATTACTGAGAAAATGGTTTTGATCAAAATCTTAGAACAGCAACAATATTTTGACGAAGTAAATATGGTTTTTTTCATACGAAATTAACCCAAACTGCTGGAAACATATACGGTAGTGGACGGATGAAGATAAAAGTTTCACTGGAATGTTTATTGACATAAGAAAGGCATTCGATTATCTGAGCCATAGCTTAATACTTAATATAAGTTGAAACTCCTAGGTTTCCAGAAAAATCCTTTGAGGTGGTTCAGGAGTTACCTTGGTGGACGCGAGCAGCTTGTGGAGTTTGGCCAAATGGTGAATGGTTATGAAACTAAAGTTTGACTCACCAGGGACTCCTTGAAAATCCCTTTTACTTTAGGCAATACTTTCCCTTTTTATGAAGTGGCAATACTTTCAACACTGATCATAGCCTTAAAACCATTATCTTAATGATATACTATTGCCAACACCATTTCAGGTTTCTTGATCTTGAAATAAAGTTTTCTCTTTCTGTCAGAAAGAATAATAATTGTTACATTGTAACTTTATGTCTAAAAGTTGACAGATTTAAATTCATTATTATCATATTTAAAAGAACAATATTTTTTACTGTACAATAGCGTTTGCAAGCTATCAAAAAAAATTTACTATCTTGTTTTAGATTCAAAAACAATAGTTGATAGAATATAGTTTCTTAAAGAGGTCAATATAACATGTACAAATAATAGTTACATAATTACATCAACAGTAAAAAATATGAGAATTTACTGCTTTATAAATTTTCCGGACACAAGAACACTTAAAAGGAAAATATGCTGCTCAAACATGCACAAATTTAAAACCTTATGTATGCATGTCAGTGCTGGGTTTTGATTTGATTCAAACCCATAAAAATACTTTTTTATAAACCTCTGATCAAAATTTCTTTATTGTGACCTTCCAAATTCATTAGAGATATAACAAAGTTTTGTTTGGATATTAGATGTACAGAGTAGTATTATTTAAAATATTTATGAAAACAACTGAAGTTTGGTATTATTTACTAAAATTGAGGACCTTACAAAAATGAGGAGTTTATAAATTAATAACAATTTTACAAAAGGAAAAGTATTTATATAATAAAACTATTATCTTATTAAAAAGATAAATGACATTTGATAAAAAATCCTCATTATTAAACGTTTAAAATAATTAATATGTGAAATTAATGTTGATTTCACATTATGAGTTAAAATTAAAATTATTTCCCAAAGAAAAAACAATATACACATGTTAATTTAATTATTAGTTATGAAAAAGGAAAACAAATAAACTGAGTCAGTACAATTAAAATTGTATTTTTTCACATTTTGTATTAAAATAAACAAAATATATTATACTATCGCAATATTAACAACTAACGACTAAATATAATTGAACACCTCAGTTCTGTGGCTTACACAGCTGGTGTTTGGTATTATAATTATCACCTAAGTTCCCTGAACTATTTCAGTGTAACTTTGGAAAACCATTTTCAGACAACAGATGTTAAACCAAAGCTTGTATTAATAATTTCTCAACATGGTATGAACAGGAATACTTTGATGGTAGTCACAAGTGAATATCTTTAATATTAAATATAAAAATAATGAATGTTCCCATTAAGCTTTAAAAATGCACAAAGCTAAATAATTAGGCACTTTAATTCGTTTCGTCCAATCTACATAAGTAACATTTTGTACAATTTATTTTGTAAAAGTTACATGCCTAATCGTACAGATATAAGGCTGGTTTTTAGACTTATTGTAACACTTTTATTTAGTTATGAATATTTCTCTCTATTATTCAATGAAAGAACAGTACAGATATGCCTATTGGTGAATGTACACTTGGGTGATTTTTACTTTGCAAGAAAATAAAATAACCTTAACAACTTATATGGCAAACCTAACTGGAAGTGTTTATACAAACTATGTGTCTTCTAATATAAGCCAAGGGCCGAGAACAAATTTGTATAATATAAGCACACAACCTGGTATTCAACTTCAGCTAACAATATACAGACCTTTAAAGTGGTGACTGGGTCTCTTTATCAAGTTATCTAATAGTAAAATAAACATTATGTATGTGTCTTAACAATTGGTTAAAAAAACACGATCGTTCCATATGTTTTTAACCCATATCAACATCCCATTTTGACCACCAAAATTAACCTGGCTGACAATTAACTTCTTGGTTAAGAATATTTCCTCTATCAATTTCATGTTTTTCGGGTTGTGTGCTTACACAGTATGGTGCAAAATTGTTCTAGGCTCCTAGAATATATTCAATAGTCAATTATTTATTGCAGAGACAAAATATATTTGTATAGCAAACGTCAAAACATGTTAACATTAGGAAATACACATGACATCGAGCTCTCATTCAGACATACATTCAACCACTCATTCCACATTCATTCATCACCAATGTTTCCCATTTTGTATGGGAGTCAGTCTTATTATTGTGTGGCCTCCTAGTCATATGCCAGAAACTTGTTCATATTATAAAATGTATTGGACACTAAACAGCGTTTCAAACGAGTGTGTGCCTTGAGCGTAGAGGATTTTTAATTCATAAGGCAATCTGTTAATAAAATTAACCCCTGCCTGTGAAGGCAAACGTTCATAAACCACCATCCTGTGTTTCTCAGTTCAGTAATTGTCTTTCCTATCTAGTCTCGTACAAATGAATGTCTCGGTCCATCGTAAAGACACATTTAGACATACAATACAATGTTGTTCCAAAAATGCAGAGGCTAGGCAGCGTTAACAGTTGCAACCTTATGAAAGCTGGCCTGCACGACTCTCTAAACTTCAATTTTGCAATGGTGTACATCGCTTGCTTCTGCCATTTTTAACACTCTTGAAAATTGATTATTTACACAGGTACCCCACAATACCAATCTGTAAATGAAGTGGGAAAAAATCAAGCCATAATACACCGTCATCAGAACTTGATATGGCAGTATTTGGCTAAAGACAACGTAAATGCCTGAGGCTAATTTTGAGCAAACTTCATCGATGTGAACATTCCATGTCAAACCCTGATCAAGGTAAATTTCAAGGAATAGACTTCTTCAAGTATTATATCTGCTAACATGACGCTGGGACTATATTCAAAGTCTACTGAGTTTAAAGCAAAATTCAAAACTTTATGTTTAGAAGAATTTGTCTTTAAATTGACAAATGTGGCTGTGGAACACAATTGTTAATTCCAACAAATGCCTTTTCACGCAGTCATATCATCAGTATACTGCAGGATTTTCCCGTGTGGCAGTGATGATTTAATGTCATTGATATAAAGCAGGAAAAGAATTGGAGTGAGAATGGATCATTGCGGGACTCCAAAACTCATTTTTGTAGAATTGGAAACATGATTAGAGATTTGAACAACTTAAGTTCTTTGACTTAAAAATGAACTACGCCATGTAAGAAGTATGCCTCGAATGCCATGAGATTCCAGTCTGACAAGCAGTCAACACAATCTATCACTTTGGATAAATCGAGAAACACACTTAAAGTGTGATTTCGACTTCCCAATCCCTCTACAATTATATCAACAAGACCCACAATTGCTGCTCTTTCTGAGGCCAAATTGGTCATTTGAGAGCTGATTGTGTTTGTTCAAAAATAGGACCATTCTCATAAAAAACAACCTTTCAAATATTTTGCTTAGAATTAGCAAGGTCGAGACAATTATAGACAAATTGTAGTATGTATACTTAAATTTAAACTATTACATTAATAAACTACAAATGAGGTAGCTAAATAAAAAAACATAATATGAACATTTTGGATCCTGTGTCTATGACTGAAAATTACACTGAAGACTGAGAACAGGAACAAAAACAAAAAACAAACAACCACGTAAAAAAATGTATATTCTAACCTGAACCCCATATAAAATTTTTACATAATCAGAATTTTAAGCAATCTATTTACTCCATTACTTCATGTAAAAAAAACATGAAAAAACCTACCACCTAGTATAACAGTATTACCCTAAATAATGATTTTGTTTTGTTACCTTCTTAATTACTGAGGAATGATCAAAAAGACTAGAATTAAGATCTCATTTTCCATGACAGCTGCTCTGGACCCATCATTTTAAACATTCATCAGTTGACACTTGAGGTTTGTATTTCAATGAAGCTACTGTGCATACTCAGCATTGATTGCTCGACCTATGACTAGTCTTCTAACTTCACTGGTGCCAGCTCCGATCTCGTAGAGCTTTGCGTCACGCAGCAGCCGGCCTGTCGGGTAGTCATTGATGTATCCGTTACCTCCTGCCAGTCACATGTTTACAAATTAATTACACTGTTTTATACAGCTAAAACCCCAAAACATTAGTTCTCATTCCACAGTAAAAAAAGTACTAAAATGTTTGAAACTGCTAAAAGGCCTGACTAGGACCAATTCAAACAATTTTTTCATCTTATCCTCTACAGTCATGCAGACCAAGGCAATATTTTTCATTGCATGATTTTTCATTTTGCTATTTTTTTTGTCTTAAATTTCTCATTATTATAATTATTAATCAAGTATAAACAAATAACTCAACAGAGTAAACAGTAAATCATAAAATTAACTCAACGAGTTTGACCTAAACTTAATACTATTTCCATGAGTCTATAATTAAACTAGTTCATTAGGTATGGTATAGTAAAATATTCAAAGGATCAAATCTGTATTCAATAACTAGGATACCAGGACCTCATTGAAAAGACAGCAGTTATGGTTGTTAAGATCGGATTACTACTGCCATCAGCAGCCATGAAGAGTTTTAATTATTGCCTAGCTAATGTGAAAGGATGATCTGATTACTATGGACATTTAGAATAAGTAAATGATAATTAACGATTTTTTGAACAAGCCTTTTCATTCCATGGGATAATAAAAACAAAAGTGTGATATAAATTGCTAAACATTTTTTTTTAAATCCCTCAGATAAGACTTACCTAAACACTGGATAGCATCTAGCGCTAAAGGCGTGGCAGACTCTGCACAAAACATGAGCACTCCTGCGCAATCTTTCCTGTTGATACTGCCCTGGTCACAGGCTCGAGCCACACTGAACATTACAACTGAGTTCAATACTCAAACTTTAAATTGTATTGTATAACCCTTTAAGTGTCATATAGTTATAGTTATCTTACAGCTCTTGAAAATGACAGGCAATTGCACACTTTCCCAGCTGACACTCAAAGTTAACATAACATTGCAGATGACACAAATGTTGTTTGTTCTGGTAAAACTAAAGACACCATTAAAGAAACTATTTATCACCAATTAAAAAATTTTGAAACAATAGAAACCTTCCCTTACATTTAAATAATCAATCTTTGATTCTTTCTCAACTAAATAGTTCAAAAATAAATCTAACCCCCTCCCCATAATTTTTGAGGAAAAGTAGATTTAATTGAGAGCTACATAATTAAATATCTCTGGGCTTGCTCATTGATGGGAATTTGCCATGCCACAAACATGTGAATTTTGTATTACGTAAAATTTAAAGTGACCAAATTCACTTAAAAGGCGAACGGTAAAATCATGTAATACTGATACCTAGAGGGCTATTTACTACATTAAAGATAGGAGAAAAACTAACAACCAATTCACGAAAAGTGACAAACTGCCTCAATAAACATTTTTCAAAAATTGTGGAGCCACACTTAAAAAAAGCATCTTCCCTCAATGTAAAACCACTTCTGCCATCTATATACTAAGCAACATTTTCGACATCACTACTTCTAAATAGGAAGATACCTGATGTCATTGAAATATCTTGCTACCATTAGGACAATTATTGCAATAGCCTGATTTTGTATATAAAATCTACCTTAAACTAATAAAAATTAAAAAACACATTAGCACATTGGTTCCTTTCATAAGTAAGTTTCTTTTAGATTAGGTATGGTTTTTGTAGTATGAAGATTATAACACGTTTTGTTTTTAGACTAGTGATGTAATTTTTTATTGATGAATAGAATAGAACATATTTATTGCGTTGACAATATATATTACATTTTATTGCAACAGTCAAATAATACCAATTTCACAGTATTTATCTTAAAAACTAAATCCATTCATTCGACCTTCCATACAGCTGCACATAGACCAAAGAAACAAAGTTCCTAGGATTAACCCCTAGGATTACAACACTGCTGTGAATATCAATCCTAAGTGTGCTCCATGAACCCGCCAACTGAGTAAAAAGCCCAAGACACCAGATATTGAGTGTTTTAATTGGGTTTAAAAATTTTTGGATTTGTTTCTAAATTTAGTGTTTCAGGGAGACTTTTACACTTTTAAACACACTTTCTTAAATTATTATTTAAAGTTTGATAGTTCTGTGAACCCATTAGCCTCCCACTTTAAGATTTTTAGAATCACTTACCAGAAATATAAACTATTTATAGGTGTGTTTTCAAAATTTTCAAAAATGCGCTTTTTAAGAAAATAAAAATAAAAATTTTGAACGCCAAGCTGAATTGTCCCTGTTCCAGGTATATACATCTACATTTTATGGAATAAAGAAGTTTTTATTTTATTGCCAACTAAAGCTAATCAACCAATGTTTTTAATAAAACCGATTTTTTCAATTACATAGCTAGTTATTTTGTAATATTTTTAATGGTACTTTCACCAAGTATATAAAAATATTAGAAATTTCAAATTAAACTTTAATTAAAAGTTTTAATTTTACTAATCTAGGAAGGAAAACAACTCAATAACATGAATATTAAGTTTAGCTCCAGTTTACCTCTCAGTTTAGCTATAATGCAGTGTCTGGAATCTGTAGCTATGTTCGTCTGAAAAGATTGTAAAGTCGACGATAAAGAAGCTCAGAACAAACAATTTACATTGATTCGACATCAGAGACACCTGGATTCCAAAATATAAAATGTAGTGTAATCCAGATAAATTGGCATTCTCGTCTCATCAGATACACAATTGAGTGCACTACGACGTTACTGACATGATCTTTAAGCATGTAGGAGCAACCAAGCTTTCTACACACAACGTTGCCATGGTGGAAAGTGTTGTTTTAGTATTGGTTAAGTTTAGTTTCAGTTCAACTTCCTCTAAATGCAGTGTTTGGAATCTGATGCTATTACAGACAACTCCTGGAATCTGGAGCCATGTTTGTCTGAAGAGATAGAAAAAAGTCAACGACAAAAAAGCTCAAAACAAATGATCAAAAAGCATTCCTTAGGAGCAATCATCATCTGTGCAACCCATCTTTTCTAACTTTATTTGGCTTGGCTTCCAATTAGTGATATATACTGGGAGAAATATAAATCCTCAAAACTCCATACAATCTTTAGCACCAAGAATTAAAGGTTATAATCACCAAAAGAAATCACTGATAGTTCAAATTACTTTCAAGTCAATTAGTTACTATTTCATTATATTATCAGTCATAACATAGAGACCAGTTTGTGAATTCTAAAATTGTGGTGCATACATTGATACTGTGTTGAGCAATAGTATTTTGTTTGTGTTCTTTTCTTTTTTTAGTATACAATTGTTTTCTTTTTATGTAAACAAAGAATTGATGATTAGTGACAGAACAAGAATACAGCCACTGGATGCAAGGTGAGTTCTACAGTAGCTCAAATATATTATATTGCATGCCAGTATCAGTATCTAACTACACACTGAGATTGCAAGCAATGTGACTTCCGCATCCTATGTTCTATGAAAAATTCCATGTGAACTGTGAACACAAAAAATACTATACAATAGAAGTGATAGTAAAATGGTAAATCTAAATTATGCATTGTAGCATATGTCCAATAACACATCCTTTAGAGTTCATGTTAAATAATTTGAAAAACAACCACAGGCAACTAGTGTTATTTTAGTGCATACAATTCTTAACTCTTAGTAAATTACCCAAAATGTGAGCTGTTAACCATGCAATTTTATTACTTGCAGTTCTCAAAGGATTTTTCATATTTAAAGTTAGGTAATAGTTAATTTCTTCTAAAACATTTGTATCAATAAAATATTAACTAAATGTTTTTAAATAAAATAAAAATAACTGTGTATTACCTGTAGAGATAACTGCGACATGCACTTAGTCTGGTATACATGTCTGCTATTTTACCCTGCAATAAAAAATGTACTAATAGGTTATTGTTGTTATAAAAAACACAAGTATAAAATCTCTTTCATATGTTTAATTACATTATATCATAAACCACAAGAATAAACTTGTTAAAATAGTATTAAATTTCATTAGTATCTTCACAGAGGTACAAGATCTGATACACCTTTGGGACAGGCCCATTAACTAGGATCGTCCACTGCAATCAACGTGTTACTATGATAGCTAAAGTATACGTTGTTAATGTGTTAAACACCACTATATAAATATAGTAGACGGTAATTAAACAAATTCATTTACCTAAAAACATTGGGTTCATTTTAAAACTATTATAATTGAAATTACAAAATTCTTTTAAAAAATTCTTTGTGAATTTACCAACCTGTAGAAGTTGAAAATGTCCAATGGGCTGATCAAACTGTTTTCTCACATGCACATACTCAAATGTTGTGTCCACACAAGCCTGCATAATACTGAAAAATTAAAATCAAAACTTATATAAAGGCGTAAAATGTAAACTAAGCTCATTCTAATCGCTGAAGGTAATTTACTACAGCATGAGCAAAACGTTTTTAGTTATATAAACACTGCTGTAAATACAGCATAAAATAAAATCAAAAAAGACTCAGCTGAGGTCTGTTCACACTCAACCAAGATCTCGTTATAACCTGCATAAACTTATAGTACAAAAAAAGTAACATAGATCTTTTAAAATACTACTTTTATAAAAGGCATACCGGAATAAGTTTAATAATATAGATACAAAATAATATTAATGGTTTATAAGATTTTTATATATTTAAAGTAGAAAATATTAGGCAAATTTGTCAGTAGGACCAAATAAAACAGCTGAAGATAAAAATGTGAATTTTGTACAATATTCAAAACTTCTTACAGCTATATATTTATTCTACATGTACTCCAATCCAAAATTACTGCAGTTTAGTTTGTTGGTACAATACAAATAATATTTACTTGCTTTTATTATTAGTCTGTTGTTATGAAAATGTCTATTATTTTTATGGCTTAATTGATTTACTATAACTATATTCCATTATCAAATTGTAATGGAACAATTTATGTACAAATTTTGTGTATCCATAAGATGATGTATCTAAAATATATCTTGTTCATGTCAATAATAACATAGTCAAACATTTAATATAATGACAATTTTGTTCATAACATTGTTACGATTTGATAAGAAATTACAATTTTATTTAATTCCTTTAATTTTAATTTTTTTTAATTCTTTTGTCAAAGTGTTATAAAAGAATATTTAATTCATAATTGTAATTCGCTGATTTTGAAATATTTTAAAGTTATCAAATAAATACATATAACGAATATTAATACAGTTTTCTAATACTTTACAAAATTACTTAATTGTTTAACCCTAGAATAGCTACACAGACCATCTAGATTTTACACAACAAGAAAGTGGCAATGCAGATTATTTACAGACTGACATCACAGAAGCTCTAACTAAATAAGAAGGATCAGAATTGAAAACCACTCTCTACACTAAAGAAGAAAAGCTATGCAGAACATCTTGACAGACATCGCAAAAGCATCAAATCAAAAGGATATCGGACAAATTCCTTACTATAAATTCAATTTGCAGATAAAATACAAATATAATTTTTGTACACATGCTTACATCATTTTATACAATAAATATACATTCAATGTTTAGTAATAATTACGATATATTTCATTATTAAATACATAAATAAGGATAAGTTAATGTGTGACTATTAAACATGAACACAATTGGATAAATATAATTATGTGACATACAGTATTAGTCATAAAAAACAGTACTGAAAATTAATCAGCTGTAGTTATCTTCTCGATAACCTGATTCAACTGGCGATTATTGCCACGGCTTCATGTTCATTACTTCTTTCTTATTTTAGTTTAGTTTTTGCTAACATGGTTCTAACAATGGTAGACAAAATTTTTTACGTAGAGCATTATTTTCGCTCATACGGAATTGGACGTGCGGGTGGGCCAAGCTTGTCATACACTGCATTACATTTTCAGGAACATATCCACTAAAACCGGCCTAGTAATGCGGTGATTCTTAATGTTGTTGAAACATTTCGAAGAAGAGGTAGTGTTTTGACACAGTGAAAGGGCTTTTCAGGTTGCTCAACTACTGTCTGTACAAATTAAAACCATGGAAGAGTGTTAAAGTAAGTGTTACAGTCACTGAAAAGAAGCCTAATGACCAAAACGATATAGGGCAATTCTTGATTGGTTTGTGAGAGATCACAAGAGATTTTGTCATGCACGAAACCTGCCATTAAATTCACAGTGTTTCCAGCAAGATGGCACAACCAGTGACACTGCCGTTAACAACATTGCTTTCCTCCAACAAATCTTTGGCAACCGTCTTATCTCCCTTAGATCAAACCAAGGGCTTTCTTTACCCAGCCCACTCCCCCAATCTTACAACACCGGACGCCTACGTCTGGGGAATGTTGAAAAAAAACATTTTCCGCGAGGACCCACCATCTACCATCGTTTAACTCAAAGAAAGAATAACCATGTGTATTACAAGAATAGAACAACCTCTATTCATAAAAATGATGCAAAACGGTAAGAGTGTTGCCTCAAACTAAACAGGGATCATATTGAACATGTTAATACCCGAGTTTAACCAATTTAGCTTCCTTAGCTTACTGTGTTTACTGTGTTTACTATAATAAAATATCACCATTTCAGTACTGTTTATTTTGGCTAATACTGTACATAAGTAAATATGTGAACTTATAAACCATCAGAAAAATTAAATAAAACACAATACATTACCCAATCGGTCCTGCTGCTAAAACCAGTCTCTCCAAGTCCAAACCACTGAACAACACATACACCCCCTTGTTCTCCTCCCCCAGCAAGTTACAGGCTGAAACACACAGTATTCCACAACAATGATAATAACACTGATTTATAAAGTAAGAACAGTATAATCATTAAAAATTACAATAAGATAGTTCCAGTGTATGTTCTGTGTTTATAAACAAATGGGGTTGAATGCTCAATATAAATATCTGGGCCAGGGATTCTATTTAACCAAAGAGGTTAATGACAGGAGTACAAAAATGTCTACATAATAATAATATTTAGGAATAATAATTTTTATTTAACACTAGACTGTATAATTATACTATGTATAGGCTACATTTTGAAAAGATACAAATCTGTTTTAATATTAACCCTCAGTAACTATTTCTGTTTTGTTCAGTTAAAAGATAAAGATATAGATATAAATATAAATATATATATATATATATATATATATATAAAATGTTATTAACTCCACATTACAGAGTTATCTTTATTTTAGAATAATGAATTGTTGAATTGTTCTTTATTGTTTATTATTTAGTTAGAGGTTAATGTTCACACTGATGATGGTTTAATACCGAAACACGTGTATGAAATATAATTTCAAAAAAGTGTTTTAGTTAACTATTTATTATTCTAATGTATATTGTTGTGTAAAATGTAAATGGTCTGTGTAGCTATTCTTTTGTTGTGTTAAGTGTTGTTTTCACTTCTCACAAACATGCTTAGCTCTTCGTGTTTAGTTGAGCTTCTGTGATGTCAGTCTGTAAATAGTATGCATTGCCACTCTCTTATTGTATAAAATCTAGTTGGACCTATATGGTTTCAGCAGTTGTATAAACCACAGAAAACAACCAATCAGGTCCTCCTGGGGAAATTCTCCACTCTTATCCAGACTACCAAAGATGGCTTAGTGCGCCCCTGCTGTTGCAAGAAAGTTAAGAGCAGGTGTTCAACAGTTTCATCCTGTTCGTCACACATTCTATAGAGCAACCCGAGAAGATACTGATCTATTTAAGGAGAGAAGGTCAGATGTGTAGGACCATTCTGCTCATTCTCAAACTCGGATGCAGCCTCCACCTTCTGTCATTTTCAGCATGAACCCATTTCGATACAGAATGAATTCACACCTAGAAATACACAATGGTTGAGGTCCTGTCATGTTGGACACTGAGTCCAAGTTGGCCAGGGCATCAGCTCTTTCATTCCCAGAAATACTCACATGACCAGGAACCCAACAAACAGTCACATTGTTGATTCTTGCAAGGGAAGAAACGACTTGATAGCAATCCCAGACAAGTTTAGAGTTGTACACACAAGAGTTTGACACCTTCAATGCTACCTGGCTATCTGTAAAAAAGATTCTCAGGAGCACATACAAAGACAAAGCAGCAAGACTGCTTACTGTGCCATGATAGAATCACACATCCGCTATGGTATAGCTGTTTGGAGAGGGACTTCTGAGAGCAATCTTAATAGTGTTTTAGTACTACAGAAAAAGCCGGTCAAGTTTGATCGAACTTGCAACCACTAGACAGCTGCAGGAATGCTTTCAAATCTCTTGAAATACTAACAGTTGTGGCTCTCTACATTCAAACTGTCGTACTTCAAACAAGAGATTGGGACTTACATACAAGATGTGAAAACATCCATTCCTACAAAAAACAGAAATAACACACTATCCGAATTAGACCCTCAAATAATTGTGTTAACAGAACACAATATGTCAAAAATCAAAACTTGAAACGCTTTAACATAGAAAATTATATTTTAATATCAGAATATTCTCGTACTACTACAACTTCGGGAGGAGGTGTAGCAATTCTCTCAAAGGAGGGTTTTAAGGGGGAGGCAGCTGTTTTTTCCAACTGTTTGTTGAACTTTGTCAGGACAAATATATTTGAATGTTGTTTAGCTAAATTTAAGATAGAAAAGTATAGTTTTATATTAGCAGGAGTTTATAGAACACCTCAATTTAACAATAACGAATTTTTTAGATAGATTAAACTCTCTTATAGAATTTCTTGTAGCAAAAGACAAATATTTAATCATTACAGGAGATTTTAACATTAACATGTTAAATGAATCTAAAGAGACAAAGGACTTAAGAACATTTTAAAATCGCCATGGAATGAGTTTCTTAATTGATTTTCCTACTAGAGTGACACCAACATGTAAATCCTGTATAGATAATTTTTTTGACAAATATTAATAAAAATGAAGTTAAAGTTTCAGGAATTATAACAGCCTTATCTGACCATGATGCACAAATGCTCGAACTTCTGCAAACCCAAATAAAAACTGGGAAAACATTAACTTTTGTTGGAAGACAATTTTTCATTAAATAATATGGTACTTTTTAAATCTTTATTGGAAAAAGAAGATTGGCTCCCAGTCTTTTACTCAACAGTCAATGAAAAATATGATTGTTTTTGACAGTATCTTCAGATACTATTTTAATCTTTGGTTTTTCCGCTTACACAAATTAAAAAAGAAAATAAAAAGCACACTTGGATTACACAAGATTTAAAGGATGAAAAAAATGAAATAATTTGTCTTAGTAAATTGTCAAGGCTTACAAAATCTGATAATTTTAAAAAATGAAGTTAAGAATAAAGTTAAACCAATACAATTCAAAACTAACTAAATGTAAGAAAAATTATTTTGATACCAAAATAAAAAACACAGAAAATATTAGTAAAACAACATGCAAATTATAAATAAAGAAACAAAAAAGAATAAAAGTAAATGTGAAGGCAATCTTGTACTAAAAACTAAAGAATCATCTATTAGTGATCCATCTCTTATTGCAATCTCCTTTAATGATTATTTTATAAATGTGACAGATGCACTGTTAAAGTATCTTCCTTCAGTACAGCCAAAATATGACAAATGTTGACAATCACAAACCTGGTAACACTTTATTAAAATTTCAATGCCCGCCCTTGACTGAAACAGAATTGATACAAATTTTTGACTCTCTCAAAAATAAATCGTCTAGTGGATATGATGGAGTTTCCAGTGAAATTGATAAAATTTGTCAAACATTCCTTAAGTAAACCATTATTGCATTTAATAAATTCTTCTCTCATTACAGGCATATTTCCTGACAAATTAAAAGTTTCAAAAGGTTATCCCAGTCTTCAAAAAAGGCTCAGCAACAGATATTCAAAATTATCGTCCAATTTCAATTTTACCATCAATCTCAAAAAATTTTTGAAAGAACCATGTATCATAGGTTAGTCAAACATCTAGAGGTAAATGATCTTTATGACAAGGCACAACATGGATTTCGAAAAAATAAATCTACTATAACAGCATTGGTAGAGTTCACTGAATCTATAATAGAATCAGTTGACAAAAAACGAAAAATGTAACAGGAATATTCATGGATCTGTCAAAAGCTTTTGATAGCATATCTCATGACATTTTACTCGAGAAATTGAAAAATTTAGGAATCAATAACATCCATCTAAGATGGTTTGAAACATATCTTTCCAATAGAAAACAGTATGTTGAGATATCCTCACATAGAAAATAACAAATTACAAAAATTTCAATCTAACATCCAAATAGTAAGAAATGGAGTACCTCAAGGGTCTATTTTTGGGTCCTTTATTATTTATTTGTTACATAAGGGAAATGCCAAAGTGCCTTAGTATTCTTGAAAATAACAAAAACCAGCTCTGTTTATTTTGCAGATGACTCAAACTTAATCATTTCTGCCAAAACAGAAGCTGAATTAGAAATAACGGTGTATTTGGAACTTTCAAAATTACAAACATTTTCATTGACAACAAATTAGTTCTAAATACGGAGAAAACTAACTTATTTCTTTCAGTACCAAACAAAGTAGAAAACATTCAAGTCCCAATATTTTATTAAATGAATTCCTGTTTGGGTCAAGTTCGCAATACAAAATTTCTAGGACTAATCATAGACAACAACCTTAGCTGGGATTTGCATATTGAACAGGTGATAAATCGTATCAATTCTGGAATAATATGCTATTAAAAGACTGTCTTATTTATGCAGCTTATCAGCTTTAAAGATGGTTCTTTCATGCCCACATTCAATCCCATATTGCATATGGAATAGGTGTGTATGGAGGAACCACAAATCAAAAATTTTAATAAAATTCTTATTTTGCAAAAAAAAAAAAAAGCGCTGCGAATAATGTTAAAAATTGATAAGGAAGAATCAGTTAAAATCATTTCACTGAACTAAATATTTTAACAGTGCATAGCCTTTACATTTTAGAATGTGTGATGTATGTTAAGACTCATCAGTCCAGTTTCAAGAGTCACTGTGAAAATCATACATATAACACTAGAAATAAGAAGGAATTAGTATTACCTAAGCATAATTTGGAGTATTATAAAAAAAAAAAAACTTCTTATGCTGGAATAAAATTTTTAAAATCAATTCCAAAAATAATATCAAGTGTTCGAGACATAAAGAAGTTCAAATCAATGTTAAAAAAGTATTTAATTCAAAAGGCATTTTTATTCATTTGAAGAATTTTATACAATATTATGATTTTACTCATAACTATTATAGTAAACTTATTTTTAGTGACGCTATTTATTGTACTCATGTGCAAAATATAAATAAAGATATTATATTTAAAAAAAAAAAATAAATACAACACCCGGTATGCCACCGACTTCACCCTTCCATCTCATTGCACAGCCCAGTTCCAAAGAAAACCAAGTTACATCAGATGCAAGTTATACAATGCTCTGCCTACATCTTTAAAAGCACTCAGAGGGAAACTACTAACAACAGGACTTCACAAGTGGCTCAAGACTAGTCCGCTCTATTCATTGAAAGAATTCTTTGACGCTACACATCAGTAAAGAGAAATAATTTCAACATTGTAATTTGTATACACATACTCTTAATTATTTGTACTGATTGTATAATATTTGTGACGCCAATACGTTTCTTAATGTTACTCTAAATAAAGATGATTGATTGATTCATTTCACATTCCATAATGGCTGTGAGTTCTACCTGAAAGACTGTGGGATAAGGACTCATAGAATCCACCAGCTCCCTACATGGTCTCACTCCCACAATTCCAGTGCTTGTGCCACTTTTTGTTAAAGACAAAGTACTATCTAACTTTTACTATATAAGTAAAGACTGTTGTAAAATTTAAAAAAATTAAAAAGAAATAAATTACAATGGTCATAAATATACATTTTTTGACGTATGGCAACAAGACAAACTCAACATTGATGTTGGAAATATAATTCACTAGAACCAGCAGTGCTCACACATGTGCAACACCTACTAAATTGCATGCGAAACCGCAGGTACCTGCTGGTATTAATTACGTTCTAAATTTTCTGCAATAAGTATAAATAAGTGAGACATACATTATTTGTGGTAAACAGTGTAGTATGCTTCAAAGGCATGCTTTTAAGAAGTGTGTGTTAGAAGCGAAACAAATAAAAAATTAATATGAAAGTCAAGTTCAAAATTTCTTTAGGTGAGGAATCAAAGTAACAATAGATTGTGACAAACACTTTATTGTTAGAAACTGTTTCCTCAGCTAAGAATTGAAATATAATGAGTTTTAAAATGTTTTAGGACAGTTACTGATGCTTTTAGACGAACAGAAACTTAGTAACTTTGTTAAGTTTTTGTATCAACTTTTTCATTTATTAGGTTTTTAGATATTTACTGTATTTCTTGTAGTAATTTTAAGTGTTTCTCATCAGTTTCCATACCTGGTATTTTTGCATCTTCAAATACCAGCTCACATGTATTTGAGCCTCTCATGCCGAGCTTCTCTAGTTTCTGAGCAGTTGAGAACCCTTCAGTTCCCTTTTCTACAATGAAAGCTGATATGCCATGCTGTGGTTTGGATGCGTTCATGTTAGTTTTGGCATACACCTGAAAAATACATCTTCTAATATCATCGTAGCAAGATATTACATGCAGATAAGTTTTATGTGCATGTACTTAAAACAATTAACTATCTCTTTATAAGTAACAAATAATTAAAATTGCAGGTTTGATTCACAGGCCTGACAGGGATTTTTGCGGTCTGGTGTACACTCATCAGAGTTACTGGCCTGTGGTAAAGCCAGTGGGAGATCTCACCTTAACCCTTTTAGCGCCAAGCATATTGGACAGGTTACGTCACATAACGCCAGAGGTAACTGGTGCGGGGTGTTCAGTCGGGCGCCGCGGCTTAGCCTCCTCACAGTAGCGCTGGAGTAATTTTATGAGTTACGACACACATAGACATAAATCATTCTCATTTCACTAACTTTTACGATAAAATAATGTTTTGGTCTCATATTTTTGTTTGTAATAGGAGAACAATTATATACAATGGAGTTTATGACATATTGATCGTAAATAATTATATACCTTTAAAAGTATATTTTTTATTTGTAAATTTTGAGTTCCATATATACTTGAATTGAATTTTTACTGAACAAACCTCTGTATTACATTGTAATACATTTCATTGAGAAAAACCCGTGTAAAATTGGTTAAATAATACTAACTATTTGTAACAATATACAAATTCATGTATGTATTAATAAACAAAGTACATAACTGACTTTTAACATGAAAATGCAATTTTGTTAGACAATTAATCATTTTAGTGTATATTATTATTTTGTTTGAATATAATATGGGATGTCAAGTCAATGCTACTTGCTATAAGACATTTTTTATAAAATCAGAAAATAAACTTAACTTTTATTCATTAATCAAGATCAAAATAAAATAACATTTTTATGTTATACATGTTCAACCTGTATTTTCTTTTAAATAAAAGAGTCTATAGTAAACAACACACTTTTTAGAAGGTTTAAAGTATAAGTAAATAAGATAAGTTAAGATTACAACAAAACTAATGGCTACAGGTAGTTATTATCTAACCTCAAATGCCACTGCTTTATGAATAATGCAACTTTATTAAATGATTGAACTATTATAAAAATTGTATAAACATAACAAAATTATATTATATTCTTGAAGTAAATATAGTTCGGCATAAATCAGTACTAATTTTATTGATATTAATCAATAAATGGATGTATATTGTATGAACATTTTGAGCCTAAATAAAGGCTCTTGGAGTTTCACCACAAACCTAGCTTGAGTCTATATACAGGGTGATTCATGAAGTTCTCCCCCCACTTCTACAGCACATTGTACTAGTAAAAATAATGAAAAAATGTTATATAAACATAGGTCCGAAAACGCTTCGTTAGCGAGTTACAGCTAGCGAAAGATTTCACCTGAATTCCTGGGTAAAGAGTAAAATAAAGCCATACTGAACTTTTGGAAAGGTTAATTAAGTAAGAAATATCGTGGATTCTTATGTATTTTTACCTGATAAAGCTAATAAAATAGGTTTCAGAACTGTACCTGTAGTATTTTTTGAGGGATTCAGGGTTAAATGCAAAAAATTGGGGCACGAAACAATGTTTTTTTAAGTTTGATGTACAATAACTTTGTTAAATTGGTAATAAATACATAAAATCAACAAACATTAATTGTAGAGAATTTAATTCTGAGAAAATTGATATAATCAAAGTCTAAAATAAAACAGAAATAAGTACCAAAAAATCGATTTTATTCAGTATAATACATTACTAGTTTTAAGCAAAATTAATCAGGTTGGGCCAACCGTACGCACCTTTTTATAATAGATGTTCGAAAATGAGGCCATCATTATCAATACATTTTGCAGCACGTTTGTGTATTGCTTTTGTTGCGTTTCTTAATTTTTCAGGACTTCCCTGTATCTGCACAGCCGAATCCATAATATGGGCAATTAATTCATCATGAGAATTCACTTTTGTCTTGTATAGAATGTCTTTCATCCATCCCCAGATGCAATAATCCAATGGAGATAGATCTGGTGATCTTGGTGGTGGGTGAGGCCCTCCACGACCAATCCAGTATCCAGGAAATTGATGATTTAAGTAAGCAGAAACGGCACGTGAAAAGTGGGGAGGTGCTCCGTCATGCTGGAACTACAAATTTTGTCTGAGATGTAAAGGAACATTCTCTAACAGCTGCGGCAACTCTTCTTGAAGGAAATGCAAATAGAACTCAGCAGCATCCAGGTAATATGAAAGGTCCAATCAGCCGATTGTGCAAAAGGCCACACCAGACATTGACGCTAAATCGGTGTTGAAAGTTCTGTTCCACTACCTCATGTGGATTTTCTTCTGCCCATGAGTGTTCATTGTGCAAGTTATTGACACCATCTCGAGTGAATTGTGCCTCATCCGTAAACAAAATACGCTTGTAGAGTTGATTATTAATATTCAAAAAGTTGCAAAACTCCAAGCGAAGCGGACCATCCCCTAGCTGTAGATGTTGAACCTTTTGTTTATGAAACGGATAAAATTTGTTTCGATTAAGTGACCTCCACACCGTTGACTGCGAAACTCCTATCCGCCTAGAAATACGTCATGTACTTACACCTGGACTGCGATGAACAGCATTAATAACAATATCATCATCAAGTTGGACAGCTCGTTCATAATTGGTTCTAGTACTTGGTAGTGATCCTGTTTCCCGAAGAGTACGAAAAGTTCCTGAAATTGTTTTGGTATCTGGAATCCTCCTATTAGGGTAACGTAGTTCATATTCTTCTACAGCAGCTCTAGCATTACCATTACAGTAACCCAAAATAAAAACCATATCAGCGTATTCCTCTGATGTAAATAAGTAAGGCATTTTTTCGCTGAATAAACAATCGAATTATAACTCACAGAAAAATTGCATTTAATAACACGATTCACAGAACCCGATCTCCTGCTGTAGCTTGCAAAACACCACTAATACACAGTTCTAACGTAACAGTACAGAATACCATTGTTGATCAGCTATTATTCGTGCGTTACCAACTTAGAAATTAATAAAACAAAAAACTGCATTTCGATGATTAATAAACAATAATGGGAAAATGTTTGCTTCATTTATTTTCGAACATTTGATGTAAATTTTTATTTAAAAAAAAAATACAACGTAATAAAACATGATATTTTTATTTACAAACAAATTTATTTAACAGTTAATCTTGTTTTCTCTCAATTTATCTCATCATTAAGGAACAAACATTTTGTTTTTGTTTTATTTTAACTAAATACAGTAAGGTATTTCTTTACAGCTAGTAATGTATTATACTGAATAAAATCGATTTTTTGGTACTTATTTCTGTTTTATTTTAGACTTTGATTATATCAATTTTCTCAGAATTAAATTCTCTACAATTAATGTTTGTTGATTTTATGTATTTATTACCAATTTAACAAAGTTATTGTACATCAAACTTAAAAAAACATTGTTTCGTGCCCCAATTTTTTGCATTTAACCCTGAATCCCTAAAAAACTACTACAGGTACAGTTCTGAAACCTATTTTATTAGCTTTATCAGGTAAAAATACATAAGAATCCACGATATTTCTTACTTAATTAACCTTTCCAAAAGTTCAGTATGGCTTTATTTTACTCTTTACCCAGGAATTCAGGCGAAATCTTTCGCTAGCTGTAACTCGCTATCGAAGCGTTTTCGGACCTATGTTTATATAACATTTTTTCATTATTTTTACTAGTACAAAGTGCTGTAGAAGTGGGGGGAGAACTTCATGAATCACCCTGTATATATATATATATATATCGTTGCCGTTCATGCAAAATGTTTGTATGTAAAAAAGTGTACTTTTCAGGAAAAAAAAAAAAACATGATAACTTTTAACGTAATATAACTATGTGGTTTTTAATAAATAAATGTAATGTTTAAAATGATATTGGTTAAGCTCAAATATATATAAATGTAATATAACCATTTTTCTTAAGTTTAAGTGAACATACGACTTTTTGCAGTTCAAATCATTTATTCGGGCTAACATAACGTATTTTGCATTACAACATAGGACATTTTGCACTTAATGTAGACTTAAGTCAGACTTAAAACGAAACATAGGCCATTTTGCTTTGAAACATAGACATTATTTTGTGAATTCTTAAGGTTTAAAAAAGAAAACAGATACATAGTTTTAAGAACAATACAGTTTTATCGATACTTACTACTCTACTAGAATTAGTACTTAAATGCACAAACAAACGTAATATTAAATAGAATAGGACACGTTGAGAAATGTTTAGTATTTTGGCCATATTTACAAATTTGATCTGCATTACATTTACTTAAAAAAATTATTGCAAGTTAAAACATTGCTATTTTACAAGTAAAACATGTCTGCATTGGCTTTTGTCATCGTTACACTCGTGGGGAAGTGTATCATAAAAATTATGGTAGTCCTCATTAATAACTTTTTTTTAAATACTGCAAATCTTCAAACTTTCTTGTAGTAATTTTTATTGGCGACTTGTAAAGACTACATAAATTTTCAAAAGCAGTATGTGTTTTGGGTCGTCTTGGAAGGGTTTGCCAATTGTCTTCCAAATCGAGCTTGAAGTAAATGCAGCCTTTGAAATAGCGAAACGCACACACATCAGAGACTATGGGATCACCTTTTCTTCATGCCAGGCCGCACACTAGTGTAGTAGCCATTTGAAAAGTCAATAAAATCAGTGTACTTCAGTACTACAACATTAAACTCTGTTGGTTTGCTCCTTGCTTCTCGAATCGATCTGACATAGTCAAAGGGCACGTAAAACTCCTTTCCTTTAATTTTTTTTCTCGATCTTACTATGGACCGAATCTACCTCCATTTGTGTATGTCCTACTTCAAGGTATTTTTGATATATTGTTGCTTTATTAACATTTTGAAAGGTGAAGTAGTGCATTTGAGGACCTTCTCGCACCTATTCTGATACCCGCAACCCATCTGACCAAATTATGATTTCAGAAAGGTTTTTTGCACAAATTTCTTTTTGTAAGAATTTGTACAGAATGGAAGCAAACACATCACTTTCTAAGCTACCATTGGCCTCATGCCACAAAAAACAATTTACTTCTGCATTTTTCATATTATAAATTGTATAATTATGCAGTTTTAGTTTAGTTTTGTAGTATGCAGAAGAACTCATTATGTTAGGTAATAAAAGAACGGCTTGAACATCAACTGTGTAAACGCCCAATGATTCGTTACTTAATGCTCTTTCCTTATCTTTCTCCTTTTTCCTGCCCTGGATTTCTCTTTTTTATTTTGATGTATTTTGAATTCTTCATCAGACACAGTTCCTAGTTTATGCTTAATGCATGTTTCACATTGGTCTTTTTTGGGTTGGTAGAGATCAATGTTAAGCTTATAGATGTTAACCCCTAGAAAATACTGACCAACTAGCACTTCTACTGTTGTCAACGCAAAAATTTTGCTTGTATTCCTTGAAGAGCGCTACTTTACTTTCCCATACTGGTTCAAAGGTAAAGTTTTTTGGCTTGAAGGCCCTGCAGTAGTGGGACTCCATCTTTGGGAGACTATGGAGGAACTCTTCTACCGAGCGAGACTTAACATCCTCTGAACCTCGCTTCTTCTTAGATTTTGCAACAGGAATGACAGGATTATTAACATTTAATGGTTCAAAATTGTATTCCTCTAACTCAGTATTATCATGTGACAGTTCACGAAGCCATGACTGAACACTTCTTTTCACCCACATCCAATGTGTGTAAAAACATTTTCTTGCAAACATTAATACGCATGTTGTCTTTGATTAGATGATATTTGTATGTTACATTTCTTTTAGTTGAGTCAGTCAGAATAGATGTTTTACGTCTTTTAGTAATTTTCTTTCTTTCTATCAAAGAGGAGATGTAGGCTTTTCTACCAGACCAATCATTTAAAACTTTCCAAAAATATTTAAAGTTTTTCTCTCTGTCTTCCTCCTGCAGACTTGAACATGACAAAGAGTTGGTGGTATTCTTACTACTACTCCACTTACACGTACAGCGACATTTCATTTTCCTACTTTCCTTGTCAACACTCGATGTAAACTTTCCATTATTTTTTTTAAGCCCTTGTAACTTTCTCCCCGCATCCTCTTTTCTTTGTTGACTTGTCTTTGCCATTGCTGTGGATTAGATAAACCTTTCCGACTTCTTTTACGTTTCTGTTTTATCCCTCTTATTTCTTGCCCTCGAGCTTCATTTCTATTTTCTTCTCCTTCTCTGTTTTCAACTACACTATCTTTATTAGTATTCAGTTGGGTATCGCCTGTATTTGTTCAAAAACTACTGTTTCTTTTTCTGTGCTGCTTTCTGGTTCTTGTCCGATTTGCTGTTGTTTTTCATAGTTTTTGTTACTTTCTGAACTGCTATGTGTTTCAGCAGACTTAATTTATTAATTTTCTTCGATCTTCTTTTCTTTTTTGGTTCCTCATCACTGCTAGAAACCTCACCAAAGTCACTACTGGGAGCGTAGTATGTACTCATCTGAATCCGAAAATAAAGGACTGTCACTATCTGACAATTCTTTGTAGTTTACAATTTGGCAGAGTTTTGTTTTTACTGTATTTGAAGTGTTATTTTCAATTTTGGTAGTAGGCTTAGGGACTTACAAAATAAGTATGCTCATTAAGGTTTGTTGTACTGTTGTTGTCGATGTTTCACAATACCAAACTCACGGTCCATGGATTGTCGAACCTCTGGTGAGACCTCATTTTCTGCCAACGCCAGTTCAACTAAGCGCCTGCCTCTGAGAGCCATAATTGATAATCTGAAAGAATACAAAAGAATGTAGCCTAATTACTGTAGTAAAATACTAATTAATTTTACTGAGAAAAAAATGTAACTAGGGATAAATTATTATCTAATAGCCGAAAAATAAATATATTAACATTAAAACAGTATTTTAGGTATAGCCAAAATATAGTTGGTTACAAAAATGATAAGCATAAGTGAAACATTCAGAAATAATATCAATTTTACTGATACTTTGATTTTATACGATACCGTTATGTCAGGATATGCCAACACCCGCGACCAGTTATCTATAATAGTTCTAACTTAGGTCTCAATAGCGTTGTGAATTCATTACTCTCTAAAGTTTTGCCCCATATATATTATCGTAATGTACTTTTACAGTATCTAAGTTTCAGTTAGAATATAAAGTCCTTGATTTACGCGGCCTAAAACTTTTGATAAAACTAATCTAATAAACATAAATCCTGCAACAATCAAACCCAACAAGGTAATATAATTTTATAATTCCCTTATTAAACGTTTAATAAATTCAAGTACAGTTACAAAACTGTAGGCCTAAAATAAATTTAATTAGGCTTAGGCCTAGGATAAATAAGCCCAATATACTTAAATAGTATGTTAGATGTAACTGTAATATAATACAACATTAAGTAGTTTAAATTAAGATTTTAGAACTAACATAATCATTTGATTCAAAAAGTCTTAAGTATGAATTGAAACAAAGCCTTTTGGACAAGGAAAACTTACGACCATTTTGCAGTAATAAACATTAAACACTTAATAAAACAATTGTACATAAGTTTGTAAGTAAATATAATAAACGCCCCAACACATTGGCAACATTAGAATCCTATAAAGAATCCTTTTTCAAACCAAATCAAACTAAAAATTGTTTTTGTTGCAAAAATATTCAACAACCATAACCTCACTTTCACTGACAAAATTACTTTTAGATTTCAAATCGAGCATTATTGTTATAATTTACAGTAAAAACATTAATATATCTGCCTAAAAACAAACCAGAACTTTTAACAAACAGCAGCTGAGTAAAAATAAGAAATTATACTTTATTTCACTTACCTATTATTATGTTAGAGCTGAGTTGCCAATCAATCAAACAATCCAATGACAACATGAGACAATTTGCAGGAACAGGTGGCTTGACATGAAAACATATGGCATTTTGCATTTTGGTACAGCTCTTTTTCTATTGGTCAAAAACATATGACATTTTGACACAAGTTCCGGATAGTGAAGTCAAAACATATGATGCAATAAAAAAAAATGGAAATTTTAACATAAGACATTTTGCACGAATGGCAACGATATATAGGCCCTTGGGGTTTCATCACCTATCTAGCTTGAGCCACACCTGGCTGATAAAAGAGTCATTGAGATAGTCTGACAAATCTCGTGTCAGCAAAATGTAGGCCTATAATATAATCATTAAACTGTGCAGTCATAAAGTGTACAGATAGGTGCATATCTAGACAAGACTGGCCAGTACTCCTTACTGTACTTGTAAACAGAAATTGACTTATGTTCATCTCCCCCCCCCCCCCCCACCCCCCCCCCCCCCCACCCCCCCCCCCCCCCACCCCCCCCCCCCCCCACCCCCCCCCCCCCCCACCCCCCCCCCCCCCCACCCCATTTAAAAGGTTTGGGATTTAGTTCTGAGTGCTTAAGCTGACATTACATGACTGCTGACTATGTCTAAAAAAGACAAGGGTTCTGCTCTAACACCTCATTGGATGGGATATGACCAGGACTACCTGAGCCAAGAGCCATGGGCAGGACCACAGATGTGAGGTCAGGAGGAGACTAGATTTTCAATCAATTAAGAAAACAGATTGGTTTATATATTTATTAACCTTCTATATTTATTAGAGAATGTAAATGTGAGTGGCATTAACTCGCTATTTATTTTATGAAGCACACTATTGAGAAGAGAAAATCATTCTTAATGAAATCATCTTTATATCTACTTAGTCTTTTGAATAAATATCCTTGTAAATATTTCTATATAAAATATTTAAAGTGTTACACTCACTTGTGTCAAAATGCTGTTACCTAATCTACAACATTAACCAGGCAATCATGAAAATACCCCCCTACCTTTTGAAAAATACTCAATAGATTGATGTACAGTAACTTTTGCTTTAAGACAGGTATCATAAATCAACCAGATTGACATCACTGTGTCAGCTACACTAATCTATAACCCAAACTCCAAACAAAGCAGTCCTTTCCTGTTATAACACCTAATTGTTTAGTTTTTTGTATGATGTGAAATTTTTTAAAGTAACTAACATAATTTAGTGTTTTATATAATAAATTGAATGAATAAGTGAGTATTTTAGTTAGTATAATTGTTTAGTAAACAAACAAAACAATGATGTGAGTACAAATCACCATAATTTACCATTTTTATGCCTCTTCACCACTGTATATATTTTAACACAAAGTGTAGTTCATGGCAACCTAAGTTGAGTTTTGAGTAGCATTGTAGTTCGATGCTAGCCTTATAATATAGAAAAGTAAAAGTTGGTAGGGCAAGTGCAGAGATATTATCTTTTATTATAAATAAATAAATTTGTTACTTTATAAGTTTTTATAAATTTTAACATATTTTGTCTAGAAACAAAATACTCTTGTAGTATGATGAACCATAAACATATCATTGACTAACATTCATAGTATATTTTAAAACAAACAAAGTATGTTTTAATTTAAATTATAAAATACTTTGAGGGGTTTGTTTAATATTTTAACATGTATAGTGTATTTCGGTACATTGGAATAAAAAAAGCTAAGTTAAATTAACGGTGTCTGTCAGATTAAAATACAGTAATTTTACTTTTTATGTAAGAATTTAGGATGATATCACATGAATATGACATGTGAATTGAATAGAAATTGTTGTTACAACTAGATCTTTTTTATACAGTTCTTGCTATGTTTTTCCATAAATTAAAACTATTTTTACCTTAGTTTCCGTTTGGCTGCAACGTAGAAGTAGCAGGCTGTGAACTGTGTTTAGATCCATCCGTCTGAGGTTCCGTTTTCAGACCTGGCATGCTATTTGGGAGCTGAAAATCATTATATTTTTAATATACAAATTTTAAAATGTGATATAGAATTTTAATCTATGAGATATTTTTCAGTAGAACCCCTGAATGTTTTTTTTTTAAATTCAGTACAAATGCTCATAAATCTAACCACTCACAAGTTTATGTAAAAATCATAAGGTATAAGAGTTTGAGATTTACCACCTATGTATTTCAGTTAGTTCTGGAGTTTAGATGTTTCACTTCATACATTTTAATTTAACTTTTCTAATAAATCATACAAATTTATGAAAAATTGTGTATTTATATTTGTTTTTATTTATTGTTAATATTAATGGTTTTGTACATTTATAATTGTTTATTAAATTACATTTTTAACACATTCACAATGACGGCTAACTTACAGCCTTTTTTATAATGCTGTCAAATTTTTCAATAACAATGACAAAAAAAACTTAATTGTATCTTGTACATTAAATGACTAAGTAAAATGAGAAAAGTGTGTAGACTTTACAATTATGCACAAAAATTATTTTTATATGTTTTCTCAATATTGTCCCATGTACATGGGGTCCCTAAAAAATTAATTTACCTATAATACTAAGCAATTGTGCGCCCAATGGGGTACGTAATAGTCTGAGGTATTTCTTTAAGAGTGGGTTCATATTTAAACAAATCACCAAGGCAGGCAAACAATAAGAATGCAATAAGGAAATGCATGGCAATGTGTACTTCATCATGCTCACGACGTGCTTTATGAAAGATCAGTATATACCTGATCGGGTATACGTCATCGTGAACGTGTTAAGTAATCATACGAGTCATTGCATACTAGTTAAATGTACCACCACAGTCTCCTTTGACTCTCACAGATTTTTTCACATTTTTATGAATTTTGAAGCATACCCATAGAAATTTAAGAATAAGAATTGGAAGTTTTCAGATATGGTCATCGCTATGGATTAAACCGTAGCTTACGTCTCCTGGGTAAATAGAAACATTGTTTTGTTAAAAAATATAATTTACAAGACACAAAAATTTGATTACTATCACAATAGTTGATGTATATGTTGGTGGAGCTAAGAAAACAATTAATATTTATTGGAGAAGATTAGACATGTTAATATTTAATATAATTTTTTTAAATATGACCCACCTGCATATACAGGCCATTATTCAAAACCCAGATCAAAATTTAGTCACTACTTTTTATTAGAAACTACATATCAATATCTGAACACAGACTGTTTTAGTCATGAAATAGTTATTGTAGTGGCTTCAAATGATCATGGGTTATAGTTATTTGAAATTTAAAGTTAATAATAAGTATCAAGAATCAAGATCTTTATTGACCATTAAGTAATACAAAATTACAATAGGCTTCGTCAGTTCCAACAATAAAATATCACAGCTTGCTAATTTAAAGATACATACAAATAACAATACTAATAATAATATAGTAATTTTTTGGTTAGTTCACATATTATATAACAATAACATATTATGTGCAATAAATAACACAAACACCAATACTAATATAATACAATACTACATTACATAAAAATTAAAAAATACCCACATTTAACTGTCACTAATATTATATTCTAAAAATTCTCTTACGGAGTAAAATGCACGACTTGACAGCCAACTAGAAACCTGCCTCTTAATGGATTAAAATCTAATAATCTCCATGATTCAGGGAGTTTGTTAAAAAATTTTATTTGTAAATATTTATGACTCTTTGCATATTTTTCTAGTCTAGGAATAGGCAGGACTAAGTTGTTTACATTTCTTGTTTGATAACTATGGAAGTCATTAATATTCTCTTTTACATAAATTAAATTTTGAAAAATGAAAATGCAAGGTACAGTCATTATATTATGAGTAGAAAAATAAACCTTACAACTAACCCTAAACCCTAAACCAAAAAGGATTCTTATTGCCTTTTTTTGCCATAAAAAAACTCTTTCCGCACCGGTACTACCTCCCCACAAAATATTTGAATACAATAAATGAGCATGAAAAAAACTAAAATATGACATTTTCATCAACTCTTGGCTTACGCAGGTCTTTAACTTTCCCAATAAAAAAAAAACACGTGCCAATTTAGAGATTAAGTTGTTTGTATGATCCTCCCATAAAAGCTTCTGATCAATTATGGGAGGTATCAACCAGTGATACCTAAGAGTTTTATTGGCTTTGTCATTTTACTATCTATCTGCATTTGTCTTAAAGTAAACACTATATGTTCCGTTTTACTTTCATTTATTTTAAGATAGTTAGAATCAAACCATACATTGGCTGTGTTAATTACTCTATTAGTTTGATTGAGCACTTTATTTAAACAATTTCCATTTACTAAGATAGAGGTGTCGTCTGCGTACAGTATGGTATCACAATCTAAATTAACAGGCAAGTCATTAGTATATAGTACAAATAGCAAAGGACCTAGGACAG